>NC_091742.1:19319900-19919900 GCF_043380555.1 Nothobranchius furzeri
ACTATTGTCAAATTGCATTTTATCTCCTTATTTTGTTTTTTTTTATCTTTGTCTCTGAAATTTTAAATAAGACATGGGAGTTCTCAGCAAATGACAAATGAGCCCGGGCAACAGCAGATTTGGTGTGCAGCACCTGTTGAAGTCGAAAACTGCATTTTGAACACTCTAAAAATATCAGTTGTCATGAACTGAATCTTCTGGTGTCTGTCAAATGTAAGAACTTGTTCAGCTCTCCGATTAGCGAACAATATGATCAGAACAAGGGGAGAAACTGTCTGGAAGTAAAATTAAAATGAGACAGCAGATTAAAGCTGTTGTAGGGAATTTACATTTAAAAAGTTTTAATTGTTTTAATTCTTCACAAATTCCCAGATTGGGAACTTTGAGATACTTTGTCACAGAATTTCATGCTCCTCCGTGTCTGGGTTAAACAGCAAGGTCGTATCAGAAAAACGTACACATCCTAACAGACCTTGGTCTAAAGAAAGACGATATTCTATCAGCCAAGAGGCTGAAGCAGGTATCAGAAAGGCTTCGAGAAATAACTGCTGAAAGAAAATATAAAAACAAAAATAAGTTAATGTTTTAATTTAAAAATGGGGTTTGCACACTTTGAAAATTAGTATGAAGCTGCTCAACAGTTGATCTGTTTTCATCTGTCCTCTTTGGAATGTAAACATCTGCCCATGTTTTGGGACCGGTTGAGATTAGGCTAATGATGACACTGCTTGTTCAACCTTGTACACTTTCGAATCTGGCGAAATAAAGTTATGTAGTTTCTGACTGAAACATTTAATATTGGTAAAATTTAAACCAATTAATGAACAGACTTATTGCTGAACATATCAAATAGTACATTTTTGTCAATGACCAAATATTTGTTTTATTGATGGGATATACAGTATGGTCTTGACTACATCTCATAACTCTGATTCCAGAAAGCATAATAAAGTCAAAAAAATCTTTGTTACACACCTAAATTTACTTTATAAATGGGGCTTAGTTGATTAATGTTCATTTTGCTTTACTGAGTGATTCGGCTGTTTCTTAGTATCATTTTTGGAATTTAAATGTTGAAGATTCAGTTGTTTTTTTCCTGTGACTGAGTGAGATTAGGCCATTTCTCAGTGCCATGCCAAAACCTCACTTATCTTAGACCAAACAAAGGAGACTGCTGGAGTCTGCTAGGCTGCACTGACATATCCACACACAGAGTGTGGCCTGACACTTCTCCGAGTGAAATAGCTGATTCTTCTTGATAATCTGCTAACTGTCTGACGCTTGTGCGTCTGTTGAATACCAGTAAAAGTTGATTATGAGAGTGAACAAAATATTATTAAGCAGGGTGTAACCCCTGTTAGGAGATTAAATGAACATAATTGAAATATAAAATTTAGGAGTGATGATAATTTTTTTGTTTTTGAACCTAAATAAACAAACGTTCATAAGTACTGATTGTGCCTTTTTAAATTATCATCTATGAATGACCTGGTTCGCTCCCTCGAGCAGATTCTTAAATACTATCATTAATCAATATCTTAGAGATTATTCAATATCATCAGAAACATTATCTATTGAAGATAGATGGATGTCTAGGTTACCATGGTTTTTCCTTTTCCATTATGCTGTTATCGAATGACATTAGATATCTTAGAGGTCAAAGGCTATTACTCGAACCATGGGTCAAGTCCATTTATAACCTTGAAACTTTCCTTATAAATGAGTCTTCTAAACAAATCTCCCCATTTATGACTAAAGTTACCTAAACCTTTATTTTGTGTTCATGACTTCAATAACGTTGATTTATGATCAGTTACTTCTATATGAGGATGTTAAATTAACTGCATAGTTGAAGAATCTAGTTCTTTAAAGTTATGAAGAGTATAAATGTTATGTAAATATCTCTACTTTGTGTTAGTCATTCTATCTCGACTCTCAACAACTGTTTATATAATTAAATATTGAACTCCTTCCTAGTTGGTTAATTAACATTTTCGCAGTCTTTATTCTGCCTCTTCTGTCAGCTCTCATTCCTTATCTCCTTCTTTTTCAACATGAGAGAAGCTCTTGCCCTTGGCTATTGTTTTGTTTTTATTATTACTAGACGAGCATTATAAGATGACACTTGTCCTACATTGTTTATTGTGCTATTTGGATCCCCATTAGCTTCCACGGCAGCGGTTGCTAATCTTCCTGGGGTCCATGTTCAAAATACAAAATACATTTAACAGTCAAAATGATTAAAACAGTATAAATTATTACATTAGAATTGTAGAAGCTGTAGTGGTCAACCAATACCATCTACAAGATCCACCATGACTTGCAGAGCTATCTGAAAATACCTTTCTTCTCGTTCCATCACAACTTGCAAGAACCAGAAAATAACAGATGTTTTTAATACAATAGCCTTGATTTTATGTTCTTCTTAAAAGAGCTCTGATTTCAGATTTCACTTACACAACCTGGTAGTGTTTTCCACTCAACAGTCCCTCTATATAGAATGGTTTTCTTCATAAAATTACTTAGATGTGACTAGTGGCATGATGATCTAATAAATGTTCTTTGATGGTCACATTAGTTTGAGAATGACCACGTCACCTCCAGCCCCAGAGCTGCACTGCGGGCTCACCGCTACCCCTGCTGACGTCACCTCCAGCTCCTCGGTGAGTCAGCCCCCAAGGGGGGTTGTGAGGAAGTCTCGTGGGCGGGGCACCCGGCCAGAGGACACCCCTCCCGAGGTCTCCTCCCATTTCAGGGGGACCACGAGAGGGACCAGATGGCGAGGTCGAGGGAGCAGAGTGGTGCCACCCATTGCAGAGGCCACTGCTCTGTGCGCCAGCTTGGACCACAAGCCTCTGTCTCCGGTCCAGCAGTTGTGTTGTTGTAACTTGCCTGTGGCTGATCATCTGAAAAAATCTGAGCTAATTTCCAAAAGCATGTCTGCACTGATTTGGAGCTGTCATCAAAGAAACGGACCACAATGCAAAGAGTTTTAACTGTACCAATGTCCGTAGACTCATCTACAAGGATGCTGAACTTTTTACGTTGTAATATTTCAGAAAGTTCTTCAAAGTAGCATTGTCCAATAACATTCTTTGCAATGTTTGTGGCTTTTGTGCACCCCAAACTAACAGCTTGAGCAATTTTTGAATCACTGAAAATGCCTTTAATCACCCGTACTAAGCGGTCTGTGCTTCTCATTGCAATGTTGTGCTCGGCTAAAAAGCCAGATAGCTTGATTTCAGCATTTTTCACATCATTTTCAAACTTCTCTTTTTCATTAGTTTGCTGGAGACATTTAAGTATAGATGTCTGGTTTGGTGCGATGCATTTTACCCTTTCTTTTTGTTTAGCTCCCTTTGCGTGATTCTTGAGAACGGTGATTTCTGATACCATCTGGATGTTGCAGCAGCAACAGAAGGCCTTGGTTTTGTTCCCCTTAACAGGTGCAAGTCATCCTTTGAAAATAGGGTCCAACTCCCACGCAGGACGATAAGCTTGTGTCCGGTGTTGCTTTGCTTTACCTTCATCCGTCCCTTCTCTGTTTTTTCTTTAAAGATTAGTAGCCATTGTCTCATCGCTCTGTCCTCCTAGCTTAAACTTAACTCGGCGGCGTTCGCGGGCAAACAGCAAAAACTGGCGGGCCACTGCCACATTATGTAACCTTACAGTTTCTCGCGAGAGTAGGCCCTATTGATTTGATTGGGCTATTTATTGTACAGATCCAGAGTCAGTTTTTGTAATAGACACAATAGCATAAACCTGTAAGCACTGAGTTGAAATCTGACTTCAGAACAGTTTAAAATTATGTAATTGACTTGGGAAAGCCACAGCAAAAGACGTTGTTACTAGATGCAATGTGAAATTATCGTACATTTGAGGATTTTTGAAACTATTGATCGTACATCGTACAGAGCCCAAAATTATGGTACAAATACGATAATTATCGTACATCTGGCAACACTGCTGATTGTGCTGTGAAGTGCCTTGGGGGGCTGTAGAACCCTAAGAAGGTGCTATATGCAAATACTGGCCATCTACTGTAATTGACTTTTTCACATGGAGCCAGGTTGGTTTGCGTTGCTTTGTTGCCTTAATAAATTTAACCATGATTTTAAAACAGCTTTTTGTATTTTACTCAGGTTATCTTTGATATTTAAACATGCTTTCTGATCATTAAATGCAAAAACAGAGAATAAGTTCTGATATAATACAAGTAAAGATTTATCCATAAAGGGAGTGTTAAACTGAAGATGTAACCTAACGAGCAACCAATGCTCCTCGTATGATATTGGTGTTTTCAGTCGTTTTGCTGCTAATTTAAATCTAATCAAGGATGATTCATTAGGAGCTCAGTGAGTAAACATAAAGAGGTCTGTTCTCTTTCAGTTACCCACTACATGGTGGGTTTGAATTGTTGTTGGAATATTTCATTAAGTAGCAGTTGAGATTTGTCCTTTATTGCCACCGTATGCAGCCATACTATTTTTTTTTTACATTAGCAAGATGTAGAGAACTTTATCCAACAGGGAATTTGTGCATTCGTTGAAAGCATGACAATTAAAACCAGCAGCAAATCTACATCGGTAATTTTCAAACCAACTCTAACGCACCGCTGTATTTTCGAGTGCTTAGCTGCCCCAAATGTTCCACCAGCTGTGAGAGCAAATAACAAAATTTGCATGATCTTCGAGCAAACCAGGCAGCTTGTTGACAGAAACTGTTTTCAGGCCAGAAAGATACCCCACGGAGGTAACAAAATAAAATATAAAAACTCAGCCGGGTTTGAAATTTGAGCTTCTGCCTTTGATTCAGATTCTGTTTGAAAAAAAAAAAAGATAGGATTTATTTTTCTGTCATGTTTAACAGGCTGCTGGAAATCTCAAGCCAATAAAAAAGAAGGATGTAAAATTATAGGACAGGTGTTTCTGTCAGCCTCTGATTGAAACACATTCCAACACAGGTGGACATGTGTTCTTTTTAAGGAAACAGACACAGATAAAATTACTGGTATTCTTCTTTTGAACAAAGAAAGTCCTGGAAATTGACTACATCTTTTGAAAATCAAATAGTCGAAGACAGTATTAGGATTTTTGTTCCACATTAAAAAATGGACAAAATTTGGACAAAAAGGATAGAACCATTCACTCAAAGTTTTGTTGTTAAACCTTTTGAGGCAATCAAGTAACCTGTCCACAGGTATTCTGGTCCACCTCTAGCGAGGAAACAGCTCCATCTGTCTCAGCTCTGCAGGGTTCCTCTTCCAGATGTTTCAGCTTCTTCCACAGATGTTAAACACAATCTAGATTTGGTTCTGATCCATTCTTGGCGTTTTTAGTTGTGCTTTGGGCCATTAGTTAGTTGAGGACCTATGATCTGAGACTGAGCAGCACATTTAGGTTCAGAAATTGCTCAGTCTGTCTGTGGTCCTTCACTGTAAAAAGAAAAACCCCATTGAAATTAAAAAAATTGATGTCCAATGGTCACATCCAAAATATTTGACTTCATAGAATCCAAATTGAGTCACTTGATATGACCTGATACTTTCATGTTGATATGAACAATATTACTAGACTAGATCGAAACTTTAAATTTTGCATTGATCGAAATTGATTTTTTTACGTAGAACCATATTTTAATTATTGAACCAAGCTAATATATTGAAATTTAACCAACCTAATGTATTCACATCGAACCAAATTAACATGAACTAATATGTTTGTGTTGAAGCCGGGTAATTGATTTACATATATTCAAACTATATTTTTTACATTTCATTTTATTTCAGTTCAAAAATGCTCTGCATTTCCTATAAAAACAAGACAGTTGGCCAACCAATTATTTCAAAATTATTTATTGTTCCAAACCATTTTAACTGTAATCAATAGAGAGGATTAGTAATATAAAGATTTAGTCCTACGGCAGAAATGATTAGAGAAATGTTTGTTTTATAAAACCTGCAACCTTTTGAAAACCAGTATAAAACCTGCAACCTTTAGAAAACCAGTCTAAAACCTGCAACCTTTTGAAAACCAGTATAAAACCTGCAATCTTTAGAAAACCAGTCTAAAACCTGCAACCTTTTGAAAACCAGTATAAAACCTCCAATCTTTTTAGAACTGGTATAAAACCTGCAACCTGTGTAAAACTGGCATAAAACCAAAACTCTTTTTAAACCAATTTGCAAGTACTCAAAAATGTCTATATGTGCACTGTGCCTGTACAATGTAAAAAAAATCTACACATGTATCAATGAAATCAACTTAAATCTCCCTTTGAAATGGGTGTTCTTATAATTTTTGAATGTAGAACACCACTGCAGGCCAACCAAGCAAAATAACCAAGCACACATGGACATGCATGTGCACATACACATGCATGTGCACATACACATGCACACATGCATGCAAACACACTACTGTGCAGTGTTAAGTTCACAATTAAGTTTGCGAATCTTACCCCGGCTTTCCACAGGAGCCGTCAGCAGCACGTTACTGCAGCAGCACGTCATAGCTGCTGATAGGAACCGCTGTGGTCAACAGAACCTTTTCCACCGGAGCCATCAGCAGCGCATGTCGGCCGCGTCTCAGGAGCAGCATGTCGCGGCCTTTACGCGCCGGCTCTATTTTCGACGCGCGACGCCTCTGAAACGGGTCAAGTTTGACATTTTTGGGAAAGGAAAGACAGGAAATCGGACGCGGAAATGGAGAGAAGCTCCAGAGATTTTCAGAATAAAGAACGTACTGCCTTCCGGTTGCTTTACTTTTTAAAAAGGTTACTAACTGTGCGGCCCCGTGAGAAGTTATCACAAAGCTAGCGGTCTCCTTTGTTTTTCAGGTCCGTATTGGCGATTATAAAACGGACAGAACATAAAACACAAACCATGTTGTAATTTTCTCCTGCTTGTTGTTGTGTTTACTGACGAAGTCACTCGTGTGACTTTGTGCTTGGTCGGTGACAGCTGCTCCCCTGCTGCTTCGCGTCTCGTGGGAAGGGCCAAGCAGCAGCTTACGCGAGCAAGACGTGCTGCTGCAGTAACGTGCTGCTGACGGCTCCCGTGGAAACCTGGGGTTAGAGGTCATCTTGTTAAAGTCAAGCTCCATCATAATCTTTTGAAGAGCCTCAAAGGTGAACCTGAATCCTCGTGGATATTCCATATTAAGAGCATAACAGAGTCCAAAGACCATTGCCACTCCAGCTGACACAGAAGACAACTCATTCAGGACTTCCACACCATCAATGATTATCCCGATGTCTCGAGGCTGATGTAGGAGGCTTGAGTTGTCCCTGAAGACGAAGAGTGCCATGGTGGTACTCTGCAGCTCTTCCTCAGCTTCATCTTTCTGGGATATCTTGAGGTAAAATGTGGAACAAAATGTACAAGTGAAGAACTGAAGTCTGGCACACATGATAAATCTTTGACCATAATAAACTACTATTTTGATAGTTGCTTGGTCACAGACTGTTAGAACAATTATTTGACTAATCAGATTGTCAATTGCATAATTATTAAATTTAATCAATGGTGGAACATTTTCATAAATGTTCCACAAAGCCCAAGAAAAATAAGAAAACAATACAGAACCCTAAGATATTAACTTGATGAGTTGATTAATCGTTGCTGTTCTACATTAATCACTGCATTTAATAGCAGAGTTGTCAAATTTACATCAAGAGACTGCATCTCATGTAGAGACAGAACAGATATGGACATACCATGTATTCTTTTATCAAGTCCTCAACACGTTCTCCAAGGTAGATTATGAGAGATTTAAGTATACACTCCCTCCTAATGTCAGCATCAGCATCCTGCAGGAACAGTTAAAATTGTTACTATGCAATATGGATAGTATGCTGCATGAAAGGAATTTTATTTCACCTCTCAGATGGAGTGATCTGTGGTTTTGAAAGCATACAAAAAAAATAATGTTACTTCTCTATAAAACACATAACAGAAAAACCAAGAAATACGTAACATGACATACACATCCTTATAAAAAGCTAGTACTATAATTTGATTTAGGTTTACCAGTCTACAGACCAGCCATTAGCGACTAAGTTTGGCATAGGGTCAATTTTTTGCTGTTAAAATTAAAATTTCTTCAGAAAATGCACATTTTTCCGAGCCGTGCCTGAAAGTCAATTGAAGGAATTAGTCTTATGTCATTCATCTTATATGCTGGCGGGTTATTTCTGTCTCTAAATCATGCACATTAATAATAATTATAAGATATTTATATGAAGAGAGACAGAGACAAACGTGCGCGCACAAACACAAGCTTTTGTCTAGAAACTGCGAGATCACCAGAAAAATTCAAACGAAGCGGAGCACGGAGTTATACTATGAATGTTATGAACTATGAACTTATGCTAGCTAGCTGTATCCACCACCGATGCATTGTGGTAACGCTAGCTAGTTAGTAAAAAAAAATGGCTGGTAAAAAAAGGCTATTTGCCTAACTTGCATTTCCTACTAAGATGGTCGGTTGCTGGTAACCAGTTCTAACGTCGTGTCGGATAGCTAGCTAGCTTGTAGCTAGCAGCTACAATCATGCAAAAATTTTGGGTGGCTGTCGACCTAGCTTAAATGTGGTTATTTTCTGCAATTTTGGCAATACAAATTATAAAAGCTTTTGTAACACACTTGGCTTTACTTACATTTATTTTCAGATGAAATTAATCAAAGATGTGACACAATGTTTCCAGCAGACATGCAGAACAAAAATGGGTCCCGGTTTCTGGTGGGCGTGTTCAAGTGCAAATCACTTTGACTCAAATTAAAGATCTTATCTGTTCAGCATGAAAAGAAATATATGTTTTGAGAGAAATCAAAAACTTTGTGTTGTGTCCTTTGTACAGATATTTAGTTTCATCCAAATGAAAAGTGGTATTTTAAAATGCAAAAAGAAAGGGTTTCACAATCAAATCAATGATTTTATTCTGTTTTGAATGGAACTTATTAGATTGAATGAATGACTGCATGTTAGACTTTTTTCAGTGTTGTTCAGTGCAGTACACACACTAAACAGCACTGTGACAACCTTCAAGTTCGCATGCTAATTACAGGCCACTCCTTGTGTCCCTATGGTCCCTGTGGTCAGTCTAATTTAAAGGTGCTGTAGCAAATCTGCAAACAAGCTAGGTTTTGAACACAGTCACGAAACACTGACCCTTCCCCGCAGGTATCTTGATTCATGACTACGTAAAGATAAAATCTTCAACCCTTTAACAAAAAAAATGCTGTTATGGGGTTGAATTATTGTCATGGAGATGACTAGGGATGCACGTTTAGCAAAATTTCATTTATTTAATCGGTTTTTGATGCTCTTTAACGGTTAATGGCAGGTTAACCAGAAATCAGCTAAGTTTCTGCAAGGAGTACAATTTTTCTGGACACCACATGATGATTGCCATAAAGTTAAAGGCCCAGTGTGTAAAATCCTTCCATTCAAAATCAGAAGGGTTTAATTGCCATGTGTGCGAGAAATCGAATGATTAGGAGGTTGCCGCGGTACTTCTTTGCTCCATGCAGTTCAGAGTAGGTGTTGCAGCTACGGTAGCCCACACGCATCAAAAAGGCATTGTGGCTGGCTGTGTTCACGGATGCGGGGAAGTTCAAGTTCAAATTTATTTATATAGCGCCAAATCACGACAAGAGTCGTCTCAAAGCACTTCACATAGTAAACATTCCAATACAGGTCAGTTCATTAAGCCAATCAGAAAAAAGTTTCCTATATAAGGAACCCAGCAAATTGCATCAAGTCACTGACTAGTGTCAGTGTCTGTTACAGCGCATTCAACCCTGTTACTTGATGCATTTTCAAATATTTGTTATTAATGGTGACACAAATTAGTTAAACATTTGTTGATCTGTAGACAAGGTTTCTGGGTTACATTGAAAATATACATTAATGAACACATGAGGAGTTATGTACTTAACCAAAAAATGTGAAATAACTGAAAACATGTTTTATGTGCTATTTTCTTCAAAGTAGCCTCCCTTTGCTTTGATTACTGCTTTGCAAACTCTTGGCATTCTCTTGATGAGCTTCAAGAGGTTGTCACTTGAAATGGTTTCCATTACACAGGTGTGCCTTATCAAGGTTAATTAGTGGAAAATGCATAACTCCACATTTGTTCATTCATAGTTTTGAAGCCTTCAGTGAGAATCTCCCAATATGGTAATGAAAATATAGACAACACATTGAATGAGAAGGTGTGTCCAAACTTTTGGCCTGTACTGTATGTAAAACATGCTATTTTACAAAAGGTAATAAAAAATATTTTTTTTATATCTTTTATAATTATACAGGAATGAAATTGTCATGTTACAGGTTGAATTTAAAATGACTTAGGTAACAAAGATATTCCTAACAATGTCTGGCATTACATGCAATAAAGTGGATATTCCATTTCTAAGAGGTTCAAATAGTCTATCAGATGCAATGTTCAAACACATAATTCTGTGCGGTATATTTTTCAGTAACCCAAAACCCCAAAATTCACAGAATTCAGAGAATCCCCCTTTTGCCAGAACTGGGAACCCACATTGTCAGAGTAAACAAGATATTGGAAAACACCAGTCGCTGCTTTGTAGGTCTAAACATATTTTGTTGACCGTGACTTCAAATGGAGTTTTTCTCTTTGGGGACTCTGGTAGTTTGTCCTAAAGTTGGAAGTGGTAGCAGCCGGCTGTTTCTCCTTCTATGATACTATTGAGCAGATAACCTCTCACACCGGTGGTGTTCTGTTGCTAAATATGTCTCCACAAAATATTTATACTTCAAACGTTGTTAAGAGGCATGAAAACATTGTTTCAAGTTGTTAAGAGGCATGAAAAAATTGTTTCAAACTAATTTGTTTTTCAAGTTTTACATTGTAGCTTTAATTGGGGGGGGGCTACCCATTATATTTTCCAAATACATTTCAGAACTTTTTTTTTTCAAATAAAGAAATACACTCTACTTATCCTTGACAGATTATTATTAATTTTCAAAATTTTGTTAGGGAGTTTCAGGCAGTTAAAAGAAAAGGTAAATCCTGCTGGTCTCATACTCTGGTAATATTCATCACATCTCTCGTCCAAAATAGTCAGGTCATTGTTTTATTCACAACAGTTTGTTGTTTGTTTGTCGTTCTAAGTTAATAGCTGTAGCTGTCTATCTTGTGTCTCTCTCTCTACACGTCTAGTGCTGCTGGCACTCGGCTCTTCTAAACAGGAAGTGACGTCCTGCGGAGTAAGCGCTTAACAAGTCAGACTACGTGGATTAGTTTTATATCCTGTCTTTCTACATGGGTTACATTAGTTTTGAGTAACCATTGTACTTTTTTAGGTCAAACAGAAAAATACAACAAATTTTATCCAAAACCTGCAAAAATCCCACATTCCCTGCTGGATGGACACCGTTAGTCACTGGGCTGACGTGTTCTATGATGATTAAACTGACTAAAATACAGATGGTAAAATGAGAAAGAAGAAGCTGCAATTTCATGCAATTATTTGTCACATGTGAGCGTCTCTCACAGGGATGTGAAATAAAGCATCCACGACCGAATTGGTGTCAGGTCTTAATTTGACTCTGGAGCACATTTTCACTGTGAAGTGCATTTGTGATGAATTTGGAATCCTTCATTTGCAGCTTTGGTCCCTCTCAGTTTTGGGGTTCTGCTCACATAGGGAGCAAAAATAGTGTGTGTGTGTGTGTGTGTGTGTGTGTGTGTGTGTGTGTGTGTGTGTGTGTGTTATAGACAGGTGACAGGTTGGCTTGCATCAATGCAAATTGCTGCCTGCCTGCAATCCAGCTCCAGCTGGCATGATTCTCTGGCATATTGGCAAGTGAGGCGGTCGGGTCGATAAGGATTTTAACCGCATCTTAAAATGGGTAATGGTGGCCTTTATGAGTGTCATTGTCACTTACCCAAAAGTCATGGCTCCTAAGCGCCGCCATCCATCACTTGCCTGCCTGCTACGTGCTTGCTTCTGCCTAACTGATTCACTTAAGCTTGGTTTGTTTGCTTGCTCTCAAAGTCACTTTCATTCCTGACGGATCTGGGCATATGCAGCATCTATGCAGTGTTTTAGGGCACAAATTGTCAGGATCTGGGGTGTCAGCACCATTCTGTTCATTGTGCTTCAGTCTCTGAAGGTGGGCGGTTCCGGAGAGCAGCCAGCTGCAGGCTATCTCAAATCAACCGGTCCAGTGTTTATAAGGAGCTGAGAGATCACTTCACTTTGCTGGATGATTACTCACTTTGGTTAGCTCTTGCCATCATAGTGTACTATAGCTCTAGTCTTTTGCATTGTACTCACATGCTGTAGTAAGTGTTTTTGTATGTACTTTGCCTAGTCATCACCAGGAACTTTCACCACTAGACAACTGCGTAAGCAACTTTCCATGCAAACTTTGGGATTTATGAAAGAAAACTTAGTGAAAAAATGCGTGCAACTTTAAGTTGACTAAGGACCTGGCTTACGCACATTTTGGACATGAAGAGCACCTGCAGTGCTGCTGCTGAGAAGGATACAATTAAGAATTCCAGCTGCATTATCACCAAGCCCCCACAATGCGGCTCAAAATTTGACTCCAACCCGGAAGTACCAAAAATTTGCAGTTTCACCCTCATCCGATGGGGGCTGGTGTCAGAAGCGAGCAAATCCTCATTGACTCCCATATTAAAAATACAAATTTCACAGCAGAAATAAACATGTTTACAGCCTGGTACCAAAACATGTTTTTGGTTTAAATGATCTAGTTTACACCATGACAACTCTGAGGGGGGGTGCATTTTTTTCTCACTCTTCTGTTTAAGTGTATTAAAAGCCTAAAATTCTGTATAATTAATGAGCATCCGACCCACGTGACCACAGAGCTAGCTCCATGGAAAGGCCTCAGTAGAGCCTCGGTCTGGCTTGGAAACTGCTCCGGGATTTTGAGTCTCTGTGTTTGTGTATTCTTTTTTGGATATTTCTTGTGCAATTGTTGGACAAAATGACTTGCTGTGGCATTAATTGCACTAACAGAGCGTCCAAGGAGTCTCCACTTCATTTTTTTCTGTAAGTAAAATTATATTTATGTATTTTAGGTCACTACCGAGCTGAGCTTAGATTTTAACATGTACTGTTCAACCATGAAATTTAAATGTAATAGGGTAAAACCCAGTGCATTGAACATAATGCTGCACTTTAGAAAATGGGTTGAATTATAACATGTTGGTGGAGCTGGGTTCCGACTATCGGCTTGTGGAGCTCTTGGGAGACCTCTGTTTTCCACCCGGTTCTCCCCTCCCCGGAGCTCGGCGCATCTATCTGATCGCGGCTTCTGTCTGTTGCACGGGCAGCTGACTGGTTCTCCCCGCAGCTCGGCGCATCTCTATCTGATCGCAGCTTCTGTGTGCTGAGCGGGCTGCCGGCTTGTGGAGCTCTGGGATGGAAATCTTTCCACCCAGTTCTCCCCAGCGGCAGCTCTGCACATCTCAGATCACAGCGGTGCTTGTCTGCTGTGCGGCTGCCGGCCTGTGGAGGTCGTGGAGACCTCTGTGGAGGTCCCGGAGATCTCTGTGTTCCACCCGGTTTTACCCAGCGGTCAGCCCGGCGTATCTCTTACTCAGAAGCTCTGGTGTTGTGCACAGTTAACTCCGGTTGTAGCTAGGTTGCAACCTCTGTTAGCTTAGCTCCCACCTCCAACATTGACAGCTTCAGCAATGCTGTGTCACTCTGTGGATTTTCTCTTATTTGTTTTGCAAAAGCACTTACTTTCATTTCTCCACCTCACCCACAAGTACCTCAATTTCTGCTTGTGAAATAGTGCTTTCTTGCTCTGCAGTCGTGATCGAAATGCTGCAACAAGCCGGCTTATGTATATGCATGAGATCGTACTCAATGTTTGATAGATCACAAACCTACTTGGTGTGAGTAAATTTTTATTGCTGAGCTTAAGTACGGTTTTAGTAAGGATTCTATGCAATGTTTGATAAATGAGACCAAACGTGCTGGAAGCAGACTGCAGTGCCAGGTATGTCAGATAACCACCAGCTGCCACACTGAAGTTTCAAGTGTGATATTCTGGCTACAAAGGGCAGTGGGGTCTAAGTGACTCATCATTAACCCCATAAAGGGTCATTTTAGCCCATTCTGGCCCAAGAAAATTCTTTAAAAATATGAACAAGTTGCGTAGTATCCCTTTAAATAACTTCTAACTATCCAACACAAAATCAAGTTCAACAAAACAAATTTCAAATAAGAAAATAACTCTAAACATAAAAGATTTATAGACTTACATAGAAAAGCTAAGATAACCACACAGGAACATTTTTAGAACCTCCTTGAAAAGATATTTTTGCTTTCCACAGTCCACTCTTTTCCTTTGAATTTTCAATGTTGGTAAAATGTGTCCAAAACTGGCTGCATTTCCTGCTTTAACTCATGTCCTCACCTTTCTGTAGCCTGTTTTTTCTCCCCTTTCACGTCCCCCAGTGTGCTTTATTTAACTTCACACTTGCATGTTTTTCCAAAGCTTCAGGAAGAGAAGCAAAGCAAAGTGAGTGACAAAAAAAGAAAGACATATGAACAATTAGACAGGGGCTCCCCTTGATTAAACTTAAACAGAACTATGAAAACACAAAAAACTATTGTTGCACAAAGGTTCTGTTCTCCTAAGTATTAGTTTTTTCTTGGCCACCCCATTATTTTTCCATTATTTCTGTGGAATATCATAATTTATGTCTTAAGTACTTTTAAGAGGTAGGCATTAGTCTTAAAACAGAAGCGTGGGACAGCACAGCACATGTGGTGCAGCTGAGCATCGCCATCCAGGAAACCAAAGTCCCTATTAAAAATAGTTAGCATGAAATATTCCTAATAAAACCTCATTCCCAGAGTTCCAAGTGGATGTTGGCACAGCCGACTCATCTTCATGTAAATTTCCAAAGTTTTGGCAAGCTGCCCACTCACTTTCTTGTGGCTAACTAGCAGATACGTTTAGTTACCCTGCTCGTTACCCTGAGCAACTAAGAGAAGCAACACAGAATGGTTGGCAGACCTGAGTCAGGGAAAAAAAAAAGCTCATTAAGCCAAATAACTTGTCATGGTTAATTAAAGCCGCAGTGATTTTTGAAGTTTGTTTTTTCTTTCCTGTTTGCGCGGTCCACCCTTTCTGTCATAAAGACGCCACAGGAATGAGCAGCGGTCATCCAGAGTCAACGGCGCCTTTCTCTTTAGTTTGACTGATGTATGTGATTAGCTGACATTAACGTTCAGATGTTCTCAGGTCAGTCTTACAACCTCAGATGGGCGCGCCGCTCCGGCTTTCATCTCCGGCAGGAATCTTGAAACAGAAAGCACAAAGGCCTGCTTTGAACAAACAAACCTCAACTACGAACGGCAAAAACCAGCGTAGCTTCAAACAACCCAGTGATTTTCAGCTCGACTGTCCGACTGCAGATGTTTCAGAGGCTGAATGTAAGGCAGAGAGAAAATACAGGGAAACAAAGAGGAAAACAAGTTGAAGACTGGAAGACACAGTCACCTCGTGTCGGGACTGGTGAAGGAACAGTTCATTGAGTATTTCATCTGAAGCAGAACACCGTCAGAATCACTTTACCTGAGTAGGAATGTGAGCGGTAGAATATGTTCCTGTGTGTTTGTGTGTGTGTGTGTGTGTGTGTGTGTGTGTGTGTGAGAGAGAGAGAGAGAGAGAGAGAGAGAGAGAGAGAGAGAGAGAGAGAGAGAGAGAGAGAGAGAGAGAGAGAGAGAGAGAATGTGTGTTTATTACAAGGGACTCTCATTTACATATAAAGCACAGGCCCCTCGGGAGGTAAGTGGACTTTAACAGTGAGATAGCTTCTCTATTTATTGCTTTTCATGCTGCGCTGACTACCTGAGAGCCCCGGCTCCTCAAACATGTGGGTGAAATCCATACGCAAATGACCAGCGGCCACCACCATTCTCCATTACATACCTCCAGACTCTGAAGGAAGAGAATAAGACATTTAGTACACAGAGAGCATTGGGATTCTTTGGTTACTGCACAACCTAGGGGAATGAAAGGTTTTCACCTCTGAACTTTCAGATTTTGTGACACTTTATCCATATGAAGAGCTACTTGATGAGATTTTTTTCTTATTCCACAAACTATTGACACAGCGGCTCTGCCACACAATAAACTAATGTCAAATTTGGCCCGTCAACAAAAATAAAGTCAGTTTGCATTTTTTAGAAAACGACAGCACAATCCATCAGTGTCGGGATAATCTGAATTGAAAATTTTATTACAAACCCCAGAATAAACTTGTCTTTTTGTCTGGCGCAGTCAACAGCATGGAAGATAGCTATGTCATTATTCTAAACATAATCTTAGTTCTGTGTTTTGCTGTGCTTTATAGTCATTACATTTACTTGTAAACCACAGACGGGGACAGGCAAATATGCTAACAGCCGCCGCGCTGCAGATATGAAAACACAGCTGGCCGGGGGAAGCTTTGACTTATGCAGTTATGTGATCTCACCCTGTCATCTGCTCCCAAATTGGCAGCACTAATTACATGAAAACATTTACTGGAGGAAAGAAACGATGGCACTGACCTAATCACCTCCCTCAGTGTCAATATTATTAATATTATAACCACCATCATTAGCTATGAGCTTTCACCCTTTGAACATTATCATTTTAATCATCACACATTTTTTATTTTGGTCTGTGTGGGAAACCTGTCGTAAACACCTTACAGACCCAACATAAGGCATGGATTTATTTCCAAAGATATGTACGTTTATGGTGACAAAGTCAGAATTCATGACTTCTATAGAACACATTTGGTCCAATGGTTGTAATACCTGTCACAGGAGCTTGATCTATGGAGAAACTCCACCACAAACTTGAGGTGTAGCTTTTGACTTAAAAATAAACATCTCATCACTCCCAGTTTCCAGACACAATTTTGGATTTATTCATCATTTAATGCAATGTTCAATATGATCTGAAGCAGTTATTCCTGAGTAGAGTCACAGGCAGCAGTCATTGGGAGAGCGGTAGGAGGAACCCTGGACAAGTCCCTCGTCCATCACAGGAACAGAAACACATATAATCAAACAAGACAGAAAGCAGGGCACACACTTATTCACACATAGGGGCCTTAAGGCTGCAGCGTCTAATTCGAACCTGCAACAGTGCAACCAACTGCACCACCATGAGGACCCAAATCAGAATCTAGTTAAAAAAAACAATATGATGCCCCACTCCAACATCAATTACATTTATTTTAGTTCATTTATATAATGCCAAATCATGACAAGAGTCGTCTCAAAGCACAAAGCCCAAAGTAAACATGCCAATACAACTCACTGACACACATTTGGGGGCCACACAGTTTACCGCTGGTTTAGGGGAAGGATCCAGAAAGCTGTCTCAGAGATTTCAGCTGTCTGTTTCCACAGTTAGGAACATACTGAGGAAATGGAAGACCACAGGCACAGATCTAGTTAAGGCTTTAAGTGGCAAACCAGGAAAAAAATCGGATAAACAGAAGTGAAGAATGGTGAGAATAGTCAGAGTCAACCCACAGACCAGCACCAAAGACCTACAACATAAACTTGCTGCAGATAGAGTCTCTCTGCATTGTTCAACTATTTGGCACACTTTACACAAGGAGATGCTGTATGTGAAAGTGATGCAGAGGAAGCCTTTTCTCCGCCCACAGCACAAACAGAGCTGCTTGAGGTATGCTAAAGCACATTTGGACAAGCCAGCTTCAAGTTGGAATAAGATGCTGTGGACTGATAGAAATGACAGAAATTGAGTTATTTGGGCATAACGAGGGGCGTTACCCTAACCCTAAATCCGTTTTTGATATCTGGACAAAATTTCAGATGAATCATTCACAAAAAATTTTTGAAAAGATGTTTAATGGTGTGATTCAATGAAAACCCTTTTTTATAATATTATGTAATTGCTCACGTTTTTCATGCAGGCTGAACACAAAATGGTTTATTTTGAACAAGGTCTTTTAATTTTAAAAAATGTTACATATTTTGAAAGAACTCACACCATTAAACAAAATCTCCAACCCTCACTCGTTCTAAAATTAATATACAACAGCAAACCCCCTACCCCACTACACTGGATCAAACTTAAAAGAGAAGATAAGGCGAGCATAAAAACAGGTGATACAGTGGCATTCAATCAGAACGCACATGTTGTTAAAGACACTAAAAGATACAGTAACAAATGAAAAATATATGAAAAACTGACCACAGGTTCACCACTAAAATACAACATGAACGACAACCATACAGGATGAAAATTGTCCAATGAGCCCCTCAAAGTGCTGTGCAAATATTATTCTCTAACACCTATCTCCTGCAATAGCTTCTGATAGAAAATAGATGGTGAAATTCTAGAATTAGAAAAGCCTGACAGATCCACGTCACACTGTCACTAACATCCATACACTCACCCATTAGCAGAGAATGCCACCGCTAGTAGAAGCTAACTGTTAACATTAGCAACTCCTCCAGGTTTGTGTTATTTGTGGAGATAAAATATCAATGTTACAGAGGAAACAGAGTCAGTGGTATAGTTGCATTTCTGTTAGCCAATCAGAGGAGAGTTGTCCAAATAACAGCAAGTATGACTCCAAATCCCATTGACCTAAGTTCTCTGATCTGGCTCACTTTTAGTTCCTGAAACAGGTGCACCAGAGCTTTTCCCCCCAGAGTAGGACATAAAAGTCATGAATTCTACTAGAGCAGCTGTAATGATTTAACGAGTGAACCACACCTTTAACTCTCTACACACAATGAGGTCAAAATCAGATAATATTTGATCTCAAGGTGAAAGTTTCCTAGATTTCTAAGAAAAATACATTGTTTACATTAACCAAACTATACCATATTTATTTGTGAAGCTCATTTAACTACAGCGTGTCACCTGACCAGTGCACTGGACAAGGGACAGCAGAACTGAAAAAAATATATATACTGCAAAGTTTAAAGCCTAAACAGTGAATTAAAACAAAAAACAACAAAGATTCAAAAAGTAAACTATTTATTCAAAATTGGAATTAAGCACTCAGCATTTTTGAGTTGTCCAGAATTTTAATAAACTCCCTTAAACTTCATATCAGTGAGTCTCATTTTGAGATTCAGAGGGGGCCACACTTGATTATGTGAAATAAGTCCTGTACAGGAGCCCAGAAGGCACCGTGGACGCACAGGAAACAGGCACTAAGGCTTCAGCTGCAGCATCACGTTAAAAGTGTTACAGCCTAGAAGGCAGAAGGTAGCAGAGTCCCTCAAACACAGTGTTCTGGCTATGCATCCACCAACCTCTGTTAACTTTGGTTAGCTTGTAGCTACATTAGCTCAGAGTTTGATTGATGCCCTCCCACTCAGCTCAATTTTTGTATTTTCCATAAGTGACGAGACGCGTGATGCAGCCAAGATGGAAGTTGAGGGAACTTCAGTTTAGATATCACAACATGCCCTATAGGTTCACAATTGTGCATCTCTTTGGATAAAAGCTTCTGCCAAATAAATAAACACACATTAAACACAGTTCAGGTCAACAGAAGCCTACGTGTGATGGCGTGGAGGGTTTATTCATTATATTCAATGGGTTTCACTACTTCACTTTCTAAAGACACAATGGCATTATGTTAAGACACAAAACAACCAAATATGAGAAATAAAACCTCACGGATAAAGTGTTATTGCAGGCAATAAGTGAAAGTGTTCTTCCATAGTAATTTTCACCCCTGGTCCCAGTGTGATCCTACGGAGAATCATGCAGGAGAAGAAAGTAGCTGAGCTTGTCTTTCATAATAACAGCAGATGGAAATGACCAGGGAGCCTGAAGCCTTAGACTGAAAACCTTGGACGCCCCACTTCTTATTATGGCTGGGCTTTGGGGAACAGTGGAAGCTTTTTACCGTACTAGTCACTCAACCATACTAGCCTTTAGCCTTGAAGGAACACTCCCTGCACCTCTGACTAGTTATTGCTTCCTGCTGAGTGGATCATACATCTATGCTATTGATTAACCTTGCCTGCTTCACATGTCTAATTGTGGTGCGGTCCTCACATTTCACAGACAGTAATAGGTTACATCGAAGAATAAAGATGCAGTCGCTGGGTATTGATCACCAGCAATCCACACCTCTGGCAAAATTAATGAGACAATGCATATGGATCAATACTGCTTTCCTCCAGCCTGCCACCCCCTGGTTTCCCCTCTCCTCTTCCTAAGTGCTGTTGTCTGTAATGTAAGCAAATGTGCTGAATCGGGCTCATCTTTTCAAAAGCATCTAATTAAAGTTAATCACACCGTATCAAGTGTAAAACGGCAAAGAATTTCATTACGGATCGCAGGGTTTAGCTTGACTCGATCGTTTAACTGTAACTGAGACGGGTGTTGTGGTATGGTTGGGAAAACAAGTGGGCTGCCATCATTTCTGTAAATCTCATTCATCCATTTGGGAAGTTAGACCCCTGAACCACATTCTGTTCTCATCCACAGCAACAGAATGTGATGCAGAGGAGGACAGGAGAAGATTAATGTTCTAATAACTTCACTGTTTATATTGTAAACCCATGAAAAGTCATCCTGTTGGTGAAACATGAGACCAACCCACGTAGATGTTACAGCAGATAAAAATCAATTCTCAATTCCCATAATTAGGAGGCCTGGAAGACGGATTGAAACGATATGAATGTGTAGCTTGCTGCCTGAGTGTGTGTGTGTGTGTGTGTGTGTGTGTGTGTGTGTGTGTGTGTGTGTGTGTACACAGGGTAATTATGACAGGAATTCTCAGAAGTTACAGGGCATCAAAGCACTTGCACATGTAATTACTCACTCTCGACACAGTGCCCTCCCATGGTGAGATTCAGCACAGAGGATAAGGATGTCAAACGTTCTGCTGTCTGTGTTAAGTTTTCTCTTCATGCTTTCTAACAGAAAATAATCGTTTCATCACTGTATTTTTAAATCACACACACACACACACAACTATGGCTTAAAACATCCTTCACATAAGAGACAGGGTAAAAAATATATATCCAGTAAAGTAGCCGGTGAGTGTTGGACCTCATGTTTGCCTTATGAGCTACATTCATTTATTCCATAGATTCATCAAGGTGCTAGAAACGCTCCTGACGTTCTGGTCCATCTTGACATGACATCATCATCACAGTTACATCTGTGATGAGAAGGTCTAGATCCACCGCATCCGAAAGGTTCTGGACTGCACAGTGTAGGCTGTTGGAGTCCAGTGAACTCATGGTCATGTTCTAGAAACCAGTGAAAGATGATCGGAGCTTTGTAGCATCATGATCCTGAAAATGTTCAACTTTTCATCGCTGTTGCTCGGACAAGGACTAGTCAGCGGAGGTTTCAGTGACTGACCAATGTGCCGACAGGATGCTTCTCAGTACATCTCTGGGAAAACGTGAAGGAGAAGTTAATAGTCGCCTAGTCGGATTTTCCAGAGCTTTACAACATTTCTACAAAAGAATATAGAGATCTTCACAAAAAGGCAGGGGCAAGGGAAATTGTCTGTGAGTTGGTTGTTGGTGTGGTCTCACCATTTCTTTTTCTGTTTGTAACATGGGATGAACCATTCACATATTATTTTGTATAGTAAAATCACAAGTAAAACTTCACTTAACTGTAGCAGAACCTTGTGAGACTTCCTATCTACTGCATTTTCAATGCTGAAGTGCTTTAATAACCCAAAATTTGCTCCAGTCTGATGGCCAAAAACAATGGTAGCCTCGCCATTCGCGCTGGGAACAAGCTTCACTGATGCTTTTCCTGTTTTAGGTCAAAGACCCCAGGACCCCAATCTCCCAAATCACTGCTTCATGACATACTGGATACACGGTTGTAAGCTTTCTCTTATTCCATGCTCAGTTTTTCACTGCTGAACATTATGTCTGGAAATACATGCAAGATGAGATATTGGTTGTTTGACATTTGGTGGAAGTTTTCTTTCTTTCACTAATACATGTGCTAATATTTATTTAAGGTGTTTTATTAAGTTAGTACACTTAGAACTTCCTTTATAACTGATTTTGTGGTTTGGACTCTAGACTGGCCATTTACAAGAGAGAATGGAATGTGAGTCAATAAAGTGAATTATAATTTTATAATTTTTTACCACAATCCAAAAACCACAGGTCAAAGATGTTTCCTCGGAATTTGATCACTTGCTTTGAGAAGATTACACGTGGATTAAAAATTATTCTATAACATATCTGCAAAATTATTGTTATCCTTCAAGAGAAACTTTATTGGACTTAGGTTGAAGTGGAGCATAAAACACATCAAACCAAAAGAAACCTTGATCAAAATCCTTCATACACTAAATCCCTTCTGAATTATCTGATGTTTCTTACTGTCAGTAGACAATTTTAACCATGCAGACCATCATTAAACCCAGACCCAATCGCCTCAGGCCTAGTCCACACGTAGCCGGTTTTTTTTTAAAAACGAATATCCGCCCCTCCAAAAACTTGTATCCACACCACCTCCTTTTTTAAAACAAAACTCTGTCCACACGTACCCGGATAAATACGTTGTTAAGGACATGCCAGACCTGTAGGCGGCAGTACTTCCCCCGTTCTTAACCTCGTCCTTCGTCTGTGGTCTTCTGCAAGGAGCAGTAATTCCGCTTGCAAAAACAAACAAGCAAAAAGCGCTTGGACAATTGATAAAGCGAGCGCAGCTCTGAGGGCTTCCATGATGTCGGCTAGTGTAAACACAGGTTGCACACGTGATGTCAGCATTTTTTGTCGCGGAAAGTGACGTTGCGGACCTTAAAACTCCGGTTTTGTCTGTCCACACGCAGACACCCAAAACGGAGAAAACGCAGATCTTCACTTTGGCCGGAGTTTTTAAAAAGATCCGTTTTCATGTGAAAAAACTCCGTTTTCGTGTGGATGACAGGCCAAAACGTAGAAAAATATCTACGTTTTGGCAGATCCCCGGCTACGTGTGGACAGGGCCTCAGAGATAGTGGAAAATGTTGTTCCCATGTAGCTCAGATCAGGACTGCAGTACCCTGCAAAAGGATTCTTCTGAGTGCCCGGTTGTTGATATATTGGGCTTTTTTCCTGCAAGGTTAAAAAGTTATGGCTGACTTACCACTTGTCTCCCATATTAATTACATAAACAGAACAGTGTAGGAGGAAGTGATGGGCAGTGATATTCCCTGAAGTTCCACAAATCAATCAATATTGATCAACTATAGCTTGATGTATGGTAACTTCTCAAGCTTGAGACCTTGGGTAGCTTGAGTGATGATGGCGTCCGCAAATAGTGCGGTCTCTGAGACAATTTCCCAAAACAGATAGGGTGGCATCAAGAACAAACACCCACACACACTTTCTTGTTTATCCTGGCTTCTTCTATACTTTCTCTAATTCCAACATGTCTCAGCAGCACACAAAGATGCACTCTGGAGTTTCTACATTCTAGCTTGTGTCATGAATATGAATTGAAAGTCATATGGTTTTGCCAATAACACTGTGCAAATTTACAGCAAGTTTAAGTGTCGACACCTCAAGCTAAATGCAAGCTAATAAATGGTGCAAGCAACCAAAACGAAACATTACTTCATAGCGACGCTAAAAATGAATAAGCATGAGTTAGACTGTGTGGGACAGAAATGTTTACTCATAAAAATTTCTGTTTCACTTAGACACAGTTTGGATTTTCACCCTGACACTTCAATTTAGCTGGGTGGCTTTTTATTTAAATCAAATCAGCAGCGGGTACGAGGTAGAGGAGGAAATAGAAGGAAAAGAAGCGAGAAGGTAGTTGGGGGGAAGTAAACACACACACACACACACACACACACACACACACACACACACACACACACACACACACACACACAGGGACAGAAGGGAATTAAGCAGCAGGCGGAGGCAGGCCTCTTTCCCTGGATGCTTCAGGCTATTTCAGGAGGATGTTTCAAGTCTGCTGCCTTTTTCTTGTCTTTTCTCTCCACATATCCATCTTACTGCAGCTGTGGGAGGGCAAAGGAGTATTTTTAAAGCTCTGTCAACAACAGCTTTTGTATTTTACACACCTCTGTTCTCAGTTTACCAGTTTCTGTAAAACAAGAATGTAAGAGAGTCAGAAATATACATTTAGGAGCAGAAATCACATAACAGACCAGAAATAATCCCTGTTAACCTCCTTAGCCAGAGATTGCATAAGAAGCAAGACAATTATAAACATGGAACACCATGAAAATACATGAAAAAATTAAAATATGTAAAGAAATGTTGATGCTTTGTAGTCTCCTTAGTTTTCAGGAATTTCTTTCTGGGTTGTCTTACCTCACAACTTTGAAAAAACAAACAAAAATATATGTTTGTCAACAAAACAGAAAGTTAGACTTCTTGTGACTAAACTGGTATTTTGACATTTTTGTCATGATTTTTACACACCTACAAATAAAGCCATACTTTGCATCTTCTTCATATTTTTACATAATTTTCTTGAGCCACTATGTGCTAAAATGACCCTTTACAGGGTTAATGAAATGTCACTCCGACCCCCAGAATACTGCATTTGCAACTTCAGACTGGTGGGCCACCACTTTGAAAAAAAAAATGGAGCTGACATATCTGTCATTGCAGTCTGGTTCCAGCACCTTTCCTGAATATTTTAGATCATGAACAAAGCTGATGTGCCCATCTTCATGACAAAATGCTGAGATTCTGTGCTCCAGGTCATTCCCCTCAGACACACAGCTGGCTATGGTCGGGTCATCAGAGAACTTCTGGAAGTGACAGCTGCTGGTGTTGTACATGAGGAGAAAGGGAGAGTGCACCATACCCCGTGGAGCTCCTGTACTGCAGACGACCACCTCAGACATACAGTTGAGCAGCTTCACAAACTGTGGCCTGTTGATGATGTAGTTAATGGTCCATGCAATCAGATGTTCGTCCACTACTTCACCTCTCATCTTCTGCTGCAGTGGACGTTTCAGCTGTTTGATTTAGGTGTTAAAAAGACAAATGCACAAGAGGTAGATAAGTTTCATATTTGGTTTGACCACAACAAATTAATAACAGACACTAGGGGGTGCTGAAAGCAAGCAAAACTGCCAAGTGTGTCTTTAAATGTTTTTGGATATTTTTTTCACGGAATGATGTCACCCCAGCAAATCATGGACAGCTTGAATATATGCCCGCCAATCCGCGTGCCCCTGCTCTGGTATATAATGAATGTGAAGCCATCATCCTCCTCTCATACTGCAACAGTATCTCAACAGGTTGAGCTGGTTGTCCAGTAATCGGAAGGTTGCAGGTTCGATCCTGCAACCCAGACAGAGAATTCTGCTGTTGTGTCCTTGGGCAAGACACTTAACCCTACTTGCCTGCTGGTGGTGGTCGGAGGTACTTGTGGCGCCTGTGCTTGGCAGCCTCGCCTCTGTCAGTGTGCCCCAGGGCAGCTGTGGCTACATCGTAGCTCATCGCCATCAGTGTGTGAATGGATGAATGATACACTGTAGTGTAAAGCTCTTTGGAGTCCTTACTCTGAGAAGCGCTATACAAGTGCGGGTCATTGATCATTTATCATTTCCTCTTCATGCCACCACCTAGAAAGCCAATTATCCTTTACAAAGATAATTGCATGGTGGCGCAGTGGTTAGCACTGTTGCCTCGCAGCACGAAGGTCGCAGGTTCAAAACTCGCCTTTCTGTGTGGAGTTGCGTGTTCTCCCCATGCATGGGTGGGTTTTCTCCGGGTACTCCGGTTTCCCCCACAGATCACAACATGCCCTATAGGTTAAAAAAAAAGTCGCTTTGGGTAAAAGCGTCTGCTAAGCACATAAACAACAATAAACAACAACAACAAAGAGCAGTTAATCCTACTAGATCCAGACAGGCATCTCCAACGTTGATCTCCATGCAAAATGTGAGGTCTGTCTGGTGCTGCAGTAACCCTACATCCCTCTAGGACAATTCAAATGTCGATGACCCTTCCACAGCAGGCGCGTCAGCTGCGAGGCTTCCATGCTCCTCCTCTCTCAGCAGTCAGAGTGCTGCTTCACATTGAAAAAACACAAGCAACCATTTTGTTCAAGTTACCAATTCCTTACATGTAGTTTCTAAATAATTATGTAAAAAAGAGAGCGCTTACACTTTTATCAGTAGGAGCTACCTGCCATCATCTCAGTGGCAGCTTGTTGCAAAGCACTAGCTTCCCCTAAACTGACTCAACATCAGGTTGACGACCTGGCGGGAAGTTTTGGTCACCTAGCATTTCCTACACCATGCTCAGGACAGTCCAGACTTTTCATGTGTCGATCCACAGATGTGGAATGACCTACTAAGCACAACCAGAACAGGGGTGTCCTTGTCAATTTTCAAGAAACTTATAGACTTACATAGTTTCAAGAAACTGAATAGTGTTTGTTGTTAGCCTCAAGGGCAATCTGCTGGGCTCATTATCACTTGTAAATCGCTTTGGACAAAAGCTTCAGCTAAATTCATAAACATAGTGCAGTGGTGGACCTCTCTACTTGTCCTTTCATCTACAGCCCCCCATGGGTTGCTTCCAGTACAAGTAACAGTGATAGGGGCTCAAATTTGGCTCACTTACACGATGCACACACCTCCGCTTCTGTGCACATGCTCGGTGTCATAACGTACCTTGAAGTGGTGTCACCTTTGCTGTGTGAGCAAATGGATATTCTACACCAGGGGTATTCAACTCTGGGCTTGAAGGGCCAGTATCTAGCACATTATAGTGGTTTCTCTGCTCCAACACACTTAATTCAGTGGTTGAATCACCAGTGCAGGAGCTCGTCAAGCTCTAAAGAAGCCTGTTAATTCTTGAAACTGAGTTAAAAACAAAGCAGAGTTAAAACTACAACATATACGCCCTCCAGGCCCGGAATTGAGTAACCCTGTACTACACCATCCTCCATGATCACTTTTGTTTTGTTAGGGACAGCAGTAGCTCAGGTGGTAGAGCAGCTTGCCTCATGATCGGATGGTCATGGGTTCGATTTCAGCTCCCACCAGAGGTATTCTGCTGCTGTGTCCTTGGGCAAGACACTTCACCCAACTTGCCTGTGTTGGTGGTGGTCAGAGGGGCCGACGGCACCAAATGGCAGCCTTGTCTCTGTCAGACCACCCCAGGGTGGCTGTGGCTACATAGTAGCTTGCCATCACTGGCAGTGTGTGAATGTAAGAGTTCACACAAGTGTCTTTGAGTGTCCTAATAAAGCACTATATAGGTCTGATGATTATTTCTATTATTATTTTCTGTCAACCCCCTTCAACAGAATTGTGAAGCTGTAGGAGCTTCTATCCAAAGTAGCCATTTGCCTAAGTTTAATCGGGAGAGTAGAGTTCAGGGTTTTATTCTCGTTACTTCCTGGTTCAGAAGAAAATGGGACGGATGAGGCCCATCCTACAACTGTCCGCTCATCGTGATGATGTGTTGCCACATGCTCACAATGAAACAGGTTTTGGATAACGTGCCTAAATGATTGGTTCACATCCATACCTGAAAGACACATACTTCCATGTCTCAATAAATTAGAAACACAGGAAGTAACTGCATTTCGTGCTCACATTTGGTTACTCACTTGCCCCACACACATTCTCCAAAACATTGTAGATGATGTTTCAGCCTTTATGTGTGGTGGGCATGAGGGTTCTGTTTAACCTGGAAAACCTGCTCCTCTTAACTTGCTCCAGGGAAGAAGCAGTGATCCAAATGAGGATGTCAACAGAATGTGTGTCAAATCTGGGTTTCTCAATAAACTGGGAAAAAAAACCTTAATTGTCCTGTCCCAATTGATTAAACTCCTGTGCATGGAACAGTCCTTTATACAGAGAGTGCATGTGTAACAGTCAGAAAATAAAACAGATAAGATCAAAAATGAGACTCTACCATAAAGTAACTAAAATGTAGCATGAAAACACACTCATTGGCCAAAAGCTAAATGAAAGAAGTAGGTCTTTGGGCTAGATTTGAATTGCACCAGTAAAGGAGACTGATGCACAAACAGAGGCAGTGCATTCCACAATTTTGGTGCGGTGAAAATGAATATGAATGAATATCTTTACAAATGTGGTTGATATGAAAATATATTGTGGGTTAATTATAAATGATTCCAGTGATCACCTGCCCGTATTTCTAACAGTACAAAAAATAATGTAAGAAAAACATGCTCTCCCTTTAATCAAAATGGTAAGACAAATAAATGAAGAATCAATCCAAGCTCTCAAAAATGAGCTAGTATGCTACGACTGGAGTAAGGTCTATGTGGAAGATGTTAATTTGGCATATCAAACTTTTACAATGACAATAACAGGTATTTATGATAAACATTGTCCTATAGTGAAAAAAAATCATGAATGATGAAAAAAAACATGGCTTACAAAGGTATTATAAATGCTTGTAAAAAGAAAAAAAGGTACTATATACATTTCTTAAAGAATAAAACCACTAAAGCAGAACTAAAATATAAATTATACAAAAACAAATTTATCAAAATTATAATAAACAAAAAGGATTATTACATTGAATTATTGAACAAAAATAAAAATAACATAAAGAGTTCATGGAAAATATTAAATAAAATAATAAAAAAAAGAGATGAAAGATCCAACTTTCCATCTAGCTTCTTAAAAGAAAACAAGTTCATAGACAACATGTTTTTGATTGCCAATGAGTTCAGCAATTACTTTGTAAATTCTGGATCAGAATTGGTAAGGGAAATTAAACCCCCTAAAAAGTGATATTATTAATAAAATAAATATGGAAATTAAAGATACAGTATTTCTGAAAGGCACAGATGAGAATGAAATCATAAATATAGTCAAAGGTTTTAAAAACAAACATTCTAAAGACCCTAACAATATAGACATGGCATTGGTGAAGAACGTGATTGAATGTGAAGCACAATATTTTGCCTTCATTTGTAATTAATCACTGAAAACAGGAATTTTTTCTAGAGAAATGAAAATGGCAAAGGTTATTCCAATATTTAAATCTGGAGATAAGCATATGTTTTCTAAATATAGGGCAATCTCTTTACTTCCCCAGTTTTCTA
The DNA here is from genome assembly GCF_043380555.1 of Nothobranchius furzeri. Classification (NCBI taxonomy): domain Eukaryota; kingdom Metazoa; phylum Chordata; class Actinopteri; order Cyprinodontiformes; family Nothobranchiidae; genus Nothobranchius; species Nothobranchius furzeri. The sequence goes on from NC_091742.1 coordinate 19,348,979, forward strand.
AAATATTAGAAAAACTTTTTTTATGTCAGACTGGACAATTTCATCACTAAACACTACATTCTGCATAATCAACAATATGGTTTTAGAAAGAATAAAAACACTTCATTTGCACTAATGGAATATGTGGAAGAGTTAACTTCTGCAGTTGAAAACAAACAGCATGTCGTTGGAATTTTTCTTGATCTAAAAAAAGCTTTTGATACCGTTGATCATGACCTATTGATAAGTAAACTTCAAATGTATGGGGTGAGAGGAGTGGCCCTCATCTGGCTTTCAAGTTATTTGAGTGACAGAGAACAGTTTGTTGAAATAAATCAGGTAAAATCTAAATAAATGAAAATAAGGTCTGGAGTTCCTCAGGGTTCAATTTTGGGACTGTTATTATTTATTTTGTACATAAATAATTTTTGTGAGGTGTCTTGTTTTTTAAAAACCATTCTGTTTGTTGATGATACACATTTAATTTGTAGTGGTGACAACTTGGAGGAGCTTCTGGATACAGTTGGTAATGAACTTAATAAACTGAAGGATTGGTTCAACCTTAGTAAATTAACACCGAACGTAAATAAAACAAAGTCTATAATATTTGGCAATAGATCAACCATTACCAGCAAGAAACTCCTGATAAACGAAATAGAAATTGAATGAGCGGCTGAAACTAAATTCCTTGATGTAATGATAGATGAAAAACTGAGTTGGAAGAGACATATCAAATATATAAATTCAAATAACAATTTCATTACTCTTTAAAGTAAAATATTTCTTAAATCAGTCTTCATTATAGATCTTGTACTGCTCCTTCATTCTAACTTATTGCTCTTTTCCATTGCCTGGTCTGGAACGGTCAGGTCTGGGTATTATGGACCGGTATGTACCGGTATGGGTCTAGAAGTTTTCTGGCAAGCATTTCTATCGCATTCCAGGCTCCAGTTGCCAGGCGGGGTAGCGTAATGCATTACGCACGATGTGTGCCTAATGTCACAATGCGCGACGAGAACGCTCCAAAACACAACAACAATGGAGTCCAGTCAGCCTTTCGTTCTTTCTGTTCTTGGTGTTTGGTATATTCTTTACACCCACATCATGATAGCGCTTTCTGAAATTAATATTGGACACGAGGCATAACTTTCTGCTGTTAAGACAAAGACAGAGGCACCAGGTGGTAAGTAACTTCTAATGCTGTAATACATGTTATAATCTCTGAGGGGGTGTCTAGGGCAACTATCAAAAAAGAAAAATAAAAAAAAAGTACCAAAATCAAATGGTCTTGTTGTATATTGATCGTTTTTTAAGACAGGCTAAACATGAAAGGCCAACACCTAACTAAGCGGGTTTCAAACAGCTTCTGCACACAAGGTGATGCTGGTCAACACGAGGGCCTGAATCCTTCACTCTTTACTTCCTGGGCATTTCATAGATATGTTGTGCAGCTATTTAAATTATTATAACTAATTATATAGATAATTACAATCAATACCAAATTTGTGCATTTAATAAAGTGAACAAAACATAGCCAGTCAATGGTAGCTCCATAAAGAACATCTGTTATTTTAACTGTAAACAAATACTATTTATGTGAACTTTATGTCTGTAACCATACTGTTTCAATCTTTTTCACTGCACTATTGTTTTTACTCAGTTTTATTTAATGTTGTCTGGAATACTTGTACTGTGTAATGACTGTTTTAATTTTTTTTTCTTTTTTTAGTTGGCCCTTTTGAATCAGCGACAGCAACCAACTGTGTGGGCCTACAGCCGTGCCAGTGCCTTCTGGGATGTGACCATGCCAAACTTCACTCCGTCAGATTGGATAGCTCATTTCAGAATGTCAGAAGAGACTTTTTCATATCTTTGTTCCAAGCTCTGTCCAGTCATGCAGAAGAGAAACACCAACTTCAGAGCCTGCGTGCCACTCAGGAAAAGAGTTGCAATTGCACTGTGGAAGCTTGCAACTAACAGTGAATACAGGAGTATCGGACTTCTTTTTGGTGTCAGCACGACCTCTGTGTGCCGCTGTGTGCAGGACTTCTGTAAGGCTGTCTGTAAAATCTTAAGTACTCCTTTTTCCAACGGATCCAAAAGTCATTGACCAAGTACTGCACTTTTCTCCATCTCTTTTGAAGATAAACATCTTCTTTCAGGGACTATCCAGGAGGAGGCTGAATGATGGTCGACTTCATAGTTAGAATATTATTAGGCGTTAATGGCTCCGGTCCAGCAGGATCATTCAGACTCTCAACAGACAGCGGCCTACTGTTAATGTTCACCATAACTTCATAAAGAAGGGTTCTTAATTACGTTGTATCCAGTCTTCTTGCTGATCGATCAAGAATAGCAGAAAGAACACTCCTTATTGTCCTTATCTGCCTTTCCCGTACTCCTCCCATATGACTCGCCAAAGGGGGATTCATGAGAAAGTCACAACCGAAAGCTTTGAACTTTTCCTGATCCATGTCCTTCATCAGGTTTGTAAATTCTCTTTGAACGCCAACAAAATTGGTTCCTCTATCACATCTCCGTTGGCGGACATTCCCTCTGATAGCAATAAAAGCCCTCAAAGCATTTATGAATGAATCTGTGCTCTGATCATCCACCATTTCTATGTGGATAGCTTGGGAACAAAGACAAGTTAGTATTTGACCATATCTCTTCAGCTCTTTACGTCCATCCTTAACATAAAGTGGTCCGAACAGTCCATCCCAACACACGTAAATGGTGGAGTTGGTTCAATTCTTTCTGAAGGTAAGTCTCCCATTTTCTGTGCTTCAGTACTTCTCCTGTATTTCCTGCATTTGATGCATTTGTAGACTTGCAAAGAAACCAAACTGCTGCAGCCAAGGATCCACCATCCATTAGCTCGTAGTTCGTTAATCGTCATTCCACGTCCTTGATGTTCAACCTTTGCATGAAAATGTCTGACAAGCAAAGTACAAATATGACTCTCTTTCGGTAGAATCGCGGGATGCTTCACATGAGGGTGAAGTGATGCATGAGTCAAACGTCCTCTGACTCGAAGTATCCCTTCCTCATACAGAAATGGACACAATCGACACAGCCTGCCATCCTTTGACTCCAGAACTGGTTTCTTTGTTCTCAAAGCATTTGTCTCCTCTGAGAAAGCTTCGGCTTGAACAAGCTTGATGATTACAAGTTCAGACTCCTTCCTTTCTTCTAAACTTGTACCTCTTTCTGTGGTTGGTATCATACCTTTGTACGTTTTCACTTTATGTCTCAGCCTTGCTACAGCTCTGTCCAATCTGGACCAATCTGAGAACTTCTGGAGACGTTCCAACATTGTTCTCTCCTTTCTCACTTTGGAGGCTCATACGATAGTCTTACGAAGCTCAGGATCATCATCCTTGATCTTCCCCACGTTGATATTTCCTTCCGGTATTTTCTCTGTCCAGAGAAACACTGGACCCATAAACCAGTTAGATGACTTCAACTGTTTTGCAGTAAAACCCCGGGAAGCGTGATCCGCAGGATTATCTTCTGATGCAATGTAAGCCCATTGTTCTGGAGTCGTACTAGATTTAATCCTTTGTACACGATTAGCAACGAATACTTGGAATGTTTTGGCATCATTATTTAAGTAGCCAAGAACGACTGTGGAATCTGTCCAAAAGAACTCCTTTAAATCTTGTATTTCTAGTTTGTTTCTTAACAGGTCACTGACTCTAACTGCCACGACTGATGCTAAAAGCTCAAGTCTTGGAATAGTCATAACGTTGTTGGGTGTGATTCTTGCTTTGCCCATGATTAAACAGCAATGGACTTGGCCTCCTTGGTTAGTGACTCGTAAATTAGGAACATTCACCATAACCTGATGTGCTGGCATCGGCAAAGTGATGAAGTTCAAAGCCTTTGACTCATCCAAAATCAGGAGGAATGTAACATCTCTTGATTTGTACATTAGCTAGTTCTGGTAATGCACTTTGGTGCATTCAGCACTTTGGTCGGCTGCCATGCCATTTTTAAATGTGCTTTATAAATAAAGATGTTATGGTATGATGGTATGGTAGATCTGTAATCCATGACTCCCATTGAAATCTGAAATAGTCTGGGATTTCTTCATCCCAGTCTACTTTGTCTTTACACATCTGTTTGAGAACTTCTTTGCCTAGAAGGACAAATGGTGCTATGAACCCTAAAGGATCATAGATTGAAGCGACAGTGGAAAGTACACCTCTTCTGGTCAATGGATTAGCTTTGACTTGTACCCTGAACTTAAATGTATCTGATGAAACACACCATTCGACTCCAAGTGCTCTTTCAATGTGAGGTAAACTAAGAGACATGTCTTGGGTCTTAGTTGTTGCGCGTTCCTCTTCTGGAATAGACACAATTACTTGTTCACTGTTTGACACAAACTTATGAAGTCTCAGCTTGCCCGTAGTACACAGGTCTCTTGAGTTTTTCACAAGCTGAATAGCCTCCTTCTCTGTTGAGACGTTCGCCAAGCCGTCATCGACAGAAATTTCTTTGGATGAATCGAATGACATTCTCCTTGAACCGACCTTGTCCTTGCACCGCAAGATGTTTCAGGCCGAAATTGGCGCATCCAGGAGATGAAGCTGCTCCAAACAAGTGGACCTTCAATCTATAGACTGATGGTGTCGTTCTCGGGTCTCCTTGCTCCCACCATAAGAAACGTAGGTAATCTTGATCTCCCTTTTCTACAAAGAACTGGTGGAGCATTCTCTCCATATTGCACATTAATGCGATAGGACCGTTGCGAAAGCGACACAGTACTCCCACCAATGCCTTTCTTAAGTCAACCAGTCGACAGATGGTCGTTCAGGGACGTCTCTTGGTACTTGGCCGAACAGTCGAATACTAATCGGATCTTCCCTGGTTTGTGTGGATGATAGACCCCGTGGTGGGGAACATACCACGCGGGAATGTTTAACTCTTGTTCCGGAACCCTTTCTGTGCAACCTCTGGAGATCATATCATCCATGAATTTGACATAATCCTTGCAGTACTCTTTGTTTTGCCGTAGTCTTTTCTCCAAACATTTCAGACGGTACACTGCACATATTCTGGTGTCTGGTAGTTTAGGTCATTCATCACAAAATGGCAGTGGCATCTCATAATGTCCGTCGTCATTCTGCTTGATGGTTTCGAAAGAAACTTGAGATCATCTTCAGACACCTTCTTGTCATCAACTCGTCTTTCTGGGAAGACTAGCTCTAGTGGCGGCGGGACGCTCCCCCCGTCATCCTTCCGGATCGTCGCGCCTGGTGTCCTGCACCCGGTGCGGAGTTGGTTTTCTGACTTGGATGTGCTGTTACCTTGCAGCCCTGTGTTTACACCGGTGGATCAGCTGATGCTTTCCCGGGTACGCTGGAGATCACGTGATCGCGTCTCCTGCTTACGACCGATCCTGCTGAATTCAGCTCCTAAGCCTTTGACAGCTCTCTCCTGCCGGTTTGGCCTGTTTAATGCTCGCTCTATTGCGAATAAATCATTCTCTTTGAATGAACTTTTCTCCAGTCAAACTCTGGATTTTATGTTCTTTACTGAGACATGGCAGAGAGAAGGTGAATATATTCATCTCAACGAACTCTGCCCCGCTGGCTGCGCTGTTTTTGGGATGCCCCGCCCCTCCCGCCGCGGAGGAGGTCTTGCAGTTGTTTTTAAGGAGACTTTTATCTGCAAAGTGTTAAACACTCAAGCTTTTACTTCTTTTGAATCACAGACAATCAAGATTGGTTCATCTATTCCATTTTACTGTGTGCTGATTTATCGCCCACCTGGACCAGCCACAGCTTTTCTTAAGGATTTTAGTGATTTTTTATCTTCTATCATAAAGCTGGAAAATGTTTTAATTCTGGGAGATTTTAATATTCATATTGATGACAGCACTTCTGGCCCAGCAGTGGAACTTTTAACAATGACTGAATCTTTCAATTTTGAGCAGCATGTCTCTGGCCCCACCCATCAAAAAGGCCATACTCTAGACCTTGTGTTTTCCCTTGATCTGAATATTTCCAATCTTTGTGTGAAGGATGTCCACATGAGTGACCATAGCTGTGTTTTATTTGATTTACACTTTAATCTTGAGTCTACGCCTTCTGTGGTCATCCCACAAAGGCGCATTATTTCAGAGAATACAGCAGCTAGATTCATTGAGATGTTTGACTCCAATTTGTTTTTGGAATCTCAGGATGTGGACAGCCTTTTTCACAGCCTAAATAGTCGCTGTAAATCCATTTTGGATGTGGTTGCTCCTTTTAAATCTAACAGGGTAACTCGGAAACCATTTTCTCCTTGGATAAATGACAGCATTCAGAACTTGAAAAGACTGTGCAGGAAAACGGAACGCCTGTGGAAGTCCACTAAACTCGAGGTCCATAGGCTGTACCTTAAGGACCTTATGCTTTCTCTAAATGAGCTGATAAAAAAATCCAGGTCTGAATACTTCCGCAAACTGATTATCCAAAACAAGAAAAAACCACAAGTTTTATTTGACACTATTAGCTCTATTGTGGCTCCTGCTGCGCCTCTTACACCTGTTTTCAACAAAGCAGATGCAAACAAATTCCTTAATTACTTTGTTGATAAAATTCAAAATATCAAAGACAAACTCCCATCTTTTCAGTCATGTAATGATGATATTGATGAACTCCCTGCGCACGCGTGGTCCTCTTTCTCACCTGTAACACAGGATGATATTTTAGCTTTGGTAACCACAATGAAGCCCTCTTTTTGCCTGGCTGATGTCTTACCTTGTAAACTCCTTTCAAAAGTATTTGATGCCATTGGTCCCTGGGTTACCAGAATGTTTAACCTGTCCCTTTCTTCTGGCGTTTTCCCTAGCTGTTTTAAACGTGCTTTTGTGGAACCCCTACTCAAAAAATCTAATCTGGATCCAACAGATCCTAAAAATTTTAGACCGATATCAAAACTCCCTTTCCTGTCCAAAGTCTTAGAGAAAGTGGTATCTGAACAACTGGTTTCCTTCTTACAGGATCGCAATATCTTTGACAGGTTTCAGTCCGGTTTCCGTAAGCACCACTCTACGGAAACTGCGCTGCTTAAAGTGTCCAATGACATCTTGATGTCCGCAGACTCTGGGAAATGCACGGTCCTAGTTTTACTAGACCTTTCGTCCGCATTCGACACGGTTAACCATGAGATCTTGCTGAGTAGGCTCCGCGAGTTGGTTGGGTTGTCAGGTTCTGTCCTGGCGTGGTTTACATCCTATTTATCCGGGAGAAGCCTAAGTGTCTCAGTCAACCAGATCCTGTCTGACCCAACTGATCTACGGTGTGGAGTACCCCAGGGCTCAGTTTTGGGCCCGATTTTGTTCTTGTTGTACATCCTTCCTTTAGGAAACCTAATCCAGGAGTTTGCCGATGATGTTTCCTATCATCTCTTTGCTGATGATCTTCAGCTGTATTGTTCTTTCAAGCCTTCTGACGTTAAAAAATTGCATTCTTTATTATCATGTTTTGAGCGAATCAAACAGTGGCTCGGTGCAAATGCCTTACGGCTGAACTCAGACAAAACTGAAGTACTGGTGATTGCCCCCGATGATGCTGCTCCAGGGATTCACCAGCAGTTAGGTGATCTGAGCTTGTCTGTAAAACCTACCCTTAGAAACCTTGGAGTTTTCTTTGACAAGGGAATGTCTCTTGAACATCACGCAAAGCAGTTAACTAGAAACTGTTTTTACCACTTGAGACAAATTTCTAAACTCAGAACAATGGTGTCTAAAGCTGATCTTGAGTTGATTATTCACGCGTTTACATCATCCCGTTTAGACTACTGTAATAGTTTATTTTCTTGTCTAAACAAAAAAGAGCTGTCCCGCTTACAACAAGTCCAGAATTGTGCAGCTAGAATTCTGACCCGTGACAACAGAAGGGCCCACATTACCCCCATTTTAAGAGCTCTTCATTGGCTTCCTATCACATTTCGCATAAATTTTAAAATTCTTGTGCTGACTTTCAGAGCGCTGCATGGTCTGGCTCCATTGTATGTTCGAGACATGCTCTGCCCTTACACGCCTTCTCGCAGGCTGAGATCTATGGATCAAAACCTTTTAATGGTCCCACGTACTCAGTTCAGGACACGAGGAGATCGCTCATTCCAGGCCGTCGCTCCTAGGCTCTGGAATGAGCTACCTCTGTCTTTACGCTCAATCGACTCAGTTGATGTTTTTAAGAGCAATCTTAAAACCCATTTGTTTCTCCAGGCATTTTAAACTTAGTCTCATTCAGATTGGTTTTATTTGACACTGTATATTGTGGCTGTATTTTACTGTATTTATATGTTGTTGCCTTTTAACTTGTGAAGCACTTTGTGACCTTTTTGTCTGTGAGAGGTGCTATAGAAATAAAGTTACTACTACTACTACTACTACTAGTGCCTTAATGATCTCAGAAGGAGTGATGTCTTTCACTTTACTTCTGTTTACATAGTGTATCTTTGTCTGTAGATGAACAGAAGGATTAAGGTCTGGGACAACCCTTTTCACCATGATGCAATTACTGATACCAATAGCATCTCCAAAGTTCAGGCATTGGCTACCTTGTCCCACTATACTCCAGCCGAGGTCTGTACGCTGTGCGTAGGGTTCATTTTCTTTGCCTGATACAACCTGTCTCGGAAGTAATGCTTGCGAGCAGTTGTATCCGATTAACAGTCCTGCTTCACATTCCTGCAGAGTAGCTATCTCTGCTTGAAGATGTTTCAGATGCGACCAAGCCCTTGCTGTCTCATTTGACGGAATATGATCTTTGTTAGCTGGAATAAACTCTTGCGTGAAAGCAGGTGGCAAAGGTATAGTTTTGTTTGAGTAAAACCCACAGACTTGTAGATTCTTTATCCTTTGAGACTGAACGATTGTAGTCTTTGACTTGACTGATTTATTTGGAGTATCCAGAGATTCTGCGATCTCACTGAGGACAAAGGTAGTATCACTTTGAGAGTCTAGCAGAGCGTACGTCAGTATTTCTCGTGTTGGTTCTGTAGAAGACGAGAGCCAAACAGGAACTATTGCTGAAGTTTGTGTGTGACCTTCTTGACAGATGACTCTGTTCATTGTAGCTGTAGTTGTCACTCCTTGGGTTTGAGGTTGCTTTCTTTGAGTTGGATTTTTATGACTTACATCCGTCTTGTTTTGTTGTGGAATTTGATCTTGTTTGTTACGTTCTTTGTGCAAGCATGTAGGATATCCTTTGTTGCACGTTTCGTAAATACTTCTGTTGTTACAGCCCTTTGACTGGTGGCCAGGCTGGAGACAACCAAAGCACAATCCATCTGTTCTAATAAACTTGACTGTCAGTCACAGTCTTTTCCAGAAAGCCTCTACATCGCGTGAGCACATGATTGGGCCCTTTGCAGAACACGCAGGTCACAACAGTCTGTTCTTGAGTAATTGTAGTTAACCTTTTAACCTAAATGTTTCTTTGTCTTGCAGGTTTCAACCTTTCTGTACTGTTGCACTCACTCTGCTTTAATGACTGTAACTATGTAATAGGGTTACATGAGATTTTTGTTTCTCTTGTGATGAATGAAACAAACTGGCCGAAATTGGGAAACCTATTGGTTGCTTCCTCAATTTCCATAGCCGTACGATTCCAGCTAGCTGTGAGCCAATCTGGTAATGTGGGGAGGATCTTTCGGTTCTCACTGCAGTCATTCAAAATCTCTAATGACTTAATATGAGACATGGCTGTTTCACAGCTATGTAAAAAGTCTGCAAAATTTCTAAGCTCAATGGTGTCTTTTGCTGAGATTTTTGGCCAAGCTTGAAGCTTCTCTCTGTAGGCTTTTGCAATCGTGAATGGTTTCCCGTATCTTTCATCAAGTAACTTCCATGCAGCAACATATGCTGTTCCAAGCAGGAAGTATCCATTCAGTGCACTCATTACTTGTCCACCCACATAGCGGCGAAGATAGAATATGTTGGGTAATTTTTTTTTACATGTTCCTTTTTGAGTCTTAAGAACGTTTGCTCCTGTAAGCTCATTGTTGTCTCTGTTATCTCTGGAATGTGGTGTCCTGGGAGATGAGGAGCCTGTATGTCTATAACTTGAGAAGGCCCGCCTTCTCTGTCCTGTTTGTCAATAAAACCCCTGGGAAACTTAGGAGTGGGAGAGAGACGTGGGGCCAGCTCCGGAGGGGGGTTTCCCTGCATCCCACTGTTTGGCTCTTGGTGTACAATGAAATCCTCTTCTGTGTATGTGTGTTTATTTCAGGATCATCAAGGGTCATGGAAATTACGAATAATCAGTCTACTCTCTCTGTGTGTGTCATCCTTTAAGGTAATATGGGATAAATGAAAAATTACCTATCAGAATACTTTCTCCTGTTCTGGAATGTTCTTCTGATCAATGAGCGTGTGGAATGAGAGTTTCCAATCACTGCATCTAAGTGGATCCCCGTTAAAGACTGGTGGTTCTGGAAACGGTATCCTACTAGCATTTAATGCTTCTGCTAGTGAGCTCTGCTGTAACATTGTCTACATTGTTTGTTGTAGCTTGGGTAACAATGTGCCCTTGATGTAGCTCACGACTCGGCTGTCGGAGGGCTTCATCCTTAGTGTTTGACATGTCCACTATGATGTCCTCTGTTACACTCCTCTCATCATACACTTGCATCCTCGCTTGAGCTGCACATAGATCTTTCACCTTCTCTAAGTGCTGTAACTTACGTTTTCTTTTATCAAGAGACCGTTGCAGAGTTGCATATTCTTCTTCTTTTTTAGCCTTTAACTTTGCTTCATTTTCTTCTATTTGCATTCTCAGTTTGAGTTCCTCTGCTTCTCCTTCCAGACGAAGCTTTTTACTTAAAGCTTCTTGCTCGGCTGCTTTTCTTTTTACTTCAGCTTCAAGCCTCTCAATTTCTTTCTGTTCGACTTCTTGCTCTTCTAGCACTCTTAAAATAGCTTGGCTTGCAGCTACTTCTGCAGCAGCTTCTTGGTGTCTTACAGACGATTTACTGGAGCATTCAGAAGCACAGGACTTTGAGATAGTTGTCTCAAATAGAGAACCCATATCTGGCCATTCTTGTTCTTCTTCCTCTGGCCTTCCTTCAACATTACTCTTTGCTTTGGATACAATAAACTTAGATATCTGCACACAGAGATCCACCTTGCGCCATGTTTCCTGATCAGGAGGTGTGACAAGACATAACTCTGAATGCCCACTGAACATCTGCAGAAAGTCCTGTTACATCACCAATAATGTCGTTAAGTAAATCTTCAGTTAAGGATTCTAATTGTGATAAGGATTGTTTGGATGCTTTGGCAGATACTCTCCACTTCTCAAAAAGGTAGTTGAATTTCTGACAAAGGCCTTTAATTCTTTCACCCTGCATTCCTTTTGCCTTTTCTGTGAGAGTCCTGACTCTTTGGCGCTTTCTTGTTGGAGCCACAGGTCCTTTTGAAACTTCTGAGCTTTCAACTTCTTGATCCTCTTCAAAATAAACTAGGGGCTGATTTGGTTCAGTCATCTTACGTCTAAATAACTAACTAAACCGGTCTGTCGAACTATACACTAATTGTGTCCTTTGCAGTCACATCTGGCAGTAACTTGTAACAAATAGTACACTAAACTACTTCTTATGCAGTAATAAATGCCATCAAATACAATACTTAACACCTTTTAAACAAATAAAGGTTACAAAATAAAATGTACCAATATAGAAAATTATTGGCCCTTTAACTGAAATCCTTAATTTATAAGTTCCAATAAACGTTAAATACATTTTCGGTAATATACACAAATGAACCCAAGTTTGCCACGAAGACCTTACTTTCAGTCACAGTTTGCTTAATTGACTGTCAGACTTGACCCTTTTACTTAGACCGCTCTTGACCTTTGCGTGCCCAAACCTTTGGTCTTATCTTGAATGTCCCTTAACAGCTGTGCTCTTCTTACGTCCTTGCGTAGGCGCCCGCGGTTCAAATGCCTCTTTACTTACAGCTCCGTCTTCTCTGTGCCATTCATGCTTCTCAGAAGTAGTCTGCCCACCTGCGCTGATGAGCAGTGCGAGTTTCCACTGTAATTCCCCTGAAGCACATTCGGACACAAGTGGTTTCCTCCAACTGGTGAATTTAATGAACTTCCATACACCTTTATCCACCGTGAAAACTATAGAAAACATGGACAAAACAGGCATTAGCTTTTAAAGAAATAAAATACAAATCATGGCTTTAATCTCAAGTGGTTCCCATAGAATAACATGCAGTCAGAAAACATACAAATATACCTTGTTGGCTGCGTGCTGCCGAAAGGAATTAAACCAATGTTCTTCGCTTCCGCTTCTTCCGGCTCGTCTACCGACCAAAGTCCATGCTTATCTGCCATCAATCCCGAAGCGAAACTTGTAACAGTTTCCTCCAGCTCTTCCTTCAACCGACAAACCCACACTTCTCACAAGCTAGTCTCAGTACAACTTGCAGCCGACTTCCGTTGGCTCATCTATTTATCCGTTAGCACCCTCTAGAGGTGGCATGTTAGACTACACATAATAGAACTTCAACAGCGAACGATATGGAACACAATGTGAGAAAAGAAAGAGAATTCTTACTTTTTTCTCAGAATTCTTACTTTTTTTCTCTAAATTATGAGTTTTGGTCTCAGAATTCTGACTTTTAATCTTGGAATTCTGATAGGGAATTCTGGGGGAAAAGTCAGTGTTTCTTTTCTTTTTTCCTTTTCAGTGGCCCTAATCCTCTTCTGTACCTCTGACTTTACAGAGGGAACTGACCGTTGTTTAATACAAATTTAATCTAACATCCAACTCTCCTGAACTTCTTCACATTATCTATCTATCTATCTATCTATCTATCTATCTATCTATCTATCTATCTATCTATCTATCTATCTGCAGTAAAGACTTACAGCTACATGTCACAAATGTCACACAAGAACTTTTAATTATAATTAATGTACATTTTTTAAATGTCCATCCAGGGGTGGGCAATATCATGTCATTCACAATATTACCAGTTATTATTTCCTGCCAAGAAAAAAAATCTATCATGTTAAGCTAACTTCTTGATGTAGTTGCATCCACTAAACAGAGGATTATGTTCATGTGGGTCATTAGCATGAAGTTATTGAAGTTATCAAAGCAAACATGGCTGGAATCAGTTTTACCTGTAATCTGTTTCTCTACGTGTATGTGCTGCTGTAAGTTATTGTCCCCTCTGTGGGACTAATACAATTTACTCTGTTCTATCATACGTAATTCATATCAGCAGTAGAAAAAAACGTTTGAGGAATTTTGGCCCTTCTAGGCTTCGGTACCAGTAACCTGGTTATGGAGGAGGGGTTTGTCTCACAAGCAGGAGAAACACACTGGTGAAGTGGTGAATTAGAACATTAAAATATTAGGAGAGGACGCGGTAAATTAATTAGGATCTGTGGCTGATGAGTGAAAACAAAAGAGAAGCATTCGGGACTGAAGCTCCGTCAACACTGGCTGGCGATGCGACTGTATTCCTAAATAAAGCATGTTAATTTGGTGGCGTGCACAACTGCAGCTCACGGTTCTGGGAGAACCTGGCCCGTCCCATCAACAGCAGGTGGTGCTCACTGCTCCGCCCATCTAACAACCACAGCAGAAAAAAAGCACATTGGCTTTGTTTATACAGATGGAATTCTGTGTGTGAATTAATGCCAGTTAAAGTATTACATAACTGTTGTTTGTGTGCCTGTTGTTCAGTAGCTAATGCTATAATTAATATAATCTGTTTTTATTTTTCATGAGCCCTACACACTGTGCGTGATGCGCATTTGGGGAGTGCAGATGCTGGTTTAGAGTGAGAGATTGGAGGTGTGGTGTGAGAGCGTGTGAAGAGGGTCAAATGCCTGTGTCTCACGCTCAGTGCGTGACAGTTGGTAGCTCTGCATTCCTCCCAATGTTCCCATTCTCTGACTGGACTTTTGCTCCTGTCAATTTTTGGTTTTGACTTTTATTTGTCGAAGAAAAAGTCTAGCAATGTTTGTTATGACGTTAGTTTTCATAGAAGTTTAGTTTAATTTTTTTTAGTTTTCGTCTGCAAAAATTAATTCATTGTGAAAAACATGAACATATTTTGTCAATGAAATTAACCATGAATGTTAATTTTCACTGTGATCTAGAATTGAGTCGCTTTTCTAATCCAAGCGTTTTACCGTCTTTTTTCTATTGGCAGCGAATGCAGGAGATGGTGTAGAAGACTATTTTCCAGTTCAGCCTGCATTAAAAACTCTGATTGACTGAATGCGTCTCAACAATAACAAGTAAAACTTGTTTGTTAAGTGAAATTGGCCTTAAGAACAAACAGCTAATCTAAGTTATCTATGATTCATGATGTGCAGAATTAACGTAAAGGTGTGCTTCACTGAAAAACTGTTTTTAATCCTTTTTCCCTGATTAATTATTGTTTATTTGAACTTCATGATGTTTTCCTTCTTTTCTCCTGTTTCTCTTTTAAACAAACACAGTGAACAGAAAAAACAAACAAACAAACAAAAAATATATATGCACATACTCGAAAAGGAATAAAACAGTCTTAGTCCAAAGGGAGTGAGAAGAAGCCAGTGTTTATTTAGTCAATTATAATCAGAGACTCATTTTTTCATGCAGGTTCAACATAAGTGGTCTCCTACACCTATTTCCTGCATTAGCTTCTTATAGAAAAAAGACTCTAGGATTTGAAAAACCTGACTGTTTTATGTCAAGCGGTCGCTTGGACTCCACCATACTGGCTCACAACAGGAAGGGCGGCAGAGAATCCCTCAGCCAGCAGAAGCTAACCATTAGCATTAGCAACCACACAGCAGAAGCTCCTCCAATCTTGTGTTATTTGTGGAGATAAAACATCAGTGTCACAGTACAAATGGAGTTAGTGGTAGAGTTGCATTGCTGTTATTCAGTCGGAGGCAAGATGTACATATATAAAGAAATACGATTCTAAATCATATTTTCTGAAGCTCTCCTCTGATGTGGTAGACATGGCCATGCTGATGCAGGTGTTTATGGTTTTTTGCCCTTAGTAAGGCTTGCAAGGCATTTATTCCTACCAGAGACCACTGTAAATGCATTCATCAAATTAGTTTCTCACACCTTTAAATTTCACTCCAGTACAACATTTGGTTTCTTTTACTGTTGGAAATGTTTTGTTCAAATTATGTCATATTTCTTCGGTCTTTTTTTCTTTCTACTGCTCATTCAGTACATGTCGGCACATCTGCCCCACAGATAATATGCTCAGCTGTTTCCTCTCTGTGATCACCTTTTCACAGTTTCCTTGTTCCTTCGGTCATTGTCAGGTCCTTCCATTGTCTTCCCTGTGTCTTTGCCACTAGAATCTAATCCTGTAAATTGCTAATTTTTAGATTCATTATGAAAAAATATACACTTTGAGCTTACGTGTGTTCTTCCTGCTGCCGATTCACCTGCACCTTGGGTCCAAACCCTCCAAACAAGAGTTAATTAATGTAGTGCCTTGCAAAATGAGTCTACATTAAAGCACGTTCTCTGGGGTGCAATAATCCCTTTGCATTTTCTGATTTTATAAAAATCTGTTCATATTCAAAATACCTCTCATGAGTTTATTGTGAAATAAGTTGAGATTTATTTAAAAAATGCAACCACTGCAAAGAAAAATAGAACAGTATGCATGCACTTTGCTACAGCTGGCAGAAAAAGTATAATACCCTGCCTCGGTTACAGACTTCACATCCATGTATCAGTTGTTTGGCATAGACAAATGGACCAGATTCCACTATGTTGCAGCTTTTTTGCACAACCAAAAAAAAAAAAAATCTCGACTAGGCACAGCCTAGATGAGGTCCGGGACACATTTATTTAGATTCTCACTTGATTCTCCTGCTTTATGTACTGTTCAGTCTGCAGTATTGAGATCTGTCAGACATTGGCGTATTGTATGATTGCTAGACTCTTTTATCCTTTGGATTGTCCTTGATCTCTCACGATGCGCCATGCATTCATCTTAGTATGTGGGCTGCTGTAAAGACACTGACGCCTGTCTGTGACTCAATGCGATTTTCTAGGTTCCTTAGATAGAAATGTGTGTGCGTGTGTGTGTGTGTGCACTTGTCTTTATGGGTTTGTGTGGACCAACCCTTGACGGGAGACCAACATTGTGTGGACATTCACCATTGTGAGGACATTTACCCGGTCCATACAACCAAAATCCTAGAGGAAGCTTCCTTTGTCCCACCTAGAGTTAAACATAATTTTTGCACCATTCTGGCTATAGTGGAAGTCAGGGTCCACACAAACAACTCAGAAAACGTAGCCCACACAAACCCATAAAAACACGTGTGTGTGTGTGTGGGGGGGTGTGGGTGTGTGTGATTGAGGGGGGGGGGGGGGGGGGGTTACTTGTACTGTGTGCGCACAAAGCGGTACAAAAGGTTCTCTCCATGTCCAAAATGTGCGTAAGCCAGGAACTGTATTGGAATGTTATGTTTGGCGCTTTCACATCAGGGCCAGCGCCAACTGGACTGGGTGGCATTGGTCAGGGGCTCGCACCGGTAGGTTTTGTTCAAACACACATCTCAGGAACCGGGAAATCTCCAAGCATTTGGGCAGGGCAAAATACATGCAGAAAAGTCCACGGTGCCTCCCTTAAATGACGGCAGTGCAACTCAAGGCTCTTGAGCGCTGTCTATGTGCGTGTGGGCATGTGGGTTCTTCATGGCAGTGAGAAGGAGAGAGACAGAGAACTGCAGCTTCTGTCTGTGTGTGTGTGTGTGTGTGTGTGTGTGTGTGTGTGTGTGTGTGTGTGTGTGTGTGTGTGTGTGTGTGTGTGTGTGTGTGTGTGTGTGTGTGTGTGTGTGTGTGTGTTTTAAGCCGATTTGTTTGTGGGCATTTGCGTTTACAGAAGGTGTCTTTGAGGCTGCCTAGATTCGATATGAATCTATATTCACAGGTTATGATTCGATTTAAAAGCAATATCCTTTTATTACAGACCGATTCAATTCAATTCAATTTAATTCAAGTTTATTTATATAGCGTCAAATCACAAAAAGAGTCGTCTCAAGGCACTTCACATAGTAAACATTCCAGTACAGGTCAGTTCATTTAACCAATCAGAAAAAAGTTTCCTATATAAGGAACCCAGCAGGTTGCATCAAGTCACTGACTAGTGTCAGTGACTTTACAGCAATCCTCATACTAAGCAAGCATTTAACGACAGTGGAGAGGAAAACTCCATTTTGACAAGAAGAAACCTCCAGAGGATCCTGGCTCAGTATAAGCAGCCATCCACCATGACTCACTGGGGATCGAGGAGTGAGCAGACACACACGCACGCACGCACACACGCACGCACGCACACACACACACATGCACACAACATATGTACCAAGTAGTGTTTCTATGGTTACATTATGATTTCTTAGTAAATATTCTATTCGGTGAGAGATAAACTTTATTGTATGTATCCTAGTGAATCTATAATTAATTAGGTAAAGTATTCGAATACACTGTAAGAAAACTATTTGATTCTACAGTTAATATTATTTAAAGCTATTTTATAAGATAAAAATGTTGATTCTGTTAAAATGACACTTCTCTTTTTTTCACATATGTAAAATACCACATATCCCAAAGCATTGTAGCTTTATGGCACTTGAAACAAAAAAATAAATAAAATAAAATAACACCGAACCAATATCACATGTCAGTGGAATTATTTCTTAGACATGAACCATGAACCTTTTTTCCCCCAAGATGGCAGCCCTACCAGTCTATTGTTTGTTGGTCAATAACAATAGACTGTGGGGTTGTCCCACTCAGGTGAACGCCGCCCTTGCTTTTACCATTATTCACCCTGCCGCGATCGTGCTGACCACAGCCCTGCTGCTCCAAGGTCAAAAGCTGAGCGTGCCTCCTGATGACATGTGCCTATCTTGAAATCTGTCCTTTGTGACTTGGTAAGCGCCTCACCAAAGGCGAAAGAGGTTCTACTCATCTCTTCTGCAGACCAGAGTGCACGTCCTACTGCACCTATGGTTCCTGTACATGACTCCATCGTAACGACGAGTCCTCCATCAGTTGAATCTCCTCCAACAGTGTGTCCCGTGGCACCCATGGCCCTAGTGGCGTCTGCTGAGGTTGCGTCCATCAGTACCAGTTTTTGACCATCATCTTCACCTGCTGGTGCATCAAGTCACCCTTTTTAGCTGGACAAACCTGAGAAACTTAAAACTTTTATGTAAAATCATCCATAAAGGTCCTAAAAGGAAACCTCACATCCCTTTGACCCTTGAGGGGTTGCTGACCTGTGATGCTATCTTATACACCGAGTCAGATGCTTCTATCATCTCTCGTTCACTTAGGGAAAGCCTCCGCTTGGCTGTGGCTGACCAGGGTTGTACCTTGACACTAGATTCTGACTTGTCTAGATCTATAAACAACAGGTAATAAAAGGAATAACACTTCCGCCAAATTGTTAGTTCCAGCAAGCTGTGTTAATTCGGGCTAACTGGGTCAGGAAGCATTTGAACCATCCTTTTTAAGGCTAAATATCTTATTGGCTAAGCCTGAAACAACTCCATCAGATGCAAACTTCATTTTACCACCAGCTGTCTCTCAAGATCTCACTAGCCAGTCGTGCAATTTCAAAGGAAGATACGACCTTTGAGATTCCAAAAGTCAACCCCTCCCAGCAGCCTGGCCGACTCGACTTCCTTGTCAGCTGGACCTACTGAGAACCCCCGTCACTAATTGTAGTCTCTCACCTGGCACAATGTTTTTATTATTAATTGGATAACTTGTTAAACCTAAGTAAACATTCAGCCAGACTTATTTTACAACCCAGAGATCACAATTTTCTAAGACACTTAATCAGTTTTTTTACATAACATTGTTGCTCATTCAGTGTCTCAGTTGTTATCACCTGAACTCGTCATTTATAATCATTTGTTCTGCATCATTCCAGTAGTAGAAATATAGTAATAAATAGATTTTTATAAACTATAATGTTGCCTCTGCTTCAAATTATTATAACGTGATGTTTCCCTGGCGTACCCAAAGTACCTAATTTCTAAAGGTTCAATGATATTGATAGTCCATATTTTTATGGAATATTACATTGTATTGAATACATTTACATTATAATACATACATTCTATTGACAATTTATTAAAAGTAACCACTTACAATAGGTTACACAGTCATTTGGATTAGTTAGGTCACCAAGCAGAGTTGGGATCACTACTGAGTGATGTTAAGGACTTTTTAACTCACAATGCTAGTTGAATTCATTCACTTACTGTGTTTTATGCTAAGCTAAAGCTAAAGCAGTACAGCCAGGCCAGGAGAATGTCTGGGCTGGTTACAAATATTTTTCCCTACTTATCTAACTCTGGCAAACAGACAAAATTCTATTTTGGGTGGAATATTCCTGTAAAGTTCATGTGCATGCAAATGTAGATGTCCCTAAATGTTTGGGGCTTGTTTGGTTTAGTAAGTCACTAACCCCTCCCAGAGCTGTCTAACAACTCACTGACATTGAACATTCATGGTGATTTTGAGATTTATTCTAAAATTTCCAGCTGCAATGAAAACAAGAACCATCACAAACCTTTTGAGACATTTAGGATGAAACTCTGTTGCTGTTAGTCGCGGAAAGTGAGCTTCTGCCTTTAAGTGGTGGCTTTGCAAGTTCGCTATGAGGTCAGAGGAAAACAGACGTAGGGTAGCAGTAGCTGGCAGCTGATGGGTGAAGGCAAATGAGGCCAACCGAAACTGCTTTGTGGAACTCTACTGCTTTTTCACACTTCCCTCCAGGCTCAGTGACAAACTGACAAGAAAAGAGGAGCAAAGGATGTATTGATCAGTATCTAAGAGCAGAACAGAGCCACTCTGAGTACCAGACCCAAAGAGGGAGGAACTGGTGTTTCTCCCATGAGAGCTTGAAGAGCTCCAGGAGGGTCTTTTTTCTTTGATTCGACGGGGCCTCTTGGTGTTTCATTATGTCTGTCCACCACCCCATTTATTCACTAGATACATTTCTCTTTTTGCTTGAGCTCCTCAACCAAATACACCTTTGACCCTTTGAAGAGGGTTTTAGGGGAGTAAATGGTCAGGCCGGAGCCACAGCACAAAACAGTCCTATTTCTTTTTGTTTGTCAGTTGAATCCATTGAGTGGGTTAAAAACAAATGACAACAAGTTCACATTTGAGGATAATCAGGAGTTTTGAACTAATTTGGACAAAACTGAAGCTATGCAGCACCTTTTTTCGTTACTTGTTACCCTCGGAGAGAAGCCAAGAGGTGTGCCAGCTTATCTGTGTGTGGTTTGGCTCTCACTGGAGCCCACCTTGTATTCGGCCTCTGGTCCATGACCACTTTGGCATGGGTATGTACCATCTGTCCCAATCTTAGTCTTAGAATCTCTCCTACTCTCCTAACTTGAAAAAGAAATCACTCTAGCACAAGGAAATTGGGACACAAAGATGTTTTCTGCACTGAAATAGCAAGTTCATTCAACTTTTATAAAGGATACTCTTTAAAAATGGAGCATGAAAGGCTTTTTTATGAAGCATGCTGTGAATATTTGTTATAGGATTTTTTTGAATGAATAAAAAGTTCATGAAAAGCTCTGTGTGTTAAAAAGATGTTATTGCTTGTAAATGGTTTCATATCTACTGCAATGTTCATGTAATTATAGTTCTTAAATGAGATGTAAATATTTAATATAATGTTGAATATTTGTAGCTAATTTTTCACTAGTATATAGTTTTCCTTTTCTTTCACTGATAATAATAAAGAATATTGCATGAATATTTACATGAGGAAACAGAAACTGAAACTTAGGCCCTGTCCACACGTAGCCAAGGATCTGCCAAAACGTAGATATTTTTCTACGTTTTGGCTTGTAATCCACACGAAAACGGAGTTTTTTCACACGAAAACGGATCTTTTTAAAAACTCCGGCCAAAGTGAAGATCTGCGTTTTCTCCGTTTTGGGTGTCTGCGTGTGGACAGACAAAACCGGAGTTTCAAGGTCCGCAACGTCACTTTCCGCGACAAAAAAATGCTGACATCACGTGTGCGACCTGTGTTTACACTAGCCGGCATCATGGAAGCCCTCGGAGCTGCGCTCTGTCACTACCCGATCCATCAATTGTCCAAGCGCTTTCTGCTTGTTTGGTTTTGCAAGCGGAATTACTGCTCCTTGCGGAAGACCACAGACGAAGGACGAGGTTAAGAACGGGGGAAGTACTGCCGCCTACAGGTCTGGCATGTCCTTAACAACGTATTTATCCGGGTACGTGTGGACAGAGTTTTTTTTTTAAACGCGTTGGTGTGGCTGCACGTTTTTGGAGGGGCGGATATTTGTTTTTAAAAAATCCCGGCTACGTGTGGACTAGGCCTTAAACATAATCTGGTGCTGTAATGGCGTCAACCGCTTCGAGGATGGAGGATGTACCATTTGGCGGGTCCGTGAGTCATCAAAACATTTGTAGTGGTGTGTGAGTGTGTCGGAAGTTTGTAGTGGGTATGTGATGTGTGTAGGATGTGTTTGTCTAAAGTATTATTGTGAAAATGTCATGAGCTGAGTAACCCACCCCCACCCACCCCACTTGGATACACCCCGGCTCTCAAACCTCCCCATCACTCCAGTGCTTCCCCTCTATTCCCAGTAAGTCTTTTCTCTGCACCTTCCTAGTCAAAACTTACTTCCCAGAACTAACCTGTGTTTGCTCTCTCCTCTCCAGATGCTGCACTCCCGTTCCCAATCCCACTGGACTTCCCAGTGGACCTTCAGTTCCCCCTTTTCAATAAATATATGTTATTTTTTCCATCTTTCTGTGTTCTGGTTGTGATTCTGCATGTCTTGGGTTAGATGCATTCCCAAAACCATGACAGAAAAAGCACAAGAAAAAGCCGAAAGACTGGGACTAGAAAGAACTACAAATTGCAGGAAAATTACTTCAAAGCAGGTGATTGGGTGAGTGATAATCATGTGACAGTTCACGTTGACAATGTCATGATGTTTATTCTAGTGTGTGAAGCCCTGTGAGCTGCAGATTAGAACGACACAGCATCTGTATCTGAATGAAAACGCTTTTCTTATTTGCACGTTTTGGTTGTTTTTTTTGCAAACTTGTTAGCAGAAATATGCAGCGCTCTGGGACATGTTCAGTGTGTGAGACATAACTGTAACTCCTCCGGTTTAATATGCAGATGTTCTATCTTATATAGTTTCAGTTTTACAATCATTTGAACACAGATAAACAAATGGGAGCGCAGGCGCTCCCGCCGGTCTTATAGGGTTAAGAATGTTCTAACATAGTATAGCTATAACTGTATTGTGCAAATAACTAAAAACAAAAAAGGCTCTGGTGCGGCCTAACCCTAACCCTACTGCTAGAGCAACACTTCTCGGGCAGTAGACAGAAGACGAGCATCCGCCTCAAGTTTCTTTTCCAGCCAGCAGCCCCACTATCATGTTTGACCAAGCAGTTAAATGACACAACATTTGCCCCCATGCAACCAGTGAAATAAAGTACAGAAATTTAAATTTACTTACTGATCAAAAAGAAGCAGAAACTTGGATGACCTGTTAGCGCAGTCAATAACCACAGCTCTCCTGTGTCCAAATAATTTGATGATTAACATCCAAACATGCACACACAGACAAAACTAAAGTTCAGATTCGAAATGGCCGAACATCTATCAATGTGAGGCTGAGGCCTTTCCCCGGAGCTAGCTCTGAAGTCAAGACTCTCTGATGCTCATGAATTTTTCAAAATTTTAGGCATTTAATTACACTTGAAGAGAAGATTTACAAAAAATCACCTCCCTCAGAGATGTCATGAACGTAAACTAGATCTAGCAAACCTAAAATTGATTGGTCTCTGGTTTGGTAGGTTTCCCATCAGTTGCTCAGTTTCTGCCCTGCGATTACCTCTTAGTCCAGCAAGATGCCAAAACATATCGTACAAGGTGCAGAACAAAACAAGACTTGTGGGCTCATGGATGACAATGAGTCACTGCAACCAAGAGGATAATTACACACACCCCCATACTCACACACACACGCACACACGCTTTTAGAAGGTGGTGTTGGTCCATTGATGATATCAACCTTATTTTACAGAAATGAGGTGGAATTTCATGTAAATGAGGTCTTTTGACTAATCATTCCAAAAATTCAGAATAAAATTTGCATCATTGATCCCACCACCACCACTCCAGTCGTTTGTGTCTCACTTCTTTTGAAAAGAAAAAATTACTTCCTTGGCTACAATACAGTCTGGACCACAATTCAATGGACTCTTGACTGAAGTTTGGTTGATCAAACAGAAAAAGGCTCTCACAAAATGCAGAGTACAATGGGGTGTGGGTGGTAGTGGGAAAACCGCTATTAATATGTCTGAATTTTCATTTAATTTGGCTTCTAAAGAAAAAGTTGGGCAGATTAACTTCTTTTTTAATGTTTTTATTTTTTTACAGAAACAAGCAAAATAAAAAAAACAATAAATTTTTTGGTAAACATGAATCCTGTCACTGCCGATCACCTTTTGCAAAAAGGTCAAAAACACGAGTTCACAACTGCTGCTGCAGTTGTTCAGGATGCTTTAGTGATGACAGCCTGTACCTGAAGCACTATAGGGGGAGGGAAACTTGGTTCTTGTCTTCTTTCCCTCTCCCTCTTTCTCTCACACACACATACACACACACACAAACACACACAACTACACACACATACACATTTATATAAACATACACATAACGTGCTCTTCCATCAACCCCTGGTCTCTATCTCCCACATTACACAAAAAAACACCTTTCGAGAGAGCTAACCCTGCTTGTCAGGGCAACAGTTTGAAGCCACTGGTGCAGATGGATGGTCATGGACAACTGACATGCAGGAGGAGGAAGAGAAGTGGTGCTGGGGATCAGAGAGGCAAAGTGTCACTCTGGTGATGTACATGCCAAAGCGCTGCCCTTCAGAGGAACGTGTAACTTCTTGTATTTCACAGACAGTGACATCAAACAAAGCCTGTCTGATTCTAAAAGTCTTCATTAGTCACTTGAACACACTCATTCAACTACTCAACTTTCTATTTTTTGCTCATTTTATAAATATTTGTAATCATTTTCTAAATTATTTTTTATATTTTTACATTTTTTGTTTTTGTGAAGCACCTCATGATTTTTATCTTGAGAGGCGCTATAGAAAATATCCTTTCTTCTTCTTCTTCTACTAATTATGCACACCCAGGAGGATCATTTCTAACTCTCACCCTTTGAATCAGCTGTCTTTCTTTCTTTATGCCCTTAATGACATAGTTTTTAACAACAATTGGCTGTGAAGCTCTGTACGCAGGTCCATACAAGAAGGAGGTACTTAGTTGTGTGCTAGCATAAATCAAAGAAAGATTAACATTATAAACATCAGAGGCACAGACCTTGTGCTGACATAAGGCGTAGAGAAGGGACATTCAATTCAGGTCCTGGAGGTCTGGTATCCAACACATTTTAGTGGTTTCTCTGATTCAACACACTTGATTGGCTTGTGCAGCAGCTCATCAGGCTCTGCAGGCTGTTAG
The DNA here is from genome assembly GCF_043380555.1 of Nothobranchius furzeri. NCBI lineage: Eukaryota > Metazoa > Chordata > Actinopteri > Cyprinodontiformes > Nothobranchiidae > Nothobranchius > Nothobranchius furzeri. The sequence goes on from NC_091742.1 coordinate 19,373,525, forward strand.
TCACCTGCTGATTGAAATCAGGTGTGTTGAAACATAATTAAAACTAAAATGTGCAGGATACTGGACCTCTAGACCTGGAATTTAATACCCCTGGCATAGAATGTGAGGAAATATCCGTATTCCCACACAATCCTGTACTGTTGCAGTTTTTGACACCTTTTGAGTTTTTTAGATTTTATAAACACCGTGGATCTAACCCTGCTAACTTACGTCCAGCAACTTCAGCTGTTTCTGTGGTTTCTGATACCCTCACACACACCAGGAGGTACATTCTGGACCTTGTTTTTACCCTGGGTTTAAATGCTAACAGTGCTTGTCACGAGGACATTTACATTTCAGATCACCATTGCAGTTTCCTTAACTTGTCAGTTCCTGCGTCCCCACCTCCTGCATGTTGTTTGATTGGGTCTTGTTTTATTAATGAGAGCACAGATAGCACATTTTCTGCTGCTTTTAATCCACCCTGTTCTTCTGATAATGAATATGCTCCCGTTTCTTTGCCTGAGCTAACAAAACTAGTTAACTCAATGAAGACCTCTGCATGCCCCCTCGACATCTTACCCTCATCTTTATTTAAAAATGCTTTTCAGTCCATCGGTCTCAGCGTGCTCTCTATAATTAATGCTTCTCTGGTTTCTGGTCTCTGTGGCCGTCTCCAAGTTTCGGACCTCCGCCACCTCCCTCACCCATGGTGTCCCACAAGGTTCTGTGCTGGGGCCACTACTTTTTCTCCTCAATCTGCTTCCTCTTCAGCACATCCTGAGCTCCTTCAAAGGAATCTCCTACCATCTTTATGCAGATGAAATCCAACTGTACATCTCCTTTAAGCCCCATGAGATGTTTAAGCTGCAGCTGTTACTCACCTGCTTAGACTCTATCAAAACCTGGATGGCTGGGAGCTTTCTACAGCTGAATGATAACCTGTGATCCTCATCTGTGATAAATGTGACCCGCACTTGTATAGCTCCTCTCAGAGCAAGGACACCAAAGCGCTTTACACTACAGTGTATCATTCATCCATTCACACACACATTCACACACTGATGGTGATGAGCTATGGTGCAGCCACAGCTGCCCTGGGGCGCACTGACAGGAACCAACTTAGCTTCATCTGGTATGTCTTTTTTGCGTTTTGTTATAATGTAATCTATTGTTCTTGAATAAGAAAAACAAATAAATAAATAATCTCATCAACAAGCAACATTTGAGTTGATCCATATGCAGGAATGGCACACAAAACTTTTACAATTGAATTGGCGCCAGCATCAAGTGTCGATTTGCAGAAATCAGATTTTTTCAACTAGGAGGCTGCTGTTCTGCTGTGTGAGCAGAGCACACTGTGGGAACAGCTCATAATGAGCTTGTGCATTTTTGTCGCTTGGGCAGTGTTAAAACATCCACATCCCCCAAGGGTACGACACCAATGGCACCATTGCGGGTTGCCAAACAGTCCGCTTGGCACAGTAAGGCTGGCACTGTGAAAAATGGTGGACTCAGCAAGTCAAGCAGCTGCTTTTGAGCCCAGAAGACGTCGTGATGCTTCTCAGAAGAGGAGCGACCATGCAAGATCTAAAATCAGAGAGAGTTTAGGTCAGGGGTGGGGAACCCTGGTCCATCAAGGGCCGCTATCCAGCATATTTTAGTTTCAACCCTGAATCATCACACCTTATTTCAATCAGCAGGTGATTAACAAGCTTCTGTAGAGCTTGATGAGCTGCAGAACAGGTGAACCAACCACTGAATCAGAAGTGTTGGAGTGAAGACATGCAGGACACCGGCCATCAAGGACCAGAGTTCCCCACTCCTGGTTTAGGTGAAGCCTCCAACAGATGAACCCAAATAAAATATTTCATGTATCTGCAGTGAACCTGGTGTTCCGACGGCTGGAAAACTTGTTCTATTGTTTCATCTACAACCTCTACACACTAGATGACTCTTTGGTGTTTGTGTTCCATATTCCACCAAGTGCGATATTCTGGCCACAGAGGTTGGTGGGGGTCTGAGTGACATTTCATTCAGGCTGTAAATGGTCACTTTAGCAAATACCAGCTCAAGAAAATTATTTAGAAATAAAACCCATCAATTTTCCATGGCTTTTGACCAGGTTTAGTGATATTCACCTTTTTATTCTCTCCTGTCATTTCGATTTCTTTTTAAAATGTATTGGTTTTTATAGTTGTTTGATGGATATTTTTAAGTATGTATTTTTGTGCAGCACTTTGGTCAATGCTCGCTATTTTTAAAGCACTCTATGAATACACTTGGCTTAGCTCGGATATGATGAAATGCATAGGAGCAATAGCTGGTCCTTGGAAATTTAAAACCTTTTGTCATCATTCTCCTTAGTTTGTTAAAGTGAAAATATGCTACTGATTAACTCCAGTAAGATGGGAACAATTTTCCTCCCAAGGTATATGGCACGTTGTTACATTTGATGCTTCACAAAGCTCTGGAAAATGCTAATTAGTCAGAAAGCAGCCATAACAGGTCATGAAAATTCCTGTAGGGTCTTATTTCTGTGTGAAGGAGGCCGTAATAATACTTAGAAACAAGTCTCCGCTTGTAATAAAATAAATAAATTACAGCCTGCCAGCCTATTTCTCATTCATCGTTACATGTCGAATAATACAGCGATTAAAAAGCTATTTGACAGGCACTTCTCCACCGACGAATTTAATCAATGGCAATCGGAGAGCAGTCTTATTCACAAGGTTGTTTGATGATGGAGGTGCACTTATATCAAGCTGTCAGTCCATCGAAAGCAAACAGCATTGCAGTTTACTTATGTAAAAACCTCCCATGTGAGCAAGCACTTTCCGCAGGCATTGACTGAAGAGAAGTACAGCAGTCATATAAAGTCAATTAGCCTGGCTTTTATAGAGTTAGACTGCTGTGGGTGAGAGGAGAGCCTCGGTTAGCTCCACCATGTTCAGGCTTTTAAAATATGCCCAGCAGACACCTTTGGGTGTTCATGTATTGAAGAATGCCCCTTACAGATTTCTAATGATCCTCACTTAAATGTTTCAGATTAGTGAATAGATCTGAATATCAAAGATGACCTGAGTAAAAAAAAGGACTACGATAACCAAACACACTTGGTTCTACATGGAGAAAGGAAATTGACTATAATGAAATAACTAGTTGTGACATTCATGGAGGTAACTGGTTATAATGAGTCTCAAACATCACTGTAGATGAATATTATCCCATTCTTTTTACAGGATTGTTTTATTTCAGACTCATTGGGGGGAATTCTAGCATGAAGGACCTGTTTAAGGTCAAAGGTCAGATGTTCTGCTTCAGATTTTTCTTTTTTGGATTTTTTCATGGTTCTGTCATTTACAGCAGGTGGTCTTGAAGCAGCAGAGCAGACCCAGACCATTACACCACCCCCACGATATGGGTAGAACATGCTAACTCCATGCAGAATGGACTTAGCCTGGATTAGAACCTTTGTGCAATAGGGCAATGGTGCTACGAACTGTTGGAATTACTTTTTTGTAAATACAGTGCTAGTTTTTCTCCCGATGTGATAAAAACACACACCTTACAGAAAGTTACACTTTCTATAGTTCCTTTTAATCGTGTTTATCACGGCTGCCTTGTGTTGATTTGAAGCGCAGCTTGTGTGCATCCTCTGAAATGAACACACGTTCACAAGCTGCAATATGTGAGTAACCAGTAGGGGGATTTGACATCAAAAGAGGGAGACACACTCACCATGGTCCCTCAAGCCCTTTTCAGACTGACATTCTGGAACGTTTGCAGACAATTCAATCTGGTTTTTAACCGGAACTGTGTTTTCAGACACACCACTTTTGTACCGGAACTCGTCCTTTCGGCTGCCTTCACACAGCAGGGAAAAGTTCCAGAAGTCTGAAGGCGGCGGGGGGTTGGGGGGTGGGGGGTTGAGGGGGGGGGGGGGGGGGGGGGTGTGAATCGGACTTATGTTAAGAAGAAGAAGAAAATATCATTTCTATAGCGCCTCTCAAGATAAAAATCACGAGGCGCTTAAGCATAATTCTGCGCACACGAAGACGCATAAGAGACCTGGATGATGAAGCTCAATGGTTAAAGGTATCACTGAAGCGGCGTGAAGCGCTCTGTCACACGTCTAGACGGTACCGTAGGAGGCGAGCTGCCGTGGTTCGCCGCATGCTACAGGAGCAAGCTATCTAGGTGCGCACAGCGTCCCCCGGTCCCCTCCTCCTCCCCCTCCCCCTTGTCCGGAACTTTACCTCACCAGTCTGAAGCAGCCACCCTGTCCGTAACAAGTCCGGACCTGTTACTAGGGGCTTCGTCCAGTTAAATTCCGGAACACGTTATCCGGATGTTTGTATTCAGACAGAAAGGTCTTACGGACAGAGTCCGGAACATTTCCGTTTTTCATGGCCTGTCTGAAGGGGGCTTTAGTCTCTGATTTAGAGGTCTTTCATACCATCTACGATACTGCTGCTGTCTTTTTTTCTGTCGTGATCTCAAAATGAACCAATTATTGATCTCTGCTAATGGCTGCACAGTGGTTAGTACTGTTACCTTATTGCAAGGAGGTCCTGGATTCACTTCCAGGTTTCTTTACATGGAAATTGCATGTTCCCTCTTTGCACGCATGGGTTCTCTCTGGGAACTTCCTCCCACAGTCAAAAAACAGGACTTTGGTTGACTGGGCTCTCTAAATTGTCCTTAGGTGTGAGTGTGTGTGTGCTTGGGTGTTTGTCCTGTGTTTTTCTGTGTTGCCCTGCAATGGACTGGCAACCTGTCCAGGGTGTACCCCACCTGCATGTCTGAAGACTGCTGGAGATAGACACCAGCCCCCCTGTGACCCTGCGAGGACAAGCAGGTAAAGAAAATGGGTGGATCGATAGACAGATGATCTCTTCTATTGTTGCCATGCTTGTTTTTGTCGTACAAATCCATAAGTCATTGATCTCTAATATGCCTCCTAGTGGAACACTCCAGTACTACGTGCAGTGCAGCAGCAAGTATGTGAACAAGACACAGCTTACTTGCTGCATCAATCTGGGGTTAAAAAGCTAATATATTCCCATAATCTCCACAGCCCACAGAAATTGATCACATGTCTTGAGGATCATGAAATCTTTAGGTGAATGTAAAATGGGCCAACAGCAGGTTTAGTCTTGGAATGTTTGCAAGATGAAATTTTGGCTCCTCTGTTTCTTTAATGATAATCTCCGATATTAACCATGAGGCCTGTATTGCCTTAAATGTTGCTTTAGGTGCACTTTTAGCCGACTTAAGGTTCAAATGCACAAATCCTTCATTCTACGTGTATAAAAATCTAATTATTCAAAGATAATTCATAATATGAGGCAAGGCTTTATTTATACGGCATATTTCATACACAGAGGCAATTCAATAACCTTCCATCAGCAAGTGAGCAAGAACATTAAAATCGACGTGACAGCACGATTAAATACAAACAAAATTTTTAGATGTAAGAATAAAAAAATCAAAGTTGTAAAGGTTTGCAATAACTTTTTTCACTCAAGGTCAGGTTATTGCTGACTGGTTTGTGAAACTATCATTTTGGATTTAATCAGCTTATGTTTGATATTAAATGGCCCATATTTACATTAGTGCCTTTTAGGGTTCTACAACCCCCCAAGGTGCTTTACAACACAATCAGTCATTCACCCATTCACACACACATTCACACGCTGGTGGGGATGAGGTACAATGTAGCTACAGCTGCTCTGGGGTGCACTGAAATAGGCGAGGCTGCCAAACACAGGCACCGCCGGTCCCTCCGACCACCACCAGCAGGCAAGGTAGGTTAAGTGTCTTACCCAAGGACACAACAGCAGCATTCTCTGGTCGGCGCAGGGATCGAACCTGCAACCTTCCAATTACTGGACAACCCGCTCTTCCTCCTGAGCTGCTGCTGTCCCATTTTATTAAATTATTCAAATTTATTTTCTGATCTGAAACATCTGAGACCAAATATAAAAAAACAAAAACATGACATCTCACTGCAAAGAGAGACCTAGTTTTTCATTTTTTAAATGGTTTAGTTGATTTCGCATCTTTACAAACAATCTTTTTTTAAGGGTGCTGATGTTTAAATCTGTTCCTGTTTTGCACTCATGAGAAGAAAAGAGAAAATTACAGCACAAACACCCAGAGCTTTCTCCTCTTTCAAGATGAACACATAAAAAGTTTACAGGGAGCCCTCCCTTCTGCTTTCATCAGCACATCACTTTGAGCTACTATTATGCAAATGAAATCACAGCTCTATAAACCATATGTAAATGGAAAACACAAGCATGTCCAGACAAAATTACAGTCGTAAATTTGATCAGCGGCGCTCTAATAATCAGAACGGTAAGTGAAGCCTTCCTCCTCACCGCTCTCCATTCATCAGCACTGACATGCTGCAGCCAAGATGTGTCAAATTGTCACAATGTGACGCCTAATTGTCAGAAAATTTGACGTTTAAATGCATTTTCAGAAAAGAATTAAAAAAATTAAAATAGCTGGTGTCTTTCTAAATACTTTCACCATGATTGAGGGAGCTCTTCAGCAGTTCCAGTTAATTTAAAGGCAAATATGAAAATTCTTCTCTGTGCAACATGGATGTAGCTTTCAGCAAGATGCAAAAGTACATCAGCTCAAGTATAAAATATTTACATTCACAGCAGTGAACATTAAAAAGTCAGTGCGTGAGGGAAGGCGATGGAGAATGTGATTTAAAGCCACGTGGACTGAATGGATCCCATAAGCTCCTGATGCTCAACAACATTAGTTTAAAAAATGACCAAAAGCAGACATTAGTGGGCTCTGCTTCTGTGAAGTGAATGCTTTGACAGTGGGACTGGAAAATGATTAGTTTTGCATCAGATCTCTGAGATGAGATATTGGGAGATTGCAAAGGGATGACATCAAGCACAAATCTGTTTGAAACATTGCCAGTGTCAGTACTGAGTGCTTCCAAGTGGTTGAACATCAATAAATAATGGAAACGCTACTCTTTGTTCACTTCTGTTTTAGGATTTTTTTCATTACAGTAGTCCATCAGATTATTGGAGAAACCTTTGTCATGAAATATTGGTTATATTTGGATTAACTTGCTTGTTTATTTAATCTCAGACAGGAAACCCCATTAGATTTATCTTGCTCAAAGAACATTGTTCCGAAAGACAAGATTTATTCTTTAATTTTCTGGAAGAACAATAATAATCAGGACTCAGAATAATAAATGTATCTCCTCACTTTTAAATAAAAGCATTTTGGCATTAAGAAATCAAGTATTTAGTCCAGTTTAACTCAGAAACCATTTAAGGGTGTCTATTTCAAAATAAAAGCATGGAGCTTTTGTGCTCCACCTGAGACTAAATCTGTAAGGCTTGTCACCAGCATTCAGACATCAATTCTGTTTGCTTCACAGCCAGACAGGACACGGGGAAAAATAATAATATTAAAATAAAAGCGTGAAGGAATAGTTTACTGTCATTTATTGTAAAGCAGCCTTTTAAGACACGTTCCTTTGAAAACTATTTTTCAGATGGTGTTAAGTGATTTTTAATGTAAATGTTAAAACCTCATTTACTCTTTATCTCAATACATGTATATGGATGAGTGCCAGTCATTTTCTGAGGTAAGAAACTCTGGCTCTCCGTTTTCGGGGGTAGAACTTAGTCTGAGGAGTGGGGATGGAGCATAAGATGATACGTTGTACTCACTAATATTCATAATGTGCAAATATTTCACCTTTGACAGGCTAACACTAATGTGACTCTTCTGCTGCCTTTGTTCATTTTTCTTTCTTGGGTAAAAAAAATGCAACATTGATGTTTTATCGCCATAAAGGCCACAAGCATTGAACTTGTTATTCCATGTGGAGTGACCAAGGGAGCACCCCACGGATCCACAATGCTCCCGACACGGAAGTACCAAAAACTGCTGTTCTCCCCTCATCCACTAGGGGCTGGAACCAGAAGTGAGCAAATTCTCATTGAGTCCTATCTTAAAGATGCTAATTTCACAGCAGAAATAAACATGTTTACAGCCTGGTTTAAAATAAACATTTTAGGTTTATTATTCCACCCAAAATAGAAATTCTGTCTGTTGACATGAGTTAGATGAGTGGGGACAAACACAATTTAACCAGCTCAGTCATTCTCCTGACCCGGCTGCACTCCTTTTGTTTTAGCTTAGCATAAAACATAGTTAGTGAATGGATCCAACTAGCATAGTGAGTGAAAAAAAGTCCTTAAAATCACTCAGTAGTAATAAAAATTCTGCTTGGTTACATAAATAATCAGATTGATCGCAAGTGAAACTAATTAGTAACATAAAGAAATCACAGGTGCCATTTTAGACTTGGGAATCACACAGCTGTAAGCCTCAGATGAAAGGTTCAAGACAGCCCCAAAGACACCTCTTTTGTAAACACAAATGCACATGTTGTTAGCAAACCAGCTTTCAGATTATGGCCGTATTCGAGTTGATCTGCACCTCGCCTGGAAAACAGACGAGAGCAGATGGAAGCAGCAGGGGGAGTGGCTGAAAGTCGCGGCGTTTAAGTCGGACATAATTTCCTGCATGTGTAACTCGGGGTGACGATGGCTGAAGATATCGCGTTAGCGTTCACACTTGTTTAATTTTCAATTAAACCCACCACTATGGACCAATCACAGCTCTCTAGGTGTTTGAAACCCCTCTAGAGAGCTGTGATTGGCCAGCCAGAATGCTGCTTGGGGCTGCAGAGGTTCCATTGGAGTGTTCCTAGAAGAATTTGGTCTAGTTCACTAGGCTACATCACCATGGCATCGTTTCTGGCTTCAGAGATGACCACGTTTCTTTTTATATATATATATAGGTACTAGGCTAATTTTCAAATTTTTTAACAATTTTCTTGAGTCAGTATGGGCTAAAATTACCTTTTACAGGGTAAATGAAATGTCACTCAGACCCCCACCGACCTCTGTGGCCACAAAACAGCATTTGCAACTTCACAGTTTTGGTCCAGTCTGTCGGACTTGGCACTACTTGGCACTGCAGTCTGCTTTTAGCACATTCCCTGCATGTTTTATATCATTAATTTGCTTAATTTAGCAATGAACCACTCATCTAGACACTAATGAAGGCTGGGGAGACATTTCAGCTGTTAGATTTATGTGTTAAAAAGACAAACGCACAGCGAGGAGATACATTTTGGTTTTGGTTCTACTGAACGGACACTAGGGGGCGCTAAAAGCAAGCCAAAACTGCCGAGTCCCTATAATGTATTGTTTAGAAGTTGATAAATCAGCTTCATAATGCACATGGTTTAATTGATTGATTATTCCTACCATATAAGAGCAATTTGAGTTCAGCTCGGCTATAACTGAAACCTGTTCTGTGTCTGTTCTTGTTTTAATGGACCTACTGTGCCTCCAGCCGAGGAGCTACAGTGTAAAATGTGTCTTTTGAGTCAGTGTTTTACTGATCAGCAGCCGCTGGTGAGAAATGTTGTTAAAAACGAACAACTGTGAGGAAAAAGTGCAGATTGTCTATTGGTTTCACACTGAATTGGTACTATTTACATTTGGTCGAATCATGTTGGGAATATTAAACGAAATAGCAAAACAATTACAATTTTTTTTGGTGATCTATTATCATCACCATCAGCAGCTTTATTTATAAAGCACTTTAAACAATGGAAATGCAATAGATAAGGGGTGTCAAACTCATTTTAGCTCAGGGGCCACATTGAGGAAAATCTAGTCCCAAGTGGGCTGGACCGGTAAATTAAAAACAACTTCAGATTATTTTCTTTGTTTTATTACAGTCAATATAAAACAAAGCTGGAGCCTGAGGACAGTGTATCCAAAATAGTACAAGTACAACATCCCTATTAATAAAACACCTGAAGTGTACATTAAAATTTGAAAAACTAAAAAACGTTCCTTAGAGATTCAAAGAGCTTACAGATCACATGGCTAGATCAGTTTCATGCAGCACTTAAAGTATATTTGACTAATTTTACTTTAAATATGTTAGATTTCACCAGCACATCAATATCAAGTCACATCCTGAGTGGCAGCCAACTTCACGTGGAGCCTGAGGATAGTGTATCTAAAATGGTTCAACCACAACATCACTATTAATCAAAGCCCCTGAAGTATATTTTTAAATTTGAAATAGAAAAAATACAATTCCTCAGTTTATTTTCACTCTACATTGTAAAGTATGAAAATAAAGTTTACTCAACCATCTCATGGGCCGGGTTTAACCCGTTTGTGGGCCAGATCCGGCCCGCGGACTGTAAATGACACCCCTGATATAGATGGTGCTGAACATCGTCAAAACAAAACACTAAGTCATAACAGCAACTTCCTAAAACAATGACATTAATTTAAGCATCTAAATAAAACCAATAAAACAAGAAGCATCATTAAAAAATGCAGACCATGTAAAAGAAAGTTTGTAAAAATGATTTCTAAGCCTACTCTTGAACACCTTGATCGTATTGGCAGAGACAGAGCATTCCCAAGTCTCAGACCAGCTGCTCTAAAGACCCGGATCCCTCCAGATTTCAGCCAGCGGAATGACCAACGTGTAAATTTCAGGAGCGAAAAGGCCGGGAAGACTCATATGAGCATAGTAGCTTGGACAGATTTGGATTTAGTCACAAAACTTCATTATTTCCAAATTTGTTTGTAATTTATCAACAACCCTGTCCCACACTGTTCACTTCACAGGCACTTTCTGACTAGATATCAGAAAGGTTCTCGACACCTACAACGCTTTCTGTTCTTTGAGGAAATGTGTCACACATTAGTTTTCAACATCGTCAAAATTCCAACAACACAAGACTGAGGTTACATGACTTAAGCAAGGAAATCAATATAAAATATTAAAGCACATAAAAAGATAAACACTGGAAATTGGATATTTGTACATAGAGCAAAGAAGAAGTGTCTATGTGAATAATCAAGTGTTTATTTGATTATCTGAGTTATATTTTTATAGTTTTAGTAAAGAAAATGTCATGAGGGCACAGGGTTGAGGGGGTGTTTCAGGTGATTTATAGGCTTCAATTTCCTCTTTACTTTTTTGTGGCTGGTTACTAAATTTAAGGACAATTAGGTGAAACTTTAAATGTTGCTATGCATTTAAATTGATACTAGGTTCCACCCTGTAACCTGTTGGAATTTTAATCTGAGGAGTCATCTTTTAATCAGCCAAGCACAACCTTGTTGTGTTTCAAGATGTCTACTTTCCACTAAAGTGTTCAAGAATAGTTACATCATTAAAGATTTAAAAGCAGAGCTCTGAAGCAGTAAATATTTACAAAATAATGAGGTATCGGACCAGAAAAATCTTTGTGTAAAGCCCTGATGGTAATGCACAGCATTTGTTTGCATCATGCATAATATTCACAGATCAAAGGAGAGGAAAGTGTTGTTGTGTGGCAAAGAACAGTGGGAAAATTATCAGCTCATGTTCAGGCTCTCTGTTTGGCCCCTGCTGTGTTAATGGGCTCTGGGCCACATCCAAAGTGTGACCATCCTAGCATGAAACTTGTTACGTTAGCTTTCGCACAGACAGTGACCTGTCACCTCTACAACAGCTTCACGAGAGACTGACCACTGAGTTTTATGTGTGCTTTTGTCTTTCTGCCTGTAATCACGTATGCAGGGATGGCCAGCTTTAGATATAAATGTATTCACTAGATTCAGAGGCAATGGGTTGAACACTTGTGAGCTAAGTCCATTGTGATTCTGGTATTTTTTGAAGGCTGTCAATGTTTCAGATTCCGTACATGTTTCTATCTGTATCTCACATTTTTTCATTTCGTTCAGCAAATGTGGTATCTAGTAGCTAACTCATCTTACTTCACATATGACAACACAATATACAAACAACTGGAAGGCTTTGCCATGGGTAACCCATTATCAGTCACCCTGCGCGAGTTTTTCATGGAAGACCTAGAACAAAAAGCCATAGCCACCGCCCCCCCAAACTGCTAAATAAAACTATGGAAACGCTACGTAGACAACATAATGGAAATCATACTAAAAGGAAAAATAGAAACACTAACACAACACTTAAATAACATTGATGACACAGGCAGCATAAAGTTCACTTTTGAGTCAAAAACAGAAGGCATCATAGCATCTGTGGATATGAAAATCACCAGACAGACCGACGGGACCCTAAACATAAACACATACAGGAAACCAACACACGCAGACCAATATCTATTATGGACATCAGAACACCCTACCATACACAAAATGTCAGTAATCAGAACATTATATCACTGAGCAAACATAATAACCGAAGAAAGAGACCGTAAACAAGAGGACAAACACATACAACATGCTTTAAAGACCTGCGGATACCCGACATGGGCAATAAACTAAGGAAAATGTTTTCGATGGTTTGAGATAAATAAATAAATAAAAATAAATAAATAAAAAAAACAACAAACAACAACAGAAAGAAAAGAACAACCTAAGCAAAGAACCAGAAACCCAGAAAGACAAGAACCAAAACCAGTGATAACCCTACCATACATCAAAGCCATAACAGAAAAAGTAAGAGCAACAATGAAAAAACACAACATAAACACACCAACAAAACCATACACAACAGTTAGAAACAGACTAGTGCACCCAAAAGACAAAATATCAGCTGGACTTAAATGTGGTGTCATTTACAAAATCCCATGCAAACTCTGTAATAAAACATACATAGGAGAAACTGGACGCCATCTCAGCACACAAACAATAGAACATAGAAAGTAGTGTGAGAAAGAAACAAGTCAAAAACACACAACAGAAGCAAAAGAAGAAGCAGAAAGTACAATAAACAAGTCAGCCATAACAAATCACTGCATAAGAGAAAACCATATAATGGACTGGGACAACACAAGGATCATAAACACCGAACAACAAAAATACAAAAGATGGATAAAAGAAGCAATCGAGATAAGGAGACGTGGATGTGGGACCATGAACAGGGACGATGGAGTTTCCACATTGGACCGCGCATGGGACTGCATTGTCGGAGAGGGAAGAGCGGGCAGCAGAGGGCGACAACGTCCTCTGCTGCCCGCGGATAAACGGAGAAGGAAATGACGCCACCATCAGTGTCAGCCTGAGGAAGTTTGCAGCCGCAAACGAAACGTAGCGGGAAAACAGGTAACAAAACTGTTCTGTGTTTTAAAAAAAGAACTACAGCATGGTGGTATCTAAACATTCAGCTAAATTTGGGAATTATTTTTAGTATCAGTGTCTTTAATATTTTTTTAGATATTCAGCTTTTTCTGCAAGTGTTTGGCTCATTTGAATACATGGGAAATCCTTTAAATCTTTCACATTTTCACAAAATCCTTTCAGCCATTCAAACTTTAACTACTTTGGCTTATTTCAACCTAGAGTCTTCATTCAAAGTTTAAAGCGGTCACAAGGCATTCAGTTACTTCGCTGTGACACAGCTTCTTGATATATTTTACCGTTTTTCTAAATGTACAGGTTAAAGTTAAGGTATGACTTGGGATTTTCTGAAGAAAAAAATTACAAAAATGTTAATGGGAAGACAGAAGCAATGACCTTCCCTTGCTTTATTTCAAGACATGTCCTGGATGAACAGTAGGTCCTAATGAAATAATACACTAGGTCCTAATGAAATAATACACAGGCTGCCCTACAGCTGATGGAAAAACATGTTTTGAGCCACAATTTATGAAGGAACTTCAAAAATTTCAGTAGCCTTCATTTGTTTGAGAATGTTCAATTTTAAAAATGTTAAGCATACTCTATTAACGCAATTTCTTCTTCTTCAGTAAATGAGGCAACATCAGGGGTAACTGTAGAACCTCATCTGTATTTGAACTATTTTGATTAAGTTGATCTTTCAGAGTTATTAAACATTTTAGCTTCATCTAAACCTTAAACTTACCATATTGTCCGGACTATAAGCCGCTACTTTTTTCCCATGCTTTGAACCATGCAGCTTATAATGAGGTTTTCTATGATAAGTTAATGCAGGAGATAAGTGTAGGAGACTGTTTTCATGTTCGGTCTCCATGGAAAACTCAAAGTGACTGATTGTAATCAGAAATAATCATTAAAATGTTTTTTCAGTGAACCAGACCTTTAAGATATCAACTTCTACCGAGCTACTGTGGCTTCACAAGTCAGGATTTGTACACTTTCTGTAATCTTTCAGTGCCTGTTCTTTCTTCATCATTGAAAGTCATTTCATCTTTTGCAAAATATGGTGACTTTTGGAGGGAAAGTACATTTTATCAAACATCCAGTAATGAAACTGAAAGCGCAGCGGCCCCGTCAGGGTTATTTGGCAGCAATCACAATGCAATTTCAGTTACATCAAAGAGTGGATGAGTCTGTCTTTCATGAGGAGAAAAAAGGTCTTACCCCTCCACAAATGACTTACAGAGGTACTGATTTAAGTCTGAGTGAAATAAAACACACATGAGATTAAAAACAAATGCTTTTCTTTATTTCTGTTCTGTTTTGTATGAATGTGAAACTCAGGGAGCTGTAAATCCCTAAACCCCAACATGCACTGATTCTCAAGGTAATGAAAATGTGATTCAATTTCAACTGCTGAACATAGTATTATACACAGATTTGAAGTCCTAAGAACTCAGAAGATTAGATTAAAGTTTTTTTTTTCTCCCCACACCATTCACACATTTCCTCATAACTATCAATTCCGGTGCAAAGCTTTGATGCAGACTTCTTGCATTTAAAAAAAAAATCTGAAAATTGTCTAATTTTAGGTGCCACATATACATTTTTGGAAATATTTTAAAGATGTTTGAAAGAGAGAGACTCAGAACTAATGGAATTTTGGGCTTTGCTTTTAATGTCAGTCTGCACTGCTAACCAATCATTTAAAAGAGGTTCATGACGTAGTTAAAGAAAATATGTTAAAATAAATTCTACTGTAGCAAAAGTGTTTGCATCTCAAAAAGTTGGGCTGTATGCAACATGCATTTACCATTAAACGTGTACATCTCACGAGATCCAAAGATATGTTGGTATCAGGGATTGGCGCAACCTGCAGAAAAAGAGCAAATGAATGTCAGGGATGTCCTAGTCAGTGATAAGTGTCAACCCAACTCAGATCCTGGTTTTTTAAGTCAAAGATCTCTGACCCCTTCCAGTCTGGCTTTCTGAAGCAGCACTCAACTGAGACTGCTCTAGTAAGGGTGCATAATGACCTCCTGATGGCTGCTGATGCAGGGAAATGCTCTGTCATGGTCCTGCTCGACCTCAGTGCAGCTTTTGACACTGTAGACCACAACGTACTACTAAACAGGTTAAATGCCCTGGCTGGGATTTCAGGTTCTGCTCTAGACTGGCTCTCTTCCTATCTCACTAACAGAACATTCACAGTTAAGTCCGAAACCTTCTCTTCAGATACTGCCTCTCTAACATGCGGGGTCCCACAAGGTTCAGTTCTAGGGCCTCTACTATTTGCATTCTATATTCTTCCCCTAGCTGGCATCATTCAGTCTTTCCCAGA
The DNA here is from genome assembly GCF_043380555.1 of Nothobranchius furzeri. NCBI lineage: Eukaryota > Metazoa > Chordata > Actinopteri > Cyprinodontiformes > Nothobranchiidae > Nothobranchius > Nothobranchius furzeri. The sequence goes on from NC_091742.1 coordinate 19,389,032, forward strand.
CATCTCCTACCACATCTACACTGATGATATTCAGCTGTATATGTCCTTTATGCCACACCAGTTGGACAGGCTGGCCACACTTGTACTCTGCCTGACCCAGATCAGTAACTGGCTGTCCAGCAACTTTCTTGTCTTAAATGCTAACAAGACAGAGACCCTGATCGCTGCACCCCTGGAACTTCAGCCAAAAATCGAGCAAGAAATTGCCTCTTTTTGCCCATCAGCCAAGGCCAACATTAGAAACCTAGGAGTTATTTTTGATCCAGCTTTAAGTTTAGACTCACACGTCAAAACCATCTCCCGCTCTTGTTTCTTTCAACTGAGAAACATTTCAAAAGTCCGTAAACTGGTTTCTACTGCAGATCTGGAAAAAATCATCCATGCCTTTGTGTCATCACGCTTAGACTACTGTAACGCTCTTTTTACTGGTCTCAGCAAAACCTCCCTCTCACGCATTCAAGCCATCCAAAATGCAGCAGCCAGACTCCTAACCAAATCCAGCAGACGAGCTCACATCACTCCAGTTTTACAGTCCCTCCACTGGCATCCTCTTCTGATGCAATAATTTAAAACTTTTGTACAGGAAGTCATAACTACAGTACATCTACTTGAAACTGGAAAGCAATAATAAAAATTCACATTCCACACTTTGCATCAATAAAACTCTATATTTATAATTCTTTTAGTAACAATTATTGGAAAATACCAAAATGCATGGGCATAGGTTTGGCATGGACGAAGGTGACATGTCCCCACCAATACCCAGCAATGACCAAATAGTCCCCACCAATAATTTGACCGCCTTCACTAAACAACAACAAGCCATTCATCATTAGCCTAGAGGTGCAGAAATGCTTAATTGAAGTATTCTTCACAAGTTCCCCCCCCCCCCCCCCCCCCATCCTTTCTCTTTCACATCTGTCTCTATGTCTGGTTGGAATTACAAAGCATTCAAAAAACAAGAACCATAAAGTTTTAAGTATCAGACGTGACATTAAAGCAGAAGCTTTGATGCTCCACCTGAGAGTAAATCTGTAAGGCTTGATCAAATGATGCCTGACCCTAAATAGAACAGAATAGAATATACTTTATTATTCCTACAGTGGGGAAATTCATTTGTTACAGCAGCACAAACACTTGAAGAAAAGGAAGAATAAAGATAATAACAAGATTACAGGTTAACACACCAAAACAATAAGACATTATTGTAACTTTCAACCACTAAAAACAATGAATAAAAAGGAAAATTGGGTTTCCAGAATTATGCAGCATAAGGTACACAGACATACTAATGTACATCAGGTATTGAACACTGAATATTGCATTGATGTTATATTATGGCACCCAGATTAATCATTGTGTCTGCTACAACTGCCAGGACAAGACAGATTTTCAGAGAGTTATTTCTAACAGAAAACCATAAACAAGTGTATATTTCTCAAGGGAACTGGGGGGAGGAGCAATACCTTACTGGAGGTCTGTGGGATTGTATATTAACTAAACATTTAAACAAACTGTGTCCTTCTGCACAATCAAAATTTGTGATTTATGTCAGGAGGTAATTCTGACTGTCTGCATGCCACACTGCTGCCAAGCATAATCCCAGCCAATTGTATTCCTCGTATAAGGTCCAGTAAAAATAGGCTCAGGTAAAAATGCTCCCATCCAAGCTGGCAGTCTTGAGATTGCTGGCACAGTTCCTCCTGTATGTCTTCCCACAGCAATTTGGTTTTTCACCATCTGCTGAAATTGCACTTGAAAGTATTTACTCCCTGCAGAGATCAGAGCAAGCTTTCGTCAAACGTATGGATCTAACTTCCCCCTCTGAGTGTTGGTTTCATGACACATAAATAATGCAGACACATCTGTAGCTTTAGAGATGCCTGTCACCATGTGCCGTTCTTCCTGTTAACATCTCCTTCAGGTGGCCACTTTTGTTTTCTCGCACCTTCTCAATCACTCTTCATAAATATTGTTTGCTGTCTTGAAATATTCATCTATCCCAAGCACATGCGTCACTATCTATTTATGGGCACTTTGACATTCAAATATGTTTGCACCAACCTTGATTTTTCTAAACTACAAATTATTGATTTACTAAAGAGAAATACATTAAACAGGTTTGAAAAAGAACCATAAAATCATAAGAATGAATGGGTAACCAGAAATAAAAAGAACAACTTCTTTGAAATGATGCAGATTAACAAATACAAAAATTCTTTGATTCATAAAATGGTTCAGAAATTATACTGAGACAGAACTGTCCATCCACTCGTCATGGGCATGTGTCGTATTAAGGAGCTTTGAATGACAGACATGAAATAATATGTGTTTAGGGTTAAATGAATATAAGTTTGAGTTCTTTGCAGATTTACTCCTTTCCACACAGGGTCAAATATCAAAATACTTTCAGCTGAAGATTCTAGAAAGTCTTTTTTCTTTTTACCGTGTCCTGTCTGGCTGTGAAACAAACAGAATTGATGTCTGAATGCTGGTAACAAGCCTTACAGATTTAATCTCAGGTGGAGCATCAAAGCGTCTGCTTTTAATGTCACGCCTGATACTTAAAACTTTATTGTTGTTGTTTTTGAATGCTTTGTGATTCCGACCAGACACGGAGTCAGAGGTGAAAGAGAAAGGAAAAGACAAAAGGTGGGGGGTTCCACAAAAATAAACAATAATTAACAAGAGTCTGCTTCTAGACCTGCAGAAAGAAAAAGAATAGAAGAAAAAAATAGGACACACAACAATACATCAGGAGCAAGCTATCACCGCGTCAACCTGATGGAGAAATATAAAATCAACATTGTTTAACTGAACAGTCACACGATAATAAATCATAAGGCATGTAGTGGCAACGACAGCCTTAAGACATGTGTTGAACATGCCCAAGCCCCTACTTTTGAGAGCACCATGTGAGCACCTGTGTGTGTGTACACGCACTTGTTTATGTAAGGTTTATCTATAGGGGCATCCAATAGAGAGTGTGAGGGACCAAAGATCCGCCCCCCAAAGATGCGTAGGAGACGGGGGGAGCTCCAAGTCCCAGAGATTCAGGCGCTGCCCCAGAACACAGGAACCCCAAGGAGACTGCAACCAGAAAGGCCCCCGCCCCCCTCGAGAGGCACAGAGGGTCGCCCCGGGGGGCCACAACCAGCAGCCGGCAGAGCCCCTGGAGATCTCAGTGGCAAGCCCACAGGCCCACCCGCAGCCTCCCACCCCCTAGCCGGCCGAGCCCGGGACCCGGCGACCCGGGACCCAGGGGCGACCACCCCCGCCGGGGACCCAGCAGAGCCCAGGGACCCAGACCCCACCAGGCAGCCACTGGGATTGACCAGGCAGGCGCCAAAGATCTTAAACCCCCTGACCCGGGAGCCACGAACACCCAGGCAGACCAAGGCACCACACCCCACACCAGGTGTGGCAGGGAGAGGGGAGACGAAGATCTGAATCATAAAAAGAAGTTCCAGGAGAAGAGAGGAGTCAAAGGCCCCACCTGACGTATACAGTCATACACAAACACAGTCACACACTCCCTCCCTCATGCTCACACATGCATATACAACCAAAGACTTACAAAAATGCACGCCGGACACCCACTCATGCTCCCCATACACACCCTATTCACTCTGGTCCCAGTACTGCCCGGTAGAAAGTCTTTTAACTCACCAAATCCAAGGCTGATCAACTCCTAGTTAACTCCTTCATCGGATGGGAGGTCAAGACGACTGGTCTGTAGGGTCTGGTTTCCTGGGATGTGAAGTTTTGGGAACTGGAACCACACAGGAGGTCTTACAAAGGATGGAGACCTGCTCCAGATGAAGGCCCAGATTGAATATGTGCATGACAACTTCACAAAGTGGGTCTTTAACTTTTGAGAGACAGACAAAAATGTGTATTTTGAGCATAGTTTTCATCTAGTCTCGGATCGTTAACGAAAACTCCTGTTCATCTCGTCATGTTTTAGTCACCAAAGAGCTATTTTTAGCTTGTCAGTGTCTCGTTTTTGTTATTAAAAAGGAGGCGTCAACGAAATCAATTCTTTATTGTCATCATCAACGAAAACAACACTGTGCGTCCGGTGATGTTTCTGAGCCTCCTCTTTGTTTCCAGTGATAAAAGCTTTCTTTTTATCATTCAACGGGGATTTGAGCTCAGGGGTCAGCCAGAGCTTATTGCTGGAGAGACACCTCACTCTCCATGTTAGGACAGTGTTCTACACACAGAAGGCTCTCAAGGTCATCTCCATGAGTAGCAGTAGCTCAGGAGATAGAGCGGGTTGCCTCTTGATCGGAGGGTCATGGGTTCAATTCCAGTTCCTACCAGGGGTATTCTGCTGTTGTGTCCTTGGACAAGACACTTCACCCAAATTGCTTGTGTTGGTAGTGGTCAGAGTGGCTGACGGCGCCAAATGGCAACCTTTCCTCTGTCAGACCACCCCAGCTTAATTTTAAGTTTTAAAATAGCTTAAATGTCATCAAAGTGGCCTTAAAAATGTCGTAAAAAGTCTTAAATTTGACTCCCTTAAACCTGCAGATACCCTGCTAAGGCAGAGTTATGCAAATTTTAATATGACAGTGGTCAGTTCAGCAGAGGAGTCAAACATTGAATGCATGGATGCATTGTCAGTGAGGATGACCTTCAGTGGGAGGAACCGGCAGGTTGTAGCAATATGATGGTACACCCTTAGGCTGGTAATCCGTGGTGGAAATCACACGCAGCGGCATGAGAGTGAGTGAGTACAGTGTAACGTGAGGAAATATGAGTTTTCTGTCACAATGGTGGTGTTGGACTCAGCTGGGTCATAGCTGGGTCGCTGAGAACTTTCACCCACAGATTAAGACCTGAACGCCAGCGAGTCTGGGAGGAAACCATAACATCTGCCACCTGCAGTCTACCAGAAGATGTGTTTACATGAGTTGTACCCAGACCAAGTCAAAACATAAAGTTTAAACTTCTTTTTCTTGATTTTAATGTTAAAATAACCATTATCATTTTGCTCATTATAAATGTGTTTAATCAAATGAATGACTAGTATGCTTTGGGGTAATTATAATGGATTAATGAATCCACACTTAAGTAGATAATGTTGAATGTGTGGTACTGACCTTCACACTCAAGCACACAAACATTCACACACACCCACACACATCTTGCCCACAGTAAACTCCAGACACATTTGATGACGCACATGTTTTGCTTTGAGAAGAGAAAGGTTTTTGGTAAGTTTTCAGTCTTTTGATTCAGTTCGTGTTGGACAACGAGAGAGAACAGACCTGAAAACCAAAGGGGGGGCAGAGCCTGTTGGCTCGTTCTTCCCCCCTTTCACGCTGTTTCTGCCAAGCCAGGCAGAATAGCTGAATCGCGACTTCTAACGAAGACTCATTACCGAGTCTTTTGATTTCTGAGTGAATTAACTTAAGAAAGCGCATCGATAAAACGCTCTACCATCCACGTGTACCGAGGGCAACTCTGGACCGGTTCCGTTCGACACCTATGTCTCCTGTCAGCCGCCGGTGTCATCTGGATGAACCACAACATCCTTCACGGCCCGGATCCGAAAGAGGGTCCACAAGAGTTCGGTGAGACAGAGCACGGTTTTAGCGTTTGATGCAGTTCTCTGATAAGACCTAAGTTTATCCAAACCATCACTTCACTCAGACACCTGTTCTTCCTGAAGCAAAATCAGACTCACACACGCATTCATGTCACAACATTCTCAATCTTCATAAATTCACCAGAAGGTCTATTTGAGCAAGAACAGCATATAAACTGTTAAAAGATTGTCCCACAAAGTTGCCAATGTGATTGTTATTTCCTGTTTGTCAATTTTCAAAATCATTAGTTTAATTTGAAGAATTAAAACTTTTAATCCTTCAAACTTGTTTCCTCATTGAACTGAAACACAGACACTTAGATATTATCGGCAGTTTATGGATGAAAACAACCTTTGAGTCTTCTGAACAATATAAAATTTGGTTATTGATTTATTAAAATTAATATTCCGAATTAATACGTAGCATGGTTTCTCTTTCATAAAAGAGCATAAATCCATAACGCTACAACAGCGAGGCAGAGGATGTCTGTGCATAAAAGCCTCATTTTACTTTTGATTTCACATGTCAGCAATGTTCTGATAGTTTGCATTAAAATAGTATTTTTGCTCAGTATTTGTTCTCAAATTTTCAGTAAAAATTGTTTATTTAAAAAGTGATTTTTTTTGTCTTTTTCTGAAGATTAGTCTTGGAAAGGGGGGTCGTCTCATCGGGGTCATTCTATATTCGGGTCAATACAGTAAGTTTAACGTTTTGAAAGGGAGTACTAAAATAAACCAACTTTGTCATGATATTCTAATTTTATAATCAGCACCTGTATATTCATTTGGAAAATGTTTAACACAGATTGAAGGTCTTGGTGGGTACATTTGATGTAGTCTGGTCCTCATTTATGTTACATTTTGATAGTGTATCTTTGGTTCATTTTTTGTGACTTTTTTATTTTTTATTTTGTTTGCCCAGAGACTGTTTGAGATAGGCAACAGCCCCCCGCAACCCTGTATGGATAAGCGGGTATAAAAAATGGATGGAGTTTTCTTTAACTCCTTTGGAAGACTGATTTCGTTTGGTGTTGCTTTGAAACCAGATTTTTTGTTGTTGTTTTCTTTTTGAGTTTGACACAGTGCAGCAGGCTGGTTTGGGATTTGTTGTTGTTTTGTTTTAAATGTTAAATAAAAAAGCTCAAACTTTATTACAAAAGATTTTTTTTAAAGGATTATCTTTACCTGTCATTTAATGACAATATCACAAGAGTCAGAATAACACCAGAGGCATGATGATGGAAACAAAAACCATCATGATGTTCTGCATGCATAATCGGACTCTGTGTGCAGGAGAAAAATGCACTTTGTGCGCCAAAGTCTTGTTTATAAAAGTCAGTTAGGTTGTATGTTGTTGGATCATTCAAGTCTGTAAAAGAGATTAAATTCAACAATTACAAACCCAAAATAATTCCTGTCCTATTACTAGACTTGGTTTTCACAGCTTATTCAAGCCATTTTAAAATAAAATGCTGTATTGAACTAGTTTTGAACAAGTTTTTCATCTTGTGCTTTATACTACAAATAAAACTTATTTTGTTTATTTTCCACCATTCTGGATGAACTGCTGAAACAAAGTCTGCTTACATCCAGTTGAGAAATGAATTTCACCAAAGCATTAAAGTCACTGACCCCCAACAGCACAGAGCCAGAGTCCAGATATATTCCTACTGAGGCCACGGTGTGATCATGAGTCAAACCAACATTTGTTCTGTTGACCTCTCCTTTGCCCTTCAGTTACTCTGTGTGAAGAACGGTGTGCTCCGTGTGCTTTCTTCTTTTCTCACCTGCTGTTTGATCTCCTTTCATGCAACAAGTTCTTAAAAACAAACCTGTTTTTGCTTCAAACAATACATTAATTTGTAATGTATTTTAACATAGGGCAAATATCTGCATACACTAGTGTGATTGTTAATTGTAATTAGGGAGGTCAATCAACATTTTTTAACAGCAATTACTTGCATTAGTTTCATACTACTTGCAAATAATTACAGATTCCAAATGTAGCACAACGTGATATTTTTCATTTTTCATGTCCAGTGCTCTTATGGTAGCTTGCAAATATACTTCCTTTGTGCAAATGTATGTTTGTTGTTGCAAAGACAAATACTGTCCAGAATATTCTACAGAAACATTCCTTTGTAGTTGTTGTAATGGGGTGAAAACCTCACACACACAGCTCTAACACTGCGCTATTCAATGCTAGACCTATAATGACACAAACTAGTTAATATATGAAGCTTCTATCATATATCAATATAAACTATTAATATAAGCGATAGAAGATCATACACCAATGAGCTTGGTCTGGATCGTGACCAATCACTATATTTCCATATATAAGATGGCTTGCCAGGCTACCAAAGCAAGGCAAGGCAAATCAGCTTCATTTGGATAACACATTTCATACACAGAGGCAATTCATTATGTTTTTCAGTTTCACATTAAGGTACAAGTCTGACACCACTAACCAGAAAGAAGCTGATGAAATGCAAAAAGTTAGTTTAGCTTTACGTCTCAGAGTTCATATTTCAGCAAGTCTTTGCCCAGAATGCACTGCTTGGGTCTGTATGCAGCACATGGTATGTTCTGAAATCATCACTCCAGATGGCAGATCAGTCTGAAGCTCTGAAGACTTTTTCAGCAATCTGCACCATCCTAAATTCATCTCACTCAACCAAATTTTTCCTAAAAAATCAAGAATTTTTGCAACATTTTTTTCAAACTGTTTCCACATTGAGGTTTGTGTTAGTTTGACTTTGGATATATTGTAGCTGCATGGGCCCAAAAAAGATGTTCCAGGTAATATATATATATATATATATATATATATATAAGAAAAACCTTTAGTTGAAGTGTGAAACATTATTAAACTCAGTCAATCTGGAGCCAGATAATTCTGTCGGAACAGCTTACCAAGGAAACAAAAGAGAAGAGACTTCAGCTTCTACAGTGAGTCAAATAGGTCAAAATTATGTAAAAAAAAGTTAAACCACAAACTCTCAAAACATTGAAGCAGCAAACTTTGTGAAAACCAACACCACATGGTGGTCAGAAATGCACCCTTGCAATTGTACTTTTTTAGTTTAGTTGTCAAAGATACAATTTCTATAACTAATTAAACACCATTGAGGCTTTTCTCCAAACTAGAAACCGATGCCTTTATACGTTGCTCTGCTGTTGCTCCCATCAGTCTGTGACAGCAGCTCTTACAGATAATCACAGCCTGACAAGATCAAATGGTGAGCCATCAATGTTTGAGTGTTTCACTTGGTGAGAAAATAATTCTTAAAGGGACTATAAGGAAGTTTGACAGTCAAAACATGTATAGAAATAATACATTTCTTCTTCATACATTCTCCTGTAATGCCCTGGTCCTGTAGAATGAGCCCTGACACTTTTACTGTGATTGCTGTTTTTTTGTAAAATCACAGAAAAAGATGCTCGGGTTGAACAGGCTGCTTCATGCACGTTCACGCTCAGGCATAGCCCGTAGCATTTGCTATCCATAGCTTTAGCAGCAGAGAGAGAGGTAGTGCCAACTAAGCGACTTTGTCACTTTTCCTAATGCCTAGTGAGAAACCTAGCTACATTTCTGAGGACCCTTAGCTACTTTCTGTAGAACTTTCTTGTAGATATTTCCAGCAAATTAGCAACAAAATAGCCATTTTTGTTCTGAACCGTTCTTTGGATTGACGTTGTTTCAGCTGTCAACAAGGATATAAACGTTACAGATAGATTTAACATCACTGGCGCTTTAGCCAACCTAGTAAGATGTCTGACTCTCATGCAGAAGACCTGGTTTTGATTCCAAGTATGAACGTAATTTCTTATTTGGAGTTTCTTTTTTACATTAATGATATATTTTTTACAGTAATAAGACGCCCAAATTTTTAACTGAGACTCGCTGAAAGGCATTGAATTCACGGATAAAAAGATGTGGGTTCAACTTTCATTTTGGAACAATTTTTCAAACAAGGGAAAGGAATGATCTGAGCATGCAGGAGGACTGACCCATCATAAACCTTTGTCGGCTGTGCTGAAGAGAAAGGTACAGAACCAAATTATTTAATTAATTAGCTGCGTGCTCTCCTGTCCTCTGTCCTCCGGGTCACACACACACACACACACACACACTGCACGTTCGGCCGGCCAACGAGAAAGTGCAGCTGCAGAGACAGAGGCACATTATTTTTATTAATTTGCTGTGTTCTTCTGTCCTCCGCGCCACACACACACACACACACACACACACACACGGGACTGTCTCAGCTGTTATTTCCATTAAGGAGTGTGCACGTACAGCATGCATATCTCATGCACGAGCTTACTTTTGAAGCTGCAGTTACGCGTTAGGCCTAAGTGGAGATCGCGAGCATAAAAACTTCAGACATCCTTACAGTTCCTTTAAGGAAGAACCAGCCAAGCCTAGATGGACCCCTGCTGCACAAGAAGTCAGATTGGTGGTTTCCTTTGAACAGATTATCTAACTATCAAATAAAATATCATCAAATCTGAATCCTTTCATCCGTTTTTAAATGAGCTGTTAGGTGAATCTGCCCAAAATGTTTATGAGTTTATTATAGTCTCTGGTGATACCAGTGGAGTAACATAATTTGCTTTGTTTGTTTTTTTGTGTTTTTTTTTCTTCCATGAAATAGAAGTAAGATCAATAAGAAACCTTTGAAATGGATTGATTCATCTCTCCACCCACCCAATCCTTTCAGTGTGCTTGTGCTACTGAACTGAACCTTTATGCTTGCCTTGCAAATTACAGTTTTTACTTAACGCAATACTTAATTGCAGACACATGCTCGAGCAGTCACAGTACCCATCAGAGGCAAAATGAGTCACAGCAGCGCAAACCCAGATTATTCAGGAATCAGCAGCAGCAGTTCCAGGCTCCCACTTTAAGCACCCCAAACTGGAGCCGAGCCTGTGCATCTCTTGGGCATCGACACCAGATGGCAGTTCCAGTTAGGAACAAAAAAAAAAAACATGGCAAGAATTATTTGAGAGGAGAAATGAGAAAAAAATAAATGAGATTGGGAAGAAGTGAGAATGAAAGGTGCTTGTGTTCGGCCTGGTCATTAGATTTCTAAACTCAGACGGCTGCGGGTGGATTTGCATAGCCTTGGGTTGGCAATGGCCCACTTTCCTCTTGCTGTCTTTCTGAACTGCTGCCAGTGCACTCCATTATGTGTGTCAAGGCAGCTTCTTCCAGATAGCTGTTGAAGAGAAATGGGGAGAGAGAAAGGCAGGAACATTGGGATGTTGTGGGCAAAAGCAAAATGAGGGGGAAGACCAAAAAATATCAGAGACGCCACCAAAACAGGATGCAGTCTGAAGGCAGAACTCAAGGTCTGACTCGCTCTGCAAACACAGGAACCCTGCATGAAAGTTTGGAGGGCTTTCAGTTATTGCCTTTGCTTCTAGTTCTTATGTGACCAGAAATCCAAAGTAGACCTTTACACTTGTTAAGAACAATGGGCGGCAAAGGGACCCCCTACAATGCAAAGAATTACAACGAATCTTCAAACAAGCTAGGCCCAGTTAGCTCTCTTACACATACATGGTCCTAGAACTCTCACCCCTCCTGTCGGGTATAATCCCTAGGCCATGCCTCTTCAGTATGAGAGAGCAGAACGCGTAGCAGTTTTTGTGAATCAATATGGCCGAATGACCGGTAAGTGAAAAATAAACAATATAAACGTCCAGCATAAATAATTTATTTTAACTCATTCATATGGTTATGAAGTATGTTTTAAATGTTTATTTGGGGATTGTTTTCAGTATGCTGGTAATCAATAGCATAGTACACAGCAAAATCAAAAGTTTTACATTTCCAGTGTTGGTGTTAAACGTTAAAAATAAAGTGTTGGTTCAACACTTGTTTAGTCAATTTAACTATTCCAGTGTTAGATCCTAAAAAGAGTTGGTGTTAATACAGAGCTAATTTTTTTTTAACTCTGTTAAATTTTAAATTAACACTGAACAGAGTTCCTCCCAGAATTCCAATGTATCTGTGACGTATTTGGCTGAAGAGTGTGAATGAACTGTTCTCACGGTCGCTTTGCTCACATCGTGGCAAAGTAAGTCCCATATTAACATTATTTATTTGTGGAGAACATTAATGTTTCTTTTGCAACAATTGAAACTGAAATATGTATATATATATATATATATATATATATATATATATATATATATATATATATATATATATATATATATATATATATATATATATATATACACTGCTCACAAGAATTAAAGGTACACTATTTTATTGGGCCTGGCATGAAATCAATTAAACCTGGCTGATAATTTCCTGGTTGATTAAGCAGCTGAGGGCATTGTTAATCACTTTCAGCTGTTTTGGTGTTCATGGACTTAACGACAGGTGCACTAAAGTGGCAACAATTACAAAACCCTCAAAACAGGACTGGTTTAACAAGTAGAGGTCATTTCAAGTTTCTCACTCTTGATCTTTTTCGGCTGGTTTTCCACTCGTGCTAGTTTTGGCTCTCTACTGGCAGTATGAGGCGATTCCTTAACCCTACAGAAGTTGCACAGGTTGTCCAACTTCTCCAGGATGGCACATCCACACGTGCTGCAGCAAGAAGGTTTAATGTGTCTCCCAGCACAATATCCAGAACATGGAGGAGATTTCAGGAGAATGGCGGTTATTCTCAGAGAGCTGGACAGGGCCGTAGAAGGTCCACAACCCATCAGCAGGAGCGATACCTGCTCCTTTGTGCAAGGTGGAACAGGCTGGGCACTGCTCGTGCCCTACAGAGGGCCACTGGTGTGAATGTCTCTACCCAAACAATCAGGAACAGACTTCATGAAGATGGCCTGAGGGCCCGACGTCCTGTAGTGGGCCCTGTGCTCACTGCCCAGCACCGTAGAGCTCGACTGGCATTTGCTCAAGAACACCAGAACTGGCAAGTCCGCCACTGGCGCCCTGTACTTTTTACAGATGAGAGCAGGTTCACCCTGAGCACCTGTGATAGATTTGAAAGAGTCTGGAGAAGACAAGGAGAATGTTATGCTGCCTGCGACATCTTTCAACATGACAGGTTTGGTGGTGGGTCAGTGATGGTCTGGGGAGGCATATTCATGGAGGGATGCACAGACCTCTACTGCCCAGGAAATGGTGCTCTGACTGCCATAAGGTATTGAGATGAAATCCTTGAACCCTTTGTCAGACCCTACGCTGATGAAGTAGGTCCTGGGTTTCTCCTAATGCACGACAATGCCCGGCCTCATGTGGCAGGAGTATGCAGGCAGTACCTGGAGGATGAAGGAAGTGAAACAATTGAATGGCCTTCACGATCCCCTGACTTAAACCCAATAGAACATCTGTGGGACATTATGTTTCGGTCCATTAGGCGGCGCCAGGTTGCTCCTCAGACTGTAGAAGAGCTCAGGGATGCCCTCACACAGATCTGGGAGGAAATGCCACAAGACGCCATCCGTTGTCTCATTAGGAGCCCCGACGTTGTCAAGCATGCACAAAGCTTGTGGGGGCCACACAAGATACTGAAAAGCAATTTGAGTTGTGGAAATTAAGTTTTTGAAATAATGGACTAACCCGCCACATCTTCATTATCTCCGATTTCAGGATGTCTACATAATTGAGCCCTCTGTAGGCTGATTACTTTTATTTTCATTAAAAGACTTGGCATCCTTTTGTTCCTAAGACATTGCCCTGTTGTTATTTCTAGAGATATCCAACTTCATATTGAGATCTGATGTATCTAATGTGTTTCTTTAAAGTGTTCCTTTAATTTTTGTGAGCAGTGTATGTATATAACATTTTAAATTTAACACGTTCCATAGTGTAAGTGTAATTTGAATCTTGATCGGTGTTAAGAGAATACACTAGGAGTGTTAAAAATTTACACTAAACACTAATGTTGACTATTTTTAACACCTATCTGTGTTAAAATTCAAACTATTTGAAGTGTTATTCTAATTCTGTCTCAGTGTTAACTGCTTAACACTTTCAAAAGTATTGTTTTAACTCAATTTAGAGTGGACCAATATAGACACTTTGAAAGTGTTGAATTTAACTTTCTAGGAGTTGATTTAACACTTTGGAATTTGCTGTGAACCTGCTAATAATAGTGAAAATAATAAGATAATACTGCTTATAGCTGTCTGACCGAAGAACTCCTTTGATTTTGTCAGTCAAATATTGTTGTGGCCTCTTGTTTTGTAGTGAAATGGGTTATTTTTTCCACATCAGAGATTTTATGATGAGAGCCTCGCAGGGTCTGATAGAAAAACCAGAGCCAAGAGCAGATGATTAAACTGGAAGAGCTCGTGCAACGTCTCAGCACAAACAGATCAGGTAAGAGGTCTTCTTGGAGAAAGTCTTTCACTTCAAGATTCGCGTCGAGTTGAGGAGTTACAACAAACGATTGCAAGTGACGTGCAGTCAGAGGAGACAGGGAAGGCACTGCCTCTCTTGTCATTGTGTCAAGTAACATACTAATACTGAGTTAATATAAATTCAATGTGCCCACTCATGCTTTAAACATTAGTTTTCTGTATGATTTCATCATGTTTATGGTCAAAACTGCTGAATTTACCAGTTTCCTGATCAAATATACATGCAGAAGTGGGAGGAGAGACTGAGAAGAGCTGCCTCCGCGCTCTCCCAGCTGCTCCACAAACACTAACTGATTCAGGCAGAGCTCATGGGCCAACTCCCTGTATCAAGTCTGTGTGCGGCTCTGCGCCCTCTGGAGGCAGAGATGAGAGCTGTCTCTGTTCTCACGGAGCAGTGGATTAAACAGGAAGTGGTGCACGCTCACTGCTGTCTACCTTTATATCGCCAAAGTATCCGTATTATTTCACATGTAATGAAAAAATCTGTTATGTCCTTTATTTCCTATATTATTAAACTTTGAACTTTGATTTGTTTAAAGACTTAAATTTAGATGATAGATGAATTGTCTATTTAAAGTGATTAGTGATTAAGTTATGTAAATGTTGTGTTAAATCATTAATGATCAATCTTTGTATTGTTTGTTTAAAGGTTGTCAAGCTAAACCTAATCTCACCTTCATTAAACTAAAAGACATGAAGCAGAGACAAACTGTTGTCCCACTGTATACTTCCAGATTCAGCCCTCTTCAAGTTGGGGTAGAATACGTAAAGAACTTGACAGCTGATAACCAAGTTATAGCCTGGACTGGAGGATAAACAGCCTACAGAAAGTGCTGCAGAAGTGGGAGTAGCTGCACTGTCAAAATGGTGGAAGAACCAGAGAAGACCGTGCAACAGCTCAAAAAGGAAAAGTTCACTGCAAAAAGCAACTTAACAAGACAAATCAACATCCTTATTAGAGAAGCAGGAACCATAGTGGAAGCAGAGCTAAAGGAGGAATTTCATAAGCTGTCAGAATATTTTAGGAGGCTCCTAGAAGCAAATGATGATTACAAGATTGGTCTTCTGGCTGAAGTAACAAAAGAAGAGGATGAAGAGGAACCATGCCTTAAGGAACTGCAGGAGAAAGAAATAGAATGGACTACAAGTGAAGCTGAAATAAGTGTTAAAAGAGCAAGAGATGTTATCCAACAGAACTTGTGGTCAAGATATGGACAACAGGAACTCACAGAAGTGATCCTTGATGCAAAAAGTAGTACTGATGTAATAAGTAACGTACCTGTTAAAAGTACAAACCAGGAAGCCTATGATGTTTGTCTTGAACTCTCAAGGAAGAGGCTGAGTGAGGCTACCAGAGTCACGTCTGCATGGGAGAGGTGGATCCCTGGGAGCGAAAGAAGAGACTTTGATAAAAGAGTAAAAGGCCTTAAAACGCTTAATAATACTCTTGAACTGAGAAAGGCAGAGTTTATCTCCGCACTCACCTCTGAAGTAACAGAAACAGGAAACTCAAGTGGAGCACAACTGACTCCTTCCTTACCTATAGTGAGGATCAGACCAATAGCTCTTTCTATATTCAGCGGAAAAAACTGAGAATAATACAGATGGAGAAAAGACTGGAAAAATCTTCAAAAACAAGGATAACCATCCGGGTCAGCTGAAGTTTAGACAGTCCAACTGCTAAGCAGCATCGGCGGCATATTCCTAAAGGATCTAAGATTATCAACATATAGCACTGCCGAGGAGATCTTCCAAGCCTCGGACAACTGATACGTGAATAAATCAACCATTGCGCTGGAAATTCTGGAAGAGTTGGAGAAAATCCCACCTGTAAAAGCATATCAACCAAGGAGAGTCATTGATCTGATACTGTGAACAGTAAAGAAAGCCTTGAAGGACTTGCAAAACTTGCAAATTCTGGCGCAATAAAAAACCCATTTGCAATTAAAACTATTGAGAGTAAGTTGCCTGACTTTCTCAGATGAGACTGGCCGATTTTCATGTTGGAACCAAAAAATAAACTGACTTCAGAGAATCACTTTGATGAACTTTTACAATTCCTTAAGACACAAGAAAAAGTCAAAGTGTACCACTGCCCAGAAAAGAAATCTGACAGGAGGTACGCCTCAACAAGCACTGCAAAGAAAAGGTTGGAAAACTTATGTGTTGTTTGTGGAGATAAAAAGCATCATAAAAATGTTTTCTTCTGTAAAATGTTCAAAGGTCTCCAAGAAAAGAATGTTGCTTTGGAAAAGACTGGAGTTTGCAAAAAAAAAATAAATAAATGCCTGGAGGTTCATGGTGATATGAGAGGCTGCAAAGACACCTACCTATGCAGAAATAAAGACTGCAGAAAAGAAGGTCCCTTCAAACACCATTACTTCCTCTGTCCAAGGGTAAATACCAGGGAGAAACTCAAACATGAGTATGGGAGTATAAGTAAGAAAAGAAACAAACTGACTGATGAGCAAGAGAACTTCTTGTCAGAACTCAGCCCAGATGAAATTCTGCATTTGTTTTGCATTTAAAAATGTCAGAGTAGGAAGGGAACTGGCCACTAATCTTGGTTTTTCAACAGGATAGTGCCAGATTGGAAAGTTTGGGTCTATTCAACCTCAAAGGACAAACACCAGAACAGCAGAGATTTATCTATGAGGATGACTTGTTAAATGGCAGCTTGATGTGCAACATCTGAATGCACAAGTGACAAAAACGATTAAAAACACATCCGCTGTGTTTTACTCACACTCTTCTCATTTATATTCCACATTTCACTGCTCTCTTAAAGATGCTTTCTCATACTTGTCAAATGAAGTTACCCTTCCCCTCCCCCAAAAAGCACTTTTCCAACTCAAATTTGTATCTTCACCAGCCCTTTTAGAGAAGAAAGAGCTCTTTTGGGAACCTATTGTGATCATAATTTAACACGTTTGAAAATTTTGACAAGCTCCACAATCTTCTGCAGATTTAAGAAATGAGAAAGTGATCAGGCATTGTTGGGCATGGGCTGGCAGTTTGTATGCGAATTTACCTCGAACGAGATTAAAATGATCCATCATCAAATATATAAATTGGGAGGATGAAATGCCTAATCTTTATTCAGCACAGAAGAAGATGAATGACTACCACGATGCTCTCCTGTGTCAATCAGTCGGGTTGGCTCATTAGGTCAGCAGATCCACAGCCACAGGGGAATAGTTATACAAATTCTTGAAAGCATGCAGACTGTGAAAACACTTTGTTCATGAATAACAATGGGCTCACGCCTTATGCTTCATGCATGGAATACAGCCAGTGTGATACAACATCGCTACTCAGATGAAAGTTTGACCCACGCAGCTAAAAACATGCAAATTAGGACCAAGAGGATAAAAGTTTGCAGTGTTGTGTGAACACATTCAAAGAGCTTTAACAAACTTACATGTGTAATTTATAGAGCTCAAGTAAAGTTCAATAAAAATAAAAATATAGTACTTACAGATGTGGACAGAAATGTTGCTACTCTTCAGTCAATGAAAAAAAGAACCCACAATGGTCACCGAAGTAACCTGTGTCTGATAAAAGTAATACTAAATAAAAATCCCATGAAATTTAACCAATAAAAGTCAGACTTTGCTTTTCAATGATGCTTCAACGAAATTAATAAAAAATAAACTCTTGGACTAGACTTGAACAAAAATGATTGAACAATAGAAAGACTGAAAACAATCAGAATCAGAAGAATTTGTTGCCATATGTGTGAGAAATCCCATTAGGGAACAGCTGCGGTACTTGGTGCCAAAAAAAGAAAAAAGTTCGATAACATAATAATTATGATAACATCATAATTAGTTATTTTACCGATGGGTGTCCGCAGCTGCTGGACACCCATCGGTAAAATAACTCCATGGTAAACCTTCTACTATTGGACCTCATTTCCTCATATTTGCAGCACCGAACCAGCGTGACTCCACCGGCTCGTTGTGACAGCCCGAACCCGGTGTGGTACTATCGGCTCAGCCCAGCGTGGCTTTTCCGGCTTGGCCAGGTGGCACCGAACCAGCGTGACTCCACTGGGTCGTTGTGACAGCACCGAACCCGGCGTGGTACTATCGGCTCGGCCCAGCAACACTGAACACAGCATTTTTCCACCAGCCTGGTCCAGCAGCACAGAACCAGGAGTGGTTCGATTAAGATAGGACCAACAACATCGCGTTGCGGTGATTACGCAAATTGAACAGCTATCTGAGTGGCAGGGATGGCTGGAGGAAGAGCTGCAGGATGAGGCAAAGACATGTCTCAAGACGACCTGGAGGAGATAAAACGATCACTGGACTTTTTATTTTTAAATGTTTTCACAATGTTAATTATTTCTCTATGAGTTACAGCACCAATAAACATGGAGGGCACATTCTGAGTAATGCGTTTATTTAGGTCGTTATTTATTCTTGACTCTGGAATTTCTTTTGCTAAATTAAAGCCAACATTTACAAAAAAATCATTAAATTAATTTGCAATGTCTTTCATTTTATCAAGAACAATATCTTTTTCTTTTTTTAAATAGTCTGGATAGGTAGTAATTTTGGAGCCCTTTTTGATTATACTATTTATCCTCCATGTTTCTTCAGTGTTACTTCTGCTTTGCTCCAATAGTGTGTGGTAATATTCTTTTATTACTTGTTCTTATAATATTTTCTCATCTATTTTTATATAACTTGTACTTTATTTCAGCATATTTTGTCCTCTGTTTCATGAAACTCTTATATAGATTTTTTTTCTTTTTACATGCATCTACTATCCCCTTTGTGATCCATGGCTTATTTGATTTGTGATGCTTTCTAGTGATATTCATTAACGGACAGTGTTTTTCATATAGTGACATTACAGTTGATAGGAATGCATCATGCACTATTTGAATCTTCATTTTCAAGAACCTCATTCCAATTGTGTTACTTTAAGTCCACCTGGAGGGCAGTAATGGCTCTTTTTGTTCTATGTCGTATCGTATCAAATGTCTGAATGTTTTGTTTAGTTCTAATCCCAAAATAATTTTGAAAAATTGCAAAAAACAGGAAGATGATTGCTTATAACAGTTATAAGAAGACCACCTACTATTTCATTATCAATTTTATTTGTGAATATATTATCTATCAATGTAGCTGTATCAATAGTTATTCTACTTGGTTTATAATTGCAGGGAAAAGAGAGTTACTATACATTGTATTAATGAAATCTATAGTATTCCGATGTCCATTGGGGTTTAGCAAATCTATATTAAAATCACCCCAAATTATTTGCACTTTTTTATCATTTAGGTTGCTAAACATAGCAGCAGGTTTTTCACTGAATGTCTCAAGACATGAGCCTGGTGTCCTATAGATGCAACTTATAATTATATTGCTAGCTTTTCCAACATGGATTTCAATAGTAACACATTCCAATACATCATCTATGGTGCTTGACATACATTCAATCAGACTGCATTTCAAAACTTAATCTACATATAAAGCAACACCGCCTCCTTTTTCATTCACCCTATTCATTGTAAATAAGTTGTATCCTTCCAGTCCCATTTCGGAGCTGGTGAACTTTACACGGTCAAGTAAGACTCAAAATTAAAAATATATGAGAACACAACATGACGTGAGACTAATACTTGTAAAACAACGTGTTTTAGGTCTGTCTGTCAGCTACAGAAGCACATTCATAAATAAGAAACGTGAAGCTGCCATTTAAAAAAAACGTACCGACTGACTATTTGTGTGATATGCTTGTCAGCCAATTGATGGTGCCATCGGATAAGAGAAATACTCCAAAAAGATACTTTCATTGTAGCTTATAAATGTTATTTCATAGTTTTACCAAGACAAATTGTCTTGCGACACATTTCCTACTCATTTTTGGCACAGCAACCATTACTATCGACCTATAACTGGCACATGCGCGCTGGATCGCCACTCAAATACAAAGAATAGGAGAGCCATTGGTTGCAGAGGTTTGCAACTGAAACTGGGTGGAGTGTCAGCACAGCTCAGGATGTTCACCCAGAATCAAAAGCTCTAAACTGCTGGGTTTTTTTAGCTCACTGTTCTCTGTTTTAAAGTTAAAGTCCCATTAGTCATCACACACTGGTGAAATTCATCTCCACATTTAACCCATCCCTGTGGGGAGCAATGAGCTGCAGCTGTGGCTGTGCTCAGGAACTATTTGATGGTTCAATCCCCCAATACAGCCCTTTAAAGCAGAGTTTCAAGCAGTGAGGCATTGGGTCCCATTTTTAAAGTCTTAGTATGACCCGACCAGGATTCGAACCCCAATCTCCCAGTCTCAGGGCGGATACTCTAAGACTAGGCCATTGAGAAGAGCAGCCGAGTACAATATAGTGTCTGCTTTAAACAATTTATCTGTATGTTTTAACAATGTGGTAATAAATGCAGCTTAAAAAGAATGTGTCATTTTTAGTGATTTGGAGCCCCAAAGAAGGAATCCTACCTTATAGGCTGTGGAGCGACAGCTGGAACTGTTGTCAAGAAGTCATAATATACAAGGCGACTTGGTGGAGACTCCATTAATAGCATTTTGTTATTATAAGCAGGCTTAGGAATGTGCCTTTACCAAATTAGGACATTTAAGGATGCTGCTGTAGAGTTATAAGCAGTGGGCAGCTGCCAGAAAGAGAGAACCACTTTTGGGCTGCGTGGTTCTCCACCGGTGCACCGATGGTTTTATTAACATGGACTAGATCACAATAAACCGGTTATCTTTTTTAACTTAAACTTTGTCATCACTGAGTCATAACACTCCAAGATACAGGACCAGCTCAGCATGAAAATGAACCACAACACCTAGTGGAGTTTTTTTATTATGAAGAACCAGAAAATGATGGAATGTGGCATCAGAGACTCGTAAACACTCCAGCAGATTAAAAAAAAAACAAGTCAATCAGCTCAGTGTGATGTTGGGACACGAACCAAGTGTTTTTTTAAATTATAACATGGATTATTATAACCATAAACCAGCAAAGTTGTGACTGAATTTACGCTTTTAATTTCATGAATTTAACTTTGTTTGATTTGCTGCTGCGTTGCTACGGTACTTATGCTGTTGTAAAAAGGATAGTCTGGGCTTTCATTTAAACTGCTGCTTCTGTGGATAAGATCATATTGGGTTGTTGCTACTGTGCGTTTTTCTCATTATGGGTATTTAGCTTTTTTCAGCCTTTTTATTTAGCGTCTTTGTTGAGGTAGAAAATGCAAATTCTATCATAAGATTTACAATTTAGCGTTCCCTAGTGGTGACATGTGGTTAGCATACCCACAAAAAAATAATTCACCAGCCGCCACTGGTCATGAAGTCTAATTCCTGTTATCAAGTATAAAGAAATAAAAACAACTTTTTTCTGTTCCATCTTTATGCCTTGACCCTCTGTTCTCTCTGCTAATGAAAGCCACATTAGTCAGGCACAGACTTTATTCAGTGTGCTATAAGTCTTCAGAGTGTCACATTTGAACAAAGGTCTCCGTTCTCACTCTGCAGACTTTGTGCTCTGCCGGCACTTCAGCTCAAGGTGAAGTTGCTCACTGAATGACATAAGCTGTTCCATCATATGTCATGAAGCTGAAATCCTGCCGCCCACTGCATCAAACACTAGCAGAGAGCAAGAGTAGCATATGGGGAGAAACTCTGCCTTATCTGTGAACGGGAATTAAAAGAATCACAGCCAACTTGTGCTCCACAAGGAGCCAAAACCCTCTGAATGCAGTTGGCATGATTCTGCAGGAATGTGACGCTGTTCCCACTTCAGGGTTTAGGAATATTGTCAAGCTTCACAAACAGGGTGAACTCATGATACACATTATTAATGAGCACTGCATATTTTCATGGATTTTTTTTAAACTGTGATTATGATGAGTAGCTGACTAAACCAGGCCCAGCTTTTAAGCTTCTGTTGCAGCTTCTGAGTGTCTGTAATGACTGTAGCTTTCATTAAAAAAGTTTATTTATGTTTATTCAGTTGCTGATCAAAATAGTTCAGCTGTTTAATGACTGCTTAAAAAACTTAGAATCACTTCAGATTTAAAATGTGGAAGAAGTTATAGAAGTTTTATTATTCGCTTATTTACTAATTAATTTACTAATTTGTCTTTGGGTGTCTTGAAAAGCGCTATATAAGTTCAATGCATTATTATTATTATTATTATTATTATTATTATTATTAATGAATGTGGCCTTTACATAGGAAGGGGTGCTTTGTGGTCATCAGGGTTTGTGTGTTTGTTTTGTCACCATTTTCTTTTTACTCAAGCACATTTAAAAACAACATGAACGCTGACCAAAGTGCTGTACAGTATGGAAAATAGAAGCTCCATATTAGGACAGAATTCAAGAGTTAAATATGACATAAAACATTCTAAAACAATCACAATAGAATAAAAACAAAAACTGTGAATAAAACATAAAACATTGTTTTCGTGGCTTTGTTAAATATAGTCTAATATGGATGTCACTGGGACATTTTAGGCTAGGCTATCAGAGGATGAGGCTAAAAGAAAACCAATAGACGATTGGAATGAGCAGAGATCATGTTGGAGCTTCAGCAGACATCAGGGAAGCTGAGAGAGCTTCGACCTGAAACAGACTGCTGACAACCAGTGTTGTTATTGGCCGGCATTTTAGTTTTAGTCTTAGTCTTGATGACAAAAATGCATTTTAGTTTTAGTCAGTTTTAGTCGACTAAAATTCAAAAAGGTTTTAGCCGACATAGATTTTTGTTTTGAATTTTACAAAACATTAAACTAACCCTAACTAAGCTAAGATTCCATCAAGGCTTCTGTTTAATAAATAAACTTTTGCTATCAATTTAATTATCTTAAATTAAATATTAATCTTTGGATTAAATATAGACCAAGCCCGCCGGCGTATGAACGTCTATCGATTATATGAATATCCTGGATATTTATATATGATATAAGCTTAATTTGCTAACTTGTTTGATCTTCTTCAGAATCTAACAAAACTGATAGCAAACAGCGTTAATTCTAGTATGTAGTTTATCTACGCTACATAATTGGCGAGCCAGCCATTCTTTTTCAGATCAAAACACGCTATTTCTGTGTTTTATTTTAGATATTTTCTAAACACGGGAGCTGTGTCTCTTTAATTTTCTTCCTCCGGAACTTCCGGGAGGGAAGATTTTACTGTAACACCGACTCCGGCATAAACATCCGGTAGTCTTTGACGCAACGAAAAATCTGCCGAGTCTGTAGGACTGTTCAAACTTCATCCTAATTGCTAAAAGTAAGTGAATGTATGTTTGCTTGTGCGTGTACACATGTGTTTATACGTTTATTCGTCACCTTGTTTGACAAGTTGTGTCTCCTGAGTCAGAGGATTCCTTCTCTCTCTTCACGCTAGCAGAAAGCTAGTCGCTAGTCAGTCTGATCAACTGAAAAATAGCACGTTTTCCAGTAAAATTACACAGACTTTTCTGAGCTTTTCGGAACATCCAGAATTAGTCTGAAGAGTGATTGTGAACAAAATTCATCACATCACTAATGCACGCACCTGCTTAGCTTAAAACTAACACAGCTGTTACGTTCGTAGTCACGATAGAATAAGAAGCCTTTGCATTTGAACACTGCAAAATATACGCTTAAATCCGGCCTAAGTCAACGCAGAAACCAGTGCACGGATTCGTTGCAGTCGAAGAGGTTGTCCTATTGGAGGGAGAATACCTATTAATCCTGATCCTGTTCAAATCTAGGCCTCGCCGACGAAGCTATAACAGTGACGTCGTGCGGAGATAGGATCTAATTCGTTAGAACCAAATGAGTAAAACCGCCGCAGATAGATGTGTCTCCAATAAAATCCCTTTGGGTAAACATTTGGTCTTAAAACCACCGTGTTTTTAGCCAAAAACAAGAGTTCAGCTTTCCAATAGCTCAGCTTGCCTGTGGATCTGATTAAAGGGGAGTGACGCACCGTGCCTCACCGCCATTAATCACGTTCCTTTAGCCGGTGCTGCCATCTCCTGGCAGGTTTCACACCCGGCTCAATAAAGCTCAAAGCTTTTCTGTTCTTTGTTCTCGCGAATAGCTTGTTTCTCAAAATAAGGTTTCTAGTGCATTATCAATGTCATTCAAAACACAAAAATCTCTCCTGTAACAAAGCTCATTCACAAACAACCTTATTCAGCTCCCTTTAATTTACGACAAATTAAAGGACCTGTACATCGTTGAAATGAGTTCAGAGGAAATTAAACAACTGACTTCTCTCATCCTACAGATGAGAAATGATTTTCAACTCCAGCTTGCTGAAATGAGAAACGAATCCAAAATGAAACTTGCTGAAATGAGAGACATAACAACGCAGCTTTTCAATCCGCAACAGAAAGTCACAGAAATCCAAGATTTTAGAAACAATCACCAAGTGGGAGGGGCGGTAACTCTGTGTTCTGCCGATCTTCCTCCAGATAAGATGCAAACTAAAGATTTGGGTGTATTAATTGGCTCTGAATTACAGGAAACCCTCTCATCTCTGAGTGAAGTGAAGATTGTAGTATTCTTTGCTTCTTCAGGGACCATAAACACACTCCGTATTAATTCAGACAGAGTCAGTATATAGTTTATAAAATGAATTTAATTATTTTTCCTAAACTAATAATTTATGCATGACAAGCTATGAATAATGAGATGTGATGTGGTGGTTGTGAAGTGTTGTGATGCAAGCTTGATGTTGTAGCAACCATTCTTTGTATCTGAGAAAAATTGTGAAATCTGGGTGTAAAGTAATTTGTTTGGTTCTAAACTAGAGAGTTGTTTATTAAAAACAGCTTCAGATGCAATCTGTCATGCCAAGTCTACGCACGCTTGGTTTGGAGGTTCTCTTTCGATTCAAGGGGTCTTGTGAGTCAGTGCCGGTGGAGTGAACCTCTGATATCAGGAACCCGTAGACAGTTCCGATAAGACCCGTCCAGTCTGAAATCCCTCAAGAAGGCAGGAGGCTGGAATGCTTATTTGCGTCTAAGGTTGATGTTTGTTTGGCTCGAAGAGCTGGTTGTCTGGTTTCAGCCGCAGCGCTGCAGAGAGGCTTTGACAGGAGGTCAAAGGAGTTTGTTTCAAAAGAGGCTTCTTTCCCGACTTGGCCGAAACAGGAGTCAGCTGGAAACTGAATTACTAAGGAAGTAATTCTTGTTTTATTAAACCCCAATGTTATGAGTTGTGACCAAGTTTGGCAAATCAGAATTTGGCAAGTTTCTGAGTATTTACCAATGTCCCTCAGAAAGCCACGCCTTCCTTCAGATACAAAAAGTGTTTAACACTTTGTGAATGAGAATGATCAAAACACTTATGTGAGGTGAATATGAACTTTAATGAGTATCTTATTGTAATGTGGATGGAGACAGCTGCTCAGGGGAGAAATCAGTGTGTGTGTGTGTGTGTGTGGCACAAGATTATGAGGACACACACAGCAAATTAGTAAAATAATGTGGTTCAGAGTCTCCAAAAGCAACACAGCTTGTGTCCGCCTTTTGTTTACCTTATGGAGCGGACTTACCCGTGCGTATTAAACGCCGCCCACAGGCTCGAGGATTTCTGCATTCCTGAGAAGTCCCTCAGATTTATATGTGAACACTACACTGCCCGTTCAAGTCTGAACTCACACCCTCCAGCCCGACCAAACCCAGACTGTGCCGACGCTAATGTGTATAGAGAACCTATAGAGAACCATCTCCAGGACAACAACCCAAGGAAGATGTGGATGGAAATCCAGGCTGTGATCAATCATAGAGAGCAGAGCCCTTCATTCCCAAACAACAGTAAAGTCTTATGCCCCTGTTTTATTTCCTGTGTAAAGTCACGGATGGACCACTTGCAAGTTAGATGATCCTGAAGCAACTACGATTGTCTTATTCTCTTCTATTCTATTATGTTCCAAGTCCCATTTGCCCGGTTTCACACTGGAAGCATAAGCGGTGTGATCCTTTACTCACAAACTTCAAAGTGATCCATTTCACATACAAGGTCATGTTTCAACAGAGTTTATTCTTTGTCTCATTCGGTATCAATTTGAATCACCATTTATAATTATTTGCCTTACATCATCATTGATATAGAAATAAATTGATTTTCATGAACTATTTATTTGCCTCTGTGTCAAATTATTATAAAGTATTGTTTCCCTGGCGTTAACCAAAGTACCTAGTTTCCTCATCAATTAAATATTTAAGGCTCAAAAATACCGATAATCCACATTTTTATGAAGTATTACATTTTATTGAATACCTTTATATTTTATTGACAGTTTATTAAAAGTAAGCACTCACAATACGCTACACATTTATGAAACAGCATCGCTGCAGTACTTTTATTTAGAAAATTACCGGTGATTTTACACTGAAACCATGTGTGATTTCTTGTCTAGCCCTATGTTACTGGAGAAATTGACATGCCACAGAAGCAGCTTGTGGCAAAAATAGATCTTGACTCCATCTTTAGCAGTGCGGCATGCCGCTTCTGGGACGTGGTTGAAAAGGTCCACGTCATGGCTGGTTTGAAACACTCCATAGAGTAAAATCGATTCTATTTAAACTGACTGTGTGTATTTTCCCTTGCAATAGGGGGCAGTGTATACCTCAATTATTGCAAGCAAGCAGTTTTTTTATATTCAGCTAAGACCGCACCTATGGATGGCCATGGGAGTCAAAAATCCCAGGGAGTTCAACCTCCAGCAACATAACAAGCACATCATACTCTCAAATGTGTACAACCACAATGTTTATTAATGGTGAAAGTTTTGTAAGAGTTTGTTACAAATCAGTAAATGCGTTATTTCCTCACAGGCTTCCGTAGAAGGAAACATTGTGTCTAATATGGTGTCACCCAGAGACTTAGACCTGCTGTATATTAGAAGTGTTTTTTATGTTAGGAAGCCGCCAATTTTTTCAACAACTGTAACAGTAAAAACTGCACATTGCTGTTTATAAGAAGTGACGTTCCACTGCTGTTCTGCGTCGCTGATGTTTTCAGTGTGAAACCAGGGTTAGTTGTCACCCTGGTGTATGAAATATTTTCTATACATTTGACCCATCCCCTAGAGCAGCTGCAAACACAGCCGTGCTTGGGAACTGTTTGGTGATTAAACACCCATTAAAACCCCTTAATGCTGAGTGTCAAGCGGGAGGCATTGGGTCCCTTGAGTCTTTGGTATGACCGACCATAGATTTGAGCCCACAATCTCCTAGTCTCAGGGCGGACACATACCACTAGGCCACTGAGCTGGTGATTCCAGTTGGAGATAGAGGGATTACATCCTGAGATTATAATCAAAATCAATGCAGAAAGAGCAGGATTTACATCTAAATGTGTTTTTTAGTTAACCGTGGTTGTAAACTGCAGAGCTTAAAAATCAGATGTATTGTTGTCAGTGAGGTTGTGTCCAGATATGCTCTCAGATCAGATCAAAAGTGTGGCCCAGTGATTTACTCATTCTGTGAGTTGTTTATTAGGAGGAGAGGCCTGTCATGTTGGAATTCATGAAGTAAATGGACGAAGCAATAACACTGCAGCAGGAGCTGAAGGCGGCAGTGACGTCCACCATAAATTGAGATCCATCAGCCTTATCAGAGCTCCTGGCAGTCAGCTCTGGGAGGTAAATCACCTTGTCATAGTTGAGACGTGCTGCTTTCCATCTGCCTGTGTTTGACTATGTGTCCTACACATGATCCACAGCTGGAATAGCTAGGATGGCACGCTGCAGTCTGTCACTGCACTGCACTTAACAAGTCAAAAACTAACTGAACAGAAATGTTTTAAAATATGCTGTTTTGTTTTCTGTATCGTTTTTGTCCAACATTAATTTTATTGTGTATCAGCACTTCAGCTGCTTTCATTTACCTCGACAGAGCCATCACAGAAATTGGACCAGACCCCAGGAATGGACCTGGGCCATTAAATGAGCTCAGCATGATGCCCACATGGGGTAACCAACACTTCTGGCGTATTTCTCATAGGAAATCAATAACTTAGAAAGGAACATCAAAAACTTTAAACATATCATTTTTCCTTCACAGATCCGCATGGAACCTTTTTACTGTCTTTTGACCTTTCATGTTTATTTTCATTGGAAAAATATAGTAAGAGCTTCAATAATAACAATATTGAAAATATTGTAGAACAGAATAGAATAGAATTTGTTGATCCCACAGTGGGGAAATTCACTAACAGCAGCATCAGTACTTTTAAGAGAATAATTTGAAGAAAAATAATAACAAGGTGCATGTATACACACATAGACAGTAAGCTATTTTTGTAATGTTTGACCAAAAGCCACAAGTTAAAAAAAAATGAAGAACTTGGGTTCCAGAACTATGCGCATTTTTACACAGTGGTAAATAGTCTGTAATTGTATAGCGCCTTCTAGAGCTCTACAACCCCCCTCAAGGCGCTTCACAACACAATCATTCATTTACCCATTCAGACCAAGCCCCCACGATTCAGTTCTGGATATGAATCAAACAAGGAAGTGGCTAAATTTGCAGTTCCACCCTCATCCGCTAGGGGCTGATGTCAATATTGAGCAAATCCTCATTGACTCGCGTGTTAAAAATGCCAATTTCACTGCAGAATCCACTGATCTCCGTCCATGGTGAATGAGCTGAGGGCTCCCAGTCACAGTGGTCTGGCTCAACTTGTAATTTAACAGTCTCAGTCCATTTTAGATCTCCACAGACAACCAACATGACTACAGCTTCACACGGGAGCCAGTCGGCCGTGCAAGCAGTCCATCCTGCTCCCTGGAGCTCTTCTTAGCTTCTTGGGTTAGCAAAGTAAGCTAGTAGCTACATTGGTTACATTTGTTCCAATCCTGTTCTAAATGTAACAGCCCCACCCTCAGCTCCACCTCTTTTCCCATTTTTGGATTGTCTGGGCATGACTCGATCAAAAAATCAGTGGTGGGAACCTCTCATTTTTGGCTTCAACTTGCCCCCCGGCAGAGCAATAGGCGGACTATGTCCATATTTTTATATGTCGATAATTCACACACACAATCACACGCTGGTGAGCTACACACTGTAGCCACAGCTGCCATGGGGTGCACTAACAGAGTCGAAACTGCCGAGGCCTGGCGCCAACGGTCCCTCTGACTACCACCAGCTGGCAAGGCAGGTTATGTGTCTTGCCCAAAGACACAACAGCAGCATTGTTTGGGAGGAGCTGGGATCGAACAACCTTTCAATTGCTGGACAACCTGCTGTACCTCCTGAGCTACTGCTGCTCCCTGACAAAAATGTCAGTGACAGCCATGAGTTAAAAACCCAAAAATGTGAAATTGTTAATGTACAATTTAAATTTATTTATTCAACTGTCAGTTGTAAGATTCTGTAAAAAAAAAAAAAAAGCCAAGGCTGTGTCCAAACTCGTATCCTTTGAAGGACCACTCCTATGTAGTTGACGTAGGCTGAGTCATTTGCCACAAATACTAGATGTGAGTAGATTTGATATGTCACGGTCCAGCTTTCAGACTTATTCCCAATCTTACCTTTGTGTATGTCCAGATGTCTAACAACCGTGGTGGAACTAAATAGAAGCTAGTGAAAATGGAGCTCAAATGTTTGCAGAGCTATTTTATTACTGATCTTATCCTAACATAGCTACAGTAGCTTCACCACAATACAAGCTTGCTTACAGAGTTTTCACAACTGTGGAGGTATACACTATTACTGCAGTGGGAATCAATGGTCTATGGTAGCATTCTGTTTTACATCTTGGAGAGAATAGAATGTAAAAGAATAGGATAGACTTTGTTGATCCCACAGTGGAGAAATTCACTCGTTGAGGCAGCCTAAACACTTAGAAAAGGAGAAAAACTAATACTGGTAAATACACAATGGCAGTAGGATAATGTGGTAACTTACAGTATTAAAAAAAATAAACATATAGAAAATTGAGTTTCCAAGAAATGGTAAATGGCCTGAATATGTATAGCACCTACTTAGGGTTCTACAACCCCCAAAGATGCTTCACAACACAGTCATCCACCCATTCACACGCTGGTGATGTTGAACTAAAATGTAGCCACAACTGCCCTGGGGCCACTGACAGAAGCAAGACTGCCAAACACGTTTGGCAGTGGTCAAAGAAACAACATAAAGGACATAGACATACAAGTTGCATATGGGTATAGCAAAAGTGTTGTACATGTACTGAAAATAACTGATGTTAGCATGAAAAGGGATAATGCAGCATAAACTAAGGAGTTAGACACTCTTAGTGCAGAGAGAATGAATGACCTAAGTTAGCATTCTGTTACAACTCGGATGTCTCAATCTGCCACTAAAAGAGCTGTCCATGGCCTCCACAGTGGAATACAGTGAGTGGGAGATGGAGGTCAGCTTCACCAACATCCTTCTGTCACACATGCCCTCAACAAAATTCAGTCGGCAGCCCAGAACTAAGCTCGCTTTCCTAACTAGCTTGTTCAGTCTTTTCCTATCTTGGCCATAGCTGTCTGCACCCCAGCAGACCACAGCAGAATGAATAACAGAGCCAACAAAAGAACCATAAAGCGTTTAGCAGGTGGGAATTACCTCTGAAGGACCTCAGCCTCCTCAGGAGGTGGATGCGGCTTTGGCCCTTCTTATACAGAGCTTCTGAGTTGTGGGATCAGTTCAGTATATTTTTAGGTGAACACACAGGTACTTAAAGGTATCCGCTATTTGTGTCAGTTTAACATTCTAAATTATCTGTATCTGTAATCGGAGTGAGGGAGGTCTAAACCAAACTTGGGCGTTGTTTAACCAGAAGTGGGTGGGGCTTAATCTGTAAATTATTTTAAGTCTGAAATAGATATTGATTGAGAAGTTGCTAAATGTATTGCTTATTTGAAAACTATTTACAAGCAGCCTCAGAATTGAGATTCAATGTTTTTGATCGCAATAGTAAAGGAACAATTACAGAACTTTTGCCGCAAGTTCAGAACATGAATATTAAAGTGCATGAATGACTACAACTGCTCATGCAGAAGGAAATATGAATTACTAGAATAAGACACAAAGTTCTAAATATAATTGTATTTTTTTATTTTATGATCAAATTGAATTTTTTCTAAGAGTCTGGGAATTGTTTCCCACACAAAGTTAAACAAAACAATAAGCGTATCTGGACTATTATAGAGCTGAGTAAGTAAGAAAGAAAGAAAACTATCTTTTATATAGCTCATTTCAAGATAAAAATCACGAGGCGCTTCACAAAAACAAAGACAAAAAAATTGAAAGTACAAAACGATTTAAAAAATGATTAAAATGTGTTTAAAAGGAGAAAAAAGTAAGAAAAAGGAGAGAGAAAATGAATAGGAAAGAGGGAAATCAAAGGATCCTGGGAAAGGCGGAATAAGAACAGATTAAGGAAAGGGTGGTTGTTGGGTATTTTATAATTGTATCTTTTTGAGGCCTAAAAGATGCCCAATTTGTGTTATTAACACTTCATGAATCTCTGTGTTTGCCAACTGTGGCTGTTCATGAAAGGTTGAGCAGAGAAGCTCGTTTGCAGTCAAGGATGTTGATTCTAACTGAAACCTTTGTAACTCTGTAACCTGAGAAGGCCCCGCCTTCTCCATCCTTTGCTAAATAAAACCCCTGGCTAACTGAGAATATATGGGAGTGACGTGGGGAAGTCTCGGAGGAGGCTTCCTCTGAGTTGACTCTCCATTGTTTTGGGTTCTCAGGGTAAAATGTCTCCCTCGTTGTCATGAGTGTTTACTTCACGTTCCAGGGTTATGGAGATTAAATATTACCTAACATTTAATTACCTAACATTTTGGTGGAGAATGCGGGCATGCAGAGCAGGTGAGCTAAAGGCTTTGTCCGGAGCAGAGAGGGGCTGGTTAGCTCCATGGAGGGGGTTTCTGCGCCCAGCTCTCGCATGACGATTCATGGACATTACGATCAATCTACTCTCTCTGTGTGTGTGTTGTCCTTTAAGGTAATATGGGATAAATGAAAAATTACCTATCAGTGGTGACGAAGGTCATGCAAAAACCAGCTTAAACAAGTGAGATTTCAGCTGCTTTTTAAAGGAGACCACTGAGTCCACTGATCTCAGGGGGAGAAAGGTCCAGAGTCTGGGGGCCACACCGGCAAATGGTCTGTCACCATTGGTTTTTAGCCTAATGCGCTGCACACAGTGGCGGCAGGTGAAAAATATTTTTGGTGGGGCTGTGCTATTTTTTATTTTTAAACAAACTTGTGCTTTCTGAGCTTTGTGCACAACTTCACTATTTCCTGAATTAAGCACAGCTCTTTTATTTCCTGTCTTACATCATTGGACAAACTGATTAATCCAGGTGTGTCTGACTATTGGCACGCTGCCTTGCGGACCAAGGTTGAAAAATACTGCATTAAATTGCACATAAAATAACATGACCATAAATGGTAAATAGGCAATGCAAGAGGCAAGTAACAAAAACATTTTGTTTAATTTCAACATTTGAGTGAACACGAAAAATTATGAGCAGGTCACTGTTACAGTAATGGTAGTAAACACTACTTAGACAAAATGCCAGAAATTTACACTGTTAAATATTTCTGGAGTGCTGTGCCAAGGTCAACTTTATACAAAGATCAAGTGGATGCATTTGTGTGTCTGTGATACCTCATTTGTACAGAAATTTTGCCCTTCTGTCCTTCTGAGTGGCAAAGCTCTCGATTAGCTTTTTATTGAAGTCAGGAATGTTTGTGACAAGCTTTTTTTTCCATGGAGAGCATGGCAAGAGCATTCAGCCCATCCTGTGTCATGGTGTTCCTCAGGAAAGTCTTAATCCTCTTTAAAGTAGATAAATAAATAAAAACAACAGATAAGTACATAGGAAACACTTTCATAGGAAATAATGTCATCAGTATCCTCTTACAAATGTCATATTTCCCAGTTTTTGGGACAATAAAACATTTCTGATTCTCAATCAGATGATCAGATTGATGTATGTACAAATTTACATGAAATACACATTTCCGTGATTAAATATGTATAATAAGTATGTGTGTTGAAATTAGTTTTTACAGTTATTGCACATTAAACATGTTATTAAACAAATGTCCCGGTTTGTGGGACAACCAAGGATTTCTGATTCTGATTGTCTTGTTCACAGAAATGTAATGTACAGCTTACCTCTGCACCCAGCTACTGTTGTTCTCCCTGGCCAAACGTCCTCAGTTTCTTCCGTTTCCCTCGTCGAGCTGCATGGCAATGTTAGCTCTGCCTAGCATGGCTAGCTTCACCGTGTTGTTGTCCATGTGTGCCCGGGATGACTCGTGTTTCTTCACCTTCTCAGAAAAATGTTTCATGTCTGTAACTCCTGACTCAATCCATGCCTTATCTGTCCCAGCCGTTTTGAATAACAAACACGGAAAGCAAAATAACGCATTAGCGTGATTGCATCCAGCTAGCCAAGCCCTCCTGGTGTACCAATTTCGGGAGAAGCCTCGTGTGTACAGTTTACCTCTCTACTTCTCCTGCTGGCTTATCTTTACGTCAGGCTGATCTGGTCCAAGCTCTTTGACATTAAGTTTTTCCACCATAGTTCTCCTCTCGAACGGATACTGGAGAAGAGACCGAACTGAATTCAGTGGCTGCTGAGATCCGGTATCCATGCTGGTTGTAGTCACTGGCGGCGTCCATGTTACATCTGCGTCACGACCAAAAACGACTCTGCCGAGTTCTACCAAACACCAACGAAACCTTTGGCGGTAGCTCTATCGCCCATCATGCTTCTGAAACAACGTCGACGCTGATTGGATACATTCCCATTCCTACCCTTTGATTTTCTTGTCAGCAATTGGACGGCTGGTCCCGTCCTGTTTGGGCGATTGAAAAACAGCCTACAGCCTCCACCGCTCGGCAGAGACCGGCAGGGACCAATATATATATATATATATATATATATATATATATATATATATATATATATATATATATATATATATATATATATATATATATATATCTGTCTCAAGGCATGGATTGTCTGGACTGTCATGGACTGTCTCCATGCATTTCTGTCTGGGGTGTTTTTTGCATAGCAAAGCTGCCCTCCCTGTGGAAAGTAACTCTGAAGTGCCTTTTTTTCCCCTCCACCTGACTCAATCCTTATGTAAACCCTCTGATCTCTATTAAGGTAGCACGACTCAGGGTTGCGAATCACCACAGTCACCAATTCTTGTCATGTGTCTATGCCGATGTTTGTATGTCTGATCTCAGAATTGTGTGTACTGAAACTCTAATTTCCCTCTGGGATTAATAAACTTTCTTTGAATTGAATTGACACAAGAGCCCATCAGAAAATTGTAGTAAAATAAACACAAATGTGAGTTTGTCAAATTCCATCATAAAGACACAGAAAGTCTGTGTTTTGATTTGACTTTATTTTCTCTAATAATTTTAGTTTTAAATAGTGTAAAATAGAACACAAATCAGCAAATAGTCATTGTGTCATTACTTAAAAGTGATTAGTCATGTATACTGTACTTACAGTTTTCTGTTAATAGGCTGTTATTTATTAAAACAAAAATTACCAAAACTAAAATTTTGAAAGGGACATAGCCCAAGTAGAGCTTGTTTAAAAATAAATGACACAATGAAAGTAAAATCTACTTGTAGTAGTTTCAGGTGAACTTTAGTAACCTCTTTGTGTATCATCCACTGACACATTTACCTCTCTAAACTATTCTGTATGAAATTAAATCCTTGGAGTTCAACAGGTTCAAATTGGAGCCAGGGACCTGTTTGTGTCACAGGCCAACAACAGCGCTGCAGAAAGACGTTTTTTAGCTGCTCTGTTTCCTTGATGGATGGACAGTGGTGAACCTCTGAGGAAGCATCTCCTCGCCTATCCTACGATTGCCTATGTTAGGATACACACCCATCTCTGCACATGCCTGTAAATTAATGTGTGGGCATGCTGTGTTTCTCTGGAGGCAGGATGCTGTTTCCACATCCCTCTCTGCCTATAATTAGCTGTCCTGATAAAACACCAGGTTTGCTGGCGCTTGCAGATCAAACAGTGATGAGCAGGCAGCTCTCTTCACAACACACTGCTGACGCCAGGTGGCTGCCCTTGAGTTGAGTGTAGGACTATATGCAGAACGCATCTGGAGGGCAATTAATCAGGGAAGGCAATTGTGATATTATACAGTGCTTCTGAAGCAATTATAATCACTAGAGAGAGACACTATGAGTGGATGTGGGATTTGAGCTGCGATATCAAATAGATTTAAAATTATTCAGGAGGTTGTCATTGATTCTAATTTTTCATTTTTAGTGATTAAACTCATTAAATTGCCCTTAATATCATGACAAATTAAATCTATTCCTGTCAATCTGTTGGAGACAGACAGTTCATCTAGGCAAGACTTTGTAGTTTCAAAATAACATTTTTAAAGTTATTGACTTTGCTGATACTGGTTTTTCAATGTCATTAGTGGCATCATCAGCACTTATCCTGCTTGATCTATTGGCTGCATTTGACACTGTCAACAATGGCTTCCTTTTGTCCATACTCTCTAGCAAGGGCATCACAGGGAAAGCATACTCCTGGTTTGAATCATACTTCACAGGATGATCATTAAGTGTATCTTGGCTCAGACAGTATTCTGCTGTTCACCGTCTTGCCACAGGAGCCCCCCAGGGCTCTGTACTAGGACCTCTTCTCTTTGCCATATACACCACCTCAATGGGTGAGATTATTCAATCACATGGCTTCTCCTACCACGGCTGTAAAATCAACACCCTGCTCTGCCATTACCGCCAGATGATCTCCCAGTCTCAGACTGTCTTTCTGACATATCAAGATGAATGAAATCCCACCATCTCCAACTCAACCTCTCTAAAACTGAATTACTTGTCAATCCAGTGAAACCATTCATATGGCACAATATCTTAATCTAAAATGATTCCCTATCTCTGGCTCCTTCAAAGGCAGTTTGAAATTTGGGTGTTGTGATTGATGACCAGCTGACGTTTAAAGATCACATTGCCTGTGTTGCTCATTCATGCCACTTCGCGCTGTAGCAGATGCCCGAGCCACCCCAACTGGCTCCTCTCGTTGTGGAGGAGCAGTGGGTCTACTCCGAGCCCCTCTCGGATGACTGACCTTCTCACCCCATCTCTAAGGGAAAGCCCTCGGATCCGGCAACTCAATTATTAAGCTAACGTTCTGGTTAATAAGCTTTTCATTTAGCGCCAATGTTGGAAGTACAAAGCAAGGAAATCAACGGCAGAAGTGGCTGTATGCAGTTTAGAACTTGTGCTGCAGCGGGATTCTGAGCGGTTCTGATTCAGTTCTGTGTGCCATCTCTGCATCTGAAAATGTCCCTGCTGCGCTGAAGAAACGTTTAACCTTGGTGAGTAGGCTACAACCCACTGTGATTGTGTGTGTGTGTGTGTGTGTGTGTGTGTGTGTGTGTGTGTGTGCGCATGCGCGCGCATGTTCGTCCAAACTGAGTTCAATAACTATGTCAATATACCGATGGCCATCAAATTAAAGTAACCATACGTCCTGTTTTCCCCGGACATGTCCACTTTTCACTCTCTGTCATGGGCATCTGGGGAGGATTTCCTACATTGATCAAAATGTCCAGTTTTTCATCTAGGAGCAGGGATTAAATTATGTGGGGCTAGATATCTTTCAGGTAGAGCCCAAAAAAAGATCCATTTTCTATGGACTTTCAGTGTACCTGGGATTCTTTGGAGCAGAGAGGACGCAGTGCGCTGATCATTGGTATGCTCGCTGCGTCTGGTGCACGGTCCATTCTCAAAGTGGTGCAACAAAAACATTATTATTAATGAAAACGCACTCAGAAACTGGGGCAAACTCTGACAGTAAGAGGTCTGGCAGACCCAAAGCCACAATTGCTTCAGAGGATACTTTTCTGAGAGTTAACAGCTTGCATGATAGGTGGCTCACAGAACAACAGCTTCAAGCACAGCTTAACAGTGATCGTAGTAAGCAAGTCTCAGTTTCAACTGTGAAGAAAAGACTTCAAGCTGTAGGTTTGACAGGACGAGATGCAGCAAGAAAGCCACTGCTAAGATGTGTCAGAATAAGAGAATGAGGCTTGCCTGGGCCTCACCCAGAACCAAAACGGCTACCACAACGTTCTCCAGCTGCAGTTGGTCAGAGGTTCATCCTACAGCGAGATAATCACCCAAAACATAAGTCCAAGCTATGCCAGAACTACATCAGGAAAAAAGAACAAGATGGTAGGCTTGTAAACATGGAGTGGCCATCACAGTCTCCAGACTTAAACCCCATTGAGCTGGTTTGGAGTGAACTGGACAGAAGAGTGAAAGCAAAGCAACCTACAAGTGCCACACATTTGTGGAAACTTCTGCAACAGATACGGGAGGAACTTTCTGGAGAATAGTTGATTTCTATTGTAGAAAGAATGCCACGAGTGTGTTCACCTGTTATATCTGCCAAAGGCGGCTACTTTGATGAGTCAAAAGTTTAGAATACATTTTGCTCTATTAATTGATTCTAATATTTATTTTTTAACCCCCTCAGGCTCAAAATAAGTTTAGATAAAAGGACGAACAACTAAGTCCTTCAGGGGTACTTCTGAGTAAAAAAATGCTCATGAAATACATATGTGGAGTAACCAGGTAGGTAGGTTTTAACTGTTGCAAATCTGCCTCCAGAGGGTTAACTCCAATTGCTTATTTGTACTATGCTTTCATTTCAGAGTGCAATGTGACATTAAACTGCATAATTTCTAATAAAAAACTGGAAAAATTGGGAAGTTCTAAAACTTTTGACCAGTAGTGCATGTACAAAATACCCTGCAATCAGCATACCAAAGCATGTAGTTGTTATAAATAAAAAGTGAAAATATAATGCCTTTCCCTTTTTGCAACTGGCATTAAGTGTCCTGCTAAGACATTGTTATTAAAAAATGAATACATTACTTTTATAAGTTCTGTTACATTGTCAATAAGTGAACTTGCACTATTGTTTATTTGCATTATGGAAAACCATACATTAATTAACTCTTTCCATTCAATTCACAGTATAAAGAGAGTAAAATATTTTAAATACTGAAATATTTTCCACATTTACCCCAGTCATTGTCAGGCTCTGGACCAAAGGTGGCTCGAAATTCCTCAAGGCATGGATTTGTTGGAAGTCTTTGACTTTCTGTGATGACCTTTTTCTTGAAATATGATGGCCACTTTGCAAGAAACCTCCCACAGACTTTATCACCAAACATTATGGAGAAATCTTGGTCAATCTTTGAAAAGACATACATAAACCAAATAAAGGTTACTTTAGAGTGCTTTGCTGTAACTAAGTTTTAGGTTTTCATAAATACAAAATGTTTATAGGTAACCTCACCAAACCAGGTGTGTTCAAGAAACGAGGGAAAATGTCCAAGACTGATGAGGTTACATCTGGATCGTGAATCAGCTTCTGTCTGTAGTCAAAGGTGGCTCTCATCTTCTGTTTAACTACAGACATATCTGTTGAATGCTTGATGACAGAAAGAGCCTCTCTGCACTCGTCACCAAAGAGCTGTCCATCAGCTGAAAAGGATTCTCTTCGGATTGTTGGGCTGTCCTGGAAGTCAGGTCTTGAACACACACCCACACTCTCAGAGGTACTGTGCTGGACTGTCTTGAGTCTCCAAGCAAGATAGCCAGTATTAGCCTCAGCATCATAGTAATGTTCCTGTTCACACAAAAACAGAAAGACAGACATCAAAAATGCACCAAATGTTGGATTCAACATGACATGATTACAATAAATTACATAGATGTTACATTTCAGAAGTATGAACACTTACATAACCAGTTTTGGAATATGGATCTTGGAGAGGTGGAAAAAGTGTTGCTATCCCAAGAGCATATTTCGTCGGAAGAATTATGGGTGGGATTTTCCTTTTAAAACAAAATATTGCCACAGACTGATCGAGTCCATGCCACGCCGCATTACTGCAGTTATTGAGGCAAAAGGAGCCCCGGCTAAGTATTGAGTGCTATACATGCACATTCTTTTCATGTTCATTCTTTTCAGTTGGCCAACATTAGAGAAACAAACATTTTTTCATTGGCCTTTAGAATATTCTAATTTTCTGAGATACCAGATTTGATGTTTTCATTGGTTGTCACCTATAAATATCAAAATTAAACGTAATAAACATTGGAAATACATTGGTCTGTGTGCATTGCATGAATATAATGTACAAGTTTCACGTTTTGAATGGAATTACTGAAATATTTTCAACCTTTTGATGATATTCTAATTTACTGGCCAGCACCTGTATATGCCTGGTGGGTGGGATGATGCAACAGAGTGAAACAAGAGTATGTCACATTCATTGTCCAGTGGAATGCAGAGATCATTTGAAAGACAACGGTAGAACCCGCCCCACAACCGAGAGCCGTCAATGGAGCGTGGCCAGACTAAATAATACATTTATTTAGTCTGGCTTGCCAGGCTAATCTTTACCAGCTTTTCGTAACATTGTTAATGTCCAAAGCTGAGTCAAACCAATCTCAGAAGAAAAACAAACCACTCAAACTTAGAAAAAAAATCTAATGATGTCTATTCTGGAAGAGCAACACATGATGCGACCTATGTCATCTTGTGCCGAACTGGAAGTCAAACATCTCTACTTTTGAAAAGTTTCCATCCTCATTTTATTTCTCCTGTTGTCCTTGCTGCTTGTTGGTGTCCACTCTCTCCAAAACGCTGTTTCAAGTGACCGGAGGGATGAGATGGTCCTGGCTACAGCTTGTAGCAGCGGGCGGGGACTGGAGGCGAATAACAAAAGCCAAATGGGCTTGGTGTTGACAACTTGGCAACTCGGCAGGCTCAAATATGATTGGCTCTGGGACCAGAATGAATAAATGCGGCACTGTTTGTCAACAGTAACTATTTCCCTTTTTGGCCATTTTTGAAAACAGAAAATTGGCAACCCCACTCCTCAGCTGGCTGAAGAGCAGACCTATATCAAAGGTAGCCTTCCCTGCAACGTGATAAATCATCACAAAACAGTCGAATGTGCCTTAACGGTCAAATTCTTACATATTTTAATTACACTTAAATCAGATTATACACATCACTTATAGACTATATCATGCATAGATTGTTTAGTTTACTTTTCATGTTTTTCATACCTTGTGATTCCTAGCTGCTACTGGTTACAACCAGTTGTTGGGTTTGTTCTATCATTCATTCCAGGAAGAATACAAACAAAAAGTCACAAAATATATTAAATGAACAAAAGAGATCTTGACACAGGCAACAACAAGGCAGAAAACAGAACCATTTCAGGGAAAATGTGCTTGATAAAAACATTGGGCTGCAGTTGTTCTGATAACAAACGCTGAACAGGTGTGTTTAGAGACAGGCAAACACACACCAGGAAGGAGTCTTTCTTACTTCTTACTTCAGGGATTAGAATGTCTGTGGTATGTCACCTCTAGACTTATTAGAAAGTGAAAAAAAGAGGGTTATCGCTGGTGATTTTGAGAGAAAATCATTTCCTTCTTGTCTTAGTGATGGAATATGAATCTGCCATCTCTGCCAGTCAACCTGCAGCCCTTTCTGCCAATCTAATCTGGGGGTGGGGGTGGGGGGTTAAAATGGGTTAGAAGTGGGAGGTTACACCAATTTTTGTATTCAAATGTCAAGAAACTCCTGTGGAAAGGCTCAGGGCCACCAAGCTCGTGGCTATTTCAGCCTGACAGTGGAAATTCAAACAAACCAAGCACTTAAACGAGGAGCTGGTTCTCATTGAGAATTACTTTGAGTTTGGCTCTGATTAGAATTGGAAGGATATTCACCCTGAAGATAAATAGTCAAATAGAGAATTTAGTCATTCCTATTAATTTGACTGGATCACAGTCTGACTGGTATGTTTCTTTTTTATTTAACTGCTGCTTTTACATCCATTTAAGCAGTTTTACAATTATAATATCCTTTTGCATCGTGCAGTGACCAGCAGGCTCAAGCTGAGAGCTGGGGAGCTAAATTGAAACGTCTGGCTTTGTACGGACACGATAGAGTTCTCTTTTCAAACAGCACAGTCCCTTGAATCCTGTCTCTTTCAACTGCATATATTCTTGAAAAAGCTGATAATTGGTTACCATGCAAAGATAATGCTGGTTGTGTCAGCCTTTAGAGTAGACTGTTTTTCCACTTTCACAGTCCCCACAATTCAGCCTCACTCAGGGAGTTTACTGTTCAACACAGCAAATGGAAAATGAGCACTAGAAATAGGGAAAGATACAGTAAAATAAGAAGATTCCTGAGCTATGTGTAAGTGGACTAGGGGTTTGTTTACCCATTTAAAATTATCAACAGAGTTCAGGGGCCTCATTTATCAATCGTACTTATGAACAGATCTTTGCATACGTCACCAGACCCTTGCTCTGTGCAGAATTAAACAGAGGAAGACTCTGGCAGGCCAGGCTACCACATGTGTCCCTCATCCACTAAATTATTCTACCCAATTAATAATAAGTTCATTCGCGGCGGTAACCCCCATACCCACTGGTGGAAACCAGAGGTTAGAGGAGCCGTCAGGCTGAAGAAGGAGGCCTACAGGTCATGGCTGGCCTGTGGGTCTCCAGAAGCAGCAGACAGGTACCAGAAGGCCAAGCAGCAGTGACAGTTTCTGAGGCAAAACCTCAAGCTTGGGAGGAGTTTGGAGAAGCTATTGAAAAAGACTATCGATTGGCCCCAAAGAGGTTCTGGCAAACTGTTTGGCGCCTCAGGAGGGGAAGGCAGCAACTCGCTCACACTGTTTACAGTGGTGATGGGGAGCTGCTGATGTCAACTGGGCATATAGTCAGATGGTGGAAGGAATACTCTGAGGAGCTCCTCAATTCCACCGACACACATTCCGAGGATAAACCAGAGATGGGAGATCTGGGAATGGACCGTCCAATCTCTGGGGCAGAAGTTGCTGAGGTAGTCAAACAAC
This sequence comes from Nothobranchius furzeri, assembly GCF_043380555.1. Classification (NCBI taxonomy): domain Eukaryota; kingdom Metazoa; phylum Chordata; class Actinopteri; order Cyprinodontiformes; family Nothobranchiidae; genus Nothobranchius; species Nothobranchius furzeri. The sequence goes on from NC_091742.1 coordinate 19,430,986, forward strand.
TACACAGCAGCAGAGCCCCAGGATGTGGATGAGATTTGCCCTGGGTATCTCATGGCTTTGAATGTTGTGGGACTGTCGTGGTTGACACATCTCTGCAACATTGTGTGGTCATCGGGGGCAGTTCCTGTGGAGTGGCAGACCGGAGTGGTGGTCCCCCTTTTTGAGACGGGTGACCAGAGGTTGTGTTCTAACTATAGGGGGATTCAACTTCTCAGCCTCCCTGGAAAAGTCTACTCCAGGGTACTGGAGAGGAGGGTCTGGTTGATAGTTGAATCCCGGATTGAGGAGGAGCAGTGCGGTTTTCGTCCTGGTCGTGGAACTGTGGACTAGCTCTTTACCCTCAGGGTGATGGGAGGGCTCATGGGAATTTGCCAAACCCATCCAGCCCAATCAAGGCCAATCAATCAAGGCTTATGACCATGTCCCCAGGGGCACCCTGTGGGGGGCGCTCCAGGAGTATGAGGTGGATGGTCTTTTGTTAGGGGCCATTCAGTCCAGTCAGAGGAGAGTGAGTTTGGTCCGCATATCCATAGGCAGTAAGTCGGACCAGTTCCCGGTGAGGGTTGGACTCTGCCAGGGCTGCCCTTTGTCACTGGTCCTGTTCATAATCTTTATGGACAAGATTTCTCTGTGTAGCTGTGGTGTGGAGGATGTAAAGCAAGGCTCTCAATTTACTGGTCGATCTACGCCCCAATCCTCACCTGTGGTCATCAGTGTTGGGAGTAACGCGGTTTAAATATAACGGCGTTACTAACGGTGTTCTTTTTTAGGTAACGGAATAATCTAATTAATTACTTTTCCCACTGTTGCAACGTCGTTACCGTTACTGTTACTGGGGACGGAAGGTTGTGCGTTACTATGTGCTTGTCGAACGTTGAGCAACAGTGTGAAGCTTTCTGACCGCCACACTTCAGTTGCAGCCAGGGAGAGAGAGGTGTCGGTAACACACTTACAAACACGATGATGATTGGCCGGGTGGGCGGAGACTCTCAGTGCTCTCACTGTCTCAGTCGCTGCTGCTGTAGACCCAACAGAGCAGTGATGGGAATAACGCCGTTTAAAATAACCATGTTAATTAAAAAAAATATTTCTTTCTGTAACGAACAAACTAATTAATTACCGTCTTCTTTTAACAACATGATCGTTTCTGTTACTGATAAGGAAATGCGTGCGTTAAGCAGCTCCATGTGTTGAAGCTGTCATCAGCTGATCAGGAGCTAAAGAGGCAGATGTTTTCATCCAAGCGCATCACGGCCCGTGAAGAACAAGGAAGACGTGATGAATAGTCTACGGCTGCAGACCGGCAGATTCGTTGCTGCAGCAGCGAATCTGCCGGTCTGCAGCCATGCCCTTCTTACCCCGGCTTTCCACAGCAGCCATCAGCCGCACGTTACTGCAGCAGCACATCATAGCTGCTGATAGGAACCACTGTGGTCAACAGAACTTTTTCCACTGGAGCCGTCAGCAGCACGTTACTGCAGCAGCACGTCATAGCTGCTGATAGGAACCGCTGTGGTCAACAGAACTTTTTCCACTGGAGCCGTCAGCAGCACGAGTCGGCCGTGTCTCAGGAGCAGCATGTCGCGGCCTTTACGCGCTGGTTCTATTTTCTATGCGCGACGCCTCTGAAACGGGTCAAGTTCGACATTTTTCGGGAAGGAAAGACAGGAAATCGGACGTGGAAATGGAGAGAAGCTCCCGAGATTTTCACAATAAAGAAACGTACTGCCTTCCGGTTGCTTTACTTTAAAAAAGGTTACTAACTGTGCGGCCCCTTGAGAGGTTATCACCTAGCTAGCGGTCTCCTTTGTTTTTCAGGTCCGTATTGGCGATTATAAAACGGATAGAACATAAAACAAACATTTTGGAGCCATGTTGTAGTTTTCTCCTGCTTGTTGTTGTGTTTACTGACGAAGTCACTCGTGTGACTTCGTGCTCTGTCGGTGACAGCTGCTCCCCTGCTGCTTCGCGTCTCGTGGGAAGGGCCAAGCAGCAGTTTACGTGAGCAAGACGTGCTGCTGCAGTAACGTGCTGCTGATGGCTCCTGTGGAAACCCGGGGTTAGCGTGACAGCGGGACGTCCTGAAGGTCCGCTCACCTGTTCACCGCTCAGACGTCCTGATCTTCTAACCTGTTTCTGATCATGTCTTTAGTCCCGCTGTAACACTGATGCATCCATCTCAAACGTCATGGAGCTCAGGTGTTATTCGAACCACCTGTGAGTGTTTACCACCCAGCTTCAGCTCTTCTGTGGTTGGGTCTGACCCAAGTTAGTAACTGTAAGTCCTCCATTAGGCTTGTGCCTCTTCTAGTGTAATTTTAAAGGATTTTATTTATTTATTTAACCGTTACTAGATTACCAGCAACAGAAATGCTACTAAAAACACACAATTATGTGAAGCTGGAAAAATTAAAATGCTGTGCAAAATTACATTCATTTCTGTAATTTAACTAAACTGAGAGACCATTTAAAGGCTCGGGAACCTTTACAGGTGTTTCTATCTGCAATTTTAAATTTTAGCTGATTGGGGTCTTGTTAAATATCACACAGTGACCTTTTCATAGTCTAGATTAGTGTAATGCTCCTGTTAGTAGTTCCTCCTGTTAAGTGCTTATTTATTTAAATTATTCAGGTTTATAAAAAAACATTTGGACATACATTTTATTATGTTCCAGCCATTAGTCATTTATATTTCACTATTGTAGTAATTCTTGCATGCTGTAATGAAAAAAGTAACTAAGTAGTTATTTTTCTTGGTAATTAATTACTTTTATAATCTTGTAACTCAGTTAGTAACTGAGTTAATTTTTTGACAAAGTGATCAGTAACTATAACTAATTACTTTTTAATTCAAATTCAATTCAAATTCAAATTCAATTCAAATTCAAAGATACTTTATTAATCCCAGAGGGAAATTAGTTTCAGTACACACAATTCAGAGATCAGTCATACATGGGCAAGACACATAAAAGTATGTTAAAGTAAAGTTCCCAACACTGATGGTCATGAGCTTTGGGTGACGACTAAAACAACAAGATTGCGGATACAAGCGGTCAAAATGAGTTTCCTTCACAGGGTGGCCGGGTTCAGCCTTAGGGATAGAGGTAAGAACTCTGACATCCGGGTGGGACTCGGAGTCGTGCCACTGCTCCTCCGCATCAAAAGGAGGCAGTTGAGGTGGTTTGGACATCTGGTCAGGATGCCTCCTGGACACCTCCCTCGGGAGGTGTTTTGGGCATGTTCTGCTGGCAGGATGCCCCCTGGTCGATCCAGGACTACCTGGAGGAAATGCATCTCTAGGTTGGCCAGGGAATGCCTGAGGAGCTGGTGGACGTGGCCAGGAAGAGGATTGCTTGGGAGGCCCGACTTGGGATGCTGCACCTGCAGACCTGAACATGGGTAAACGGAGAAGGTGAGGCGAGGTGGAAAAAAAGCTGTGTCACATAGCTGGTTGTAAAACCTATAAAAGACACCTGTGACAGATGAGAATCTGACATCATGGCTGACTTGTTACCGTTTGTGGAGCCACAGACAAACCACAAAAACTCTGATTCCTGTTTCTATTCTATTGTACAACTACAAGAACCCTCCAGACCCTTCTCTGCTCCCCATGTGTTGCCAAGGTAACCAGACTGAAGGACAGCTCGGAAGAGGCTAAGCTATCTGACATTTCTAAATAAAACTAACTCCAAATAGAACGACTCCATAAATGTGCAATGACAAATGACAACCCGTTACTCTACGATTTGTTGTATTAAATTTTATGTGGAACCATTTTTATTTATTTCTAACAGAGACACCTCCTCTGTCCCAACCATGTTTACAACCTCTACAACTTGTTTGGTCGTCTTTCATTTCAGTAGCTGGTGCCTTAATCTCACTGTCAATACATTTTTTGTTAACTTTTTGGGAGGAACGCAGGGATTCTCCTCACAATAGCATACACCTCCCGCACGCTGTCGTGTGGTCGACATTTCATGTTGGCAACTGATCATCGCCCCCTACTGACACTATTTGGTTGGAACAAGAGTCTGCCTATTCTGGCAGCAGCACAAATTCAGAGATGGGCTATAAAATTGTCAGTGTATGATTATCACATTGTTTTCTAGAAGTTGGCTGACCACAGTAATGCGGATTGACTGTCACCTTGCCCATCACCGGAAACAAAGGATGAGGGAACTGCAGCAGCCAGATCTCTGTGTTTTTGCTCCGTGTCGAGTCTACACATTTCGATCTGGAATCTCTGCAACAGAACCATCAGGGTTATCTGGTAGAATATTTTGAGCTGATTGGAGGACGCGCAAGGTACTGCCCGGCTAGCACTGGCTACCATATTTTTGGTAGCGAAGCCTCGATGACGTCAACGGCTCGATTCTAAAAATTTGTTGACGTCAGATCCGGTAGTCGACGCACCACGTCCACTTGTTGCATCCCCAGGAGTTTGTAAATAGAGGTGGAATCTGCCTGTTTTTCCTCTAGTTAGCCCTCTTCTCCGCCTTCACTAACATCTCTACCAAATACCGATGACCCGGAACAATGTCCGACCGCTACTAGATTCCTTCTGTTTTGCCCGCCTTTGTCTCCCGGAAACGGACAACAACTTCCGGGGTCAGATGCCCTGCTTCGTCTCTATCACAGATGTAGAGGATCACCGGGAGCATTTCTCCCTCCATAAATGAGGTTCTTTCAGACATTAGGAGAGCTGTTTTGGTGGTAGCAGTCTCTCCTCCATGCTGGTCTGTTTGCTGCTGGGTATTTTGGTTTATTTAAACTTGGTAACTTGAACTTAACGCTGGTAAAGCTACTGTTAGCATCTTCGCTAACAGCTTCTTGCGTTTGGATAAGCTGTTACGCTTTGGTTTAGAGTTCATCACTTTTGTGGTGTAGATCTCCCTTTTATTACATTTAGAGTCTTGTGGGTTTTCGGTTTAGTTTAAAATATCACATTGAGTTTGGTTTATCCACCCAGTTTAGAGTTTGGACCTTTGGAGATCCTTATTTTGGTCCAGAACCCAGTAATCTTTGCCCAGTGGGACATTCCTACTTATTTGTACTTTTGTTTGAATTCCCCACAGGCAGAATTAGTTTTATTATTCCCAACCTGTGGATGGAAAGATTTATGTTTTTTTGTAGTTGTAAATAAACCTGATCATCATTTTAACTTTTAAATCCCGTGTTATTGTCCCTACCTTTTTGCACACGAGCCAAACTCCCCAGGAAGGGTCGTAACACCACTTGCCTCACGCACATAAGTGACCAAAACAAAGCAGTATGGAGACACTCCATCTTCTACCACCTCTCAGGCCGCAGCCTGCACTCCCAAGTTCTACATGTCACCAGAACATAACCAACACAATAAAAGCAGTGTTATACAAAATGGAAGGCCTGTAGTGTTTATTCTCTTATAGTAACAATTTTTCAATTTTTTTGAGGAATTTATTAGAGATTTTTTGTTTTTTATTAACTCTAAACAGAAAAATAATCATTAGATTAATTGTCTAAATAGTCATTAGAATAGTCGACTATTCGATAAAATAATCGTCAGAATAATTGTTTTAAAAATAATCTTTTACCCCCAGCCCTAACTTGAAGACTCATTTTCAACCAGTCTTCTTCACTGATGAATGCCTTGCAACCCGGGGAAGTCCAGATGGATGGCGCAGTGGATGGTTGATAGACGGCCATCGTGTTTCAACAAGGCTGTGACATCAGCAAGGAGGTTCCATTTTTGGTTCTTTTTTAAACACAGATAAGGTTTTTCTTTGCCTTTCTGACAGTTTTGTTTGCAGCTGCAAACATCTTCAGAGCTGACGCTGATGGTGACGTCACTTCTAACTCCGTTTATTACTACTCTGTTATTAGGTAACACAGATCAACACTGCAAAAATAGCATAGGACTGGCTAAAGAACTAAAAAAGATTACAATAGAAGATAACGACATACTCATCTCACATGACGTCACATCACTGTTCACAAAATCACCAACCCAAAACACCATAGACATAGTAGTTAACAGAATCAGACAGGACAAAACTTTACACAAAAGAACAAACCTCACAGCAGATGACATAGCTCAACTGATATGACTCATAGCTAACTCCACTTACTTCACATACGATGACACTATATACAAACAACTGGAAGGCTTCGCCTTGGGTAACCCACTATCAGCCACCCTGTGCGAGTTTTTCATGGAAGACCTAGAACAAAAAGCCATAGCCACTGAGAGGACCCTCTGCTGTCCGCGGATAAACGGACTAGGAAGTGACGCCACCATCAGCGTCAGCTCTGAAGATGTTTGCAGCCGCAAACGAAAACGTTAGCAAGGTAAAGAAAAACCTTATCTGTGTTTAAAAAAGAACCACAAATGGAATTACTGTGCATAATTATTTGGAACAGTGTAAGCTAGTTATAAAACAAAAACACTTTTATCAGTGGGGCATTTGTTCAATACAACTTGAATTTTACTCTTCACAGTTGATAACATAAGAATTATTTTGACTGTTGTTTTTATCAATTATTTAGATGGATGTGAAATATATCATTTGCATAATAATTTGGAACAGGGTGTTATGATGACCACATAATCACTTTATTCTTGCTAAATTCCCTTTTTTCTCATGTTTTCCATCTTTTGAAATTCTTTTTTGCATCTGCATTCAACTAAATGCAGGTGTTGTTCTGATAAAGGGAAATACAATATCCCAGTGCTGCTAGTATCCCCCCGTGAGCATCCAGTAATCAGAAAAAGATTTGGAAGCCTACAGAGAGCTGCAGCAAAGGATCGAGTTTTCCCATTTGTTCTCCAAAGGAAATCTGTAATGTGAGGGCAAAGAGCTCAGTGGGCTGTCGCCTGATAAGTTGGGGCATTCTATGTTTTCTGCATTGATGAGAGAACATCCTTTAAAGGGTCTGAGTGTTCACGTTACCCAAGTCAATATAGCTTTTCTGTTGGGTCCAGGGACTGTTTTCTCCCTCTTTTCTCTTCTCCTGTCTTTGTTTATCTCCAGATAATTCATTCTCCCTGTAAAATTCCTCCACTCTCTGCCTCTGTATTCTCCTTTCTGCGTATCATTTGGGTTTTTTCTGCTTCCCTTATATTTTCACATATTGCAACTTTGCTGAGGGCCATCAATACTGGTCTAGAGTGGACAATTTATTACGACAGAAGGGGGAATGAAACTACCAGCCTGACAATCAATTCTCTTCCAGACTGTGTCCTGAGTCAGAATTTATCTTTAGCACTGATTTCATTTCAAATTATGAAGCTCTGTCTGCTGTGCTTGTCTAAATCAATGAATCAGCTTCCTTTCATCGGTTCTTTCTGTTTATTTAAAAAAGTAAACAGAGCTCAGCATTTCTAATGGAATATCGCTTCGAAAGTGGAAAAGGCACTTAGCAGTCTGTGGAAAAGAAAGTGCCAGCCAAATCAAAGTGAACTCTGTGTTTTATGTAGACATGACAGCAGGACAAAGTTTTAAAAAGCAAAATAATCCGCACTTAGAGCTCAGTTGATGGCTGGTAACCTTAGATGACACTCCAAAAGCAAACATTGGAGTTAAACATGATACAATTTCTGAAATTTAGTAGCATGCGCTGTCAGTTCCGAGCCTGTTTTCTTTACCTCTTATGTGGTGTATGCATTTGTTCACAGTCAGTTTTAACCCTTTGATGAATGAATTATGAAATCTTCAACCATGATTTTTTTAACATTTTTTTTCATTCGTTTTTAGGTGTGAATGAAACAAATTTCAACAAATATTTTTTGTAAAATTTTATAATTTACAAATAATTTATTACATGTCCACCTCAGTGGACAGCGTGCATTCTGAGCATGAAATATGTTGGCTTGGCTGAGGGGCTCAAATTCAATAAAGTCTTCAACAGCTGTGCTTAATAGCAAAAACAAATAAATAACAATTTTGAGTACCTGTCCACTGTAGTGACTATTATGCATCAAAGGGTTAAACCATATAATATCTAGTTCAAAGCTGCATCCTTTTGATGGATGTTAAAAAAAAGTGATCCTTTTACATTCCTCAATACGGAAGAGGCTTAGGGCCATCGATCAGAAAAAAAAAGAACAATAAATTGTCATTTGTTTTCTTTTCATTAATTAAGATTAATATTTTTATGTACTTCAATTTACGGCAACTTTTCTTTAAAAATGTTTGTGCTGTAAAAAAACAGGGTAAGGAAAAGTTTAATGCAATTGGTCTAGAATTGCAATAAAAGTCAAACCTTTAAATCTGGACAACCTTGAGCTTTCAACAGCTGATTAGACCAGTTTTATTGAGAAAAACATTCCAGCTGGTTTACTGTGTCGGACTCCTCTTTAGTGCCACCCGTACTGCTTTACTGCTGTCTTCCTCCAGCTGGCGCAAAACGCTGCTTCAGTACGAACCAAAATGTATTCTTTTACTCTATTTGAGTAAAATGTACTCAGGTTGAGTTCAATTAACACTGCCGATTTAGCCAGCAACGTCACATCACTCCATTTCTGGCTGCCGCTAAGTTTCAGGATTAATTTAAACTTATTTTATTTGTTTTGAAATCTATTAACTTTTTAGCTTCCTTTTGTCTTTTTGACTTGCTGGTCAGCCAATCTAGTCCCAGTGACTAGTTGTAGTCCTGGGGCTTTATATGATCTCCTTTGCGTTGTTCTTTTGTGTTTAAACTTTTGGCTGTAATGCAGTTATAATGCAATTCCGTCTGCACATGGGTTAGCAGTAGTTACTGACAGAGGCGGATTTAGGACTGAAGAAGATCCGGGGCTTAACGCACGCGCGCACACACACGCACGCGTGCACACACGTGACACGCACTAGTCAACATCATATATATATATATATATATCTTGTACCACATAATTTTTAATCTGAAGCTACATATTAAGCATTTTCAGGGCAGAGTATTGTTCCTGTTAGTGTTTAGTGTGAGATGATAGTAAATATTCCCTTTCTTTCTCCAACAACTTTACCTGATAGTAAGCTAACTTTAGGCAAACCAGCAGCACAACAAATATTTTCAAATAAGACTCACAAACCTGAGTCAACACCAGTCTCATCAAAGCTGGGGTTCTGTCGCCGTACTTTTGGTCTAAAAAAACATCCTTATGTCCATCTTCACTCATGCGTTTCAGGCAGAGAGTGTAGAAGAAGCCGGCTGCTGAAGGGCTTCTTCTTCAGTGGTGGAGGCTCAGGCAGGCTGTATACAAACTACTGCCAGCTGCGCCCTCTCTGTTGGACTTTGGTACTGCATGTTACTTCCGCGATTTAGATCCGGGGCTTATCATGAAAGATCCGGGGCTTCAGCCCAAGTAGCCGGGCCTAACGCCGCCCCTGGTTACTGATTACAAGTTGATTTACTATTCTGTGAAGAGAGACTTGTATTAGTTATGCATCAGTCACACTCACTCACTCACTCACTCACTCACTCACTCACTCACATGTCCCACAAACACCTTTATTGAAAGGAAGAAGGACTTTTACAAATAACAACACTGGACCTACTCACTCACTCACTTATTCACCCATTCACTCACTCATACGCTCTTCCAAACCCAGCATTAGCAGGTGTTTCCAGGCGGGCAGGTGAGCAGCGGAGAGCAGGTGGGTTTATGCCAATAAGTTGCTTGCTAACCACCACAAACAGCTAGAAGGAGAAGAAGCTCCTCGGACGAGAAGCAAAATGTCTTCAATAAAACCGGTAAAGCCCACCTGCCTTTTGTCAAACCCTCTTGGATTACCATGTCTGGGATGACTGAGGACCTATACCAGATTTACCAGCAGAAAAAGAATCCCATTAAGACCAAAACAAATCTTAGAAGTAGAAACCATTGCCAAGATAAAAATCACGAGGTGCTCCACAGAACAAAAAAAAAAATAATTTGATTAACTATCAGAAGGATTTACTGCCATATGTGTGAGAAATGACAACATAGGTTCCCTATGTTGTGATACCCCCCCCCCCCCCCCCCAACAAAAAAAATGGGTTCCACCCATTTTGCAAAATCAAGTGCCCTTCCTGGGTCCGCCCATTTTAAAGGGCCTGGACATGCCACTGTTTGTCCCCATTCAAGCAGCTTCGGGCTGTTTCTTACACCTTATTTAGCGCAACTTAGTCAAATCCTGTGCCTCAAGAGTGTAGGTCCCCATCAGGAGTGGAAAATGCCCCAGTAAAAATCAGATCTGCATGAAACAGACATTCTTGGGGCTAGTCCGATGCAGGTGATTTCACACCACTTCCATGCAAATCCTGGAGAGAGCCAACTCATTAAACGTCTCATATCCTCTACCCAAAATAATAGATTTCCTAATTCTGGTTGGCAGATTTAATTTATGACCAAATGCCTTCCAGGAATAATGCACAGCAAAAGCCTCCTCCTGTACAACAGAACAGAGGCATCCCCCGCCGCTGTTGTTCCAACGTACGAAAAAATCCATATGTTTCGACAGCTCAAGATTAATAATGCTTTGTTCAATGATCCGGCTGACCTGAGCAATCACCTTGCTGGTTTCAGATAGCCTGCTAAAGCCCTAGTGTCAGTTACTAATGTGAAACAACACTGACTGAGCCAATACACAAACTGCACCATACGTTCTGATTTGTTCTTATCCAGCAAAACTAAGTGAGAGCAGGTAAAGCTGTTAATTCTGGTAGAGAACAAGTGTAATACCCACAAAAACAGAACAATGAAGAAGCAATGAAAATGTGAAAGGATCTAGGGATTTTCTGAATTTTAAGAAGTGCATTTTGGCCGGAAAGTGATAAAAATTTGCTGAAAACAAAAAAGAATCTGATTTCCACCTACACTTCAGGCTAACACTTAAGTAAAGCCACAGAAAGCAGCAGCCATGCAAGTTTCATTATTTATTTAAAGTCTAAAGTGACTGCAGCTTTAACGTGACGTCACAGGATTCAGTCCTGTGGTATGTGGCACTCAGAAAATCCCTTCCTGTTGAAGTCACTCTGCAGCTCACCAGGGTGAGAGTATCTAAACAGAGTGAGTGATTATTGGATGTGCGGATAGTCAGGTTCCTGTATGTGATTTGTATAAATAGCTATCCAGACCAAAATAATTCACTACCCACTCATAGGAACAGCTGCCCCAGAGATGTTCCACAGCTCTCAGTGATGCTCTACTGACACCTGGTGGATAAACCTGGAATCAGAGTTGAAACAAATCACAGCTGTGTATCTGTTATGCACAGGAGTGATTTTATCTGTTATTTCAAAGAAAAAAAGAGATAACATAACTTTTTTTCCAACCTTTATTTTACCAGGTAAAATTCAATTGATTCAAATTCAATTCAAAAATACATTATTAATCCCAGAGGGAAACTGATTAATGTTCAAGAACATGTTCTCATTTACAAACATGACCTGGCCAAGAGGTTTTTGAAGGAAGTGCAAAAACAAATAATAATAATAATAATAATAATAATAATAATAATAATAATCTTCTGGCACCCCTTTCTCTTCTGGCACTCACAGAGTACAGACGCTTCCCTTTTTGCTCCCTTATCTTTTTCCCCAAGGCTCTTTGTCCCGTCTGCCTACAGAGCGCTTCTCTGCATTTCTTTTGGGAATCTCTATTTTTTTAGAAATGGATTTAATTAATTGGTCATTCAATGCGATTGATAAGATCTTTTCCACGATGAGAACGGAGGAGGGGGCTCCCACCTGCCCTCAAGGGACACACGCAGCGGGATATGCGCTCGATTCCTGGAAGGTCTGGAGGATCGTTTGTCTCTCTCAGCTGCCCATTGAGGACGTCGAAGACATGTGGATATTTGGCCTGATGATTACTGGATTTCTTCTGATTGGAGTGGGAGGATATCTGGTTTTCTGGAAATTTGGGAAGTTGGGAGCGATTGGATTGCGACCCGCACCCATGGCAAGCACCGTCCGGGCGGATGCCTCACAGACTGGGACGTTACTCGAGGTGAACCGTAAGCTGGACAATGTCCTTGCTGCATTGCCGGTATTAGTATGCAAAATGGATGTCATCTCGGAGAGGGTCACTGGACAGTGTGGAGATGTTTAATACCTGAATTGGCTTCACTGGAGGACTTGAATGAACAATAGAGACTTTAAGGCAGAGAGGAAAATTATCTCTGCCTGACCCAGACAAAGTCCTGTTATCCAATCTGACGCCATAGCAGCCTTGGAGCTGCATGCTACAACAACCCCCACGATGGAAGGAATGCAGACAGATGCAGTGTAAACCCGACGTACCCCCCCCCCCCCCCCCGCCTTCAGATTGTGGTCTCTGCTTAGTGAGGTCATCAAAATGCAGGAACTCAATGTGCTCTGTGCTTTCCCATGACCTCCCACCCAGTGGATACAGTTGGCTGAGCGCCACATGGGCTGCTCCCGCTGAGGAAACCAGGATCCCAGCCCCCCCCACCACCACCGGGTCTCATGTTGTGAACTGTGACATTCATGCTTACATGTTGAGGTGTTTTTTTTTTTGTTGTTTTTTTGCATAGTAGAGCTACTCCCTGCCGGGAGTAACTCTGTTCTGCCTTTTTATCCCTCCCCGAACTCTCCTCATGTAATCCCCTCTTCATCTATTGAAATGAGCGCCGTTATGGCTGCTCTCGTGGTCTGCCTGTATCTGTTCTGTCTATATGTGTGTGTGTAACTTTGGTCAGGCTGTTCTGTGGAGTCAAGTTCCTATGCTCTGGTTCGCTGGAGCGCTGGCAATAAAATTCTCTCTGATTCTCTGATTCAGATTCTCTGAATAATAATAATAATAAATACACAAAAATTATGACAGATAAGCACATAACAGATCAGACATAATAGGTTATAAACAGGGATTAGGAAATTTTGAATCTGGGTCTGAAAAATAAGGAATATATTCACATGCATGCAGGAGAATCATTACACCATACAGTGAACTGAATGTGTGTGTGAGTCTATGTAAATAAGTGTGATCTGGGTGATCAACAAGAGCAGCAGTCAGTTATAATTTGGAGAAGTTTACATCTAAAAGTTGTAATAGGTGTCAAGTTTAAGGGTGTTTAGTAAATTGTTCCAGTCACATGCTGCTGCAAAGAGGAAGGATTTGCAGCCAAAGATTGTAGAGGTGTTGGGAATGATGAGCTGAATATATTTCCTAGACCTACTGTGATATTTATTGTGGGCGAGGTGAAGAAGCAAGGACAGATAGAGAGGTGTCTTGCCTAGAATTGTCTTGTAGACAAAAAGAAGCCAGTGATGGAGTCTCCGGGTGTGAAGGGAAGACCAGCCCACCAGTTTATAGAAATCTTCTTCTTTGGTCACTCATGCTCTGCTGGCTTCTTCAGATATTTATCCAAGAAAAAAAAACAAAGCTTTAGACATTTGCTTATCAATGACTTTGTAGCACGATGCATGATCCTGCTAACCCTAACCCCTCTAGACTGTAAGGAAGGCTGGGAGAAATTCCAGCTGTTAGATTAAGGTGTTAAAAAATGAACGCACAGCGAGGAAACAGACACTACTAAATGCAGGCCAGGATGCCTAGTCTCCCTTTAAAACACTTAAGTTAGTAGCTGAGTCATCTGTGCAGAAGCTCATCAAGCTCTGCAGAAGCCTGTAAGATTTCTTTAAAAATTGGGTGAAGTTCTATTTTTTTTAAAATATAAAATCTAAATATAAATGTAAAGTTGGAGTTGATTAAAAGGTAACACAAGGACTGGGTGATAATTTATTGCTTACAGCTGTAAAACCATCAGCAAGGCAACAATGACCTGTGAAGAGTAAAAAGTAAATACTGATTTCACAGCAAAAAAATATTGCAAATGTAGTTTAAACATGTAAGAGGATGGAATGAAGTGGTACTAGACCAGGTTTCCCGTCCAAGTCATGTTGATGGTCATTCACGTGATCTTGTTCTGACTTACGGTCTGTTTGTGTTAAACTTGTTGGTGTCTGATGATGTGTTTTCAGAACTCTGTCCCATTTATTTGATGTGTCTGGCTCCTTAACACATGTCAAGTCGGGTACGCAGATGCAGAGATTAAGGAATTAGAACTCTTTTAGTGCTGAATTATTCGCTGGTGGTGGTGTTGCTTTTTTGAGTCATCACTGCTGAAACTGAATGCGTTTGAATGCTCCCCTTCTCTCTCTCTCTCTCTCTCTCTCTCTCTCTCTCTCTCTCTCTCTCTCTCTCTCTCGTTCTTTCAGAAGCAGGTTGTTGTGTACAGTTAACGTGCCTCTTTGTGACCCAAAAGGCTTTTATTGGGCCTTTGAGATGGACAATCCTTGGTTGGACTTTTAGAGATAATCAAACTACAGCATCTATAGCAGGCAAACACACACACACACACACACACACACACACACACACACACACACACACACACACACACACACACACACACACACACACACACACACACACACACAGAGCACCCGCAATGTTTTATGCCAGACCCGGTTATGGATTCTATGCTTTTGTGAGGCAATGGCACCATCTTGTGGTCTACCTGTGTTAGTGTGATACTTGAGGCAGATTCTTTCTCTTTCTTTCTGAAGCAGGTTATCATTGTAGTGTAGTACCATCACAGTGTCTCTGCGTGACCCATAAAGCATTTATTTGGCCTTTGAGATGGTTGTAACTTGGTCCAAACAATGGTCTGTTACATTTACTTAACTGATGCATTTTTGTTTAAAGAGTAGTCCATCTGGGTTGGAATAGCTCAAACAGCACTGTCTGTGTCTCTCTTCAATCTGACTTTCTGGTTTCTGACAACAATGTCTGTTTGCCAAGGATCTAAACCTGCATCCACAGAACCAAGCAACAATGTGTGTGTCACCATTTTGTTCGGTTTAGGTTAGTTTGGGTTTATTCAACAAGGACAGCACAAGAGACAACGCTACATGTAAGATTTCCTTGGTTGGACTTTCAGAGACAAACAACAGCAATTATAGCAGCAGTATTTAATTCTGGTCCTGGAGGGCTGGTATCCTGCAGGTTTTAGTTGTTTCTCTGCTCCAACATTGATTGAGTGGTTGAATCACCTGTGCCGCAGCTCTTCGGGCTGCAGAAGCCTGTTAATCACCTGCTAAAGGAAATCAGGTGTGTTGAAGCAGGGTAAAAAAACGTGCTGGAGACCGGCTCTCCAGGCCCAGAATTGAATGAGCCTGATTTATAGCATGATTACACACACACACACACACACACACACACACACACACACACACACACACACACACACACACACACACACACACACACACACACACACACGTTATGTCCACCAGCCTGGCCTCTTCAGGGGTGTGTCCGAATCCGTGGGAAGGATGCTTGTAAGGGCGCATTTTGAGGTTGATGAAGTCACAGCGCAGCAACGAGTACAGTCTGAATTCCAAGAATACTCATTCTCGCGTACTCAAATGCGTCCTTGCTCCACCCACATTTCGAGGATGGGTCTGTTGTATCCTCGCAGAACAAGGCTATCCCAGTATGCTTTGCACGCCGGCTGTGGATTCTCAACAGGAAGAGAAAATCGGGAGAGCTACGAAGTTTTAAACGTAAGTTTGTTAAAAACTAGCCGTAGAAACCTAAAAAGCTTAAAGCGGTTCTGTTTATAGACATTTTCGTTCGTATATTTGTTTCTTAAATTACATCTTAGGCGGAAATCAGCCAGAATGAGTTTGTATCACAGGCCCCGTAGTTATTCCTGTGTGTGTGTGTGTGTGTGTGTGTGTGTGTGTGTGTGTGTGTGTGTGTGTGTGTGTGTGTGTGTGTGTGTGTGTGTGTGTGTGTGTTGCAAATTAAACTTGTCCTTTGTTTTAGGGACAACAGAGCATTTTTATTAACCTTAGAGGTGAAGAGTGAAGCTGTTTACACATGAGTACAGTTCTTCTGTGTTCTGCTGTGTTTTACACTCAGACAGTTTAAGTTTTAAAGAACAATTAAAATAGTGTGTGTTTCTTTAGCAAATTAAGCTTCTTATCATTTGTTTTAAGGACAACAGAGCAAAGAAGCATTTTTATTAAGCTTAGAGATGAAGAGTGAAGCTGTCTACACACGACCACAGAAGTTCATTCTGTGTTCTGCTGTGAAAAGTAGTTTTACATTCAGGGATTTACACAGCTGAAACGTTTTAATGAAGTTGAAATTGTTTGCGTGAAGAATCTAATTTTTATCTTCTCATGTGGAAAAATGTAAAAATTTGTCTATTGCGTTTTTGTCACCTGTGGTTTTCTCTGTAGGACTGCAGGTGTCCAGGGTCAGGAGAGGCTTTACCTGGTGGTCCTCCTGGGAGAAAGGCCTCCTACTGTTATTTAGCCGTTTGATATTTGAACACATTTATTAAAACAAATACTAACTGATAACTTTTCCTGGTCATTGCTTTTATTACCAGTTTTATTAATTACAGATGTTTTTGAACATGTTACATCAACAGAAAATGAAAAGATGGTAAGGAGACAAGATTATTTATAATACGTTGCACTTATTTACAGATCAAAACCAGTATGGAGCAGTTATGCAGGGTTAAAGCAGGATTAACCTGAGTAACTCTTTTCCTGGATCATTTATTTAAACTGAGTGAGCAGGAAGTCTTTAACAGTGCAGCTGGATCTGCTGCAGGAGGATCCAGACGTGGATGGAGGGCTGGACCAGACCCGTGGCTGAAAATTTCTCGTCAGAGAAACATCATACAGGACGGTCTGCAGAGAGATCTTTGGGACGCTTCCTCTCACTGTCCACTCCATCGTCCATCTACAGGGCCTGCTGGGCTGGCTCATACGACGGCTGTTACATCTCTAAGATGTATTCAGAAATATGAAATGAGGAGATAGTTTATGGATCCCCTGGTATAAAAATTGGGACTCTTCAGCAAATTAAACTACAGTGTTGTTTTTAATAGAGGCTCCTACATAAATGACTTGCCTGTTAACAGTAGTGGTGGTTTGCTGGTACCTCCTCCAGGACAGCACCACTGACCTCCTCCACACACATCTTCCTCAGGCTCATCCTCCAGACCCACAATTTCACCAGCACAGATGCAGATGTGCAGAAAAGTGCATGCTGACCTGTAATAGATTAAAAAAGAGTTTTTATTATTGAAAAATGTAAAACAAAACATATAACCTGCAGTGCATTGGTTCTGTTCAGTTTAAAGAAAATCAGCAGGAAATAGTTAAAAACAACAGAGAATTTACATTTTTAGGACAGATCTATTTAATTATAAATAAATGCACATTGAAAACACTTCAATGCTATTTTATTAAAAAAAAATTTTTAAAGCATTTTACCCTCATTTGATGCAAAATAAGAAGTTCTAAGGTCCAGTTTACATTAGAAAACATCCTACTTCATTCAACATTTATAATGCATTTGGTTTACATTAATTAACTACACAATGTACGCTGTAATAATGTGTTATGTACATTTAACAAGTTCATTCTGTAGCTTAAAACATACATGAAATGATCTAAAGTTAACATGTAAGTCCTGAAAGCTTCTAGAATAAACAAAGTTACTTTACCTGAAAACGGTTGTGAACAAACGCTGCTGATGGAGGTAAAGCTGCTGTAACTCCAAAGTATTCCTGCTCGATTTTTGCTAGCTTTAGCATTTTTCCTTTGCGTGTAGCTACCGCCATGGCTGTGACGGGACCTATGGGCCACCGTAGAGGTGAAGACTAGACTGTTCGAATTCAGAGCCGCTGGGTTCCGGTTAGGGATGAGCGTACACCACTATCTGTATCTGTTAAACCATCTATTATTTACCTGTATCTGTACTCAGAGTGGGCGTGGTTTAACCAGAAGTGGGTGTGGTTTACATCAATACATTATTTTAAGTCTGAAATTGATATGGATTGATCAGAAGTTGCTATGTGTATTGTTTATTTGAAAACTATTTACAGAGCAGCCTCAGAATTGAGATTAAATATTTTTGATCACAATAGTAAAGGAACTATTACAGAACAAGTTTTTCAATAAAATCAGAACATTAATATTTAAGTGCATGGTTAATACATCTGAACTCATGCAGTAGGAACTAGGAAATATGAAATGCTAGAACCAGACACAACTTTCTATATTGTTTTTTATTTTAATTTGATTAAACTGTTTTTTTCTTAACGTTCTTGGCATTTTCCCCACACAAAGTTAAACAAAACAATGTTGACTAAGGTGTGTGTGTGAGAGATAGAGGGGGAGAGAGAGAGTTAAAACATTAAAAAAAAAAAAACACCGGAGCAGAGGTAGTGACTGACGCAGCACGTCGGCTCTGTCTTGTCAAATGCACCATGTAAGTTACGAAAAAATTTACTTTAAATATTCAACCGAAAAAGAGGAGAGCTGAGGAAAACCTAGGGAGTACTGAAGAAACGTGAGCAACAGTGAGGCAAGCACTGAGAGATCCGTTACTGTGTGTGTGTGTGTGTGTGTGTGTGTGTGTGTGTGTGTGTGTGTGTGTGTGTGTGTGTGTGTGTGTGTCTGTGTGTGGATGGGCCGGACGGACTGAGCTCCCAGCTGCAGAGTTTTGCGTGTAGGGAGGGGCGGGCACTCTATGTGACTGGCCAATCACAGAGCGTGAAGACAGTCAGTTACCCAGTGAAGACTCATCTGAAACGAGTATCCGGCTCACCCCTAGTTCCGGTTGGTCGAGCAAGGACCCGGCCTTGCTAGATCGGCGAGGAGCTGTTCACATAAGTGTCCTGCCTCTGGATTCGGACACACCCCATGTGTAGGAACCAGGATCACCCAGCCCCCGTGATCAGCCCGACACTGCCCCTCCTCCTCCTCTCCTCAGTCAGATTCCCGTCGGTCACAGGTGTTTTTTTTTTTTTTTTTTTGGTTTTAGTATTATGCGATAAAGCTGTTTTTCCACTAACAAAATTATATACTGGATAAATAAAAAATGTGGATGAGAAACACATTTGGATGACTGAGACATTCGGTATTGTGCTTCCCTGTTCTGCCACTGGAGGCTGTGTGTGCATGATCAGAGATGTTCTTAAATTTAGGAACAGTTCTATGCACAAGTACAAAATGATAAATACCACACAGTGCGTAGAATTGTTCCTACGTACAAAATATGCACAGATCCATGCATAAGTATGTTTGATAAATGAGGCCCCTGGTGTTGGCTAACAAATTTTAAATGGGTCGGCACCTTCTTACCTGACGGACATGATTTTGCCATAATAGCCAACATGCCGGCTGAGGTTGGCTGACCAGCAGCAGTTGGCAAGGTTGAAGCTGAGCGGTGATGGGTCCTTTGCTGTTGCTGTGCCAAGACTATGGAACCAGCTACCTGTCAGTATAGCCAGACCTCACTTGTGGTTTTTAAATCTCTTTGTTACCTGTCAAAGTGTCTGAAATGTCATATCCCAACTTCCCTCCTCTTTGTTTGCTGGGAAACCTTGACGATGTCCCGACTGAAACACCGTTGGTTCATGTGGTTCTGACTGCCATATGCATCGCTAAGAAATCTATCCTCGTAAATTGGAAAAATAGAGATACTCTTTGCATTAACCAGTATAGAAATCTTTTGTTAGATCATATTACACTTGAGACAGCATCTGCTTACACTTCAAGTCAATCTCTCTGGGCTCCTCTGATCGGATCCATCACATAGCGATGATGGGGGCCATTGATATTGTCCTGCGGGATGATGTGGGTGATGGGGCGGAGGGTCTGAGTTTGGAGTATCCAGACGTTCCCTGGAGATGGGAGGTGGGTGTCCGGGGCTGGGGGGCTGCTGCCCCCCTCTGGAGGTGCTTGGGTTGCCTCGGGTGCTGGCGGTTGTGAGTGGGGCCCCTTGGGGGTTCTCAGCGGCAGCCATGGGTTGCTGCCTGGCGGCTGCATCACCCCTGAGTATGTCTGGGTGGGGGCGGCGGGCTCTGTTTGGGGTTCTGGGCAGGGACTTGGGGATGGGGTCCTGACTCGTATGCTGCCGGGGAGAAGGCAGTAACAAGTGAGTGCATGGCCCAGGCTCAGGGGCTTCAGGTGGACCTTGGCTCCTCTGAAATAATAACACCTCTGTCCCATCACGGGGGAGGGGGATGTCCCGAAAGGGGGAGGACCCAACCTTACCTGGATGTCTCATGTCTTACATATTCTGGAAGTTGTGCAAATGCAGCGATGGGAGTAGATATTCTGCTGGGGTGGGGCTGGGTTGGTGCCCTTGGACTCTGTGATGCTGCTGCTTTGGGCCCTGGTGAGATGGGCTGGGGTCTCCATGCCCTGGGGGGCATTTTGGGAACAGAGGTGCCTAATGGGGCCAGTGGGGGAGCTAGCTCCCTGGAGGGCTCAGGCCAATCAACCATTCCTCCCCATCCCTACACATTTTTCTCATCCTGCTCCTTCACATCATCACACAAACATGCACATAGGACCTTGGGGGGGTGGGCAAGTCAGGGTTGTGGGTATGGATCCCATTTCCGCATTCCTGTGGCAGCCTGTCCCCCAATTTTATTTGCACATTAAACACTTCCACTAATGACACTCCATGCAAACACACACTTAGGGCCTTGGGAGTGAGCACACTCAAGGGCATTTGGCAAGGGGATCTTTCAGCCTCATCCTGAGTGCCAGTGCCCACTTCAAATTTTAAACTGCACTTAGACACAGAGGGCTGTGGGGGGAGGTGGGGTTGTGTGGTTGCATCAGCTGGCATAGGCCAGTCGATGCTTGCACTGCCTGCTCACCACAGCCATGGAATGCACCTCTTCAACATGCACGAACACTGTATTGGAGCAGGTGGAGGGAGACTAGGGGTCTTAGCACACCTCTGTTGTCGCTTGGCTTCCCGGGTCTGTAGGCTAGGAGGGGAAGCTGGCCATCTGGTTGGGGTCTGGGGAGGTGGGTTGCTTTGCAAAGCATTTGGCGGAGGTGTCTACTAATCCTCACCCCAGCAGAAAGGGGTGAACTCTGGGAACCAGTGATGTTGTACCCCTTTGTGCAGCAGTACCGGGACCAGAGTGAATAGGGTGTGTATGGGGAGAGTGAGTGGGTGTCTAGCATTCATTTTTGTAAGTCTTAGGTTGTTTGTGTATGTGTGAGCCTGAAGGAGGGAGTGTGTCACTGTGTCTGTGTATGACTGTAAATGTCAGGTGGGGTCTTGGACTCATGCCCTCTCCTGGGACTTCTTGTGCTACTACACATCTTCACCTGCCCTCCCCCTGCCACATTTTGTGTGGAGTGTGGTGCCCTGGTCTGTCTGAGCGTTCACGGCTCCCGGGTCAGGGGGTTTAAGGTTTTTGGAGTCTGCCTGATTGATCCCGGTGGCTGCTTGGTGGGATCTGCGTCCCTGGGCTCTGTTGGGTCCCTGGCGGGGCTGGTCGTCCCTGGGTCTCAAGTTGCTCGGTTCCGGGCTAGGCCAGCTTGGGGGTGGGAGGCTGCGTGCGGGCCTGTGGGCTTTGTGCTGATATATCCCGGGACTCTGCTGGCTGCTGGTTGTGACTTCCCGGGGGAATCCTCTGCGCCTCTCTCGAGGCGGCTGGGGCTTTTCTGGTCACAGTCTCCCTGGGGTCCCTGTGCTCTGGGGCAGCTCCTGGATCTCTGGGACTTGGAGCTCCTTTAATCTCCTACACATCTTTGGGGGGCAGATATGTGGCCCCTCACATTCTCTATCAGACGCTCCTATAGAGAAACCTTACACATACAAGCGCGTGTACACACACAGGTGCTCACTGTGTTTGTGGTTGTATGATGAGATGCATTAATTGTGATATTGCGCTGTAGATTTAATATGTATGTGTGTGTGTGCTCATTGCTGTTATCCACTCTTGTTTGTTTTAAGCTGTGTTGCCTTTCATTTTTTAATTTTAATATGTTTTTAGTGTTTTGCCTTTGCTGGTTTGTTGTTATCTGTACAGCACTTTTTGTCAATAAAGTTGTGTATAAAGTGTTACATAAATAAAGGTGGATTGGATTTCTTTCTTTTGCATTTGTTGACAGCCATGTTGGATCCTCCAGCCTCAGGCTTTAGGTGACATATGTCAGTGGGTGTGCAACTTACCAGCTGAGCAAGAGTGATGTGAACAGAGCTAATAAAACATTTCCTGCCTCAAGGCAGAAAAGGTAAAACTTGTACCTAAGTGTTATGATTAACTGGTTTCTCTGGTTGCGCAGCAGGGAATTTTCTATAGGAAAAATCTTTGTTACACACGTAGTCCTTCTTTGCTCAGGAATTACTTGATTGGGATCTGGGTTCTAACAACTTATTCTAATTTTAATTACCTCCCAGGTAATGTACTTTTGGATATATGCACTTTTCTCATCCTTAGATCTTAAAGACCAAAGTTTTTTTTTACTTTATTTCCATTTATGAGCATTAAAATCAATATACAAAACTAAATTACTAAAACCAAAATGAAAAGGGGACATAAAGAAGAAAAATGTATGTTATCTGCCCCTTTTAGCTAAAATAACATAAACACAAATGAAACAACAACAAACAAAAGTATAATTCTAAATTAAATGTGACCAAAATTATTTCTGGACTGATTGGCTAACACAATTTCAATTTATGAATTGAAGAAGAAAGAAAAAAAAGAAAAAAACAAATAACACAGAAAAAGAACAAGAATATATGCACACACACACACACACACACACACACACACACACACACATGTATATGTATGTATACATTTACATAGAAACCATTGTGTGTTGAATTTATTTTTTAAATCTTCGGTCACAGAGTTAAACATGCAGGCTAAACGTGAAAATGTAGTCGCTTTTGCCTGAGCCAACAAGTCTGAGGGACTCTGTCTCAATAAGAGCAACATGATACACGAAAAGTTTAAGCTTCATGAAGGATTACAAAGTATTTTTGATCCTGGTCAGACTTTATGACTTTCTGTTAATGACCACTTCCTGTGTGCTGCAAGCAGAAGCGCTGGGAGGCGTGAGGTGCCACTGTGGCTCTATCGCTCAATTAACAAAGGGAAGACACACAGCAGAGAAACTCTTTCATCATCCAACCAACAGCCAGTCTTTCAAAGACAACAACACACACAGTTTTGTGCTCAGGTTTGCAGCAGATGTGTTTACGTTGGTGCGTGTGGCTGATGATGTTGGATCCCTTGAGGTAAGTGATGGCGACAACCCATAGATCCTTTCCAGACAGCTGGGAAAATGCTAATGAGCCTGTGAACCTGCTGAGAACCGTGTGTGTGTGTGTGTGTGTGTGTGTGTGTGTGTGTGTGTGTGTGTTTTATGATTCTTTGCTTTACAAACTATAATTCTCTCTAGCCAGAACAAAAAAAAATGATCAGGTTAATAGATCTTTTATTGTTTCAGCTTTAGCCTTTCTTATTCATTATAATTTTCCCTAAATAGAAAACCAGAATGATCTCTGCTTTGTCTGAGAAGCAACATCATCCGTCTCTGTAGTACACAAAAAACCCAGAAACTTCTTTTCAAATCGGATAAGGATAATAAAAGAATTTTTTATGTGCATTGTTAACTGTCTGTGTGTGTGAGCGTGCGTGGCTTAAGTTATGTGTCATTCTTGACAGCCTCCCAGCAGGGGGAACATACACTCCATCTTGCGACCTTCGCAGTTGCTAACGTTGTTGCCATGGCAGCATTGTGTGATGCTTTCTGACAGCTCTGATTTGCCCTTGACAGAAATAAGACTATAGGCACCCAAGTTTCCCTCTTGTCCTTGTCTCATCTACGGTATATGCAGTGTCATATTCTCTTTCACTCACACACACACACACACACACACACACACACACACACACACACACACACACACACACACACACACACACACACACACACACACACACACACACACACACACACACACACACACACACACACACACACACACACACAGGTACCCATATGCCCTCACACATGCTCTCATGCAGTTAAATTACATTTTAACTGTTAGAGCTGATAGTGAGTGCTCTGGCTGCGAGGCCCCCTGCTGGTACCACTCAGCTCAGGACGGGAGTGAGACAGGGAACCGCAGCTTTATATATTCACAAAGAGAGCAATACACTCCCTTTGGCCTCCCTCCACTTACACTCCTTACTTGACTTTCCCCTGTGACTCTTTATTTAGGGCTGGCTCACAGGCTAAAGGCATCGAGAGAGGAATGGAATCATAGGGCTGTGAGGTGTGTTTTCACATCACTACTGTTGTGAGGAAATGTTGCACTCTTTAACAGATTGTGGTGTTGTGAGATAATCTGATATGTCAGATGATGGTGCTAGCATAAACACACACACACGCACACACGCCACAATCCTCTCCATTGTTATTCTCTGCCTGGGATGCTCTGGGAACCTGAGTGCACACCATTGACATTGACAAAGAGCTTTGGGTGTTCTTGGCAGTGTTCTTGGCTCCCCACTTCATCAAAACCACAGGTACCAAAATGGTAAAGGATCCATCAACTTCCCATGGGAGATGATGTCATCAGTGAGGCCCATCTCCTGTGGTATGGTTGCTGATGGCTGACATGCATCAGAGCCCTCAGAGAAGCAGCAGGTAAAACAGAGAGGGGACAGCACTGCACCCATGAATTCCAGATTATATGTCCTAAAACTGGAGAGAAATGTTGGGTAGATGTGTAATTGTTAGGAGGCAGCCCCCCTTCCAGAATAATCTTGCAAAAATAAAAGTAAAACTATAAACACAAAAGCATCTGCACATAAATGGTTTTTCTACACACATGCAGATTGTATGTTCATTCGACCACTTGAGAATGGTCACATTGGTTCTAGATGACAGAAAGATAACAGCAGCTCAGATAACCACTGTGGTTTAAACTCCACAGCCTACCTGAGTATTGTTGCTGACCATGTCTATCCCTTTATGACCACACTCTCTCCTTCAATGGGGTGACAGTGGCACAAGAGTTAAGTGCTGGCCCCGTAATTGGAAGGACGCAGGTTCGAGCCCCGCTCAGTTTGTCACTGTCATTGTGTCCTTGGGCAAGACACAACCCTCCTTGTTTTCTGGTGGTGTTCAGAGCGACTGGCGGTGCCAGTGCTCGGCAGTCTTGCCTCTGTTAGTGCGCCCCAGAGCAGCTGTGGCTACATGGTAGCGCATCCCCACCAGTGTGTGAATGGGTGAATGACTGTGTTGTAAAGCGCGTTGGAGGGTTTCAGGACTCTAGAAAGTGCTATGTCAAACACAGGTAATTTACCATTCAACAGGATGACACACTAGCAAGGTGCACCTACTGAAGTGGCCAGTGACTGTACGTAACCATGTTTCTGCTGTGATCAAATTACTTGACTAGATGGGAAGAAGTGGTGTAAAAATATCGTAGCAATATGTTTTAGATGGTTGATAATTCCTCACAAGGAAAAAAAATAAAAAATAAAATAAAATAAGAAAATTAAATCAGAACCATATTTGCTAAAAATAGTCATTCTAAAATAAACATATTGAAAACTTACTTGTTGGGTAACCAGGAATTCCTAATAAATGACTACACCATGATCATGGCACAAAAATTCCATGTGCATCTTTTAGATAACACAGCACTAAAAGATAACATGTGCATCATAAATAGACCTTATTATGGTGGAATTTAATGAAGTTTACCTGAAAGCTTTGCATGATCCAATTCTGTATCTGGGCCAACAGAATTCATTATTTAGCTTTTTTTTGCAGGCCTACACAGGGGTGGGCTTATTTTTAATTACACTTATGTGTGTGAGTGATGGCCTTTCATATTCTGCGTGTGTTAGGATCATTAGGATCATCAGAAATATACAATTCCAGAAATTAATAGTATGCAGCCGCAGTAGGTGTACTAAGCAGGTAACAGTAAAAGTAACATTGTGTGCAAATATCCCCATAATCCAGTTATCCAGTAAAAAATACATATAACACATGTTATGAAAATTCAGGGTGAAGTGTCTTGCCCAAGGACACAACAGCAGGACACCCCTGGCGGGAGCTGGAATCGAACCCATGACCCTCCGATCATGAGGCAACCCGCTCTACCACCTGAGCTACTGCTGCCCCAAACAGCTGAGGAGTCAGGAGCAGGTGAAGTGGATGTTATGTTTGTCTACATGACCTGCTATGTGTTCAACATGTTTTGACAATGAGGTCCTCACACCTGCACTCACACAATAACAAGCACGGCTAAGTTAAACCCTGACACGCATAGTATTAAACCAGTCAGAACATCCTGTATCACGAAGGTGTGTTTCTGAGTTGTCTTTGTAACATATCTCAAACTTGTCAGCCTCTGATTGGCTGTGCAAGTCATAACATCAGAACCTTAAAACTGAATCATCCTGAGTGATTCGACAGTTCTAGAGAATCGCTCAGACCGGCCATCTGGAGCAAAACCTCTAACCCTCAAAGATTTTGACGCGTCGTCAAAACCTTTTTTGCACCTGCAAAGCTGATGAGCAAACAGTTCCTGCAGAAACAAAGCTGATATTGTTAGACTCCTTAAGAGTCCGCCAGACGCACGGTTCCTTCCAGCTGTTGTGACCCGAGACATCTCTGGACTGAAGAGTCTATACCACGGTATTCTACAGCCCTCCGGTGCCAGAGGTCAGCCGACCCCTGCGACTTTTGGATCCACCAAGAGGGTCTCTCAAAACGAGTGAAGTAGACATGACAGATTGCGTCTGATGTTCTTCTGATAAGAACTTTATAGCTTAGAGCAAACCAAATTCTTTTCACCAGAACTCAGGTAAAGAAATGGGGAGATAGAGAGCTGCTGAGGCTGCAGAGAAAGGCCCGTCTCTTGGGCTGTGTGTTTCTGTGAGATTCTGACCGGGGTAATTTTTTCAGAGCTCATTCAGCTCAAACTTTGCTATGACTCGGTTTATTGGTAAAGAGTTTTTCACTTTTTAACCCGCTGCGACAGGAGATGCTACATGGATAATTTGTTTCTTTTTTAGCTGTGGGAGGAATGGATTTTGGGGAGAGAGAGTTTTTTGATTTTGTCTGTGTGACACGCTGCGACGGGATTTTTATCTTTTTATTTGTTTTTGGAATAAAATTGGTTTCTCACTGCGAGGAACTTTAAAAGAATCCACGGTCTCTGGGGGTCTCCTCTTGTCGGTAATCTACGAGAAAGGTGAGGTGCTGATTAGATTACCGATATCCCATTCAAAAGGTGAATGCTATTAGTTGTTAAAACCATCCTTTTGCTACAGTTAAATTAACTGTTTCCTCAGCATAAAGGAACAGCTGATTAGAGTCTTGACCTGAGGCTTACATGAGCTGAAGGAATGGGAAGTGTGTGTGTTGTTGTAATTTAAAGTCTTCCTTGTGTCTACTTAAAGATATATTGGTCAGAATTAGACGCCCTAGGCAATTTGGTGATTGCTAATCAACTCTCTACATAGGGAAGGGTGTTTACTGGCAATTAATGTCACGCCCACTACACTGATTGCAGGCCCAACCTGAGATTTTAATAACATCTAGAAGAGTGGAGCTAGCCCAGCAAATTGACTTGCAACAACCCCCACCCGACCTACCTTCCCTGCCCTCCCTCACACACACATAGCCACACAATCTAAAATCCAAGCAAGGTTTCAGCCACGGTTCCTGTACACAAATGACATCCGGCCGGACAGCAGTGTCCCCAGCCATGGGAGGTGGTTTTTAGTTATGTCCTTCCTGGTCCTGCAGTGGAATGCCAGGAGTCTGGTGGCCAATGGTCAAGACAATACTGTATAACCCAAAAGTGATACATGAAACAAAACGTCGAAAATTTGTATTTATTTGTTTGAATATTCATTTCAGTTTCAGCCATACCACCTTTTATTCCAAACAACACTTAAAGAAAATAAACAACCTGAAAGGGGTTTATATTTGTATGGATATTTTTTACATTTCATCAATATTTAAATTATTTTATGTTCAAAATCAATTGACAAATGTATTCATAATCATTTATAAATCATTTTTTGCATCATAATCTTATATCATATAACCAATGACGATTGTGACTTTAGAAAGTTTTACATAATCTATAATCTTATCAATTGTGGAAATAAGTGTTTTTAAATGTTTAGGTAATCATTGTTTAAACATTTGTAAATGTCATCACAGCCTTTAAAATTTAATTGTATATAATTACCTAATACAATAATTTTGTTGGATGTGGCCACAGCATTTGACATTGTGGACCATCAGATTTTATTATCAAGGCTGCACTAGTCTGTTGGTAAACTAAAATCCCTTCTCGGGTTCAGCCTAACTCTTACTGGCCATCGGGGGAAGCCTCTGCTCCCATCACATCTTTTGACAAGCATTCAAAACCTGTTGCATGCTACACCTGACCGCAAATGGTTCCTTCAGAATAAAACTGAACCAGCTCCGACTCCTTAAGAGTCCTCCATAGACGCAAATAAATACCTGTCGTGACCTTGAGACATCTCGAGACCGGTCTAGTGGCACTGCGGTTTCTTCTACGGACTTCGGTACCTTTGGGGTCCACGTACTTTCACACATTCTGGATCTACCATGAGGGTCTTCGAAAGTGTATGTAGACTCGACAGATTCTGTCTGATATGGTTTTATAAACAACCACCTATAGTTTATAGCAGATCAAATTCACTCCCACTCAGAACTCAGTTTCTTCAGATACGAAGGGTACTGATAACATCACATTCACTCACACATCATCACCCCTCAAATTCCATCCACTTAGATTCATTCATCACATAAAGTGTTTCCTAGTTGTCATGTTTTTAATTGTTTAGAAAATAAATGTCTTACTTTTTATAAACTTGACTCTCTCTGAATTAATCCGAAGTGTCATACGATCCCTGAATAAACAAAGAATTCTAGTTCATCTGGTTAAACATTCGAAGACCAATCAGACTGGATTTCCATATTTATATAGAAATTCACATCTTATTGGTCAAATGTAGTGTAGTATATTGAGCTTAAAAAGCACCCAAAATACATACGTATGCTAACCCTACAAGAGTGTCTTCCTGAAATAATAAACAGGTTTATTTAACTAATTTAAATTTAATCATTAAGAGTAAAACCTAGACTCGTTTGAAAAGCAGTTTTTCCTGATAAAAGCAGAGTGAAACACTTTGCGTAAATAGAATGACAACTCATCCCCATATACTAATAACATAACCAGTTCAAACTTTTAATTGGTCCTGAACCTTTGATTAAGTCTATCAATTAATTGACTAATTGATTTATTGAAATTGGATAGAAACATGTTTGGCTGAAATTAAGATGTCCGACTCCAGTTGCAATATTAATGATAAAAAATCCTGACTTGGCTAAAAAGATTAGTCACATCTCTGAAAAATGGGCCAAATGCACTGCTGGCCTTTCCAGCTCCTGGCCAAAAGAAGATACATTTGATGTATCATTGTGTGACAACCTTGAATTTAGAATAGGAGATTATAAACCCAAGATAATTCCAAAAAGAGACAACAAAAATGAGAAACCGAACTTCAGATTCTTGACCTATTTAGGACAGAAGGAAAAGCATACAGACAGAAACACAGACAAGCTGTCTGAACAAGGAACAAACAGGCCAAGAGGAGATAGAAAAGGATGGACAAGGAGGTATGTACCCCCTGTTTAGAAAAATGAAAATTACAGGAGATTTTAACTTATGAGACACATTTGACGGTTTTGATGCTAATGCTAAAGGCAGAATTTTGGAGCTTAGCACATCAAAACAAGATGACCATGCACGCTCACCCACACCATTCAAAGAGGGACAGCAAACTCCTCAGTGTTTAGAGTGACCAAAGTATTGTTGTACAGAAAGGCATGACACAAGTGAGGGCCACCAGAAGGCAGTGGATTGTTTTGCCGAATGAAAGGAAATTTTAAAGGGCAAACAAAAAGCTGACTCTTATTGGATTGATTTGCAGAAAGACATCCTAGAGCTAAATCATGAGCAATAAGTCCTTAATCAGTCTATAAAAAAACAGACAAGAAGACCTGCAAAGATCAATTAACTGAATGGTTGGCTCACAGCCAGATTATGCGGGCAGTGCAAGCACCTAATCAGGAAGGAAGTAGAAAAGCTTTAAGCTAATATATCGACCCGATATACACTCACCAGAGTGTGCAGGTCCAAGTAAGGTTCTAACTCAGGAAGAAGAACCCGGTCCTAGTAATCATGTCCCTGATCTGAGACCAAGATCAGATTTAAAAGCACCAATTTGGTACCCTGACAACAGCCAGTACCCAATTCTAATTAAAGGTACCAGAACAAATTATATTCCCTGGCAGAGCCTTGACCTGGCTGGTCTGACCTTGTGCCTCCCTGAGATTCACGAGGATGCTTGAAAGTGGATTAGGGCTTTTGAGCAGGAGACCACTGGCCTAATGCTAGCACTTGGAGATATCAAAGCCATTGTGGCTAGAACTGTGGGGACATCAGCCATGGAAGCCATGTGTGCAGCAAACGGCAAACAACCCAATAGCTGATGGTACAGAGTTCAACTTGTACAGAAATGACATATGGAAAATGTTAAGAGGTGGTTATCCTAACAGAATGGACCCCAAGGCACTGAAAGGGGCAGCTGTAGCTCACGAGGAAGAGCGGGTTGCCTCATGGTCATGGATCCGATTCTAGCTCCCGCCAGGGGTATTCTGCTGTTGTGTCCATGGGCAAGACCCTTCACCCAACTTGCCTGTGTTGGTGGTGGTCATAAGGCCTGACGACGCCAAATGGCAGCCTCACCTCTGTCAGACCACCCCAGGGTGGCTGTGGCTACAAAGTAGCTTACCATCACTAGCAGTGTGTGAATGTGAGAGTGCATGAAAGTGTCTTAGAGTGTCCTAAAAAGCGCTATATAAGTTGTCTCTACCTGTAGCCAAAAACAATTCTTTCTATCTGAATCTGGTGCCCTTGAAGCCTGCGAGGCTGAAGTGTAAACTCCCCTCAGAAGAAATGTAGAATGCTGCTGTCGCCATGGAAACTCTTTCTCCCTATCCCACCGGTGAAGGCCGTGGAACCGTCTCTAGGAGTTAATGTGCTCTCTAACCCAATAATCTCCCTCCCCTGTCCAAATGGAGATGGTGAGCGCTGCTCTTGCGGCTGTACACTCTGAAGTGATGAGAGTCCCAGAACCCTCCCTCGCCACATAGTGGACACTTATGTTGTGTATCGTCTGAAGTCTGTATGCATATTTGTCTGATGTGTTTTTTGCA
Source organism: Nothobranchius furzeri (assembly GCF_043380555.1). Classification (NCBI taxonomy): domain Eukaryota; kingdom Metazoa; phylum Chordata; class Actinopteri; order Cyprinodontiformes; family Nothobranchiidae; genus Nothobranchius; species Nothobranchius furzeri. The sequence goes on from NC_091742.1 coordinate 19,462,093, forward strand.
TAGCAAAGCTATCCCCTCTGTCGGGGGTAACTGAAGTGCCTTTTTTCCCTCTCCCTGACTCAATCCTCATATAAACCCTCTTTGATCTATAACAGTAGCGCAACTCGTGTTGTGAATGACCACAGTCACCAATTCTTGTTGTGCGTCTAAAAATGTACGTGATCTTGGAATTGTCTGTACTGAAACAATTGCCCCTCGGGGATGATTAAAGTTTTTTTGAATTGAATTGATCACCTTTGTAGCTGCAGTGATGGTGATGTGCTTTTTTAATGAAACCTGATGGCAGACCACTGAAGGCACATTTTCAGATCAAGGAGGGAAATCTGTGCATGAATAGAGTGCTAAAACCTGACGGTGGTGATGAGGACCATTGGAAAAGGGATAAGTGATTCAGCAGGCAGGTCAATAGAGAACTATCCATGCCTCCCAGCCGGTTCAATCCTACCCCCTGAGGGCTGAGGGAAACAAGAGATGTACAGATGGACACAGATTGGCATGCTTGTGTGCAGAGGAGAGAAAAAAGTGACAACATATGGTTTAAAAAAATACCTGCAAATAGAAAGAACAGAGAAAAATCAAGTTCTTGATTTGTTAATAAATTAGTAATTTACTGCAAATCCATTACACAATACTTTTTTTTTATATCCCAAATGAGTCTGTTTGCTTCATGTGCTGAGTCACTTCAGCAGTTCACCCCCTAAGCATTTGATGTGTTATTGGTCTGAGGAGAAGTTGGTGCAGGCAGCACCAGCCGGGAAGCCTCATCACACTGCTGCTGCACTGATGTTAACATCTCAGGCTGCTAGTGTCTATTTCAGCATTGACCTCTGCTGGGAAATGTAAGTCAATCCAACAGCAGCCCATTGCCCTTGTATGACCGACACACCAACACTCTTGACACGATTCTATTTTGCACTGACAAGTGTGAGCCTGCAAGTGCCCCACTCAGATGTTTTCCTTACTTGAATAAGGTATCAATTTCTACAAAAAAAAAAAAAAGCCAATGTTTGCATTTCTCCCTTCCTCTCGCTCTGAATGCTTCTCCCCTTTTCCTGTCTGAAAATAGAGTGCAGAAGAAGGCTGTTGCTATGGTGATACATCCACTGGCGTTGCCTGGGACATTTTTAGCCACGCGATGCGCGAAGGGATTTAGCTCGCCTGCAACTTTGTGTAATTTCCATTCTAATTATATCACTGCTGCCTTTACTGTGCGCCGCCACATGGGGTAAAACAGCAAAGTGTGGCCAGCTGAAGATCACTGGCACCACTCTCTCCATTGCCTTTACACCACACCACACAGCGTCATGCTATCAGATAACATCAGCATTCACTGACAGAGGAGGAGACGGAGACCTGGAGAATTTATGTGCATGCTTGTTGCACTGGTGTGTGAATGAGAAACTGAGATAGAGGAGGAACTGCCCAATCAAAAAGAGATGCTGCTGCAGAGCTCTAAACGACTGAGTTAAAGCATTAGATCGTGTTAGATGAACAACCTCCGTCATTCCTTGATAGACAAATTAAGCGAGGAGCAAACAGAGAGTCCGTCTGTGTTCACTGGACCTAAAACTGAAGACCAGCAGGGGGTCTGAGTCATCACTAATCACCTAGCTGCAATTATTAATGCAGCTTCCTTTGAGACTCTGCAGCTCTCACTAATCAGTACCTACATTACTGCTCTCATTTTCACCAAAACTGTGTCTTACATCTCCTGAACAAGCAGTTCTCAAACTTTTAATCTTTTAACTAAAATAACAATGTGCAAAACTATCACTGGTTGACTCCGTGTTTCTCAGTTAGAGAGGCTGTCGAAGGAGGCACGAGATGCAGGTGTAATGTCCACAAATGGTCAGTTTTCACCTACAGAGGACCTACACGTCATCGGTCATCTACAGACCTAATTCAATCCTATGAGGTGGATTTTATATTCTAGCTGCCAACAAACCACAAGATCCTGAACTGCTTGTAGACATCTTGGAATCATAACATTGACATCCTGTTCTTTCCAAGGTCCTTCACAGAGCACCCTTTTATCTAAACTCCTCGCTTCAAAGAAGAAAGAAGATTTTAAAATTAAATATGAACTTCTAAAACTTAAGCCGGATAATCATTAAATAAACGTTTGTTTATTGCTACGTATAATAATTAAAAATAATGAAATGTTTCATTAATCTGTGCTCAATGATTGTTTCAGCATGTTTACTTGACAAGGGCATAACTTTTGCACTCACACAAGTACAAAGTAAGGTAAAGCCCATCACACATACCTTTTACCCAGATCAGAGCCTCCGGATCAAAGAAGGCATGAGTTTCTGAGATTCTTTGTAATATCCAAACCTGTCAACCTTTGGTTGACTACACAATCATAACATGAGGACATTAAAACCAGATCACGCTGGTGATTCTTTAATTCTAGAGAAGCTTCAGACCGGCCACCTGAAGTACACCTCATTAACTCACCAAAGATTTTGACACGTCGTCAAAATCTTTTTGCACCTGCAAAGCTGATACAACAAAATAGTTCCTGCAGAATAAGCTGATATTGTTTAGACTCCTTAAGAGTCCCAGACGCTCGGTTCCATCTGTCTGTCGTGACCCGAGACATCTCTGGACTGAAAGGATCGGTACCACCGTATTCTGCAACCCTCCGGTGCCAGCGGTCATCTGACCTCTCTGACTTTCGGATCCACCAAGAGCGTCTCTGAAAACAGGTAATGTTGACACACATATAGCGTCTGATGTGGGTTTTTGATAACAATCATCCTCATAGTTTAATGCAAATCTAACTCTTTTACATCCAGAACGCAGCTCTCCGAGATACGGAAGTTCTGACCAACATCGCATTCACACATAGGTTCCAGACATCACCTTTAGTTCCATCCACTCACAGTAAATAATAGTTAACCAATTTGTCAAGTTTTACTTGTTTGTAAAATAAATTCTTACTTTTGTAAACCTGACTGTTTTCTGAATCAAAACGAAGTGTGTACAATCTCCTAATAAATAAAGAATCCTAGAATCTTCTGATTAAACACAATAAAGACCAGGCAAGGTGATTCTTCTAGTATCACAGCTTATTGGTCACAAGTAGAGTTAATATATATATTGAGCTCCTAAAGTACTTAATTCACCTAACGCTACTCAGGAGAATTAATTATTTTTGAATTTTTTTTCATGCTTTATTGGGGTTTTCCTTAAATTATTGTGAATTTGCAAGGGATTTGTGGTTTCATTCCTTCAGATGATCATTTGAAAAAAAAAGCCCCATTTTAGTGGAGTCCAGACCCCAATTTAAGAACCATTAATAAAGATTTAATTTCAAGTAACATACACTGGGGATCACTGATCAAACATTTTAATGCAGCTCTGCTTGGCAGCTTTACAAACCCGTGTAGGTATCAGATCAGCTCAGGCTGCTAGATTGGCTCGGGGACCTAGCTGCTGATGATGTCACACTAAATGACTAGCTGAATGTACGGATTATGAATGTTACATTACTACAATGGCAAAAGTTACGTTATCAAAGTCCAGACAAATTGCGGTTGTAGTTCTTCTTTGTAGGAAACATAAACAGCTTTTACAAATCATCATGGCTGTTGTATTTAAATTGTAATGACATTATCTGAGGAAAATGCTGAATGTTTCAACTTTAGAGCAGGAGTTCATTGCTTTTGAGTAATATTTGTATTAAAGGGGACAACGAATGCAGTTTATCAACAATCTAAAACACTGTTTTGAATTTCTTAGAAGCATAAGAAATTTTCTTTTGGCTTTCATCTGTCCCAGGAGCTCTGATACAGGCCATTCTAAACCCCCCTAATCAGCCTTGCTGTGAAAAGATATGTTTACCCCTCCCACTTGGCCAGGACATGAATATGCTAATGTACTGCTTGCTGATTGGTTGATTTAAACCAAAAGGCCTCAGAGACTGCTGATTAGAGGAGGAAGGGCTCCACATTGTGACATTTTTATAAGAGGGTTCTCTGAAAAGAAGTTTTCTTCTGCATTTTTAAACTTTATAATTTACATAAAAAGTAGGTAACACATGGCTTTGACTTTTTGGCATGCTGCCTTTGACTACCCAAGCTTTATTCACAAATAATAAGAAAATGTTGGTTTAGATTTTTTGTTTCCTTCAATAGAAATATGTACTTTTAGATGTTTATGTTTATGTATTTAGCAGAAGCTTTTGTCCAAAGCGACTTACAAGTGATAATCGGCATGTTGCCATTGAGGCTGACAACAACAATAACAACAACTTGACATCAATCATGGAGAGGAGGGAAGAAAGGAGTGGACGGTAGAGAGGGGGGACGGGTGCAGGGAAGGTGCTAGTCAAGAAGATGCTCTCTGAAGAGCAGGGTCTTCAGGAGTTTCTTGAAAATTGAAAAGGAAGCCACAGTTCTGGTAGTGCTTGGAAGGTCATTCCACATTTGTGGAACGATGCATGAGAAGAGTCTTGATTGTCCTGAGCGTGGTGTAGGCACTGCTAGCCGACGATCCTGTGATGACCGGAGCGGCCGAGACGTAAGCCTTTGCAAGAGGATTCAGGTAGATGGGAGCCGTACCATCTCGGACTTTGTATGCTAGTGTTAGCAATTTGAATTTGATGCGTGCTGCTAGCGGTGGCCAGTGGAGCTCAATGAACAGAGGGGTGACGTGTGCTCTTTTTGGCTGATTGAAGACCACACGCGCCACTGTGTTCCGGACCATTTGAAGAGGTCTCGAGGTAGAGGCTGGAAGACCAGTTAGAAGGGCATTGCAGTAATTGAGGCCGGAGATGACAGTGGAGTTGCACCAGGAGCTGGGTTGCATGTTGTGTTAGGTATGGTTTGATCTTTCCTATGTTATACAGCGCAAAGCGGCATGAACGAACAACAGAGGCAACATGATCTTTAAAAGTCAGGTGTTCATCAATCACACCACCCAGATTTCGAACTGCCTTTGAAGGAGCCAGAGATAGGAAGTCATTTTGGATTGAGATACTGTGATGTATGGACGGTTTTGCTGGGATGGCAAGTAGTTCAGTTTTAGAGAGGTTGAGTTGGAGATAGTGGGATTTCATCCATTTTGATATGTCAGAGAGACAGTTTGATATTCGAAATGACAGATAGAGCTGGGTGTCGTCTGCATATCAGTGGTAGGACAAGCCATGTGATCAAATGATCTCACCCAGTGAGGTGGTGGATATGGCAAAGAGAAGAGGTCCTAGTACAGAGCCCTGGGGGCCTCCTGTGGCAAGATGGTGCATGGTAGAGGATTGTCCAAGCCAAGATACACTGAATGATTGTCCTGTGAGGTACGATTCAAACCAGGCATGTGCTTTCTCTGTGATGCCCATGGTAGAGTGTGTGAACAAAAGGAAGCCATGGTTGACAGTGTGAAATGCAGCCGATTACTCGAGCAGGATAAGCACTGAGGATTTGGCAGTCGCTCTAGCTTCATTTAAGGATTCCGTCACTGCTAACAGAGCAGCTTCAGCGGAGTGGCCCTTTTTGAACCCAGATCGGTAAGGGTCAAGCAGACAGTTTTGTGAGAGGTATTCTGTGATCTGCTTGAAAGCCACCCTTTCAATGATTTTGGACAGAAAAGGGAGAAGAGAGATAGGTCGGTAGTTCTCCACATGATTTGGAGGAAGAGATGTTTTTTTTTTAGTTTTTTTTAGCAGCAGTTTAACCTGAGCATGCTTGAGAGAGGTGGGAAATGTACCGAATGTCAGTGAAGCGTTAATCACATGTGTGACTGCTGCGGCTACTCTAGGAGCAATAGCTTGGAGCAGCTTAGTCGGAATGGGGTCAAGTGGGCATGCAGTAGGGTGGCTGCACGTGAGAAGCTTGACACACAATTCTCAGTGAGAGGGGAAAAAGAGGAAAATGGAGCAGTAGGGCCTGAGATGGTTGGGCTAGAAGGAGTTTGTGGTAGTGAATCTTCAGGAGTGGCCAGTTGAGTAAACTGTTTGTTTATAGCTGCCACTTTGTCAGGGAAGAATGAGGCAAAGGTGTCAGCTGATAGAATGTTGGCTGGAGGTGGAGATGGAGGGTTGAGCAGAGTTTTGAATGTTGAAAATAGTTTCTGAGAGTCAGTAGAGCTGACAATTTTGTCAGTGTAGAAAGTTTTCTTTGCATCAGTGATGCTGGCAGGGAATGAGGACAGTAATTCATGAAACTTCATTTGATCTCCAGGATCTTTTGTTTTGCGCCATTTCCGTTCGGCAGCTCTAAGATTGGTGCGTAGAGACCGGAGGGTATCATTTAGCCAAGGGTGCGACTGAGAGGATCTAGCAGGTCTAGTGGCTAAAGGGCACAAGTTGTTAAGACAAGAGCAGAGTGTGGAGCAGAGTGACTCGGTGGCATCATTCACTTCATAGGCAGAGAATGTGCTGGGAGATGGAAGAGTGGAGGCAACGAGAGGAGAAGTGGTTGGGTGCCAGATTGCGGAGGTTGCGGCGGAATGAGACCATTGGGGAGGAAGCAGTGGACCTCCCTTGTAGAGTCGTGCAGAAATGGATGAAGTAATGATCGGAAAGATGCAGCGGTGTGACAGAGATTGTGTCTATGGCACAGTTTCTGGTGAAAATGAGGTCAAGTGCTTTTCCAGCTTTGTGAGTTGGAGGACTTTGTACTAGTTTTAAGTCAAATGATGACATTAGTGACAGGAAGCCTGATGAGCTGGGATTGTCCAGGTGAATATTCATGTCTCCAAGGACCATTGTGGGACAATCGTGCTCAGGAATGGAGGAGAGCAGGGTGTCGAATTCATCAAGAAAGTCTCTGAGTTGACCTGGTTGGCGATATATGACAACCAAAAAGAAATCTTTCGGTACAGTTACCTGGATGGCATGGTATTCAAAGGAGTTGTATTTAGTGATGGGTAGCAACTGACTGTATATCCATTTGTTGGAAATTAACATGCCTGTTCCACCACCTCAGCCAGATGCACGAGAAGTGTGGGAGAAAGTGTGGTTAATTGAGTGAGTAGGTGGGGTAGCAATGTCACATGGTTTGATCCAGGTCTCAGTGAGAGCCAGTGCATCGAGTGACAGGTGGTTTGCATATGCGGCAATGAAGTCTGCTTTGTTTACAGCTGATTGGCAGTTCCAAAGTCCCATAGACAGGCGGGTGTCTTCGGGGGGAGTTGGTTTTAGCGAGCGGAGGTTTTGAAGGTTGCGAAAGCGGTTTGCTGCGTGTGACCATCCTCTGAAGCCAGTGATCACAGGTATAGGATAATAGCACATTTTGCAAGGTGTCGATGGAGCAGCGTCTGGGTCGAGTTTGTTTGCTATGTGTACCTGCTCTGTGGGCACGCGCAGGTAGACACGTATGTCTTTACCCTGGAGTGTCTTCACACAGGAGGGGCTGATACACAAGGGCTGACGCTTCAATTATGCCACCAAACTTATGGTGTGCTACTAGTTGGAAACAGGTGTTCTTGCTGCAGCTGATTGCAATGGTTGAAACCTAGATCACCTGATGAGTGTTTTCAGGGAGGGGAGAAACAGCTCGTTCACAGCCCCTGATTGCACTTATTGTTTTCACTTGGCCCAAACGGAGCTACTAGAAAACAGAATTACTCACAGAGGAGTTTCCTTCTCTTTTCCCAATGGCTTTTCCCAATGGGTGGCTGATAACGGGTTACCCATGGCGACGCCTTCCAGTTGTTTGTATACTGTTATGATATGTGAAGTAAGTGGAGTTAGCTACCAGTCCTATCAGTTGTGCTATGTCATCTGCTGTGAGGTTTGTTCTTTTGTGTAAAGTTTTGTCCTGTCTGATTCTGTTAACTACTATGTGTGTGGTTTTTTGGGTTGGTGTTTTTGTGAACAGGGATGTGACGTCATGTGAGATGAGTATGCCGTTATCTTCTATTGAAGTCTTTTTAGGTCTTTTGCCAGTTGATATATTTAAAATGAGCAAAAAAATAGACAATTGTGATTAAAAATGTAAAGAAAGAGAGAGAGTGAATAGGAAAGTGGGAATTCAGTGGATCCTGTGGAAGGTGGAATAGGTAGAGAGAGCAGAACAAGGAGAGGGTGATGAAGGTCACACCAAAACCAGCTTGACCAAGTGAGTTTTCAGCTGCTGTTCAAAGGAGACCACTGAGTCCACTGATTTCAGGCTCAGAGGGAGAGAATTCCAGAGTCTGGGGGACACAGCAGCAAATGGTCTGTCACCTTTGGTCTTTAGCCTGGTGCACTGCACAACCAATAGGCTTTGGACCTCAGGGACCTGCTGGGGGTGTAGGGACTAAGAAGATCACCAATGTAAGATGGTGCTTGTCCATGTAAGGCCCAATAGACCAGAGCCAGGATCTTGAGATGAACCCTGAGGCTGACTAGCAGCCAATGAAGCTGGAGGAGAAGCAGGACGATGTGGGTGTGTTTGGAGAACTTGGTCAGAAGCCGAGCACAGGCATTCTGAACCACCTACAGACGGTTCAGGGAGGTTTTGCTCAGACACATGAAAAGAGAGTTGCAGTAGTCTAAGAGTGAAGAGATGAAGGTGTGGAGAACAGTCTCAAGTTCAGAGCGGGACAGAATGGGACTCAGCTTTGCAATGTTCCTGAGATGGAAGAAGGAAGAGCAAAAAAGAGAACTGACATGAGAATCCAGAGTGAGAGTTGGGTCAAAGGTCACACCAAGATTTCTGATGGAAGGTTTGGTGTGATTAGCAAGCTGACCAAAAGAGCCTCTGACTTTGGGAACCAGCTCGTCTTGGGCACAGATGAGGATCTCAGTCTTATCTTCATTCAGCTGTAGAAAGCTCCCAGGTTGTGATAGTCTAAGCATGTGTGTAACATCTGCAGCTTAGACATCTCATGGGGCTTAAAGGAGATGTACAGTTGGATGTCATCTGCGTGAAGATGGTAGGAGATTCCTTTGAAGGAGCTCAGGATGTGCTGAAGAGGAAGCAGACAGAGGTGGAAGAGCAGAGGCCCCAGCACAGAACCTTGTGGGACACCATGGGTAAGAGAGGTGGTGGAGGACCTAAACTTGGAGACGGCCACAGAAAAGGAACGCTCAGGAAGATAAGAGGAGAACCACTCCAGAGCAGTTCCTGATAGGCCTACCGAGTCTCTCAGCCTCTCCAGTAGCAGGTGATGGTCAACAGTGTCAAAGGCTTCAGTCAGGTCCAGCAGGACCAGAACAGAATTGTTCCCTGCATCACTGTGAGTCAGAAGGTTATTAGAGACCCTAAAAAGAGCTGTTTCAGTGGAATGAGCTCTACGAAAACCTGACTGGAAACTGTCATAGATGTTATGTTGCTCAAGAGCAGCTGTGAGTTGTTTAGCTACAACCTTTTCCAAGATCTTGGAGATGAACGGAAGTTTGGAGATGGGTCTGAAGCTGCTATAGAGAGAGGCGCCAAGACTCGTTTTTTTAAGAAGCGGGTGGATTACAGCGTTCTTACATTAAGCAGGGACCTGACGAGAGACCAGAGAAGCATTAAGTATAGAGAGCACGCTGGGACCGATGGACTGAAAAGCACTTTTAAACAAAGATGAGGGTAAGATGTCAAGGGGGCATGCAGAGGTCTTCATAGAGTTAACTAGCTTGGTTAACTCAGGCAAAGAAACAGGAGCAAAGCTATCTAGGTTGATGGGCCTGGTGGGAGTCGGGAGAGGCAGCGATAAGGCTGAAGGAGAGATGCTAGATCTAACCTTATTGACATTGTCCACAAAGAAAGACAGAAAGTTCTCACAGTCTACAACAGAGTAGATGGAGGCTGTAGGTGAGTCAGGAGAAACAATACTGCTGATGGTGTTAAACAGCACCTTGGGGTTCCCTTTGCTCTGGGACACCAGGTTGGAAAAATAGGCAACCCTCGCATCTCTAACTGCAGAGTTAAATGATGTCAGAAGATCCTTTAGGTGCAGCAGATGGACGTGGAGATGAGTTTTCTTCCACAAGCGCTCAATTTTTCTGCATTGGCGCTTCAGGCTGTGAAGGCTGTCAATAAACCAGGCAGTAGGGTTCACTGCAGGAACTGATCTGGTTCTGACAGGACAGATATTGTCCAGAATGAAGAGGCAGTGCTTGTTACACTGAGAAGTTAAGGAATCTGGGTCGTTATCAGAAGAACAGGGTGGATCAAAAGCAGCAGAACATTTTTTAGCTGTGCTCTCATTAAGAAAATGAGAACTAACCAGACGTCGAGCAGGAGGTGGGGACGCAGAAAAGGACAAGTTAAAGAAAATGCAGTGGTGATCAGAAATGTAAACGTCCTCAGGACAAACACTGTTAGCATTTAGACCCAGGGTAAAAACAAGGTCTAGAGTGTGTCCCCTGGTGTGTGTGGGGCCAGAAACATGCTGTGCAGCATAAACCGTTGATAAATCGGAAATACAAACTGAAGAATATTCCAACTCCAGACTGTGAGGTAACTCAGGTCTTAATGATTCTACAGAGGCACCAGAACAAAACTCTACTACTAAAGATTCGTAGAACTCTGAGTCTGGATCAGCTATTTGTTCTACTTTATCAATTTTACCACATTGTTTAAGAAAACTAAACACTTTTCCATCAGAGTCACCTGCTGATATGCCTTCAACCAAGACAGCAGTTGGAATCTTGATTCCAAGTTTCGTAAACGCATCCATCTTGTCTCTTTATTAAGCACAATCAATAATCCTCCTGGCTGGCTCGCCAAATGTAACATATACATATAAAAATTACCAAATTGACCCTTATTGCAATGTAGAGAAAGACTAGAATGATCAGGAGGCTAAATTCACTCAGGGAGGATTTACATTGAGTTGTGCTTAAAAAAAAACAAGAAAACAAGACCTGCTGTGCAACCAAATGCGTTGTATTAGGTCCTTTGTTATTTACAATATTTACATCAGTGCACTTTCAGAGATCAATAAGTTAGTTTAAACACAGAGTCTTAAGCTTGTACTCATATCTGTCCAAGAAGGTTATTCCAGATTTCAGACATTGTCCATTACCGAGTCCACTGGATACGAAGGAGTCCAAAAGATCAAACCAATTCTTTGTTAAGTCTCCAAAGCGGTTAGCTTGTACCAACAGCAACTCCTATCACACCAGCAGGAAATGATTAGATTCTCTAGGCCTGGGCTCGGCCAACTGGTAGCTCGCCATCAAGTGGAAAAGGAACAGCATCAGGTCATCTAATCGATGGTCGCAGCCAAAAGACCTAGCCTGCATAAACAGGACCACATACTAACATTCATGGTACCCTTTAACCTTTCCCTACAGAAATCTACGTAGTCAAATACATTCTAATCTATTTCAAACAAATCCATATGTACATGATTAACTTTGCTTTCCTTAACTGGTTAGGCAAAACAATCCACAATCAAAAGTAATAAGATAAATGAAACAAGAAAAATAAAAGAAAAATGAAGCAAGAGCTCTTATTCAAACAACTGAACCAGTAAAAAGTAGTAACCCAACATCACTGTTTGTTAGCCAGCTTTGGCTTGTGGCTAACAGCTGAACAGCTACTCACCAGTTCCCAGGTTACAATCACATACAAATCATGAGTCTCTCCAAAGCCCATCCAAAAGCTGCAAAACATTTCAGCATATGAGATGGCAACAAGGGAAGACATCCAAATACTAAAGGTGAAAACCAAGACAAATACCTGCAGCAAACATGAGCTTCTTTGTTCACACAGGCTTTTCAAACATTTGGGTCCTCCGCCCTTTTATACTCCCTGAACTCTCATGGGATTTCCAGGAAATCCCGTGAGAGTTCACAAAGTCATGAAAGTTTTCCAGACATGAAACCAGGAGTAAAATTAACAGGGAAAAACTACCCAATTACGCAATTACAACGCAATTATAAAAAATGGTCAAAATAACCATGGGCTACATGAAGGAGTTCATAAGGCTGGAGAAATCCATGACAAAGTGGTCTGAGGGATCATCAATGTGTATGTTAAAGTCACCAACAATCACTAGTCAGGACAGCTTCACAGTGGAGGATAGAAAGTCACTAAACTCCTGAAGAAAAGAACCGTTTGGACCAGGTGGACGATAAATCACAGCCCAGTAGAACAGGTCCTTACGCCCGACTTTAATCAGCTGCAGTTCAGAGGAAGCAAAGTGACCAGAGGTTGTAGAGCTACATGGAATATGTTCTCTGAAAACAACAGCTAGGCCTCCACCACAACCAGAACCCCGGGGCTGGCTGAGAAAAGAATAACCACTCGGGCGGAGTTCAATGAGACCAGAATAATCAGATGTTTGCTGCCAAACTTCAGTCAGAAACAGAAAATCTAGGTTTTTAGAAAGAATTAGATCATTGAGCAGGAAGGACTTATTGTTAACAAAGCGGGTATTTAATAGAGCCATGCTGAGTGAGGTGGAGGAATCCGAAACTACAGAAAGAGTAAATGGACGTAAATTAGCAGGGTTAGATCCATGGTGTTTATAAAAAACACCCATGGATGGAACAGGAGGGGAAACCACTGAAGAATGAGGATAAACAGGCCTTCAAAATTTGGATGGAGAAACCGTGCCGCAACGCGGCCTGGCGGGAATGCAGAAGTGGCGCTCAGGTCACCAAACAAGGGACAAGAAACTAGAAGATCGCGTCGATGTTTACTAGATAAACCACACTTTAAGAGAAGTCTTATTCTCACCTGGATTCCTGCTCATTTATCTCTTTTCCTCCGACGTTTTCCCAGGACCGGATAAACATCGCTGGAGGCGCCCTGGTAGGAATCCTCGTTTGGCTCCGGGCCAGCGCCCAGCTCAGGTAAACAAAGAGGGAGGTACGTCCTCGGTGCATCTTGGGTGATTGTGAGCAGACGGAAGGATAAAAGAGTCTGGAGGTCATAGGAGATGGTAGCAGAGACACTACCAAAGAGGATCACAGACAGGAGCAAGGTGGAAAAGAGGAGGTTAGTGGAGAAAAGTTTGAAAAAGTGGCTGGTGACCGCGGCTAAGCCAAGCACAGGCGCCATCTTGTTACCGACTGGAAGCAAAGGTCAAGGCAAGGGGGTTTAGTGTCTTGCCCAAGGACACAACACCAGCGACAGACTGAGCGGGACTCGAACCTGCAACCTTCCTGTTACGGGGCCAGCACTTAACTCCTGTGTCACCGTCACCCCCACATATAAATCAGATATGGGTCAAATGTGGGGAAAAAAAATCGAATTTGATGCGCTTTTGCCTGCAGTGTGAACCTAGCACACAAGAGTCATATCCCTTACAGGTATAAACTTGTAAAGGAGGATGGGGATCAGGATTTCCAGAAATTGTCTACAATCAACAATGTGGATCCCTACAACCTCAAAGGAAACAAACGGAGCTCAGATGTTTCATTACTGCCAAAAACATGTCACTTGAGTAAGCTTAGCACTACAACGTGTTTATAATCAAGTAAAAGTCAAACGTAGCCATCTAGAAATATTACTCCACTAACACAGACGCTGTACCAGGTTTTATTTTCTGGATGAGTTTTAATTAAACAAGTTATTATGAATATAAGTTACAAGCAGCCAGATTCGGACACAATACCTACATGCAGAGACATTGCTAGACATTGTTGTTTTCATTTTGACAGAGTTAAAAAAAACGGTCATGATTGTTTCCTCTCATCTGTTTCATTTCTCATAAAAGATAAAAATTCATGATGTATTTTTCATTCATTTTTCATTAGTATTTAGTCTAAACAAGCTGACCAGCCTGTCCAGCATCATAATAATATTAAAATTAAACTATTTAACATAAAATAGGGACATTTTACCTGCCATGTTCTGCTTCTGCTGCTGGACTGGGACCAATACAAGCTCCGAGCTGCCCTCCATAAAGCGCTGATAGCGAGCTCCGCTGAGCACAGCGGAGAAAAGGTTGTGAAGGGAGTCTTCTCTGGATTGATTTTGTTCCCTCTACGATGCTCTCTGTGCGTTATGTTTAAAATGTCTGCACACCTGTATGTGCTGGGGGTAATTCCACTCTGTCAAAATGACAAACAGCCTGCAGATTTTTCTGCAAAAAAAAAAGGTTTAATATGGAAAATATGCAGTTAACATGATCCCTGCCTAACTTAGACTTTTTTGCCTTCTTGTGAATATAGCATGGCAGCCCTTCACACAAACAGGACTGTACCATTTTCTGCAGGTTTATAAGCTTTAAACACACAAAGCGACCAATGCTTCCGTTGTTTATACACCTAGCTATCCCATCATGCCACACGCTACAGCAGCCGATACATCATCTGACAACGGCCAATACTCAGATGCACATTTGAATATCTGTGTCTTCATGCTATTTCTTCCTGGAAAGGAGATTTTCTATTTTCACTCTACTTTTAGTTTTGTCTTTTACTTATTTTTAGTTAAAAAAAAAAAGAAGAAGAAGTGTTTTATGGTTATGGTATTAGTCTAATTACTTGAGTATTCACCTGTAATTTTTTTTCCTATTCTTTAAGTGGATGTACTAACAAATGAATTTCTCTATTGTGGGATCAATAAAGACTATTCTATTCTATTCTATTCTATTCTATTCTAGTCTGGTCTATTCTAGTCTACTTTAGGGACTTTGATAGCAGCGCTAACAAAGAGCTATGTTGTAAGATGAGACTGTGCCCACATTTTGGAAATAGAGACACTGAAATTCTTCTGAAGGACAGGACAAAATTTTATGAAAATACAAATCTATTGGTTAAGGAAATGTACAAACTGATAAAACTCAGAGTTCTGACTCAGACAGGATTACAAAAGTGATTCATTTGAGTATGATAAGGCTGTAACTTGGACCCAATGCAACCACCAAATGGGGTAAGTATTAACGACAATTCTTAATTTCCTAACAGGACAATGATGGATTGTGTGGAGAGCGGAAAGTCAGGTCAGTTAAAGATGAGTCGTTATAGGCTGGTCATGACAGAGGTCCACTGTCCAGAGGTGATGCAATTTTAGGACCTCTAGAGGGAAAATATGTTCAACAAACATTTGAGGCCATTGTGGTTCTCAGGGGGAATAACATGGAGAAAAAGTCACATTGCTGAAGAGTTCCATTTGGAATTCACACACACACACACACACACACACACACACACACACACACACACACACACACACACACACACACACACACCTGTAAGATTTTGTTGAGTCCCAATGGACCTTTGGAATTCTGATCCCAATGCATGGCTCTAGTTCAAACCACCTCAGCTGATTCCTTTCAATGAAGAGAAGTTGCACAACTCAGAGGTGCTTTGGATGAAACAGCTCCTTGACTTATCTCTAATTCCAAGAGCAGCCACCATGGACAGGAAGCCGTCCCCAGTCTCTTGTATCTGGGCACTATCCAAATGTCATGACCACAGGTGAAGGACCAGGAAAAAGAGCATTCCAAAGCTAAAAAGGACACCCATCGGTCCAGTTCTTGTTATATCCTACCATCATTCATGGATAACATACAATAATACAATAACGCTTGAATCCAGTAAATATACACACAGTTGAGGCCCCTCGGTGTCACCTTTAGATGCACTTGGCCAGACTCAATGCCCTCAGTTGAGTTCTCTTGGCTCTCTTTGGTATTTGATGCCGAGAGAATCTGAACAGCTCGAGTATTTTAAAATCAAGGATTTATTAAAAAAAATGAAAAAGAACAGAAGGGGTGTTGCTTTTAAAATATTCATGGACATCAAAGCCTTTTCACATTGAACTTCATGAATAAGGCAAAACTTCTGTCAAGCTCAGTGTTCCACAGTACAAGTCCAGAAATCTCTGGAAATTGTTTAAAAATAGAAAAAGACAGACAAACACAGAATGTAGCACATCCCAGTTATTATTATTATTATTATTTTTTTACTCAAATAGACAGATCAATCAGCTGGGGTGGTTTTAGCATAAACATCCAGGCATGTGAAATGAAGAATGTTAAAGTATGTTTTCCATAAATAAATGTAATACCATTAGATGAGTTGTCTGTCTAAATAGCAGCATACGTGAGGGAATGAAAGGCCTGATTTATGTAGCCTGTCTCTGGTTGATCAGTGGATTGTATTTCCGAGAGTTTTGTATTTCTTCTTTGCTCCATTAAGCCTGCTAATGGTCATTTAAGCGGTGTCCTTCAGCAGTACCAACACAGCAAACTAATTACCACTTTTAGCAGCCACCACCCGTGTCTTCATTCATCGTCTTGTCGTGATAGTTTTAAAGTAAATGTTAACTCAAGATGTAGTTTCAAATTACAGCACATTATGCATCAATAATCAAACGATTTCTGTAGAGATTTTGTTGTTGTTTGAGTTTGACTAGTTATCAGTGAAGGAAACGTGAAGGCTAACTTCCTGAGGATAAAATACTCTTTAATTATTCAATATCAATTGCAC
Source organism: Nothobranchius furzeri (assembly GCF_043380555.1). Lineage (NCBI taxonomy): Eukaryota > Metazoa > Chordata > Actinopteri > Cyprinodontiformes > Nothobranchiidae > Nothobranchius > Nothobranchius furzeri. The sequence continues at coordinate 19,478,405 of NC_091742.1, forward strand.
AAGAGGTATATGTTTGCAAGGAGCTTCCCTGCTGCAACTGATGATCCATTATCTGATTTCCTGCATTACATCATTTGCTCTAATGGATATCTGTACATTTTCCACGTCAGATGTAAAAAGCTTTTGGAAACTAATCAAGTTTTGTTACTGCTGCAGTCAAGAAGAATCTTTTTTATCTTTCTTGAGGATGACAATGGATTTGTCTTGTATCTGGCTGTATGTAGGACTGTCTTGGCTGACTAGTCTCTGGTCATCACACTGTACATTGGCAGTCCAGGGTGGCGCCTTCATTTTTTCCTAAAGCGGACTGTCGGGTGTGTTCCAACTCCTCAGTCTTCCCCTGGAAAGGTCTGCTGCAGGGTACTGGAGAGGAGAGTCCAGTCAATAGTTGAATCGGATTGATCTGCTAATTGAGGAACAGCAACATGGTTTCTGTCCTGGCCATTGAAGGCTTAGAACTAACTCTTTACCCTTGTTAAGGTGATGCAGAGGGCATGGGAGTTCACCCAACCACTCCAAGTGTGTTTTATAGATCTGGAGAAGGCCTATGACTGTGTCCCAAGATGTGGTCAAGGCACCAATCAAGGGTGCAGTCATCGTTAAGTGAAGTAAGAAGAGGTAGTTACCAGGGGCCTCATTTATAAAGCTTGCTTACGCACAAAACAGGGTCAGAAAACTGTGTAAGCAACTTTCCATGCAAACTTTGGGGTCTATAAAAGAAAACGTAGCAGAAAAATGTGCACAACTTTAAGTTGACTAAGGACCTTGCTTACACTCATTTTGGACATGGAGAGCACCCGCAGTGCTGCTGCTGAGAAGGATACAAGTATGAATTCCAGCAGCATTATCACTTGTACCGCTTCGTGCGCACACAGAATTAATGTCTGAATGCTGGTGACAAGCCTTACAGATTTACTCTCAGGTGGAGCATCACGCCTGATACTTAAAACTTTATTGTTATTGTTTTTGAATGCTTGTAATTCCGACCAGACACGGAGACGAAAGGAAGAGACAAAGCGGGGGGGGGGGTGGGGTGTGGTGGGTGGGGTGGGGGGGGGGGGGGGTCGGTTGGGGGGGGGGGGGCACAAAAACAATCAATGATGAACAAGAATCTGCTTCTAGACCTGCAGAAGGAGAGAAAAAAAGAGAAAAGGGACACAGCAATATAACAGGAGCAAGCTATCACTGCGTCAACCTGATGAGGAAATATAGAAACATTGTTTTACTGAACAATCATGATAATAAATCACAGTGTATTCCAACGTGCCAACCACAGCCGACATGTGTTGAACGTGCCCAAGTCCATACTTTTGAGAGCACCATGTGAGCACCTGTGTGCGTACGCGCGCTTGTATGTGTAAGGTTTCTCTATAGGAGTGTCCAATAGAGAGTGAGGGGCCACAGATCTGCCCCCCAAAGATGCGTAGGAGATGGAGGGAGCTCCAAGTCTCAGAGATTCAGGAGCTGCCCCAGAGCGCAGGGACCCCAGGGAGACTGCAACCAGAAAAGCCCCTGCCCCCCTCGAGAGGCGCAGAGGATTGCCCCGGGGAGCCACAACCAGCAGCTGGAGTCCCGGGGGATATCAGCGGCAAGCCCACAGGTCCGCCTGCAGCCTCCCACACCCAAGCCGGCCGAGCCTGGAACCCAGCTGGGGACCCAACAGAGCCCAGGGACCCAGATCCCACCAGGCAGCCATCGAGATTAATCAGGCAGACGCTAAAAAGCTGACCCGGGAGCCGCCAACACTCAGGCAGGTAAAAAAAACAAACAAAAAAAAACTCATTAGTGAGTTCAGACAAAGAGAAAGATCAGTAAAATCAAAATGTGTCCTGCTCCAAAAGCCTTTGTTTCAGAACGGTGGTTGTTGGGGAAATACTGGTGGAATTTCTGTGCTGCTTAGTGCATCTTAGCCACTGCAAATCCTGAGAGAAACCGCTGTTCCACTGCATTGGACCGCATATAAGTGGTTGTATATTTAAGGCTTTCCGCACTCACATTGTGCCCATATAGTGTTTGCCCCCATGAGTGTGGGTGTTTGTATTGGTATTTTCATAAGTGTGTGTATTGGTATTTTCATAAGTGTGTGTTTGCACCTAATGCAACAAGGGATAGACATCAACAGGGCAGTGCTGCGAGTGAATGAGCCAGATCAGTCAAAGACTTAAAGCTCAGCTTCCCAGTGGACGACTCAGACAGGCTTTGATGTTGATTTGAGCATATAAAAGGAAACCAAAATAAGCGGAACAAACCGTTATTTGCTGTGGAGCGGCCCTCCCTTGGAACCAGGCCTGCCGTCTTTGCTCCCAATCATGCTGGTGAAGAGGGATGGAAGAAGATGGGCTAAGAGCAGAGAGTGTTGGGAGAAAGACAGAATCCTATTGATTTGACACAAGTGTTAAATCCAAACACTGCAGTGATTTATATTTGCCAGTGTGCATGTGCATCCTCTTAGAGGACGGTTGTACATGTGATATCCACTTAACACAGCTAAAGGCCAAGGGAAGATGATCCCAGCACACAGAGAAATCATCGATAGCCAAACTCACCTGGCTGTGCTGTGGGCATAAATTGCTGAAGTTTAACTAAAGGAAAATACAAAAGGAGTAAATTACAAAAAATAAATAAAAATGAAACATCTCAGACTGCCCTGGAATCAATTAAGACTTGGCTGCTTGTGTTTAACACCTCTGATGTGAACTAAAAACAAATGGCGCAAGGTCTTTTGCCAAAAAACAAATCCAAGACTAAACTCTCCTTTGGGTTCTTGCAGAAATTAAAAGTGTGGAACACTGTCATCCTATGTTTTAATTATTATTTTCATTTATAATTGGTCACTCAGAGTTTTTTATGCAGGCTTATGTAACATTAATACATATTAATTATGACCAATAAGATGTGAAGATTCCATATAAATATGAAATATCAATCTGGTTGATCTTTGAATGTTTAATTAGAATATTCTAGCGTTCTTTGCTTGTTCACGGACCATAAACACAGAGTCAGTATATAGTTTATAAAATGGATTTTATTCTTTTTCCTAAACTAATTATACATGACAAAATATGAATAATGAGATGTGGTGTGGTGGATGTGAGGTGTTGTGATGAAAGCTAGATGTTGTAGCAACTGTTCTTTGTATCTGAGAGAAATTATGAAATCCGGGTGTAAAAGAATTTGTTGTTTGTTATAAACTAGGTGTAGAAGGTGAAGAGAAAGGGTGAGAGCACCATACCCTGTGGAGGTCCAGTACTGCACACAACCACCTCAGATGTACAGTTGTGCAGCCTCACGTACTGTGATCTGCTGGTGGGTAAGGTAGTTGATTATCCGTGCAGTCAGATGTTCGTCCACTCCTGCAGCCCTCATCCTCTGCTGTAGTAGACACAGCTGGATGGTGCTGAAGGAACTTGAGCAGTCAAAGAACATGATTCTCACAGTGCTCTTTTGTATCTCGAGATGAGTCATAGCCTGGTGCTGCAAGTAGATGAGGGTGGCCTTCAGCCCCATGTTTGTCTTAAATGCAAATTGCAGTGGGTCTATTTCCGGGTTTACCACTGAACGTAGATGGGTGAGGATGAGTCTCTCCATAGCCTTCATCAGATGGGAGGTCAAGGCAACTGGTCTTTAGTGGTCTAGTTCTCGGGGATGTGATGTTTTGGGAACTGGAACCAAACAGGAGGTCTTCCACAGGATGGGGACCTGCTTTTGTATTGAGCTGAATCAGTGGTTGTCCAGTATGGAAACCCAAAAACCTAATTATCAATATTTTTTTTAAGGTCAGTCAGTGAAACATTGCAAAGCAATAACATTTGTTAGGTAAAAAAAAAATCCTGTCTGTGAACTCATCATTGCTAAGGGTAATTTCCATGACCAGCAACTGAATATTTCATGTGCAAATATTTACTTCTAGAGTCATAATTGATAAGTAAATCAAGAATTTTGAAAATCTGTACTTCTAATTAAAGCTCTGTACGTTTAGCAAAACCTGCATAAATTGGCACCAGAGCTGTGCACCAATTGGAAAAACTCATCACTTAGGCTTCTATTTTAACATTTCATCAGCTTTACAAGCAGCAGTTTGTATGTTGAACTGCTCTACACACTTGTACGGTGGATGGAAATACAAAAAGTTGTGACTCAGTGATGCAACACATAACACACTTCACTTTACAGAACACTCGCACACATGCATGCACGCACACAGACCTACACTCATACACACACACACACACACACACACACACACACACACACACACACACACACACACACACACACACACACAAACACACACACACACACACACACTAACTAAAAACCTCTTAAAAGACAGTCATCATGCCATCAGCGTCTGTGCAGTACCAAAAGCTCATTGGTTTTATTTATTGTTTGTCTTCGGGCACCAAGAGGCCTTTACACACACACACACACACACACACACACACACACACGCGTGCGCACGCACTCACGCACGCACACACACACACACACACACACAGCCACTTGAAATTGTTCGATTAAGTGGGTCATCCTCGTCTTCAGACTCTTGAAAGAGAAAGAGCTTTTTGTGCGTTTCTAGCTGGGAGGCAATCGCACCCTTCCATGGTGTTGGCTTCACCTTGTAAGAATATTTATGAAAATGACAGTACAGCATTATGGAGAGCTAACGCTGCTTGTTGCTTAGAATGTGTGTGTGTTTGTCATATGGATATGGTATTTGTGTGCGAAATAAAGGGTTTCAAAACCATGGTTTTGTGCATATTAGCTGGTGTCTGTAGTTGTTAACACATGCAATGAGTGTTACTGTTTCTATATTTAGTCCTTGAGGTAGAGCTTGGTGAAGATCGCTTGCATTGAGCTCTGTTATAACTCTGTTGCACATTTGCCAACAGTACACACACCTGTGTTCAAATGAAGTGTCTTACCATCACCGCACTCTGGTTGTCTGAAAGAGTGGAACGAGAGCTGAAGTGTCCATCTCTTTTTTCTGTTTTTTTTTCTTTAGTCTGTGTCTTAGAACAGCTCTGTAGCAGTTCATTTGGATCAGACTCCATCGACGGTTTGGACTGATTTATCTCCAGAATACACAGCTGCACAGGAAACACTAACACTATATGAAATAATCAGAGCAAAACCAAAATTATCTCTTTGCTCCTTTTCATTGGTCAGCACAATGCTCACAACACTTTGTTTTTGCTTTTAGCATTTCAGCTATTATTAGCTGTGGGTATTTAGGGCAGTGAGAGTCCGGATTGTCCATGAAATTTTTGACCAAGTCAGGGCAATATAGAAAAAAAGCACACTGATTAAAAATAATTTGCATTGATCTAAATCGATAATTATTAAAAAGAATTTTAAAAAACTGCAGCTATTTTATGCTATTCCTTAATTAACTTCTTTCAATAAAGAACAGACAAAACGTGACTTAAATTCAATATTTTACGTAAATATCTTTATTGTATAGGACTGAACGATTTCAGGTGAAGATTGAATTGCGTTTGTTTTTCTAGCAGAAATTGAGATTTCAGGTTAATTAAGGATTTTTTTTTTTCAAATAAATGTTCAGCTGCAGCAGATTATTCAAATAAATAGTGATATTTGCAAACATGACAGGAAATTACGTCAAACCATCCTGTTTTCCAAGGCTTCCAACTCTCACATATATATTTTTTTTAACGTGTCCTGTCTGGCTGTGAAGCAAGCAGAATTGATGTCTGAATGCTGGTGACAAGCCTTACAGATTTATTCTCAGGTGGAGCATCAAAGCGTTTGCTTTTAATGTCACGCCTGATACTTAAAACTTTATTGTTATTGTTGTTGAATGCTTTGTAATTCCGACCAGACACGGAGACAGAGGTGAAAGAGAAAGGAAAATAAAAGGTGGGGAGAGAGGGGGGGGGGGGGGGTTCCACAAAAATAAACAATGAACAAGAGTCTGCTTCTAGACCTGCAGAAAAAGACAAAAAAAAAAACAAAAGGACAAAAAAAGGACACAACAACAATACAACAAGATCTAGCTATCACTGCGTCAACTTGATGAAAAAAAAATATAATCAACATTGCTTAACTGAAGAATCACGATAATAAATCACAGTGCATTAAGTGCCCACCATAGTCTTAAGACCTGTGTTTAACATGCCCAAGCCCATACTTTTGAGAGCACCATGTGAGCACCTGTATGTGTACACGCGCTTGTTTATTTAAGGTTTCTCTATAGGAGCGTCCAACAGAGAGTGTGAGGGACCACAGATCCGCCCCCCAAAGATGCGCAGGAGACGGGGGGAGCTCCAAGTCCCAGAGATCCAGGCGCTGCCCCAGAACACAGGAACCCCAAGGAGACTGCAACCAGGAATGCCCCCGCCCCCCTCGAGAGGCACAGAGGATTGCCCCGGGGGGCCACAACCAGCAGCCGGCAGAGTCCCGGGAGACATCAGCGGCAAGCCCACAGGCCCGCCCGCAGCCTCCCACCCCCTAGCCGGCCGAGCCCGGGACCCAGCGACCCGGGACCCAGGGGCGACCACCCCCGCCGGGGACCCAGCAGAGCCCAGGGACCTAGACCCCACCAGGCAGCCACCGGGATCTATCAGGCAGATGCCAAAATCTTAAACCCCCAGACCCGGTTGCCACGAACACTCAGGCAGACCATGGCACAACCCCTCACACCAGGTGTGGCAGGGGGAGGGCGGACAAAGATCTATATCATCAAGAGAAGTTCCAGGAGAGGGGAGGAGTCAAAGGCCCCACCTGACATATACAGTCATACACAAACACAGTCACACACTCCCTCCCTCATGCTCACACATGCACATACAACCCAAGACTTACAAAAATGCACGCCGGACACTCACTCATGCTCCCCATACACACCCTATTCACTCTGGTCCCGGTACTGTTGCACATTGGGTACAACCATCACCGGAAACCAGAGTTTGACCCTTTCTGCTGGGGTGCTGATGAGCAGGCTCCCCCGCCCAACGCTGAGCACAGCAACCCACAACCCCAGACCCCAACCAGACGGCCAGATCTCCCTCCTAGCCTCCAGCCCCAGGAAGCCTAGCAACAACAGAGGTGGCTAAGACCCCTAGTCTCCCTCCGCCTGCTCCAATGTAGTGTTGTGTGATCATGAGGTGTATTCCATGGCTGTGGTGAGTGGGCAGTGTGGGCATCATCCGATCTATGCCAGCTGATGCCACCGCACCACCCCACTTACACCCTCAGCCATCATTGTCTAAGTGCAGTTTAAAATTGGAAGTGGGCACCAGCACTCGGGAGGAGGCTGAAATATCCCCCTGCCAAATGCCGTTGATTGTGCTCACTCCCAAGGCCCTAAGTGTGTGTTTGTGTGAAATGTCATCAGTGGAAGTGTATAAGGTGCAAATTAAATTGGGGGGCAGGTTGCCACAAGAATGCGGAAATGGGGTCCATACCCGCACTCCCTGACTTGCCCACCCCCCAATGTCCTATGTGTATGTTTGTGTGATGATGTGAGGGAGCAGGAGGAGAGAAATATGCAGGGATGGGGAGGAATGGCTGGTTAGGCTTAGCCCTCCAGGGAGCCAGCTCCCCTACTGGCCCCAATAGGCACCTCTGTTGTCAAACCGCCACCCAGGGCATGGAGACCCCAGCCCATCCTGCCAGGGCCCAAAGCAGCAGCATTACAGAGCCTCACGGAGTCCGAGGGCACCAACCCAGCCCCACCCCAGCAGAATATCTATGCCCATCCCTGCATTTGCAAAACTTCCAGAATATATAAGACATGGGACATCCAGGTAAGGTTGGGTCCTCCCCCTCCTGGACCTCCCCCTCCCCTGTGATGGAATGGCAGAGGAGCCAATGTCTACCTGAGGCCCCTGAACCCGGGTCAGGCACTGCTGCATGTTCCTGCCTTCTTCCCGGCAGCATACCTGCCAGGACCCGACCCCCAAGGCCCCACCCAGATCCCCACACGGGGCCGGCCACCCCCAAACCCCGAGCCCCCAGGCCCCCACCCAGTCCTGCCCAGGGGCATTGCAGCCGCCAGGCAGCTACCCATGGTCGCCGCCAATATCCCCAAGGGGCCCCACTCACAACCGCCAGTAGTCCACCCCCCGAGGCAACCCAAGCACCTCCAGAGGGGGGCAACGTCCCCCCTGTCCCAGACACCCCTAGTGAACCCACCTCCAGGGAACATCCGGATACTCCAAACTCAGACCCCACACCCCCCCACCCACACTATCTCGCAGGACAACATCAACGGCCCCCCACCTTCGCTATGTGATGGAACCGATCAAAGGAGCCCAGAGAGATTCATCTGAAGTGGAAGCAGAGGCTATATCAAGTGCAATATGATCTAACAAAAGATTTCTATACTGGTTAATGCAGAGAGTTTCTTTATTTTTCCAATTCAAGAGGATAGTTTTCTTAGCGATGCATATGGCAGTCAGAACCACGTGAACCAAAGATGTTTCAATCGGGACATCGTCCAGGTTTCCCAGTAAACAAAGAGAGGGGGAAGTTGGGATATGACATTTCAGACATTTTGACAGATCCTCACCTACTCTACCCCAAAATTCCTGGACAGGTGTGCAGGACCACAGTGCATGAATGTAAATGTCAGGAATGTTGTTTGTGCAGTGTTTACAGGTGTCAGACGACACAAACCCCATCTTGAACATCCGATGACCTGTATAGTGTACTCTGTGTAGAATTTTGTACTGAATTAATTGTAAATTGGGGTGTCTGATCATTTTAAAAGTTTTTAAACAAGTTTGGGACCAGAAGTCCTGGTCAAAGCTAACTGATAGATCCACCTCCCATTTTTCAATAGGGATTGCAATTTTATTGTCTATTTTGGACAGTGTCTTATATACTTTAGACAGTAGTTTGGGGGGGGGGGGGGGTGAGATTATAGAAGTCTAATACCCTTGGTGGTGTTTGTAATTCTATTTTATTGAGCTTAAATTTTTGTTTGACTACAGATTTAATTTGGTGATATTCTAAAAATCTGTTCTTATCCATTCCAAATTGGGAGACTATTTGATTAAATGGGATGAAGTCCAATCCTTCACATATGTGTTCCAGGTATAGGATTCCTTTATTTTTCCAGTCCGGAAGGTTCATCATTTTGTGTTTTTGCAAAATGTCAGGATTATTCCAGATAGGTGTGCGTCTGCATGGTACTAGTGAAGACTCTGTCATTTTAAGATACTCCCACCATGATGTCAGAGAGGTACTGATACTAATACTTTTGAAGCTTTCATGTTTTCTTATGCTTGAGCTAATAAATGGTAAGTCAGAAAGCTCTATCGTATTGCAAAGTGTCTGTTCTATATCTAACCAGGACTCATCTAGTGGGTTATCTTGCAACCATCTTGGTATTTATTGCAGCCTGTTGGCTAAGAAATAATAATAAAAGTTGGGTAAATCCAGTCCTCCTCTGTCTTTGGTCTTCTGAAGCGTTTTTAAGCTAATTCGTGGAGGCTTATCCTGCCAAAGGAATTTAGTAATTGAGGAGTCCAGAGATTTGTCTCTGGACAACTCTCACACATTGAGTGAGAGACACACCCTCTCCACATGCTCTCACCCCACAACTCCAAGAATGGCAGAGCTCTAGCGTCAGCTGGCATGGCCACGGTCCCTCCTGGAGTACCAAGCCAGTGAGTGGCTGCAGGATTACTTATCTGGTAAACTATTGATTAAAATGTATAAAATTATAAATAAAGTTGATGAAGATGATGATAATTGTAGCGTAATGGTTCTTGGCTCTTTTATGAAAGATGAACCATTCTACATAATTATCTGGAATATTAATTTTAACAAATTAATAACCAAATGTTATAGAGATAAGAAGACTCAAAGGTTGTTTTCATCGATAAACTGACGATCATATCCGTTTGTCTGTGTTTCAGTTCAATGAAAAGACAAGTTTAAATTTTAAGAGTTTTAATTTTTCAATTTAAACTAACGATTTGAAATGACAATCATAGGAAAAACAATCAACATTGGCAACCTTTTTGGACAATCTTTAACAGTTGACATTTTAAGCTTGCACAAATATACCTTGTGTTGGATGTGCTAAGATTGAGGATGATGGAATTATGAATGCGTGCATGCAGATGTCTGAGATTGCTTCAGGGAGAGGGAAGGTGAACTGAGTGAAAAATGATGTTTTGCAATTAAACTTTAGTTCTTATTAGAAAAACAGCATCAGAACGCTATCTGTCGTGTCTGCCTCACCGCATTTAGGACCCTCTTTTAGATCCGGACCTCAGGAGGATGTTTCTCCAGATGACACCTTGGCTGACAGAGAAGACAAAGGTGTGCGACGGTCAAGTCCAGAGTTGACCTCGGTACACGTTGATGAAGCGCTTCGGCAGATGCGCTTTCTCATGTTTAAATTAACTCAGAAATCAAAATACTCTGGGACGAGTCTGCGTTAGCGGGTTGCATTTCAGCTATTCTGTCTGGCTTGACAGAAGTAGCGTGGGGGGAGAACAGGAGCCTGCAGGGCTCCTTTCCCAGTGGCGTTCGTTCCACACTTCAGCTCTCTTCCGTTCTGCCACCTTACCGAAAAACTTCTCTTCCCAAAGCAAACTTGTTGTGCGTCAGAGCAAATGTGTTTGAAGTTACTGTGGATCCGGACCTGTATGAGCGGGTGTGAAGGTCATCGCTAAACATCTTCAAAAACATTATTTAATTAAGTATACTGATTCATTATAGTTCATTATGATTACCCAAAGCATAATAATCATTCATTTGATTAAAATACATTTATAATGAGCAAAGTGATCAAATGATTATTTAACATTAATTAAATAAAGAAAGCTTAAGACTCTGTTTTATTATGACTAGGCTGTGTGTGAAGTCCTTCTTCTGGAGAGCAGGTGTTCGGATGTTGTGGAGTCCTTCAGACTTGCTGGCGGCTTAGGTCTTAATCTGTGGGTGAAGGTGCTGCGTGACCCAGCTTTGACCCAGCCGGGCAAATACGACCTTTGGCACAGAAACCCATACTTCCTCACGTTACATAATATTTATATAATGCACTTTTCATCAGGAAGTGAACCAAAGTGCTGTACATGCTTAAAAGAATTTAAAACATCAAAAGAGCCCACAAAATATATGTTAAGACAAATAAAAACAGATGATAAAAGCAAAAAATTGAGAAAATAGCACTAAAATAGGATAAAATTAAGCTAGAGTATTTAAAAATATGGCTAACTAACATGCCGAGGGAATGCCACAGTACAAAAGTAAGTCTTCATCCGACTCTTAAAACCCGGCAGTGAGGGTACTTGTCTGACATTGAGTGGAAGGTCATTCCAGATGTCTGAACCACCTCAAATGGCTCCTTTCTTTGTGGAGGAGCAGCAACTCCACTCTGAGTCATTTCCAGATGCCCTTACTCTATCCCTAAGGATGAGCCCGGCCACCCTGTGAAGCAAACTCATATCGGCCGCTTGTATCCGTGATCTTGTTCTTTTGGTCATCACTCACAGCTCGTGACCATAGGTGAGGAATGGGACGTAGATCGACGGGAAAATTGAGAGACTCAGCTCCCTCTTCACCACAACAGATTGATTCAGCATCCGCATCAATGCAGATGCTGCCTCTATCTGCCTGTCAATCTCCCGCTCCCCCTTTCCTTCACTCGTGAACAAGACCCTGAGAAACTTAAACTCCTCCACTTGGGGGAGGACCTCTCTCCTGGCCTGGAGTTGGCAAACCACCCTTTTCCAGATAAGAACCATGGTCTCAGATTTGGAGGTGCTGATCCTCATCCCAGCCACTTCACACTCGGCTGCGAACCTCCCCAGCAAGAGCTGAAGGTCCAAGCTCAATGAGGGACCACATCATCCTCAAAAAGCAGAGACGAGATTCTCCTGCCAGCAAACTCGACAACCTCCACACCACGGCTGCACCTAGAAATCTTGTCCGTAAAGATTATGAACAGGGCCGGTGACAAAGGGCAGCCCTGGCAGAGTCCAACACTTACCGGAAAGAGGTCCAACTTACTGCCGGCTATGCGGACCAGACTCACACTCCTCTGGCACAGGGACTGAATGGTACTTAACAAAAGACCATCCACCCCATACTCCTAATAATAATATTTTCCGATCAGTCCTTTAAGGGTTTTCAGTCCCTATGGGAAGAGACCATGGGGAAGAACTTACTGGAAGGATTACATATTCTCTTTGCCCTGTGAATTTCTTAAGATCCCCTAGGAGCGGCTGGAGAGTGTCGCTAAGGAGACAGGTGTCAATGATTCCCTCCTGGACATGTTGCTTTTGACCTTGAATAGATGGAAGAAAATTGACTATTGGAACATTTCCACAAAACCCAACTAAGAATCCGCACACTTCAATCTGTGATGTAGGAGTTTATTGGTCAAGCTTTCAGTCAGAGACCTTCATCAGGAATTGTAGCTGATGAAGGTCTCTGATCGAAAGCTTGACCAATAAACTCCTACATCGCAGATTGAAGTGTGCAGATTCTTGTTTTGTTTATTCCACTTTTTGATCCAGCACCTTTCCCAGACAAGCGGTGACTCCTACATAAAACCCAACTAACCAATGTTTTTAAGTTTTTCACTCTCTGCTTTCACTTCAGTCCTTCATCCTTTCATGAAATATCAGCTTTACTAAAAAGCTTAGCTGTCAGAAAAAGCTGTTTATTGAGTCTGGTGGGCTTTTGAGGTTTATGATCACTGTTTCTGATGATTGCTCTCCTTTAGGTGACACAAATAGTTACACATGGCCAAAATTCCATTCCTGGAAGATGGTTTTATAGTTATATCATCACCATTTAATGAAATGTTATTATTTATGAAAAATAATAATAATTTTTCATCCATCACTACCACCAAAATGAAAGGACTGATTATTTTCATTATCCCAAAAGACCAATTTGCTGACAGAGTGAAGGCTTTGTTGTGGTTCCCACAGTTTCCAAAACTGGAACGGGGGGGCAGAACCTTCAGCTATTAGGCTTCTCTCATTTGGAGCCACCTCACAGTTTGGCTTATGGGAGTAGGTATCTTTGATTTTTTTTAACATTAGGTTTTTAAAACTCTTGCTTGTCCTGCTGCTCTGAGCCCAGGTGCTTGCAGCGATGCACTCAGCGCCTTCCCTCCATGCATTCATGCCACTAACTTTCCATTTATCTGGTGTGGCTTGTTACTTTCCTTCTCATTCCTGCCTTTGCCTGTGGAGGTATCTGATTGGCACTTAAAGGGCTGCAACGACTTTATTGCTTATACCTGTCATGTCAATTTTCTAGTCTACACAATTTTTTTACTTGCTCCTTATACATCATACATTCATATTTTGTGCTTTGCAACTTGTCTGTGAGAAAAACAACTATCATATTGGACACAAAGCAGTTATAAGCCTCAATACTCAGTTTATCATTATAATGGTGACCTTCTAAGGACACCCCATACCCACCAAGGTCAACTAAGTTTCCTGACTAATTCCATTTTGTCCACAGTCAGTTATGTATGCTTTATGCACCAACTGTGTATATATGTAGAAGTCTAACTATATGATAATGCATTTCTCTCAGATGCATGAATTCATCTGCTTGTCTATGGTTATCTTCTCCCTTACATCCATCCTATATTGGAATCTCTCTAACTGATTAGTCTTAAACAAACCCCTCAAACTCTATTGTTTTAAAGAGATGTTGGTCTTGTTGGGTTTTAGGAAGTGCGTAGTTTATCATAAAACTATTTTTGGTCCTCACTGAGGTCAGGTCAAGGTTTTAATGTTAGAGATAGCCAAAATTTTCAATTCCTCACACATACGTATCAACGAGTAGACTTTAAACCACAGCCTAAACAATACTTCATGCTTCTTAAAGTTGCTATAGCAAACTTTTTTTCATCAATTCAGCTCCTCCTGGAAACATTCAGGCACTTGAGCTACACCACACAGGCCTGGAGTTGTGACACAGACTTGACTGAATGAGTGATTAACAGGCATTTGTAGCACTTGATGTCCTCCCGAGGAGGCAATGTAAATCAGGTGGTCTGTAGCAGAGACATGGAAAACATGCAGGTCAGAGTACCCTGAGGGCCAGGGTTGGGAAACATTGTTTTAGATTAAGGAAACCACCAGTAACCCTTCAGAAGGTCAAACTTGCTGATGAACTTTGCAGCACAAATTTGATCAATGCAAACATCAATGCGAGGCACAAAACTAATTTTGTAAAGCTGCTAACCCTTCTAAAGTCCGAATGAATACTATTGGTCAGGGCTATTCAATTATTGGCCTTGAGGGCCGGTATCCAGCACATTTTAGTTTTAACCCTGCTTCAAAACACCTGATTTCAATCAGCAAGTGATTAATAGGCTTTTGCAGAGCCTGATGAGCTGCTGCACAGGTGATTCAACCACTTAATGTAGTGTGTTGGACCAGGGAAATCAATAAAACGTGCTGGATACCGGCCCTCGAGGCCCGGACATGAATAGCCCTGCTATAGGTGTTATCAGGCTTTTAGACCAGCAACCAAGGGGAGACAATATGACGACAAAGGTTGAGCTGTCATTTTTAAGCATGCAGTCGACTTCAGCCTCTAAATGTTGAGGTTTCTCTGGATTTGTCCCATAGAAACATTGCTTCATAGGCAGTGTGACCCCCACATCAATGTCAATGATTGATCAAGTGGGTATGTGAGGAAACATCCGCAAACAGGCTAGGATAGGTACTTATTAGCTGAATGAACTCAGACCATTGAGAATCCGACAAGTGACACCCCACCCAAATTCGTCAAGTTCTGAAGGTCAACCAGTCAGTAACGGGGCGGACAAAGGCTAATAATCCCAATCGAGCTCCACCTCAAAAGAAGCTGGGCTGCTGACAAACACTGGATGAACAGATTCATGATTCAAGATTCAACTTTATTTAAAAAGCGCTTTCACATGCCCCAAACAGACAAAGGGGTGGAAATGAGGTAATTTAACTTAGAGAGCCTTTAAGACCTCTAAGACCTTTAAGAGCCAATAAGACCAGAAAACTTTGCCTGAAAAGGTGAACAAACTAAAGACAATAAAGCCAACACTTATACCCCTGTACTAAAAATATGTTGCTCTTTTTCTCATCATTTGCACTTTCTTTTTTTTTTACTGAGCAGAAGACGAGTTGGCCGTCACCATCGGAGTGGCTGTTTACAGTCTCTGCTTGTTACCATTCACATAGCTAATCAGATTCTGAGGCAGCTCAGCCATAGACCACTCACTCTGCAGAACAGCTATGGGTCCCTTCACCGTATGACCAAAAACCAGATTATTGGAACTGAAACCAGTAATTTCAATTCAATTCAAGTTTATTTATATAGCGCCTAATCACGACAAGAGTCGTCTCAAGGTACTTCACATAATAAACATTCCAATACAGGTCAGTTCATTAAGCCAATCAGAAAAAAGTTTCCTATATAAGAAACCCAGTAAATTGCATCAAGTCACTGATTGGTGTCAGTGACTTTACAACAATCCTCATACTAAGCAAGCATTTAGTGACAGTGGAGAAGAAAACTCCCTTTTAACAGGAAAAAACCTCCAGAGAATCCTGGCTCAGTATAAGCAGCCATCCACCATGACTCACTAGGGATCGAGAAGACAGAGCAGGCACACACACACACACACACACACACACACACACACACACACACACACACACACACACACACACACACACACACACACACACACACGTGCATCACCTGCCATGTCAACAATAACAGCCAAGGTAGTCCTTCCTCCCAATCAGCCTGAACCTGGACACAGTAAAAGCACAGTAGGGACTTCAAGGTTTGATGAAAACGTTCCAGCACACCCTGGCCCTGCAGATGGTACTGTGGAAAAGTGCTTGACCCACAGCTGAGCAAATGCCTGTGTAAACAGATGAGGTAAAATAAGACCGTTCATCACTGTCAATGACTTTTGATGCCAAAGATGGACATAAACCGGGACAGGACCCGTATTACTGATTTGGCATGGAGAGTGTGCATAGGATATGCTGCGATAAAATGTGTGTTTTTGCACATAACAGTCAACAAATATAGAGCACCAGAACGCAAACGCGGAAGAGGACCCACACAATCAACAATGAAATGTTCTAAAGGCTGACCCACAGGAGAGATTAGATACAAAGCAGCAACTGTTATCGATTGATTTTGTTTACCTGGCAACTGACAGGCATGGCAAGTTTTAAAATAAGCAGCCATGTCCCATTACATCCGAGCCCAAAAGAAATGCCACAAAATGCGGTCATTCGTTTTTCAGACCCCCATCATACCAGACCCATCATGAGAAACTTCCAAGATTGAATTACACAATTTCAAAGCACCAACAACTTGATAAAGAGGGCCTCCAATACACCGTTCACTACAGTGAACCAATTATCTTAACAATACCTAATTTTGTACAAGATATCCATGAGCCTTTAGCTGAATTTGATCTATTTTAGCCTGTTTAACTATTTTTCATATATACATATATATATATATATATATATATATATATATATATATACACACACACACACACACACACACACACACACACACACACACACACACACACACACACACACACACACACACACACACACTCTCGACAGTTCTCGCTGGATCATGACCCTGAACCAACCACCATCCTGCCCCCTTTGACTGTTGTCGGGTCAGTCAGTTGGGATATCTAAAGAAGGATCAAGGAGGCCCATAAGACTGAACCTGGTCCAGGTACTGCACCAGCCTATAAGAAATATGTACCTGTTGCATGGGGTTCCTTGATACATTGGTTGCATACGGCCAGGTTTCTTATCCACCCAGGGGTAAGCAGGACATTAGCCCTTATTTGCAGATCTTATTGGTGGTCCTTCATGTATAAAGATGTCAAAGATTGTGTCGCTACCTGCCACATCTGCTAAGAGCAAAAGCAGCAGCCAACCCCCGTTCGGACTACTCCACCCCTTAGCAACCCCTTCAAGACCTTGGTCCAACATCGCCCTTGACTTTGTTACTGGTCTCCCCCCTTCTCATGGACTCAATGTCCTACTAACCATTGTGGATCATTTTTCAAAGGCCTATTATCTGGTACTCCACAAATACCTTCCAACCTCTGCAGAAACAGCCCAGCTCTTTGTAAACCGTCTTCTGGCTACATGGGATCCAGGAGGAGATCTTGTCTGACCATGGTTCTCAATTTCTGGCCAAAATCTGGAAGGACTTCACCACTAACCTAGGGTCTCGGGTGGCCCTAAGCTCAGGATTTCACCCGCAGATAGCAACAATCACCGGCTGGGGATATAAGGAGCAGTGAGACGCCAACACTTTGTCGAATGATTAACTCCCTTTGGGTATTTTCTATGACCACCTTTCGAGCTACCTTTGAATATTGCCATCAGCATCTCTGTGTCCTATGAGTCTAATGCTAATCTGCCTTTCCATTCTTCAGAAACCAACAACATCACCTCAACTCCAACTATAACTCCTCGGACCACGACTACTACTGCGTCTCACTCTGCTCTCCAGCCGTCCCGCTCTCAACCACTCACCCTGCCCCCTCAGCTACCCCTCCTGGGAAACTTGGATCCTTCTCGAGAAAAAAACATTCCTCCCCTCCTTGTACACACTTCCTCACTGGCATGTAAGACCATTCTTTAGTTGTCATTTTCCTCCTCTTGACCCTTGCTCACCACCTTGTGTTTTCTCACTAGATCTGTACCCGTACCCATCAGTTCCCCTGCTTCACGAGTCATCCTGCAAAACCAAATAAAGATTATTTTACTTAGCTTTCTGGAGCCTTTCTGGTTGCAGTCTCCTTGGGGTTCCTGTGTTCTGGGGTAGTGCCTGGGTCTCTGGAACTTGGAGCTCCCTCCGTCTCCTACACATCTTTGGGGGTCAGATCTGTGGCCCCTCACACTCTATTGGACGCTTTTATACAGAAACCTTACAGAAACAAGCGCTTGTACATACACAGGTGCTCACATGGTGCTCTCATAAGTATGGGCTTGGGCACATTCAACACATGTCTTAAGGCTGTCGTTGCCACTAAATGCACTTTGATTTATTATCGTGTGATTGTTCAGTTAAACAATGTTGATTGTATATTTCTTCAAGTTGACACAGTGATAGCTTGCTCCTGTTGTATTGTTGTATGTCTCATTTTTTTCTCTTCTTTCTCTTTCTGCAGGTCTAGAAGCAGACTCTTGTTCATTATTGTTTATTTTTGTGGATTGCAGCGCCAGGCTTGTCAGCTCAATTTTTTAGGCTAAATCCTTCGTAGGATGCAGCCTCTAAATTTGAATACTTGCACGTGTTCCTTGTGAGTGTAACACATATGCTTCTATCCTCTGCCAAATTTTCCATACCAAAACATTTCAGTATGCATAGTTTGTACAATGTGTAGTTGATCTTGAAATATAGTAGAGTTTTATTTCAAGATTTATACTATAGTGGCACAATTTTTCAATTGTGCCACTATAGTATCGGCGGTTTGTTTTCTTGGCTTTCGAATTATCTAAAGAAATCATGATGATTTGAAAAGCTGGGATTTCAGCTGTCTCGAGTCCACATATCAGCATGGAGCAAGCTCAGAATACAGGGTCTGTTTGGGGAGGAATCTTTCCTGTGATGTAAACAACCAATAAAGTAGAGCTGGTTTTTGGCAACGAGGACGTTACCCTGATTTAGCCTGATCATACCATATGTAAGTGTTTGACGCCACTCGCAAAACCATGACTAACCACAAAACCAGGCGCTTTGTAAATGCAAAAACCTTGATGCAAACAGCTTTACCTGGTCACTGCCCGACCCATCCTGTAAAGGGAATTTTTTTCCGACTCAAATTAGCATCCCTCATATTTTCACCTAAAAAAATTCACAATGTCAGGTGAAATTTTAATTGTTTACCATGGCACACACAGACCTCAGAGTCAGAGTGTAGTGACTTATGTTTGTGTACCATATGCACCTTTGGAGTTTGCACACTAACAGCAAGGTTGACACGAAGCTGGGAAGGTGTGTGAAGGGCACTCTACCTCAGGAGGAATGACAACACACACAAACTGTGCAAATACACTTCCTCTCCTTTCCTTTCTTCTCTCACTTTGATGACTCATCCCACCCAGGGACAGTGAGTGAGGGAGGGAGGAGAAAGAAAGAGAAGAAGGACAGGAGAGTGTGAGAGGCGACAACACTGTGGAGAGGAAAAAGCTGGTTAACAGATTCACAGAGAGGATATATTGCATACTGCCCTGTTTCAGGGCTTTGTTAATCCCACAGTGTATTGTTGTAAAAGTCATTTATTCCCACCAAACAAGCATTCCCACATGGAGTCACACATTTAATTTGCTTCTTGTTCTCATTTTGTTTTAACATGCTTTTTGTTTGGTTTGCATTGCAGAAGCTCAGCTATGTACATTAGAGAGCTCTCCTAACCAGCTCAGCAAGATGCTGAGCTTTGTTCCAGTCAGCCCCTCCAGACTGCTGCGACCATTTGATGATATCTGCTAGAAGGATCCCAAACTTCCAGGGTATTCTTGGTCTGTGTGAGAGATTTATCTCCTCACTAATAGTTATGTCTCTTGTTTCTGTTTAATCCTGTATTTCTGTGTGTGTTTTAGCTCAAATAAGCTTGGTAATCTATAAATTACTTTAAGTTAAGTTTATTTATTGGTGATCATCACTCCTTTCCTTCTGAGGTCATTTGTTTAAGTGTTGCCATGGAATCGCGCCCATAGGCAGCCATGATCAGTTCCTGGTGTGCTTAATCAGATCGACTGAGGGAGAAACTAACTGACTGAAGAGAGAGGGGGGAGAGGAGGTTATCTTGTGTTTGTTTAAGTGTAGTTGTTGTTTTTGTTCTTTTGAGTTAAGGTAGGAGGTAAATATGTAAATAGATTGTTTGAAATATTTTGTTGAGATGTACTTTATTGATTGTAAGATTTCAAGCTAATTGTTTCCCCTGCCCATGTCATAATGGTTGGTTATAAGGCCTAGTCCACACGTAGCCGGGGTTTTTTGAAAACGAATATCCGCCCCTCCAAAAACGTGCATCCACACCACCGCGTTTTAAAAAAAACTGTCCACACGTACCCGGATAAATACGTTGTTAAGGACATGCCAGACCTGTAGGCGGCAGTACTTCCCCCGTTCTTAACCTCGTCCTTCGTCTGTGGTCTTCCGCAAGGAGCAGTAATTCCGCTTGCAAAAACAAACAAGCAGAAAGCGCTTGGACAATTGATGGATCGGGTAGTGACAGAGCGCAGCTCTGAGGGCTTCCATGATGCCGGCTAGTGTAAACACAGGTCGCACACGTGATGTCAGCATTTTTTTTGTCGCGGAAAGTGACGTTGCGGACCTTAAAACTCCGGCTTTGTCCGTCCACACGCAGACACCCAAAACGGAGAAAACGCAGATCTTCACTTTGGCCGGAGTTTTTAAAAAGATCCGTTTTTGTGTGAAAAAACTCTGTTTTCGTGTGGATGACAGGCCAAAACGTAGAAAAATATCTACGTTTTGGCAGATCCCCGGCTACGTGTGGACAGGGCCTCAGTTAGCGTTAAAAGGGTGGATTCGGCACTGTTGTTGGTCGGTTGATCGCTTGTTAAGGGGAATCCATGCCCCAATGTCATGGATTGTTTGCATTAAAAAAAAGATAAAAAGTCAGAGCTCTGCAACATCCTGGACTCTTGCTTTTTCTTCTGTTGACAAACAGCTGGTAACATCCTGAGCGAGTGACAAGGCAGAGGTTCTGTCTGAGCTCAAAACCTTACAGTCTGTATCGCTATGAATTGCAGATGTAGTTCAATTAAATTCAGTTCAAGTTTATTTATATAGCGCCAAATCACGACAAGAGTCGTCTCAAGGCACCTTACATAGTTAACATTCCAGTACAGGTCAGTTCATTAAGCCAATCAGTAAAAAGTTTCCTATATAAGGAACTGTAAGGGAAAAATGAGAGGTTCTTACATTTTATTTAATGAACCATAAGGCGTGGGATTCCATAGGAAATATGAAATCCGCCTCACGGATCGGGGTTGGTTAAACCAGAAGATCGGGTCTTTTTAATGTAGAGATCATGTAACCGTTATGTATTCACTCGGAGACAACAAAATAGAACGAGCCAAGTTTAAAAGTTAAGAAATTTTATTACTAATGATTAAACTAGGCTTATTTAAGAACTAAGTGTATAGTGCGACTAAAAATGGATGAGGCGGTGAATGGATGACGTGTCATGTAAATCAGAACCCGCAAATCCGAAGAAGCGATTAGTTCTGGCGGGAACTGAAGATGTTGGTTTGGAATAAGCTGGGGTTCGTTTCAGAACTGCATGAGACACCATTAAGCCGCGCCTACCTGCCTGGTGGAAGTCCTCTTGTGAGATCAGGAATGCTGAGGTCCACCCGGACCCTCTCTGGACACCGAGCTGGTAGCAGAGCTGCGGTTCCAACCAGACCCGTCTCGAGATACTGCCGGCACACGACTCTTGTCTTGGCGTCTGTTCAGACCCAGCCTGGGTCAGTGGAGCTCTTATTCTGAAAGGAGCTGTTGTCGTTGCTTGTTGTTATAGCGACTGGTTTTCTCAGCTTCTCGTTGGTTCTTTCGGTTGAAGAGTTAAAGTTGAGGATTGGCCAGTCCGTCACTTCGCTCTGGAACGCTTTGAACTAACGTTAGAGCTGACGTGGCATCTGTTTTATCCCTCGGATGTTATGGTTTATTTTCGAATGAAAATGACCAAACACCGTCAGAAGCACGCCTCCGTCAGATCTGTAAGATTCTGATTGGATCAGTGAAAAGAATGTGTTATGTCTTTTTTAACACTACGTGAAATGAGTCCTGTTGAACAATTTAAAGTTACATTACTTCATTTTTAAGATCATAATAAAATAATTAATATTTTTATTTCACAGGTCGGTCACATCTTATTATATTGACTAACACTTTGATGGATTAGCTTTATTAAAATAGAGTTCTTTGATTAATCAAAAGAAACAGGTTCATTCTTCTTTCTTCTGTCTTCATGCTGGAATGTAAACAGTTTAGAAACGACTGTATGACCTTCAGGCTGTTTCAGACACACTGACACTGTGTCAAAAGGAAACAGCTGTTAGGGTAGAAATGGCTCCTTCATCACGTTACAGGAACCCAGCAAATTGCATCCTCATACTAAGCAAGCATTTAGTGACAGTAGAGAAGAAAACTCCTTTTTAACAGGAAGGAACCTCCAGAGGATCCTGGCTCAGTGTTAAGCCGGGCATACACTGTGTGACTTTTTCACTTTTTGAGCCGATTTTCCACTCGTGCGAGAATCCACGAGATTGGGGCGAGTTTTGCGCTGAGCGTCATGTAGTATACAGGAGGTTACGAGAGGCGATTAACACCACGTGACCAGCTACCAATCAGCAATCGTGAGCTCGCACGGACTTCTGGCGTGTTTGATATTTTGCTCGTCCCTCGTGAGGGTATCGCACTGTTGAAGCGGCGCTGTGAGCAGCTGCGACCCAAAAGGTACCAGAACCGCTCACGGCGCATGTGCACTCATTTCCCTAATAACACACGTTGTTTGTTTTTATTTCTACACATTTTTTTACTCACAAAGATTGTCAAGAAAGCGTGTTTGTCGTTTTCATGTCAAATTAAAGTGATCACAAAACTTGTTTTCCTCATCCAACCACCATAAATCCCTGTGTGTCCTCCTGCAGCACTCCCGAAGGACAACAGGCAAGACAAAAAAGTTTGACGTGTTGTGAAAAAACTGCTATTTTTAGCATATTTTTTAGGTCGGGCGTGTTACTACCTGACGTACAGTGTGAGCAGTCAGGTCGCATCCGAGAATTGGGTCGTACAGTGTGAGCGCATGACTCGTGAGATCTGCCCTGCGAGGAAGTCGTACAGTTTGAGCTGAAGCTGAGTGCTACGAGTGAAAAAGTCACACAGTGTCCACCCAGCATAAGCGGCCATCCACGACGACTCACTGAGGATTGAGAAGACAGAGCGCACACACACACACACACACACACACACACACACACACACACACACACACACACACACACACACACAACATATATACCAAGTAATGTGTCTATGGTTACATTGTGATTTCTTAGTAAATATTCTATTTGGTGAGAGATAAACTTTATTGTATTTATCCTAGTGAATCTGTAATTAAACAGGTAAACTAGTAGTAGCACATTCAATGTCAAAGAAAGTAAAATGTTATTATTAGGAGAGGGAAAATGTTTAAATGGTTAGCAACAGTGTGCTAGCCGATGGCCCCCTCCATGAGGCCACCACAGCTCAGCAGAACATCATTGTAGCTTCTTCTGGGGATAAAAACACTTAGAGAAAAAATAAAGTTAACAACTGAAATAGAAGGAAATAATACAGTTAAAGAGCAAATTGTAGAAGAAAGCAGTGGAGTCTGGAAAGTATGCCTAAAGCATAACTCTGGATAACCTGGATGTAACCCACTCCAAATCCCTTAGAAGACAGGTGGATTTTTGAGATGGTTGAGGTGTTTCATAGGAGGTTCTTATGCTGCATAGGAGGGTACACTTTTGAGTAAGTTTTATTGATGAGAATAAGTGAGTGTTGCAGATGATATGTCAGTTTTGCCATTTGTTAGAAATAACAAGGATGGTGGAGTGGTCATGCCCCTTGTGGATCTATATAGCTTTATCCCAGATGCAACACCAGTGTGTCCTTTCTGAGCATTATACAGGTACCACTGTTGAGAAGCAATGTAACAATGATTTGATTCTTGCACATACAATTATGTTGAACCTAAATAGTTTGCATGTCTTGTGAAAATACAATGTGAATGCTGAAAGGGTGTGCTCAAACTTGCTGAAGAAAAAATTAGGTAAGGTCATTCAGAGATGGAAAAGTAAATCTAATTAGAAAAGTTAACCTGGTAGACAAAAACATGTATTGATTTCAAATGACTGAACAAAAGCTTTGAAGATGAAAAAAAAACTTGAACTTAAAGTTAAAGTGATCTCCCTTTATGTGTTCAATCACTTGCCCAAGTCTGGGTCAAGGGGGCAGCTGTCACAGTAATGATTCCCAGTTTGTCCTCTCCCCAAAAACCTCCTATGGTTACCAAACTTCTACCCAGGCTTGACTTGAGTGTGTCCAGTGCCTACCGGTGCCTTCCTACCGGCAGGACATGCCAGAAACACCTGCCTTGGGAGATGTCCAGGAGGCATTCTGACTAATTGCCTAAACCAGCTCAGCTGGCTCCTCTCAATGTAGCGGAGCATCAGCTCCACTTGGAGTCACTCCTGCATATCCAAGCTCCTCAGCCTATCTCTAACCCTCAATCCACACTGGAGACATCAGTGGGAAATGGCAGTGGAACAGCTCTTCATCTAATAGAATCCATTAAATTCTATGGATTCGTCCAAATGAGCTAGAGCTCAGAACATTTCAGGTTCATCTTAGAAGTGGTTTCCCGCGCTGCTGAAGATAGAGCTTGGGGTCTAGCTTTTCCTCCCATTTGTGTTCCCAGGTCTTGCAGCAGCTTGGGGTACCAAAAGATACGGCATCTGCAGATCCAGGGGGCCCTGGAGAAGTTCCACCAGACTCTAAAGTCTCTGCTCTGGTGTAACGTTTTGTAAGTGGTTACTTTTAATAAATTGTCAACAGAATGTAAAGGTTTTCAATAAAATGTAATATTCCATAAATAATGGATTATCAATAGCATTGAACCTTTAGTATTTGATTGATGATGAAACTAGGTAATTTGGGTATGTCAGGGATACAACACTTTATAACAATTTGAAAAAAAATCAAATTGTTTATAAAAATCTATTTAATACTATATTTCTACTACTAGGATGATGCAGAACTAATGATTATAAATGATGAGTTAAGGTGATATCAACGGAGACACTGAATGAGCAATGAATTATGAGCTTAGATGTTATGTTAAAAAAACCTGATTGTGCTCTCTGGGTTGTAAAATAAGTCTGGCTGAATGTTTACTTTGGTTTTAGTAATTTAATAATTTGTTAAACCTTTCTGCGCCAGGTGTGTTGTACGGTACCCGTGTGATGAGGCTTTACAGTGATCCTGCTGGTATGCGAATAGTTGGACTTCTAGATGTCGTATTCCTCTGAATCTGCATCAGCTGGTCAGAGATAACCTCAGGGTCTCCTGGCTGGAGAAACATTTCACGTCTGAAGAGTTGTTTCTCTGATGGAGTTTTGGAAAGAAAGTCGGACCTTGGAAAGGATGGTTCTTTATGCTTACTGACCCAGTTTGGCCGAACTGGACAGCTTGCTAAACCAAACTTTTAGAGGAAGTGTTATTCCTTTTATTAGTTGTTGTTTATAGATTTAGATAAATCAGGATCTAACAAGTGTAAACTGGGTGTTTACCAAGAGACCTCAGACACCACTCCTTCCTCAAACACTTAATATACTTAATATACACAATTAATATAGTATAGTAGTCTGGCGACAGCGCAAACTTCTTTCTTTAGCAGAAAGGCGTTTAGCTTTTAGCCTTTGGCTCGGTTAGAATTCTCAGGGGTGGGGTTATTTGAATAGGAGAGTTCCCAGATCCTTTCTCTGTGCAGAATTAAACAGAGGAGGAGTCTGGCAGGCCAGGCTAGATATTTCCAGAGATTAACAATAAAAACTACACATTGTCTCTTTAAATCATTCACACTATTTCTATCAAAAAAATATTGTTTGCACTTTTTTTTAACTATGTGGAGCTGGGTGTGGCAATTGGGCCACACGTTCAAGTAAGAAATGGGATTATGCTTATGTCATGGACAGGGAGGAGGGTGCTCTGATTTAGAAAAGTGCAAAACTATATTACAGTGTTTGTCTTTGACTGGCACTGAAATCTCAGTTACATTCAGTTAAAAAAGCCAGTTTTGAACAACATAATGTTTTAATTTATTTGTATTAAAATATCAAAATGTATTTATTAAATAAATCAATAAATAAACACAATGTTGTTAATAAGTGACCATTTGAACTGAACAGATGGATGGTGACCGAACTGGGTCTGGGTTGATTTTTGTAAAGTTTTACCACTCCCATGCTTTAATCAAATTCGGTGACCTGTTTCAGTGAGGATGATGGCTTGGTGCATCATCTTCAATTTCTTCGTTTGACATATCTAAGTCTTTCAGTTTCCAACAATGGAGGTAACCAGTGCTTTGGATATACTCTTTCCTCAAATTTGTACTTTGACATAAGTTTGAGAAAAATCCTCAAACAGAAATGATTAATCAGTTGCGAGACGTCATACGAACGCATTTGTGTTTGTAGAATTCATTAGGGCGGAGGCAGACTACAGTCAACATGTAGAAGCAATTCAAGGATGATCGATACTGAATACTATTGATTAGAAACCCATGAATATGATGCATTTTTAGATGTGTCTAAAACACAAAAAAAACACTGTAAAGGAAGAGACAAAAATTGTTTTGAATCTGCACTGAATTTAAAGAGATTGCACAAAAGAGACGTGTTTAATTTTTTTCATTAATGTTTGTGAAAATCTTCTGCTTGTCAGACCTGAGGGGGAACAGGATGCGAAAACGAGATAATGAGGAAGAGGAGAAACACTCGGAGAGACAGCACTGAGAGGGGAAATAAAAAGGCTTCTTGACTGACAGCCATGCCACACATAAGATTGCTGACCCACCCGGCTGCCCGCCTGAGGCCTCTGGTTAGACAAGCTGAAATGGCAGCTCCATTTAAAGAATGAAGGATTGTGAATGGGTGGACAGCACCTCTTTATCTGGAGGAATCTGTATTCAGAATAATGAAGAGAGACGACTAATTTAAAGGTTAAGTGCAAACAGATTTTGAATCAAGCCTGAATTCAAAGACCCTCAAAGGCATCATCCATCCATCCATCAGCATCCATTTATTGCCAGTGCATCAACCTATTTATCTTGTATCATCTATTCTTCAATTCATTACTTCATCCACCTATCAATTGGTTTTGTTTTCTCTCAGAGGGCACCACCTAGTTGGAAAACCGTATTGCACCTTTAAGCCCCTCCCTCTACTTCCGTTATACAGATGCAAGCAACACTTCTCATTCATCCACATGCACCTTTACCATTAAAAAGGGTATCTGTATCTGTTCCACATTTAAGCTGAATCCAAAAGGGTTCAAATGAAGGCAACTGGAATTCTTTGGTTTCTTGAAGACGTTTCACTTCTCATCCGAGGTACGTTGTTAATTCTGACTAGGATATGGTAGAGTCAAGCTTATTAACTGAAGCTTTCTGATTCCCACCAAACAATCAACGTTGCATGGACGTGCAGATCAAGTCTATATAGAGTCCGTCAGTCTAGACCAATTATAGACGTCTGCTGGACATGCTAACTAGGTCCATTATTTGGACATCTAAATATGACCCCACTTGGAGGCCAATATAACGTGAAACATGTGGACCTTGAGTTGGGTAACTATTTTGGACGCCATGAGCATACAAAATATTGTTGCTCTCTGCTCAAAGACTTGTTGTAGCGACATCATATTCAGGTCATTTCCCTCAACTTTTTTTGGTCCACTGAAGGTGCAGACTGTGACGCCAGATGACATCTTTCATCGATGTCCTGTAGACCTCTGGTATTCTTGTCTCCATGATCTCCAGATAGGGGCTACATCTGGACCATAGAGGAGGTTGCTGTGGATGTCCTGTCAACGACACGTAGCAGTGACGTAATATCCTGGTCATTTCCCTCACCTTCATTTTTTCTGTCCACTGAAGATGCAGACTGTGACACCAGATGACGTCTTTTTCTAACATTCTCTGGGACGTCCATTACTGACATCTTCAGGACCTACAGAAATTGGCTAACTCTGGTCCAAAGGAGGTCGTTGTGGATGTCCTTTCTACAAAATATTGCTATTTGGCTTCTAAACATATTTTATACTGTCATTAATTTAAAATAGAAAAAAAAACTTCTTATAATTTGAACAAACTGAAATATTGCATGCAGAATATCTATCTATATCTATCTATCTATCTATCTATAATCTATCTATCTATATATCTATCTATCTATCTATCTATCTATCTATCTATCTATCTATCTATCTATCTATCTATCATCTGTCTATCTATCTATCTATCTATCTATCTATCTATCTATCTATCTATCTATCTATCTATCATCTATCTATCATCTATCTATCTATCTATCTATCTATCTATCTATCTATCTATCTATCTATCTATCTATCTATCTATCTATCTATCTATCTATCTATCTATCTATCTATCATCTGTCTGTCTGTCTGTCTGTCTGTCTGTCTGTCTGTCTGTCTCTATATCTTTCTATCTCTATATCTCTATATCTATCTTTCTGTCTGTCTGTCTGTCTATCTCTATATCTTTCTATCTCTATATCTCTATATCTGTCTGTCTGCCTGTCTGTCTGTCTATCAGTTGTTAGACTGCTGATTCACACTTCTCACCAGTTGGTGGCAGTAATGCACCTCACATTATTTGAGTACCACCTTAAAATCCCAAATAAAGAAGAAGGAGAAAGAGAAGAAAGAAATATGGTTCGGATAACTTAGAACATCACCAGTAGTTTGAAGGCTGATTTGTTCAAGTCAGTTAATGTTATGTTCATTTCTGTTAAACTTTGTGAGGTTAGGGTTAGGTTCAGCAGATATAACTCAATGAATTCCCCCTGAGTCAGTCCAATGACCGAAACAGCTTAATTAGGGAATCACTGGGGGCCGACGCATGTCACTGAGAAACCCCCTTCCATTGTTGGTTTTTCCAGATTGAGAGCGAAGGGGAGCAAGAGAGCGAAAGGAAAAGCAAGAGAGAGAGAGAGAGAGAGCAAAAGAGAGAGAGAGAGAGCAAGAGAGAGAGAGAGAGAGCAAGAGAGAGAGAGAGAGAGAGAGAGAGAAAGAGAGAGAGAGAGAGAGAGAGAGAGCAAAAGAGTATAGAGACCAGGTAGCAGAGGTGGCAACGGTTAGGGTTAGGAATAATCTGCTGTATTAGCAGGTCTCTTTGCATCAGCATTAGCTAAAAACAATCACTACGCTAATGCTAGCAAGTTCCCTGTTACTCTATAATACTGATGTGATAGTAATCAGCTGTCTTTATTTCAATTTTTTGGATTTAATTTAGACTTACGAAAATAACCACAGGTTGTGCTGATGTTTCCGATAACTTGTCTTTTGTGCTTGGGCAGCTGGAGCCATGAAATAGTTCACAACATGGCTACAGAAAGCCTAAAATGGTTCCGAGCACCGGAGACGTGTTGGAGCCTCTCAAGAATATTACTGATGTTAAATTAAGCACTTGATCAACATGTGTATGTGTGTTTGTGAGGGTGTGGGAGGGTGTTAAATAAAAAACACTGAATAAAATCAGCAATGAATGCTGTATTTTTTTAACTGCAGAGTGAATTTATTCACAGAAAAATAGAATGCTGCCATTTTCATGAGAATAAACTAATGGTTTCTGACATATCAAAGTGGACATAAAATGGCATATTAGAATAGGGGCACATGTTTCAATCAGCAGTTTGAGAATTCGTTTATATAGGTGCATTTATAAACCACACAGACCTTAACTGAGTTAACGGGTGCCGGTGCGTGAGAAGTAGGCAGGTGCTGCTGCGTTTGTGTTTCAGTTTTTTTTATGAATTCGATTAAAAATAAAGGCGCCCGGCCCGTGTCCAAGGTAATTACACAGTCGTCAGCCCGAAGCCCTGCCCTCGGGCCGTCGGGCCGGGCTGACCCCCGGGCCTAAGGCTCCAGTGTAGGGCTCTACTGAGCATGTCATTAATGTGCACTGCAAAAACTGCTGCAAAAAGCTCCGACCTTGGTACAGTAGTCACCTTTGTGGGTACTACCCTGGACTTGGCAAATACAAGTGAGCAATAAATTTGTTCTGACTTACTGATGGCTCATAAGTAGGCATAGACTCCATATCCTGAAACACTTGCATCTGAAAAATAATGGAGTTCATAATTCTGAACTGCTTCGAAATCCTTAGGAAGGTAACACCGGTACACCTTGACACATGCGAGGTTCTTGATATCTGACAACCAGTACTCCCACCGTAGCTTGAGTACATTTGAGAGTGGTGCGTCCCAGTCTGCCTTGTCATAAAACATTTGCTGCAGTAATTGTTTGCCATGTAGAATAAAAGGTGCTGTGAGCCCGAGTGGGTCATAGGGGCCACAGTGAATAGCACTCCTCTTCTGCTGGGTGGACACTTATTCACAACAACTCAAAACTGGAAATGATCTCAGACGACACACCACTTGATGCCTAGAGCTCTTTCAGTCGGTTGCTAGCCCAGCGCAAGGTCTTCAGCCTTTACTGTCTGCACAATCTTCTTTTGAAAGAGATTCAAGTACCTTATTAGCTATTGGAAACAAACTTATTAAGTTGTAGTTTTCCAGTGTTGCAGAGTTGTTTTGCTTCATTGCTGGATTGCCTCTTTTTCTGAACATAAACTGATCAGGCCATCATCCACATAAAAGTTTCTTTTGATGAATATTATTGTTGCTTCACTAAATCTTTCTTGACCCTGTGCTGCAATGTAATTGAGGCCAAAGTTTGCACAGGCTGGTAATGAGGCAGCTCCGAATAGGTGAACACGCATGCGGTGGACAGAGGGGGAACTGTAGAAATCTCCATCGTCCCACCATAGGAAACAAAAATAGTCTTGACCTTCCACTCTCAACCCTGAATTGATGAAACATGTTGTCACGGTGAGAGGATTATTAGGACCCAAAATGCTGTAACCCAGGATGACACGAGGCAGGAGTTGAATTTATATAAAAAATCCTTTTACTTTAGGATGGCCCAAACAACAAAAATAAATCCCAAAGGCTGGAAGTCAAAAGCCCAAAAATCCAGATAAAGATCTGGAGATCCAAAAACACAAGAGGAGCGGGAAGACTTAGATCCAAACACTGAGGCACGAGAAGACTTGACAGAATAACAACAATTGACTGACACCAAACAGAGGCAAGACAGGGCTTAAATACACAGGGAGAACAATTAAGGAAACAGGAAGCAGGAGTGTGGAGTGACGGCTGGAGGGAAGGCAGGTGATAACAATTATCTCAATGGGGAAACAGAACCAGTGGAGGGCAGATAAACCTAAACACAAAACTAAACAACAATTATCTAAATGAGGAAACAGAGCCAGTGGAGGGCAGATAACCCTAAAACACAAAACTAAACCTAAAGATTGAGGGAAGGACTCACACACACACACATACACACACTGACACATACATAAACTCACACACACATACACTGAGCTGGGGAACAAGAGGCTGGAGCTAAAACTGGAGGGGCTGAGGATGACTGGATGACACAGGACCTGGGAGGAATGATTTTAAAGGGCTACAACATAAGACACATAACTAATACGCAGACAAAGGACACATGAGGGCGCTAAGAGAACACAAAAGGGAATCTAGAGAGGCATGAGAAACATGAGGAGACACATGAAGGAAGACGCAGAGCATGACAGTACCCCCCCCCCCCCCCCCAAGGGGCGGATACCTGACGCCCAAACAAGAACAAACAACAACAAGCACAAGACAAGACACAGGATACGAGAAAACCAGAGGGAGGGAGAGGAGGGAACCAGCAGAACACAACCCAAAAAGGACCGGCAAGGGGGGAACAGGAGTTGCCGGGAGACCTGCGGCGGGGAACCAGGAGGCGGGACCAGGGAAGTCTTGGGGGCCGGCGACGGGGAACCAGGAGGCGGGACCAGGGAAGTCTTGGGGGCCGGCGATGAGGAACCAGGAGGCGGGAACAGGGAGGTCTAGGGCATGGGAATACCAGAGGACGAGGAAGGGATACACGGGATTCTGGGGACTGGGACAGTGACGGGAACACTTGTGGGGACTCTGGAGATGGGAACACTTGTGGGGACTCTGGAGACTGGAACACTGGGGACGTAGAGACTTGAGACGTTGACTCCGAGACTTGAGACGGGGATGTCAACTCGGGAATGGGCTGGACCAGAGCCTCTTGGACGGGCTGGACCGGAGCCTCTTGGACGGGCTGGACCGGAGCCTGTGCGTCCTCCGGGACCACCATCGAAGCAGGATGCGATGCGTTCTCCGGGACCACCACTGAGGCAGGATGCAGATATGATAGATGGAATTCAGACATGGGTCGCAGAGCAGGGGCCTCTAGAATAGGCGGCACAACTCTGGTCTCGGACTGTCTCCTGGGTTCTGGCTCGGGCTGCAGAGCAGGGGCCTCTTTGATAGGCGGCACAACTCTAGCCTCAAGAGACTGCTGGTGACGGTGGCGACGTCAGCCTCGGGCTGATTAGATGATTTTTAAAGACCTCTACAGTGTTAGAGAGACAGAGATTTGAAGGTAGACTGTTCCAAAGTCTGGGTGCAATAGTCTGAAAGGCCCTGTCCCCTTTGGCTTTTAGTCTGGTTCGAGGAACAGCCAGGAGGTTTTCAGATGTGGATCTAAGCTTCCGAGAGGTGGTGTGTGGGGATAAAAGCTCAGATAGGTAGCTTGGAGCCTGGTTGTTAAGAGCTCTATAGGTCAGGACTAAAACTTTAAACTGAATTCTATATTCTACCAGGAACTAGTGGAGGGACTGTACAACTGGAGTGATGTGAGCTCGTCTGCTGGATTTGGTTAGGAGTCTGGCTGCTGCATTTTGGATGCCTTGAAGGCGTGAGAGGGAGGTTTTGCCGAGACCTGTAAAAAGAGCGTTACAATAGTCTAAGCGTGATAACACAAAGGCATGGATGATTTTTTCCAGATCTGCAGCAGAAACTAGTTTACGGACTTTTGAAATGTTTCTCAGTTGAAAGAAACAAGAGCGGGAGATGGTTTTGACGTGTGAGTCTAAACTTAAAGCTGGATCAAAAATAACTCCCAGGTTTCTAATGTTGGCCTTGGCTGATGGGCAAAAAGAGACAATTTCTTGCTCGATTTTTGGCTGAAGTTCCGGGGGTGCAGCGATCAGGGTCTCTGTCTTGTTAGCATTGAGGACAAGAAAGTTGCTGGACAGCCAGTTACTGATCTGGGTCAGGCAGAGTACAAGTGTGGCCAGCCTGTCCAATTGGTGTGGCATAAAGGGCATATAGAGCTGAATATCATCAGTGTAGATGTGGTAGGAGATGTCTGGGAAAGACTGAATGATGCCAGCTAGGGGAAGAATATAGAATGCGAATAGTAGAGGCCCTAGAACTGAACCTTGTGGGACCCCGCATGTTAGAGAGGCAGTATCTGAAGAGAAGGTTTTGGACTTCACTGTGAATGTTCTGTTGGTGAGATAAGAAGAGAGCCAGTCTTGAGCAGAACCTGAAATCCCAGCCAGGGCCTTTAACCTGTTTAGTAGAACGTTGTGGTCTACAGTGTCAAAAGCTGCACTGAGATCAAGCAGGACCATGACAGAGCATTTCCCTGCATCAGCAGCCATCAGGAGGTGGCAGGTGCAACTGGTGGAGGAGGGTCACGGCCAAAAGTGTGGAGGAGCAATGAAGCAAAGTCCCAAAACGACACCTTGTGCCATCTGACCAAGAGGCCCCTGCTCTGCAGCCCAAACCTGAGCTCATGAAACAGTCCGAAACCAGAGTTGTGCCGCCTATTCCAGAGGCCCCTGCTCTGCAACCCAGGACTGAGCTCAAGGTATTCTCCAAGGCTAGAGTTGTGCCGCCTACCCAAGAGGCCCCTGCTCTGCTGCCCGAGCCAGATCTCCTAAAGCCGTCTGCTGTCAGAGTTGTGCCGCCTATTCTAGAGGCCCCTGCTCTGCAACCCAAGACTGAACTAAATAGATCATCAGATGCCAGAGTTGTGCCGCCTATTCTAGAGGCCCCTGCTCTGCAACGCCTCCTGTCTCCAGCTCTGAAGTCGACGTCTCCCCGTCTCCTGTCTCAGAGTCGACTGCCCCGTCTCCTGTCTCAGAGTCGACTGCCCCTTCTCCTGTCTCAGAGTCGACGGCCCCGTCTCAAGTCTCCCCACAAGTGTCTACGTCCCCATCTCAAGTCTCCCCACAAGTCTCAAGTGTCCCAGTCACTGTCCAAGTCTCAAGTGTTCCAGTCTCAAGTGTTTCAGTCACAGTCTCAAGTGTTCCAGTCTCTCGAGTCCCAAGTGTTCCAGTCTCAGTCCCCATCTCCAGAGTTCCAGCCCCTGTCCCCAGAGACCCTTCCTCGACCTCC
The DNA here is from genome assembly GCF_043380555.1 of Nothobranchius furzeri. Taxonomy (NCBI): domain Eukaryota; kingdom Metazoa; phylum Chordata; class Actinopteri; order Cyprinodontiformes; family Nothobranchiidae; genus Nothobranchius; species Nothobranchius furzeri. Next base: position 19,512,556 of record NC_091742.1, read on the forward strand.
TCCTCCAAAGCCCCCAATCCCCAGGGTTTCCTGTTCCTGCCTCCTGGTTCCCCATCGCCAGCCCCCAAGACTTCCCTGGTCCCGCCTCCTGGTCCCCCGTCGCCGGCCCCCTAGGCTTCCCTGGTCCCGCCTCCTGGTCCCCTGTCGCAGGCCCCCTAGGCTTCCCTGGTCCCGCCTCCTGGTCCCCCGTCACCGGCCCCCTAGGCTTCCCTGGTCCCGCCTCCTGGTCCCCTGTCGCTGGCCTCCCGGGGTCTCCTGTTCCCTCCTCGCCCACCCTTTTTGGGTTGTGTTTTGTTCGTTCCCTCCTCTCCCTCCCTCTGGTTTTCTCGTGTCCTGTGTTGTCTTGGCTTGTGCTTGTTGTTGGTTGTTCGTGTTTGGGCGTATGGTATCCGCCCCTTGGGGGGGGGGGGGTGTTACTGTCATGGTCTGCGTCTGCGTCTTCCTTCACGTGTCTCCTGATGTTTCTCCATCCCTCTCTAGATTCTCTTCTGTGTCTCATAGCGCCCTCGTGTGTCTTTTGTCTACGTCTCAGTTAAGTGTCTCATGTTGTTTCCCTTTTAAATCATTCCTCCCAGGTCAGCTCCAACCTCTTTGTCCCCAGCTCAGTGTGTGTGTGTGTGTGTGTGTGTGTGTGTGTGTGTGTGTGTGTGTGTGTGTGTGTGTGTGTGTGTGTGTGTGTGCGTGCATGCGTGCGTGTCCTCCCCAACTCAATGTGTGTGTGTGTGTGTGTGTGCTCCTCCAGCTAGTTTGAGCCCTTCCCTCTGTCTTTAGATAATTGTTGTTTAGTTTTGTGTTAAGGTATTTGCCCTCCTCTGTTTCTGTTTTCCCAGTTAGATTATCATATTCACCTATCTTCACTCCAGCCCTCGCTCCACACACCTGCTGCCATTTTCCCTAATTACTCCTCCCTGTGTATTTAAGCCATGTCTTGTCTCTGTCTTGTGTCGGCCCATTGTGGTAATTCTGTCAAGCCTTCTCTAGTCTCTAGCATTTTGAATCTCAGTCTTTTCTAGTCTTTTGTGTTTTTGTCTCTAGCTTAGTTATTGAACATTTTTGGACTTATTGGCTCCCTGCCTTTGGATCTACTTTTGTTGTTCTGGGCTCATCCAAATAAAGGATATTTTCTTATATCCCCTCCTGCCTCGAGTCATCTTAGGTTCCTGCATTTTGGGTCCTACCATCCCGTATTGTGACAACTAGACCTATTAACCAGGCTGTAAAAGTGTTTATTTCTGCTGTGAAGTTGGCATTTTTAACATCAAATCAAATCAAAGCTTTATTTATAGAGCGCCTTCCGCAACCCTGTCAGGAAGCCCAAGGCGCTGAACACGGTACACGAGAGAAACAGGTAAAAACATTAGAGTAGAAAACAAATGGGTAAAACAAGAGATAAAGAGACCGATGAAAGCAGGGAATTAAAATCAACATAAATGAAGGCCTAACTCAAACACATTCAGGGAATGCCAAGCGGAGGAGGTGGGTTTTTAGGCGACTCTTAAAGGCTGGCAGAGATGGGGACAGCCTGACTGAGGGTGGAATGACGGTGCTAGGACTGAGAAAGCCCGGTCCCCACTAGTACGACACCTAGAACGAGGGACAGCGAGAGGCCTTGGTCAGAGGAGCACGGAGCGCGTGATGGGGAATGTCTGTTCAGGAGCGTGGCCAGATAGGGGGGAGCACTAACCTGGAATAAATTGTAAACAAAGACAAGGAGTTTAAAGTGTGAACGATAACAGACCGGAAGCCAGTGCAGGGAGGCCAGAACCGGACTGATGTGGTCCCGTTTCCTGGTCCCAGTCAGAAACCTGGCTGTGCAGTTCTGCACAACCTGTAGGTGGCGCAGTGATGACTGACCCCGGCCTGCATATAGAGAGTTGCAGTAATCAAGCCTAGAAATTACAAAAACATGGAGTACCCGCTCCAGGTGGGCTGTCGACAGCATAGGCTTGATTTTACATGGGAGTTAATGAGGATTTGCTGTGTTTTGGATCCACCCCCAGTGAAAAAAAGAAAAAAAGGAATTTATCTTTTATTTAGCACGTCATGAGGCGCTTCATGAAAAAATTATTTAAAATTAAATTTAAAATGACAAAAATGTGACGGGTGAACTGCTTTTTTTATCACTTCCTGATGAATCAGAAAGTGGAAAGAAAGTTTGGCGCTTGGGGATCTCTTAGAGATAAGATCTACCCTCTGTAGTAAATGCTAAAGCACATCTTAAAGATCCCCACTGTCACTTTAGCTTATTGCAGCCCTATGGGCCCACAGAGCAAACACAAATATGCTCATATACACGCATAACCTCCCACTAATAATTGGGGCAGAGAGAGGCAGCCTGGATTCAGGGACTTGTAAACACACTTCATTCTCCCAACAATTCTCTTTGATCTTTATCAAACAAAACAACTCGCTTGATGTATTTGGTGCTCCTGTCTCTAAACTTGAACTCACTGCAATGCACTTTTCCCACTTCGATTTCCCACCCATAAATAAGGCACTCTTGATTTTCCTGACTGTGGGCTTTCAGTAGACCAATAGCTGCCATGTCTGTCACATCCATTAATTCTGCAGCATGCAGGCAAGTTCAGCTAAACTGCCTGCTGGAGGCTTCATGTTTACGTCTCAGGAAAGATCTTTTTGCATATCTGATCAGATTTGGGTTTATTTTTAGCAATTTGAAGCACAGGGTGTTATGTGTTCAAAAAGTGTGCAGTGGATTGTTAGAACTCCACTAGAACTTCACTCACGTTACGGTGGTTGTTCTGCTCCGGAGACCAAGCTTTCCTGTCAAGAGTTCCCTTCCTGTGTTCACAGAAAGACAGGTGAATAAAAAACATTTGAATCCTGCCCTTCAGCATCTGGATCCCATAGTCTATAACAATCTGATCTTTCTCTCTCACAGGCAGTTTGTTTCTATGGCAACCTGATGATGCTCTGTGGCAGGATGGGGAGGAGAGGGATAAAAGGAGGGAAGGAGGAGACTAAAAGGAGACTGAGGTAGTTGCACCAAAGATTGGGTGATTCGGAGCAGAGGACTCACACCGTTTAAAAATAAAACTGGATTGGACGTCTCTGATTCGACCTTCCTCATGTGTAGCGGAAGTGGAAGACATGGATCTCCCGGTGTGTTGGTGTGTGAGTCAGAGAGGTACTCTAGAACATGTTGTCATTTTTATTGTGCTGTTTTACATAATATGAAGGAAACAGTCAGGATGGCAGATTCACATCAGCCAGTTACAAATAGACAGGTCTCAGCTTGATCTTGGAGAAACAAACACACACACACACACACACAAACACACACACACACACACACACACACACACACACACACACACACACACACAGGATGGAGTCTCTCTCCTTCCATTTTCTATATTGGCTTATACACTCTTGCGTGACTCACTGCCTTTACTTCCACCTTGCTGTTGCCATAGCAACCACTGGGTTCAGATTCAAAACAATCTAGCAACTGGGGGAAAAAAATCCTTTGTTTTACCTTTTGGATCACAGCTGTGCTAAATTAACCCTCTGTAATTTACTGGAATTGCTTCTGTCACGCAACACTGTTGTGAATTCGGTCAGTTTGTGTATTTTTTGACTGCTTTTAGTTGCCGATTACATTCTGGTGATAATTACTACACTTGTTTGTTCATGAATTGCCCCAAAATAGACATTTTGAAAGCTGTAGAAGCATAATATCGTCATCATAATATTAACATTTTACCTTAAATTATATTAAACCTGTATCCTAAATAACACAAAATAGAAGAAAACAGGACACACATTCCCAGATATCGATATTAAAGTATAGACATGATTAGTACCAACAAAACAGGCATTCCTTGAAAGAATGCATTTTTCCTTTCATCATGCCAGATATTAAGATAAGGGTTTTAGCCATACTTAGTCAAATCTTGAGAAAATAATACATTATGTATGATTTTATGCAATACTGCAAGATTTCTCTAGTTTGGCAACCCATCCTAAATATGTGTATTGTCTGGCCCTGACCCATTGACAGAGCTTAGTGGTAGAAGCAGAATCTATGGTTGTCTTTCAAACTGTCTCTGCAGGCAATCAGACAGCACAAGGACCAATCAGAGCAACAAACAATGTGACATATTCATTTTGATGGAAATTAGTGAACAAGGAAGTCACACACCATCAAATTTGTACCTCTATCTGCTCATGTCTCAAAGGAGAGCCTAAGTCTAAATAAATCCAAAGTTAAAGCCAAAGCCACTTCAAACTAGCATAATTCCTGCGCTGCAGCCATCGTTTTTGTTTTGCTCTGTCGCAGCTTTTCCGTCACCAAAAAGAAAAAGCTTTGCCATAATGATGCTAAGCCCGTCCAACGTCTCTCTAAAAACACAGTCCTGTAATTGGCCAGGACTATGCTTAGCCAAGTCAATAGTAGACCTGATGAGGGTTCTATTGAGTGTTGCTAGAGTGACCTGTAAAACAAAATTTTTTGCTACTGCTAGTTTGTCTAGATTTCCTATGACTCACCACTTATTTACATGTTCAGAAAACTGAACTATTGCCTTAAATCAACTTAAATCTGTTTTTAAAATGCATGTAAACGTGTTAGTCTGACTGAAGATGACCTGGTTCTAATCAGGCATAAACAGTCCAGATTATGTGGTTGAAAACCATTTTTGGATATGGTTCAGTCAAGCTGGTTGGACACTTTGTGGGGGTGTGGACGCGGTCTTCTGATGATATCATTGCTACAGCGTAACCTTTGACTGTTGTGCATATCCTGCTTTACGTCGACAGTGCCTGTTTACTATTTGTGTTGCTATAGACTAAATGGAAAAAAAACCCTAAATAATTAGGTTTTCTAATTTAGGTAAGGCAGCTTTATTTGTATAGCATAGTGTTGTGCCCGAAATCGTTTGTTTGTTTGTTTTTATGAACATAAACTGAACTAGCTCGTATTTTGCCTGATGGACATTAAAGTGAGTGCATTCGTTCTGGTGTGGGTGAATGGGTTGATAAATGGAGTTCCCTCGACGTTCGAGCTCTAGATCTATATGAAGCTTAAGCTATAGCTAAAACATCCTGTGAATTATATTGGGGCAGCAGTAGTTCAGGAGGTAGAGCTGGTTGCCTCATGATCAGAGGGACATTGGTTTGATTCTAGCCTCTATAAGTTCCATGTATTATTATTATTATTATTATTATTATTATTATTATTATTATTATTATTATTATTATTTATTTATTTATTTATTTATTTATTTATTTATTTAAAAAGTAGACCCCACAATTGTGGCTGCCATAGTCAGTAGCAGTCGGTGCGGTGAAATGTGGTCACCATATAGCCTGGCCAGCCAGTCCGATGCCACCTTACGGAAAGCATTGGGGCTGAGAACTCTTCTATTGAAATAACCCCCACCCCCTGAGAATTCTAACCGAGCCAATCAGTGCTGAGTAGTGTACGTCACACACTGCAATGCTGAGTTTCTCATAAATAATGAAGATGGCGTCTGAAGCGAAGTTCGCTGTGGCTCTTTCCTCTGTTCTAAACGACTTGAACATGTCTTTAAAACCATAACAAGTAGAAGCGCTAAAAGCCTTACCTCTAAAGAAAGATGTTTGCACTGACGTCAGACGCCATTTTGGGCTACAGCTAAAAAACTACAGCGTTGCGCGGTACAGTCTGTATTTCCGCCTTTTTTCTGATTGGTTACTTTTGAGCTGGCTAGTCCCGCCCCTCATGTGCCTCTTGGCCTGTGAGTAACCAGACTAGTTCTCTGTGTAGAATTAAACAGAGGACGAGTCTGGCAGGCCAGGCTAGCCACCATAGGCAGTAGCCATCAATGCGGCATCTACACTTGGAGGATGAACCTCATGGTGCGTTCCATTTACCTTCAGAAAATATAAAACATCAAATAATATCAATTTTAGAGGCACTCTTACAAGTTCATCTTGTAAAATTAACATAACCTGTCATGACTCCCATCCTTCACCCTCCTCCACTTCCTCATTATACCTTCATTCAGCTCACCTGGTTCCTCTCACCAAGCTCCAGCCAAGCCCTGCTTTCCCCAGCAACCTCTGTCAGCTTCAATCAGCTCCATTCATTCCACCTGCTCCTGTAATCAGCCTCATCCCATTCACCTGCTTCCCCTGCTATAAAAGAACCAGCCATCCAGTCAACCGATGCCAGATTATTACAGCCTTGCCAGTAGTTCTCCAGCCATCCACCCTGCCTGATCTTTGCCTCTGGACCTTGTTTTTTGCCTGACCCCTGCCTTGCTCTCTGCCTGCCACTTTGACCTTAGCCTACCTCTGAACCTGCCTCAGCCTTGCCCTCCAGGTACCTCTGCATTAAATAAAGACTTTTTAATATATTTTTACTGTGTTGGCGTCTTCACGGGTCTTCTGAACTCGGTTCCTGACAGAATAATCTGGCCAAAAATCTGACCCAACGCTGACACAGCACTTGGAGTATTTTTTTTTCTTTTCTTTTTTCATCGTACCTGTCATGGAGGATCTCACGCTCCTGGAGTTTATGGAGCTAGAGAAGGAGCAGGAGTCACCATTCTGGGGAACGTGGCTGGCCATCAGGCCAGAGCCACGCAGAGGCTCCACTCCTCTGTCCAGGCCTGCTGCAAACGTCTTGTGCAGCAGGTTCATGACCACACCGCTTCAGCCTCAAACCCCTCCTGTCAGGTCACGACGGCGGCGGTCCCGGAGGTTTTCTGGAGCTGATAAGAGGGTTGATCCTTCTCCCGTGCTGGTGTCGGCGGGTTCCTCGGACAGCACCTCATGTTCTGCTTCTGGACCGGTCCCAACAGAGGAGATTGTTCAGGGGATTATGCAGATGGTCGAGGAGGCTGTGTGGGAGCTCTTTGCCAAGCCAACCTGCCCCCACTTACGTCTGCGGGCGGCTGATAGGTTAAATATCATCTTCTCCACCCATCCAGAGTTGATTGCGGTTCCAGCACTTGGTAATTACTACCTTTATGTCCGGAGGGTATATGGGTCTGCACTGAAGGATGTCGCCACAGAGGGTCTGACCTGCTGTGAGAGGTGGTCACCTTCCCCAGAACCCTCCAACGCATCACATCCTGCTCTGGCGGTGGTCCCGGGGGACGCATCGCATCCTGCCTCGGCGGTGGTCTCGAGGGACGCATCGCATCCTGCTCTGGCGGTGGTCCCGGGGGACGCATCGCATCCTGCTCTGGTGGTGGTCCCGGGGGACGCATCGCATCCTGCTCTGGCGGTGGTCTCGGAGGACGCATCTCATCCTGCTCTGGCGGTGGTCTCGGAGGACGCATCGCATCCTGCTCTGGCGGTGGTCTCGGAGGACGCATCGCATCCTGCTCTGGCGGTGGTCTCGGAGGACGCATCGCATCCTGCCCTGGCGGTGGTCCGGGAGGACGCATCGCATCCTGCTCTGGCGGTGGTCCGGGAGGACGCATCGCATCCTGCTCTGGCGGTGGTCCGGGAGGACGCATCGCATCCTGCTCTGGCGGTGGTCCGGGAGGACATATCGCATCTTGCTTCGACGGATGAGGTCCAAGAGGCCCCGGCCCAGCCTGTCCAAGGGGCTCCGGCCCAGCCTGTCCAGGGGCTCCGGTGAAACCTTTCCACGAGCCTCCAGTCCAAGGGTCGACACCTCCAGGCTCTGAAGAGGACCTCTCCTGCCCCTGCTCTGAAGAGGACCTCTTCTGCCCCTGCTCTGAAGAGGACCTTTCCTGCCCCTGCTCTGAAGAGGACCTCTCCTGCCCCTGCTCTGAAGAGGACCTCTCCTGCCCCTGCTCTGAAGAGGACCTCTCCTGCCCCTGCTCTGAAGAGGACCTCTCCTGCCCCTGCTCTGAAGAGGACCTTTCCTGCCCCTGCTCTGAAGAGGACCCCTCCTGCTCTGAAGAGGACCCCTCCTGCTCTGAAGAGGACCCCTCCTGCTCTGAAAAGGACCCCTCCTGCTCTGAAGAGGACCCCTCCTGCTCTGAAGAGGACCCCTCCTGCTCTCAAGTTCCCCAGTCTCAAGTTCCCCAGTCTCAAGTTCCCCAGTCTCAAGTTCCAGAGTCTGTGTCCCCTCAAGTCCCAGAGTCTGTGTCCCCTCAATTCCCAGAGTCTGTGTCCCCTCAAGTCCCAGAGTCTGTGTCCCCTCCTAGTCTTAGTCGTGGTCCAGTGTCCCCTCCTAGTCTTAGTCGTGGTCCAGTGTCCCCTCGTAGTCTTAGTCGTGGTCCAGTGTCCCCTCGTAGTCTTAGTCGTGGTCCAGTGTCCCCTCGTAGTCTTAGTCGTGGTCCAGTGTCCCCTCGTAGTCTTAGTCGTGGTCCAGTGTCCCCTCGTAGTCTTAGTCTTAGTCTTGGTCCAGTGTCCTCTGTCACCACACTCCCACGGTCCCGGCTCCTGGTTCCCCGTCGCCGGCCCCCCAGACTCCCACGGTCCCGGCTCCTGGTTCCCCGTCGCCGGCCCCCCAGACTCCCACGGTCCCGGCTTCTGGTTCCCCGTCGCCGGCCCCCCAGACTCCCACGGTCCCGGCTCCTGGTTCCCCGTCGCCAGCCCCCCAGACTCCCACGGTCCCGGCTCCTGGTTCCCCGTCGCCGGCCCCCCAGACTCCCACGGTCTCGGCTCCTGGTTCCCCGTCGCCGGCCCCCCAGACTCCCACGGTCCCGGCTCCTGGTTCCCCGTCGCCGGCCCCCCAGACTCCCACGGTCCCGGCTCCTGGTTCCCCGTCGCCGGCCCCCCAGACTCCCACGGTCTCGGCTCCTGGTTCCCCGTCGCCGGCCCCCCAGACTCCCACAGTCCCGGCTCCTGGTTCCCCGTCGCCGTCCCCCCAGACCCTTCCGGCCCTCCTTCCTGGTCCCCCTCCTCCCACCCTGCTCTGGTTTCCTGTGGGCGTCTGGTATCCGCCCTTGAGGGGGGGGGGGGGGGGGGTTCTGTCATGACTCCCATCCTTCACCCTCCTCCACTTCCTCATTATACCTTCATTCAGCTCACCTGGTTCCTCTCACCAAGCTCCAGCCAAGCCCTGCTTTACCCAGGAACCTCTGTCAGCTTCAATCAGCTCCATTCATTCTACCTGCTCCTGTAATCAGCCTCATCCCATTCACCTGCTTCCCCTGCTATAAAAGAACCAGCCATCCAGTCAACCGATGCCAGATTATTACAGCCTTGCCAGTAGTTCTCCAGCCATCCACCCTGCCTGATCTTTGCCTCTGGACCTTGTTTTTTGCCTGACCCCTGCCTTGCTCTCTGCCTGCCACTTTGACCTTAGCCTGCCTCTGAACCTGCCTCAGCCTTGCCCTCCAGGTACCTCTGCATTAAATAAAGACTTTTTAATTTATTTTTACTGTGTTGGCGTCTTCACGGGTCTTCTGAACTCGGTTCCTGACATAACCAGTGCAACTACGTAGCCTCTTTTAGAAAATAATGCTGCCAATTTGCCACAACGCCGAACCAGCATCAGGGAGTCAGACCATGGCGGTAATGTGGCGCAATCTTGTCCTGTTTACAAAAGATTATGCGATGACGGTATAAAGGTGGTATAGAGGCAGTCTCAGTGTTGCCACGGACTTCTGTTTTTCTTGGACTTAACTTGATTTTTATTGAGATTGAAGCCACGCTCATTACGTTTTTTAGCAAGCGGCTCCTAAAGGTGTCTGTCTTCCACAGTCAGTGCAGCCTCTGGTGATCTGAGCTCCAGCTCTAATGTAGAGAAACTCCCAGAGCGCTGCATCTCTAGTTCTCCCCATTTTTGTGTATTTAAACAGACTATCCATTCATCCATCCATTTTCTTTCACTTAACCGGTGTCGGGTTGTTGGGGCAGCAGTCTAAGTCGAGAGGCCCAGACGTCCCTCTCCCCAGCCACTTGGATCAGCTCTTCTGAAGAGGATTCCCTGGCCAGGTGAGAGACAGTCCTCCTACGTGTCCTGGGTCTCCCTTTAGGTCTCCTCCCAGTTGGACGTGCCCAGAAAACCTCACCAGGGAGGCCTCCAGGAGGCCTCCTGACCAGATGCCCGAGCTACCTCAACTGGCTCCTCTCAATGTGGAGGAGCAGCGGATCTACTCCGAACCCCTCCCAGATGACCGAGCTTCTCACCCTATCTCTAGGGGAGAGCCCAGCCACCCTGCAGAGAACTAATTTCGGCCGCTGTATCCGCAATCTTGTTCTTTCGGTCACTACCCAAAAGCTCATGACCATAGGTGAGGGTAGGAATGTAGATCGACCAGTAAATCGATTTAAACAGACTCACTAGAAGATGAAAATGAACAAAGACACAAACACACACACACACACACACACACACACACACACACACACACACACACACACACACACACACACACACACACACACTATTACTTACACACACTCCTGTGGAAAAAATAATGTTTCGATTATTTTAAATGCAGTTTTTACAGCAAAAGATGGATTTAAAAAAAATAAATACAAACAAATACATTTAATTCAAAGGTAATATACAATAGCATTGCCACCACAAACACTAAATTATTCACTTACCAATTTAGAAAGGAACTGATCTACAAACCAGCAGCAGGATCTGCGCACTTTTCGATATCAATAAGCGGGGCTAACTGGATATACACACACACATAAACAGCAAGGGCACGGGGTGGGGTGGTTTGAATAACAGCAAGTAGAAGCGCTCGTCAAAAATTCTTGCCTGATGTGAACAGAGGAGCAGAGGGCAGCATGTACGCTTTGTGAGAGATCTGCTTTGCTGCTGATGTTAAACATGCGTTAGTCTCCGTGAGATCTGGATCTCAAACGGCAAGAGAACGCCATTCATAAACTTGTCTTCACTTCAACATGCATCATGCAAAATACGAGCTAGTTCAGTATAATTACATTAAAAAATGTTTGCATTGAAAGAAAAAATATATATATTTTTTAATTTATTTTTTTATTTTTTAAACAAACTAGTTCAGCGTTGATAGGCTTTGTTCAAATTCAGGGGATGCAGGAATTCTAATGCAACTTTTTCAGTGGAATGGGATGAGGCCAACTCATGGGCATCATGTGCACACAAAGGGGCAAAAGCACGAGTATCCATCTCTTCGATGGACGATTAAACAATTTATTGATACATCCTGAGTGAGTAAATCGTCTCGTAACATCCATAGACGATCTTTGACTGCATCCTCTGTCCGCAGCGGCATTCTTTCAGTGAACACGGCCGCCTTTAAGACCCGGGGCGGCCTTCAGGGGAAGTCCTCTGCCGCTGGCGGGGAAAGGCAGGCAGTCAGAAGCCCAGAAACACACACACACACACACACACACGCACACACACACACACACACACACACACACACACACACACACACACACACACACACATGCTTACCCAAGCTCCTCTCCGACAGAGAGAGCGCAGAGAGGGATAAACAGAGAGGGAGACTAGAGGAACGCAGCAGCGGCTCGTGTGTGTATGTGTGTGTGTGTGTGTGTGTGTGTGTAGGTACGCTCGGTGCTAGAAACGACTGGCGGGGCGGAATCATGGAGGAGCTCAGGAAAAACGTTGGAAAGTGACCTAGAAGCAAAACGAAGAGAGACAGAAAGAGGGGAGAAGAAAGGAGTGTTATAAAGCTCGGAAGGAAGGAAAGAAGGAAGGAAGGAAAGGAGTCAAGAGAGTGGATCAGGGGTTCATCTGGAACTCTACAAGGATTCTCAGGTGACTCCATGGGTCCTTTATAAGTGTCCTTGAAGTGTGTGTCTGTGTGTGTGTTCGTCCATCCTTGATATCTGTGTGGAGACAAGAGTGTGTTCCATAGAGGTTGCTGAAAAAGTATGTAACTGGAGCTGAAATGACCACTGCAAGCTGGAGTGAAGGGATCAAAAGGAGTGGCTACTTTTTAGGGAACAGCCTGATCCCATTTCCACACTCACACACACACACACACACACACACACACACACACACACACACACACACACACACACACACACACACACACACGCTCACTCTCTCTCTCCCTCCCTCTATTCAGAATGCTACTTTAAGTTGAGTAAAAGGGAAAAAAGGGAACAGAGGAAAACTTCATATTAAGAAGTCCACTTCCAACTTGTGTGTGTGTGTGTGTGTGTGTGTGTTTTCATTTGCACTGTGTTCAGGAGTTTCTTGTGCAATGAGTAAAGCACATCTGTTCTCAAATGTCAAGGAAACAGTGCTGATTTTAATCTGTTTTCCTTAAGCTTGGTTGTTGCTGAATGAGTAGTAGCAGCTTCTGAATGTGTGTGTGTGTGTGTGTGTGTGTGTGTGTGTGTGTGTGTGTGTGTGTGTGTGTGTGTGTGTGTGTGTGTGTGTGTGTGTGTGTGTGTGTGAGTGAGTGAGTGAGTGAGTGAGTGAGTGAGTGTGTGTGTGCGTGTGTGTTAATGTGTCATATTCAGCAAACAGGTTGAGGGAGGCAGATCTGATCAGAGGCACAGCAACAGAGGAAAGAGCGTGGCACTGGCTGAGCAGCAGCACATTGGATTACACACAGACGAACACACGCACACACACACACACACAAAACGTCCATTGCCAGGAGAACAGCTGTCAGACATGTGTGTGTGCGCCTGACAGCCTTTCGCTTAATGCACGCTTCTTCCTCTGCACGTGCTGGACTGTTTGCTCTTATATTATCTGTCCTTTGCCAAGTGAGTTTGTGTCCGTTAGAGGTTGTGTAAATATGCACAAGTGGGGTGTAGAGTCGTCTCCTTAGACAGACAGACGGTGCGTGTCTGCCTCCCGAGGTCTGTAGACAAGTCCAGCGGTGAAGGATGAGACAGAGAGAGAGGGAGGAAGGGAGGGATGATGGAGATTTTAGGACAAGAAGAAGAGGGAGAGGGGGATAAAAGAAATTAAGGAGATGGAGAGGAGGAGACAGGCGCTGGCGTGCTTTCTCCAGGAGTGCTAAGAGTGCTGCTCATTCATAATTCACCTCTATGGCAAACGTTCATTCACATTTTGACCCCCCATGGCTGCTCTCAATGGAGTTCTGGCCCCTCAACCTCTCGCTGTCTCTCAATGGGACGACCCCGTGGCGCTCAGCTGGACCACTTCTCCTTCACTTCTTCAGACAGAACCTCCACTGTTTTCATTTGCCACGGCTCTTTTAACACGAGTGCTTTTTCCTGCTAGAGGCTCTGATGTGAAATTGAACTGTGTAAATTGAATATTGAGCTCAGATTCCACCCTCCACACAGATAATTGAAATGGACAGATCAGTGGGTCTTAGTGCAACTGTTTGACTGATTCCCAGCTGAAAGAAACAGCCCGTCATCCGATCCATATTTCATGTGCGAATAAGCCGAATGGTGTGTGTTTGGAACACATGGTTTATTCTGCATAAATACTCACAATGTTCAGTATTTCTGGTCGTGTTAGCCTCATCTGAAGCTGCACGCGCTCATCTCACAGCTGAGCGTCCGGCGGCTGAGAGCCATATGGCGGTGCGTCTGAAATGCAACGTCAGGTGGAAGCGTACAGCCAAGGCTACGGTACATTTAGTTCTGAAAGGTAAACATTACCTTATCAGCAAAAGGGATAAAAATATCCTGACCTATTAGATTTCATAGGGATGATGGAGTGTATTTATCCAAAGAAAAGAGGACATGGTGCGGCATGCTCACATGGGAAGTGGCAATTGCTAATAATAATTTCAGATTTCACTGAGAAGTGGAGAGTGCTGAGCAGGTGGTTTGGCGACATGTGGTGGAGAGGGAGCTTTGCACATGAAACACAAGCGGCTGCTCACCTTCCCGTAAAATACAATCATCTCCTGAATTTGCATCATGGTTCAAAATTCTCATCCTTTTTTTGTAGGAGGTGTTGCGTTACTATGACAACCATATCAGGACCATGTTTGTTGGAGGTAAAAGCACACCAGAACAATGCTGGACTTCCCATCCAGCCTTTCTCCTGGTGATTTGGAAAGATATAGAAGGCAGTTATAATTTTTGACCTGGAAGATTCGTGGTTTTTTTAGGACTAGGGATGCTTGATATTAACTCGTAATTTAAGGATGTCCCGATACAACTTTTTCACTTCCGATACGATACCGATATTGTAGCTTTCAGAATTGATTGATGCCGATATCAATCTGATACGATATCAGCAAAAATCATACATACGTTTCTCTATTTTGTAGTGTGTAATGTATGAGGTGATATTACTCAATCAGAGAACAATAAACAACAACCATAAGTGTGAAAAAAATGACAATTTTTTTAACCATTGGTTTCAATGGTTCAATCTCCTACCTACCGGGTCTCATGTTGTGAACTGTGACGTTCGTGCTTACATGTCGGGTGTTTTTTTTTTTTTGCATTAGAGTGCTACACCCTGCTGGTGTAACCCTGTTAATGCCTTTTTTTCTCCCTCCCCTGAACTTTCCTCATGTATTCCTTCATTCATCTACAAAAGGAGCGCCGTCATGGCTGCTCTCATGGTCTGCCTGTATCTGTCCTGTCTATATGTGTGTGTGTAACCTTGGTCAGGTTGTACTGTGGAGTCAAGTTCCTATGCTCTGATCTGGAGTGCTGGCAATAAAATTCATTCTGATTCTGATTCTGATTCTGAAAAAGGCGATCCTTAACGTACCGCTTATATTGGATATTTTTGATGTTGTCCGATATAATCCAAAACAGTGTTTTTGGGCTGATATTGAATTATTATCGGTATCGGAACGGGACATCCCTACCAATATGTGCTGTGTTCCCGTCTTGTAAAAAGAATAACTAAAACAGGTTCGGTCACTAGCAGCTATGGTGATGAAAGGTTTATAAATATATTTAGATAACAAAAGCAAACCTTGGGTGAAGCTTCTTGTATGCTAGCTGTGAGGACAGTGGATGTTCACTACACAGGGACACGCTTCTACTTCAAGATCTTATATGGAGCTAGGGACTTGTCCATAGGGCCTCTCACCTTTGGACTACTACGATAGGTTCCAACCAGCCTTGCAACCCGGGCAGGAACAGCAGCGTGCAGAAAATCAGATGGATAGAAGGATGGAATGGGCAATCATGTTGACTTGTGGCGCATTTGAATGGCCTTAAAGTTTAAATACCCAGTACCATAATCAACATAAATTCCTCTAGTATTAGGCTCTGGATGGTACAAGGTAAAACTACATGATGACAAATATCCCGTTGCATTTCCACTTGTTATGGATTTAATTCCCACTGGATCAGAACACTTTGATCAAAAGCGGTGGTTCCCAAAACTTCAGCTTCAGACTCGCAGCATAGTAGGATTGCGATCACATTCCATCTGGTTGAAGTCGACAATATTTGCAAATAACTCTTAAACAAAGCCGCAATGAAACGTTATTTAGCACAAACTTCTGTTATTTTCAGGTTTTCCCTTCAGGGGCTGTCTCCATTTAGTCCTAATCACACTGATCGTCTTACAATAAGCTCTGCTGCTCTCACAAACAAAAAAACATAGTCATCCATCCATCTTCTTCTGTATTTTTCATGTTAAGGGGGTAGCAGATCCAACAGTGGAACCCATAGAGTTTCTTGCAAGGAAATTTCTAGAGGGAAGCTACTATGGTAATCTTAATCAGACACCTGAACCTGACCTCTGTTGACCCCTTTTGACAATGCTCTACTCAGCGACAACACACCTCTCAAAAGCTGGTACCAGCCTATTTATTAGGTCATGATCCAGATCCATAGGTGATGGCAGGAATGTAGCTGCTGTTGCAGCAGCTTCTTCTCAGGCTGCAGCAGCACTCCTCCCATCCTCCAGTCTGCTGCCCCTTATGAACAAAATACCAAGATACTTCAATTCTTCCACTCAAGTCAAAGATTAGTCAAAAATAGTGTTTTCCTTAATTGTTAGGGTTTTTGTGGCATAAAATATCTTGTGAAAAAAATGTATTTGTATAAAAAAGAGATTTAATTAATTATTAAACACTCTAAATAATTAATAATTGGTATCGGCAAGCACCGGTATCAATTTCTAAGCATTTCCCCATCTATGGGAAGTATTTCCCCATTTAGAGGTCCAGCATTCGTTGGAGCAAACTTCACCCAGAATTCTCTCAGTGGAAGATAAACACCTGCTGCTGTGTTTAACTGTGTAAAAGTCAAACTAAGTGTAATAATTGCTTTGTGCATCCTGAGTGTGATTCAGGAGGAGCCATAGAAAGTGCTTATGTGGAGAAAAATGTTTTAGATTAAACACCAAACTTATTTTAATGTGTACCTACAAAGCAGGAAGTCATTCCGCTCTGTTACACCATTTACCACTTTCAGCAAATATCTCCTTACAGCTTGACTATTTGCTTTGTGTGTGTTCAGCAAAGAACTCTTGTTTGTACACAGCTACTGACCGGGAAATGGCAAACAGGCTGAGAGATGGTTGAGGAACTGTCCAGGAGGGGAAAGATCAGAACATAAAGTAGAAAAGTACCATTAAAATTAGGGATGCACCGACACTGATATCGGTGTTGGTAAAAGTTAACTGATACCAATGCAGTGGCCTGAAGGTGGCTTCTCTATAACTTGTCGTTTCTGTTCATCTAATATTTTAGTTTTGTGATTGTTTCTATTAATATATTTTATTTTTTATCTACCTCAAAGGCTTTTCCTGCTTAAAGCAGAGAAGAAAATAAAACCGGTATTCTAATTCATAGCATTTTTTTTGTGTGTGTTATCGGTAATTAGTAGGGATGGACAATATATTGGTATCGATATCGGTATCGGCAGATGTTAGTCATTTTTAACATAGAGGTATCGGTTTGATAAATAAAACTGGGCTGATATTATCAACCGATAGTTTTTCTATCTTGTCTCCATTTGTTTGCCTGTTTCAGAGGGCGAGGGGAGTGATGTGTAATTGTTTAGTCATTTAAACAGTGAATGAAATCATCTCAGAACCATAAATATATGTGTTGCGTGTCTATAACAACATAAATTCAGCTTTAATAATTTTCATTCTATACAAAATCTGCAGATTTTAGAAGCATTGTCAGTATATCATTATCTGCAAATATTGGTTATCGGCCATAACAGTGATCTTAATATCAGATATCAGTATTGGCCCAAAATATTTATATCGGTGCATCACTAGTAATCAGGGATGTCCCAATACAACTTTTTCACTTCTGATACGATACCGATATTGCAGCCTTCAGTATTGACCAATACCAATATCAGTCCGATACGATATCAGCACAAATCATACATACTTTTACTTATTTTGTAGTGTGGAATGTATGAAAGACTTGATCAAGTGATATTACTCAGTTTGAGAACAAGAACCAATAACAGTAAGTATGAAAAAAATGACAATTTTTTAAACCATTGGTGCATCCCTAAATACTATGTCATTTTGTTTCATCTTACCGAAACATAAATGTGGTTTTCTGGTGTCAGACCATGAGGTTTAACCTTCAGATGAGTGAAAATGTAGCGTGTTTGTCTGGAGACGACACTCCTTCACCATCAGACATAAAAGCTAGGGATGTGAATCTTAGAGCAACTCACGAGTTGATTCGATTCCGATTCCCGGGGTGCCGATTTGATTCAGAATAGATTCTCGATTTAAATCGATTCACAATCAACATTAAAGAGTGTCAGTTCCAGAACTGACTACTTTGTTGTACAAGTTAGTTAAAGCTATGGGAAATTTTATTTTACTTTAACTTTATTTTACCTTGTAAATTTGCATTTTTTTTTAGCATGACCAGTTTAATCTAAAACTGTAAACAGAAGCAATATTTTGACCAAAAGGCAACATTTATTTTTGCTTACCTTGTAAAATATAACAAATCTTTAGTTACCTAACAGTAGCTTTGAAAGTAATACGGTCAAATACTTTTCAAGTATGTGTAGAAACAAGTTTAACATTTGAGTCCTCCACCTGTTTAAAAAAAGTGCCTCAGATTGCTTACAAAGGAAAATGAGTTCTCTCATTCATCAATAACTTTAAATAAATACATGAGTAATCCTGAGCACTCATTTATCAACATTGAAAAAAATATGAGAATATCTCAAATTAATGAGTAAGGAAAAAATTACATTCAATTTCCACTTATCAGCAGATTCAAAAATGAATCATCTCAAGTTATGGGACCACAAAAGTAAATGGAGTACTGACTCTCTTAACAAAGATTAAAAAAAAAAAACTGTAAAAGGTGCATCTCAAACCTGTAACGTGCCAAACAATTGAGTTCTTGGAATTGATTCTGAATCTTTATAAATAAGAGTCCTGATTCAGACTTGAATCGTTTTTTTTTAGCACCTCTAATAAAAACACCTTTATCTTCTTAATAATTAATTAAATAATGTATTTGTGTAGACATTAATACAGCAGTCCTTCGATCGAAAGTAAAAGGCTTTGGGCTCGTTCTGCTAAGTGTACTCTCTCTCAGTTACTCCCTGCAAAATAAATACAAAATGCATGAATGTATTCTGTGCGTTCAATGTAGTAAAGCATTATTTAAAAAAATATTTTGTGTGTGTTTGTCTTTCCTGGGGCTCCATTGTGTTGTGACAGCATCCAATACAAGTGAGGAAAGTGTGTTAATGCCAATTAGCCATTTGCTCTGTTTGCTATGAGCAAGGATATAGAAGTATTCCCTGCAGCTATTATGCATTGGTGCATACGTATTGCAAATGTTTACAGTCTGATCTAGAAACTCTTCCTGTGAAATGGAGATTTATGTTTTTTAAGCCTGAGACTCATTTGTAACTGCTTGCTTTGGATTTGTTTGTTGGGTTATCTCCAACCTCCCAGTATTGATTGCTTTGAAGATGGTTAGCTGTGCGTGTGATTCATAAATAGGTTCAGTTTTGTCTCTCAGGAATCTTGAAGCCAAAGTACTAACAGAAAAATGACTTTGAGTTACTGTTGTTCCCCATGATGTCCTCTACTTACGTTGCTCCGAACACACATAAGAACACCATATAGGGCTTTCACACCTTGGTCGGCAAGCCCCAGCCCTTGTATGATAATTGTGTTCACATCTGGGTAATACCTGCATTTTCCGTGATCAGCTTACCGTATTTTTTGGACCTGCTCTTTGGCGGTCTGCTTGGTGCAAAGCCAACCCAAAACAGCCACTACCGATTGATTGGCCGGCTGAAGTTCGCGCCTATCTATAGAGGGAGCCTGGTATTGGCGAGTAAAATCAGCCATTATCAGCGGGATACAGTAGAGACTGCTGCTCGGACCTTCCACTCCAGCGGCGGCAGGGTGACAGACTGCTGTGAGGAGCACAATGAGGGAGAGTGGGAGTCTCCAAAAGCAACACTGCTCACAGCCGCCTTTGTTTACTAAATTAAGGAAAACACCACAGGCTTCTCTGTGCGTCTTTTGCCCCACCCACGTGCTTAGAGACATTTGCGTTCCTGCAAAAGTGGGTTTTTCCCGGAGCTCGTTTTCTACCACATGCTAAAAACATGCATGATAGGTTGATTGGTTGTCCCTAGATGTGAGTGAGTTGTCACTGGTTGTTTGTATCTGCGTGGCCCCAATATGAACTGGAACCTGCCCAAGGTTTCCCCTGCCCCTTGACGTAGACAACAGCCCCCCACAACCCTACTGACCAAGAGCAGTTCAGAAAATAAGCATGTGTCCATTTGTCTTAGATACATCCTTTTCTACAATTATTCGATAATCTGTAGCTGTTGAGTTTGAGGGTGATATGTAGTCATGACAGACCGTAGGTACAGTCAGCAATCGGTCGATATTTAAACTAGCATCAACAACTTAATCAAAAACTTCAATTACTTTTGGAGCATTTAATGTATTTGGGTGCAAGATGATATTGAGTTAATCTTCTGTTATAGTCGACCACAACTACTTAAAGAGCTCACCAGAGCGGCTGGGTATAAGAGAAGGCGGAAACTAAATGCTTTACCGACCATTTTCCCACACAAGGAGCCTAAACGCCCTCGGACACTAGAGACGCTGGACGCTCTCCTGAGCCGAAAACCCGCTCTTTCAGCTGCTGCTTCTGTCACGTTCAGCGAACCATCGGACACGCCACTCGTCACAGATGAAGCTGAACATTCACCTCTCCCGTCAGTAAAACAAGCAGTAAGTGTAGCAGTACAGTGTCCTCCAAATATATAATATCTGCAAAAATGATTGAAGTCGGTTCACTGAATATCCTAATCGTCTATGAAGCACACGACAGCTCTGGATGCTAATAATCTCCAAAATCATTCATAATTGAAAAAGTTTGATCACACGATAGCTTACCGTTAACTTCTGCTGACAAAAATGTGAACACTCTCCCTCTCGGTTACCATGGAGACACATTTGCCGCACACACACACACACCACTGGTTTGGTCGTGCACTTGCTTAATCCCGCCCTTCTTGCTCTTCATTTTGATGCTTGTTTTGTGAAACATGGTCAGTGATGTCCTCATTAATGTTTCACTTTGGTTCAGATTGAAAAGGCTTCTTAAGTTTCACTTTTCAGAACCAGCTGAGATGATAAACTGGAGCGATGTAGAGCTCTCTGAGCATCTGTCTGTTAGAGCTGGCGCTCAGATCGTCAGACAGTTCATGGGAACTGTGCAGGGCATCTTTAGGAGCGCCTTGTCAAAAAACTGTGAGGAGCATGGATTCAGTGGCAATAAAAAGCACATTATGTTCAAATTAAAGAGAAATCTGTGTTAGTGCAGAGGCCACCTCCATACACCCTTTTTACCGCCATCCTGTAATCTTTTGTTAAATGGACCTAACTGACATGACTGGCTCTGATTTAGCTTTGGTGGAAAACCTTGTGTGACCATATAAAGGAACTATTTCATAAAATAGCTCCTATTCAGCAGGGGTGTGAAAAGTTGTTTTAAATGGAAATGCAACTGAAATAACCAGGATAGTTGAGAAGTACACAGCTCTTCTGGGTCTGTTTGGGTTCTAATAGTCATGAATTGGCCTCCTGCTGATACGAAAGCATTGTCCACAGAGCTGGACTTTCCTTCTCAGTAAACATCTCTTCACTCTGCTTTGCTGAGTTTCTGCCGATCTCGTTTCTAGGTCGTAAACATTTGCATGTGCATCATCCTGCATACAGAGATGTCAGCGTGTATAAAAATAAAGCTTATGAATAGATGTGTATAGAGGGCTGATGTCATGTTTGGTCCGGATCCACGGCCGGCGGATTGGGGGGCAGCTGTAGCAAGTATCAGCTTGGCTCAGTTATCTGACGTCTCTTTTTAAAAGAAGCACGGTTCGAGAAGTTGCAGTTCGTGTGTGTGAGGAGAGTCTCCATCTACTTGTTTGTGTGTTTTCAGCAGTGAAGGCATGCACACGATGACGCTGCTCTAGTTGCCAAGCAACACAGGAACGTGGGTTGAAGGATTTCCTGTCCTTAGGAAGCTTTGTTGTTTGAGTGGAGGGGAAAGCGAGTGCCTGAGCATGTATGTGGATGTGTCTGTGTACGTTTTAGGAAAATATGTTCCAGTGTGTTTAATGCACTCTTCTCTCTGAGTAAAGAGCTAAAGAAAAGTAACAAACACATAGGAAAAGGCAAAAATAGGCCCTTTCCAGTCTGTCAAGTATAATTTAAGTTGCACAACTCATGTTGCAGGGTTCTTGTGAACCACCTCGTGATTTTTATCTTGAGAGGCGCTATACAAAAAGTAGTTTCTTCTTCTGTTTGGAGCTATCTAGATCCTCTTCTTTAGCCCAAACACATTCAGCATCCCAAGGCCAGCTCCCCCTATTGCTGGCATCAACACGCCACATTTCACACGTGAGATTGCCTTTGTGTGTTTTTTCTTGTCATGGAGTCACAAACGGGACGCCTGTTCTGCTGGCGTTGGACCTGGCAGTTACGTAATTGACATTGAATGAATGGGATGACGTCAGATTGGCTCCCCTGTCTTCCTGGCTGGCTACAGTGATGTCAGTGGAGACAATACTGACTGAAGCATTAAAGGTGTGGGAAACACCTCTAATCAATGCTTTTGCAGGGTTTTATCTTCACAAATGACACAAGCCTGGAGGAGTTTTTCTGTGTGGTGGTGTTGTTAAAGCGGATTCCTGGACGTTAAGACAACATCCATGCGGGGGGTCTCCCCACCATCCGCTAGCCGTGAGGGGTGGGGGGCATTTTGCCTCCGTATGCTCAGGGTGAGGGTGGGGGAGGGATTGATTGGGGTGAGATATTATAGGTGTGGTGTGAGAGCAAGTGAAGAGGGTCACATGTGTGTGTCTCATGCTAAATGCGTGAAAGTTGGCAGCCCTGCATAGAGCTGTAAGGGGTTTCAAGTCCTGTTTGAGGTGTAGGAGACTATTTTCATGTTCATCTTGCATGAAAAACTCACAATGACCGATTAGAAGAAGAAATAATCATTAAAAATGTTTTTTTCTGTGAACCACACCTTTACCAAAAAGACTAAACAAATAGCATTTCTGGTTTGCTAACGCTTCGACTTCTTCCTGTAGCCATCTTCAGAGCTGTGACGATGTTGACGGCATCACTTCCTTCTCTGTTTATCTGTTTATTTTCCATTTCCATTACACTTTTACAATCCTATGATAGTTTTTGTAACAGTGAGACATACATTTCATACAATTGAATCCCTAGCTGTTTTTACAAAAACATTGCTCTCAATTTGCTGCAAAGCTGCAGCAGCATCAGGGAGTCATAGGTGGGGCGACGGTGGCTTTCCCCATAATCGGAAGGTTGCAGGTTCAAGCCCCGTTCAGTCTGTCACTGTTGTTGTGTCCTTGGGCAAGACACTTAACCCACATTGCTTGCTGGTGGTGGTCGGAGGGACCGGTGGCGCCAGTGCTTGGCAGCCTCGCCTCTGTCAGTGCGCCCCAGGGCAGCTGTGGCTACATTGTAGCTCATCCCCACCATTGTGTGAATGTGTGTGTGAATGGGTGAATGGCTGATTGTGTTGTAAAGTGCCTTGAGGGGTTCCAGGACTCTAGAAGGCGCTATATCAAATACAGACCATTTATAAGTAGTCAGATTGTGGCGGTAATGTTGCACAACCATGTCCTTTTCACAAAACATTATGGAATAAAAGGGGGTATGGGGCGGTCTCTGCACTGCCATGGACTTAGGTTTTTCTTAATGCAATCGGAGCCCCGCTCATTACGTTTTTTAACGAGCCGTTCCTAGAAGTGTCTGTCCCCCACAGTCCCTGTGCAACCTCTGGTGATCTGACCTCCAGCTCAAATGGAGAAAAGCTCTAGAAGCTCTGCATCGCTCCAGTTTATCATCTCAGCTGATTCTGTTTACAAAAGCAAAGCTTACGACCCATTTTTACTTTGATTTTCAATATAGTTACCAGCTGGAGCTTGGTGGTAACTCTCCACATGATCATGACACCTCCTTCATGTTGCACCAGGGCGCATTCACTGTTTATAAGACAGACAGTTACAATTCATTTCAATTCAATTCAATTCAAATTCAAAAATACTTTATTAATCCCAGAGGGAAATTGATTGCTGTAGTAGCTCAGAATAATAATAATAATCAAGTCGTCAAAGAGTTATTGTATATTACAATGGCTGTTGGCAGGAAGGATTCTACAGCAGCAAGACCAACAGAAGTACTGGCTGGTGGTCTGACTAGACCGCTTTGTGAGGGAATATTAGATGCAGAATGCATTTTCTTAGCTGTGGATGAATTTATTGAGCATGACCAACCAGCCCCATGCTTCCCTATAGGAGGCTTTGGATCTGGGAACTCTTCTGTTCAAATAATTCCACCCCCTGAGAATTGTAACCGAGCCAATTAGCGCTGAGCAGCGTACGTCACACACACGACGCTGAGTTTCTCATAAACACGGTGTCTGAAGTGGAGTTCGCTGCGGCACTTTCCTCTGTTTAAATGACTTAAAACCCCAAGAAGTAGAAGCGCTGAAAGTATTTTTGTCCGTTTTATTTATTTATTCGTTTGAATTTATTAATAATCCAAGAGATCCAAGGTGATCCGAGGTGAACTTGAAGATCAAGGAACATCAGTGTCAGGTCGCATCCGTTGCCACCATAAAAAGTCATAAAATCACTAAAAACGTAGTTGTTGGAGCCAAAGTGGACTACATGGGAGACTACCAAGGAGGACTCATGAAAAAGCCAGACTAAAATATGCCAAACTACTTGCTGACAAGCAACAAAGCTTTTGGGAGAATGCTCCAAGGACAGATGAGACAAAAATGGAACTTTTTGCTGAGGCACATCAGCTCTATGCTCACAGACAGAATCAATCAATCAGTCAATCAATCAATCAATAAATCAATCAATCAATCAATCAATCAAAGATACTTTATTAATCCCAGAGAGAATTTAGAGTTTCAGTACACACAATTCAGAGATCAGACATACATGGGAAAGACACATGACAAAAATTGGTGACTGTGGTCATTCGCAACCCTGAGTCGTGCTACCTTAATAGAGATAAGAGGGTTTACATGAGGGATGGTTCAGGTGGAGGGAAAAAAGGCACTTCAGAGTTACCCTCGCAGGGCAGCTTTGCTCTGCAAAAAAACACCTCAAATATATATGCAACAGACTTCAGAAAACACAACATAAGTGTCCACTAGGTGGAGTGGTGGGTTGGGACTATCCCCACTTCAGTTCCTGCAGTCATGATAAGCAGAGCATGTCACTTCAGTGTGGATAGGGGGAGGAGCATTTAGGGTTGGAGGGTTGCAGTGACCCTGGAACATTTCATTAGCCTTCCCGCAGTCCCGCCCAGACTGGGATAGGGGACACTGTTGAGTTGCCATAGCGACAGCACATTCCACATATCTTCTGAGGGGGGGGAGTTTTCGTTGTAGCCTTGCAGGCTCAAGGACGCCAGATTCCGATTAGAAATTGTTTGGGGGGCAGACGGAGATAATTTCCTCTCTGTCTTACAGTTTGTTGGTTCTCACCCTCTCAAAATCCCAATAATGGACATTAAACTATCCCAATCCGTGCTGATGCGTCCACTCTCTCCTTGATGGCATCCATCTTTTGTGCCAATAATGAATCTTGGCCAAAGTCCCAAGCTTACGATTCATCTCGACAATTATGTGAGTCTGTGAATTCACAGCACGGTGCAATCCAACTCTGAGCTCCGGGATCCGGCCAATAATCCTCGACAGCTCGTTAATTTTCCGGTAAGCCAGGTAGCCTCCAATACCGATCAGCAGGAACCCCGACACCAACACCACGGATATCCACACATCTTCAGAGTCCTCCACAGACAGCTGGTCTGTCCCGGAGGGGCATCCAGGAGCCCCTTCTCCCCGTTCTCATCATTGAAAAAATTGTATCAATCGCATTGAGAGACCAACTGACGAGATCCATTTTAGTGGATTTCAGTTTACAGTTTCCAGAAAAAATGCAGAAGCAGCCGTGCACCCAGCACACACAGACAGACAAAGGCCTTGAGGATAAGATATGTAGGAGAGGAGAAAAAAAGCATCTGCAACCTTCAAGAGCCGGAAGAAGAACAATGAAGCATATCAAGAAAAGAACACTGTCTGTACTGTGAAACATGGAGGAAGCTCTGTTGTGTTCTGGGCTGCTTTGCTACATCTGGCACAGGGTGTCTTGAATCTGTGCAGGGTACAATAAAATCTCTATACTGTCAAGGGGTTCTAGAGCTGGCCAGTGTCAGAAAGCTTGGTCTCAGTCAGAAGTCATGGGTCTTGCAACAGGACAATGACCCAAAACACACAGCTAAACACACCCAAGAATGGTTAAGAGGAAAACAATTAACTTTTCTAAAGTGGCCTTCTATGAGAAGAAGAAGAAGAAGAAGAAGAAGAAGAAGAAGAAGAAGAAGAAGAAGAAGAAGAAGAAGAAGAAGAAGAAGAAGAAGAAGAAGAAGAAGAAGAAGAAGAAGAAGAAGAAGAAGAAGAAGAAGAAGAAGAAATCTTTTCTATAGTGCCTCTCAAGATAAAAATCACGAGGCCTGACCTCAATCCTATTGAACTTCTTTGAAGGGCTCTTTTTCCAGATGGCATGTTTCAGCTAATTCCATACAGTTTGCTCATGAGGAGTGGGCCAAAATACCTGCTGAGAGGTGCAGAAATCTCATTGATAGTTACAGGAATCGTTTTATTGCCTCAAAATGTAGTGCTACAAAGTATTAAGTTAGCGGTACCAGAATTTTTGGCCAGGCCTGTTCCATGAGTTTTTTATGTGTGTGTGTGTGTGTGTGTGTGTGTGTGTGTGTGTGTGTGTGTGTGTGTGTACATATATATATATATATATATATATATATATATATATATATATATATATATATATATATATACACACACACACACATATTTATATAAAATGCTTTACATTGTTTTAACATATTTATAAAAAAAAACTCTGAAGGTGTGGCAGCTTTGCTGTTGCGATGGGCTACGCTCAACTACATGTAGAGGAAACCCTGAAAAAATAAAATGGTGGTTATTTATAACTTTCACACAAAAACACACTTCAAATTCGTTTCAATAGCAACTTTTTTATGACCGTAAGACTTCATTAATGATGCTTCTAAGACACACAACTGGTTTTTACGATGCTCTGACAGAGATTTCTTTGAAATGTTTTCACCAGTATCTCACAACTGTAAACTTCATCACCTCAATGCCCTCCTTCTTTAACAGAGTGACCTTTTGTGATTCCCATCCCGAGAAACAAATACAGGCAGGCAGTAAGTGAAATTGGAAAAGAGATGATGCTGTGCTGTTTGTGCAGAAACATACGTGCCAGTTCTTAATTTAGCTAAAGTAAACATCATTAAGGAGAAGCGATTTAAGTGGCTGGCCTTCTTCACTGCTGAACAAAAATATCTGGTTTTAGCTTGCTGTTTGGGCGAGGGATGTTTAAGCACACAGGAAAACTGTTTTATTTGTGTCTTGGGCTAAATAAGCTGCCTATTGTGTTGTAGTTGAAGCTTTGAACATCTGCCATCTAACACTGGGATGGAAGGACTGGGAGCTTTTAACAGATCTGAACACACACACACACACACACACACACACACACACACACACACACACACACACACACAACAAACAAACGCAAACAAGCCGAAACCCTCTGCTGTCTTCTTCCACTTTTTTCTCTCTAACCTCAAACCAAAGGGAAATCACGCCACGCGGCTAAGTTAAAAGTTTATGTTCAGCAAGCAAAGAACACACACACACACACACACACACACACACACACACACACTCCCCCACCCCAAAGGAGTCCTAGAGCCTTAGTCAGCGTCTGTGTCCGTGCGTGGGCCTGTTCCCTGGCAGTGTGAGGGGAAAAAATACCTTCCCATATGATGTAAACACCAAAGTCCCTGCTTGCGTGTGTGTGTGTGTGTGTGT
Source organism: Nothobranchius furzeri (assembly GCF_043380555.1). Classification (NCBI taxonomy): domain Eukaryota; kingdom Metazoa; phylum Chordata; class Actinopteri; order Cyprinodontiformes; family Nothobranchiidae; genus Nothobranchius; species Nothobranchius furzeri. Next base: position 19,539,828 of record NC_091742.1, read on the forward strand.
GTGTGTGTGTGTGTGTGTGTGTGTGTGTGTGTGTGTGTGTGTGTGTTTGCATGTGTGTTTGCGTGTGTGTGTCCATGTGCATGTACATGTGTGTGTGTGTGTGTGTGTGTGTGTGTGTGTGTGTGTGTGTGTGTGTGTGTGTGTGTGTGTGTGTGTGTGTGTGTGTGTGTGTGTGTGTGTGTGTGTGTTTGCATGTGTGTTTGCGTGTGTGTGTCCATGTGCATGTACATGTGTGTGTGTGTGTGTGTGTGCGTGCGTGTGTGCGTGTATGTGACTGGCATTCTCTGAGATAGGATTCGCTCAGTGTGACAGTTTTCCAAATTATTCCACAACACTGTGCAGTTTCTTTTTAACGATAAGTTCCTCTGCCATCTCTGCTTTGTTCCGCTGCACACAGTGGAAAGCAGAGATGACGCTGTCAAAGGGGCTGACATGTGACATCATCGCGTAAAGGGGGGCAGTGAGGAGAAAACACAGGCTACTGCTTTTAACTTTTACTAATGCTTTCCCACTCACTTCATCTTACTGTATAAGACATGAGACTTCTGATTTGACGATAGCCGCGTTTCCACTACAAGCCGAAACTAAGTTGAACCACCGCCATTACTGCGGTGACAGTTCTTCATCAGGCAACCATAGGTGTTGTGTGCGAAGCGGGCTTTTGAAAGTCAGCAGCAAGAGGTGGGAGTTGTTTCTGTTGTCTAGGAAGGCTGGGATTATGTGTGCAGTCATTGGCTGTTCCAAATACAGCAGAAAACTCCCTTTTTGTTAATTTTCTCTCAGTTGTTTGGTTGAGTGACATATAAACGGCCCATATTAAACAAAGTTACAGTGTTTGTTTTACTGTGGAGCCACCATTGTGATATTTTATTTAATGAAGGGATTATTCTTCTGAACATAACTGACTTTCTTTCTTTTGAGACATGGAATGAATCGCTGCTGCATTTGGACACACGCAGTCAACAGTGTGGCAGCTGAGCGTTGATTCAGCCTCTGGAACAATATTAAACAACCACTTGGCTATAGCCTATTGGACAAGTCTCTTAGACCTTTGATTATGGGTGGACAAGCAGGTGACCAGTTAAGACAAGACCGTCGTCACAAAGCAACACCCATAACACCGTAAAACAGGACGGTACGTACCAAATAAGCTGTGCTGCAGCGTTGTTGTTGTACATCACCCCAGCCATTTTGCATATCCTGTTTCCATTTCGTCTGCGTCCCTCTCGCCAGCCTCTGTTTACTGCTTGTGTTGCTGTAAGTTATGGGTGTGAGATATGGCCTAAAATCAATATCACGATATATTGAGGATTTCACCTCGATAACGATAAGTGGTCGATAACTACGTGCATGCACAAAAACAAAAGTTTTCCACTAGATGGGGCTGTCACGTATATTACATCAAGTCACGTTGTCATGTGACTCAAGGTGGTACAGCTTCTTAAAGTCACATGAATTTCACCAACCTACACACATCTTTTCTTTTACTCTTTATTGAAAAAATGAGTCAGAAATTTCGATTATAAAATGTCAGATCCCCGTCAGTCACAGGGGTCTTTTATTGATTTTGGCACCAATTGTGATAAAAAGCAGGTTTTCCACTGACAAAATGACATACTGGATAATAACATTTGTGGATGAGAAACACATTTGGATGACTGAGACATTCGGTATTGCGCTTCCCCGTTCTGCCACTAGATGCTGTTCCTACGCGCGGTCGGAGATGTTCTTACATTTAATGTTTCTACGCACAAGTACAAAATTATAAATACCACACAATGCGCAGAATTGTTCCTATGCTCGAAACACACACAGATCTGTGCATAAGTCCGTTTGATAAATGAGGCCCCTGGGATTTTTGTACCCAGAGTACAAGTCACAAGGCATTCATTCCTGCTGGAGACCACTGCAAATGAGTGAACCACACCTTTAACTCCTGACCCATAATACACACTAGATTAGACTTGTGATCTAGAAAATCACTTGTCACACCATTATAATTGTTGCCTAAAGGCTAAATATAATAAGAGCAAAGTGAACACCAGTCATTTTATTAAATGCTCTTCGTTATAATTATGGGTGAGCCACAGCTTAGCAGGGTTTTTCTATTTTTTCTCTCCTGTTGTTATTGTGAGTTGTGTTTATGTAATTACTCTGTTGTCTTATTTTATGTTTTGTTGGATAGTTTGAGGACCCGCTCGAAACAAGATGCCACATCTCAAGCAGTTTTCATCCTCATAAAATGAAAGTTAAATAAATAAATAACATTTCAGACACTGAGGACTCCAAAGCGCTTGACGCTACAGCCAAACTTTAGCGTTTACATGAATTATAGTAATATTGCTATGCTGGTAAATGATAATGGTAATGACCCAACCCCAGCTTGGGAATTGCTGGTCTATGTAGTCATGTTTTACACTGTCTTGAGGACACACATTGATCTACAGCAGGGTTGCCTAACCTGGTCCTGGAGGAGGGTATCCATCATTTTGTAGTTGTTTACCTGCTTTAACACACCTGGTTTCAATCATCGGGTGATTAACAGGATCTGCAGAGCTTGATTAGCTGCTGAACAGCTGATTCAACCATTGAATCAAAGTGTATTGGAGCACAGAAACTAAAACCTGCTGGATACTGGCCCTCCTGGATCAGGATTCAGAACCCCTGTTCTACAGTGTTGCTGTGGTTACCATGCAGCAGGTGAGAGCCAGCTGCAAAACAGTCATCATCATCTGTCAGCGTTTTCATTATAACAACGTTCAGATCTGTTCAAGGCCATGCAGGAGCGCTCTCTGGAAATGGTACGTGTCATGTGTTGGTTGCTAAGCAACATTGTCACAATACACCTGATGACCTTCCAACCCCGCCAAAGTCTGGTGTTACAGCCCCCTTTTCACACTCGTATATAAATGTGTGTGTGTGTGTGTGTGTGTGTGTGTGTGTGTGTGTGTGTGTGTGTGTGTGTGTGTGTGTTATCTGAGATGATGGTGCAACTGCTGGATAGCAACTGGGAACAGCTGTGATTTCACAGTCTCAGATGCGCACGTGTGTGTGTATGTGCGTGTGTGTGTGCGTGTGTGTGTGTGTGTGTGTGTGTGTGTGTGTGTGTGTGTGTGTGTGTGTGTGTGTGTGTGTAATGTGTGCACCCACAACAACATAATATAGCACACAGGCACCTCTACTGTGGGAGTGACACACACACACACACACACACACACACACACACACACACACACACACACACACACACACACACACACACACTGTTGTCACACTGCAGCTGAAAATAGCAAGCTGAGGGAGCGCTGGAGCAGTCATTTCCCTGAAGATTCATTCATGTAAAATACTGTTATTCAAACCTCCCTCCTCTTTGTTCAATAGTCCAATTCATCTCTCTCTTGACTGTGAAACTAAACAGATGTCGTCTTCTGCTTCCCAGGCAAAGAGCTTTGTGCTCACGCTAACTTGTGTGTTTTCTTTGCTCTTCCCTTTAAGAGGAATGCCCTTGGCCCGCCTGACCTGCTTGCTCCCGCTGAACCCCCATCCATCCTTGTCATTTAACACCTGGGGCGGGCTCTGCCGCAACGCTCAAGCCAACCAGAAGCTGTGACGGTAAATGACATCATTTAGCGGAGGATCTTTTGGGCTGGCCCCTCAAGGTGATTAGTCGCAGAGAAAGTGCTCTTATTGTTATGAAGATTAAGTGCTATATGAAGGGCTATCAAAGGAGTGCCCCTTAATGAAAGTGCAGCATGGAGAGCAAAGGCAGCACTTTAGGGAGCGCTGACATGGAGCACTAGAAAAAGGAGAGTGATACTGGAAACCAGGGATGGGGGAATGAGGAAAGTTTAAGGTGGAAGAGGACAGGCAATGCAGAAAGAGAGCGAAGGGGGAATGCGGCACTGCATATTTAGCAACTGTGTCCAGACTTGCTGACTCCGGGTGTTCATGCGCTGAATGTACCATGAGAGGCAGACAGGAAACTGTCGAGAAACAGCAAAAAAGGGAAAGAAGGAGAGGAAGTTCACGTTTTATGAATTTGCCCCTTTCTATTCTTCTATTCTGGCTTTCATGTGTGGGAGTGTTTAGGAATGTATAATTAATGCTTGCTTAACTTGCAGTTGGGTATAAAAGTGGAACATCCTGCCTCTGAGAAAAATTCCACCCTGAGCAGTTCCTACGCTGTCGTAAATCGTCAACACATTCACACTAAAGTTCTGAATGTCGTCTCTGCCTGCCTTCAGTTAGTGTTTACTGCACTTCCCAGAATGCCTTTTGACACCCCAGCTCTGTGTATTCCATTTACCCTGGAAGTTGGAACTCAAATTTAAAGAGCACATCAAAACCGACTTAAAGCTGAAATAGCGAATCTGCAAACAATCTATCATTTAAACATGTGGATCTGTTATTCCTCACGTCGAGTGTGATCCCCAGGCCACCTTCACTGGACACCCAAACCCGCATTCCCAGAGTAAAAGGGAGCAAAAAACATCAGTCGGCATTTTCTACAGTAGGTCCAAACGTCTTTGGTTGTCCGTGACTTCAAAAGGTGTGTTGCGTTGTGGTAATGGGTATTTTGTCCTAAATTTGAAGTGGTAGCAGCAGGCGGATTTTCCCTCTCCAATATTATTCAGCTGTGAAACTCACACCAGTGGTGTTCTGTTGCAAAGTGCATGAGCGCTAAAAGAGTGGAGGGCCCAGGGAAGTGCGGTGGTTTGGGAAGACGACAACCGGATGGTCCAATTGTTGCTTTCACTGCTAACCGTGTTCTTGGCTGAGGCTTCAGACATTTCATTTGTTGTTAGCTGTACTAAGTTAGAATGTTGTTGAGAGGCACGATAAATAAAAGTTTTAAGCTAGCTTGTTTTGCAGATTTGCTATTGTAGCTTTAACTGTCACGCTCACTAACAAAGCTAACTACATTACAACATTAGCTAAATCAGCTTATTGCAAGCATTTCATTGCATTCAACCATAGTAGCTACAGGGCTGACAATCTTTGCATTATTTCATTCGTGAGAGCGGGTTGAGTGTGGAGTGCACACTCATGTGGAGTCCCTCCTTGGTTCATTAGAGCAGGGCTGGTGGTGACTTTACCTTTTCAGCTTGACAAATTGGAGGTGTGACATGAGATCTTGTGAAGACAGCATGTTTCCCTGCATGAGATTTGGCAGCCCTTGACAATGCCAATGGTAATGTTTTATCACATATTGTGCCTACCTTTGCGTTCAAAAATTTTAAACAGTATGATCTGGCTCCTTTAAAGTGATAGTGTGTATTTTTGCTGGAGATAGGGGGCAGTAGATACCTAAATTGTTGCAAGCAGTATTTTTGTGTTGGAATAAGACCTTACCAACGGATGCCCATTAGGGTCAAAAAGCCCAGGGGAGTGCAAACTTTAGCAAAAAACAAGCACATCAGACTCCGTTTCATCACTGGCAACAAGTGAAGAAGTAAATGTGTAAAACAACATTAAGAAAGAGTTTTGTATCCGTTTGTTACAAATCAGTAAATGCTTTTTGTCCTCGTGGGCTCCCGTAGAAGGAAACTTGGAATCTAGTATGGCATCTCCAAGAAACTTAGACCCACTCCCGTGTATTTTAGACCTGATTTTTATGGTTATACGTTACGAAGCCGCCAATATTTTTCAACAACTGGGCATCATTTCATTCATTTTCGACAACATTTTGATGGATAATTCCAGAAATTGACGGTAAAAACTACACAATAGCCACGTTTACATGCGCCGAATTTCCCTAATCCGATTCAAATCTTGGATCTCTGTTTACATGCACACTAACTAAAATGATCCAATCACGCCGTGAGTTCATATTTACCAAGTATTCTATCAGATTAAATAGGTTGAGCATGTGCAGAGTTGTCTTTCCCGAAAAAAAGTAAACAAACGTCATGAAATGAAATGAAAAATGTAAAAACTTCCTGCTTTCCTGATTCATTTAATCATTTCAATGATTTTATTGAGCTCATAGAAGTGATGTTTTCATCAGTAAATAACTGCAGGTTTATGCTTTGCTGCATTTTATTGTTGACAATATTAAAATAAGTGAGGGTTATCCTTGTCTCTGCTTCTTGATCGGCTGGTCCGCGGGTCTGATGTGACGGCTGGGCGAGGCGCTGCGTGGAGAGGGGCTGGGGGGGTATTACTGAGCTCCGTTGTGATTTATTATTAATAAAATGTGACAATCAGCAGAAACTGTTGAGAAAAGTTGGTTCAAACTAAATAACAGGAGATGTTCAGAAAGTCTGGAAGCCTGTGTTCATCATGTGTTAAACGAACCGCATCTCATCTCATCTGCGTTAACATGCTTTACACAGATTGTCACCCACAACATTTAACTGAGGATGTTTTTCTACTTAACATCAGTCTCCTTAAACCCAAACCGGGTCTGTTTAACTGATGACACCCTGTCTTCTTTACGAGCACGTCTCCATCCACCTGCTGCAGAAACAGCTGCTGTGTTCACAGAAACGGGGATTCGTGCTGCAAACCCAAAATGAACCTGCGTGTTTCCAGTACAGACTTGAACATGTTTGTTTAGAAATTTGTACAATAGTCAGATTTTTTATTTAACTTCCACAAAATGCAAGTTATGGATGAGATATTACAGAAACGGGGACGGCTTACCATCATATTTAAAAGCCGGCGCTCGTTAATTAGGCCGTCATTTTTTTAAGCCAGGCAGTCTAAATGACAGCGGGGAGGCTCGCTAGCTGTTGCACACATGCGCAGTGGGCATTATTTTACTCCTACAATCCGAATGGCTGTGTGCATGCAAGCCAATCGGAATGAGGATCGGACAAAACCAACTCTCTCAATCGGATTGAAATTTTATTCCGATCGGGCCTAATCGGATCAGAACTTTCCGATTGACATGTTTACATGCAGAATATTTTATCTGATTGGGCGTTGAATCCGATGAAATGTGCACATGTAAACGTGGTTAATGTCACTTTAAGTTTAGCTTTTTGGCCACAATCCAGCACTCCAACCGTGCTGTTCTGTTGTGCTTTCTTTATTTTTTCAGATTTTTTTCCTAAATAACTTGAAGCAAATCTAAAGGTATTTAACTAGAACAGGTTCCACTGGAGAGCTGTAGTGTCAGATACTGTTTCCCAATTTTCTTTGCACTTTCAACAACACGATTACAAGGGAAAACGCTTGAGAGCTTAGTTCTTATTTGCCTGTCAAGAAAAGGCCTTTTTCTGGATGCTGGGGCTAATTCTCAGAAGCACTGACTGAAATTAACATTTTGACTCACCTGCAAACATCTGTTACAAAAAAGAACCTCTGAGGGATCATTTTCACCAGCCTTCCACAAAAAATTTGTTATTATGCCTGTGGGCCGTCATCAGCTGTTTGTCCATTTGGTTGAAGGCTTTGGGGAATTTATTTGGTTCTAAGAATGAATTGTGAAAAAGGTGACATTTTTGTTTATATTTCCTCATTGTTGGTTTTCCTCACGGTTTTTCGGTTTACAACTTAGATTCAGGAACTCTTATCGTGAGGAAATGACTGAGCATCAGTGTAGTGAGTGAGAGTTGTTGGATGTTGTTGTCCACCCAATAGGGTACGGGTATCAGATCTCACATGCCTGGTGAGGATTGGGCGTGGTGAGGATCTGACAGTCACTGCCTGTGACTAAATTGCTCTGACGTCACGTGCTACCTGTGTTTACACTCACTTTCTTGGTTTTTCAAGCTCAGTAACTGCTCTAGAATACCACAGGCAAAGGTTAGTGCCTGCAACTAGTTATTCCAGGGAATGTTGTTTTGGCAAAGCAGCAGGAGATTTGGGGAGATACTGCCACGTACTGGCTAGGCATGCCTAAGAATGTGCTTAAAAATGCACTGGAGTGTTTTGCTGAAAACGAGGTGGTGTGGACTTTAGCTCTAGCTGGGCGGGGGAGGATACTTGATTTAAAAAAAAACCTGTGTACATTGATTCATTTTCTACTAGGTTTTACTCGGTACTACACAGCATAACCAGGATTTCCTACAGAAAACTTGCTAAGTTTAAAATTATGACTCATTAACAAAACGTCTTTGTTCTACACAACGCAAAATCTTGAAATATGATTTTGCCAAACATGGGAGTGTGTGTGTGTGTGTGTGTGTGTGTGTGTGTGTGTGAATGCTTTCAGGAAATATATAATTTCCATAACAATCTCAATAGTGCCAACGGTAATAATTTTTCATATATTGTGCCTACCTTTGCTCTCCAAGATTTAAAATAGTGTGGGGATAAGTGAAAAGCAGATTTAGTCCTGGTTTGGTGCCACATAAAAATAAAACAATCTCTAAAGTTAGAAGTGACTTTTTAGACAAGCACAAAACAAGCTCGAAAATGCAGCTGCTGCACAAGGCTCAAGGCTGAGAGGAGATAAAGCTCAAGTCTTCCCGTCCCATTACTGTTAAAATCTCCTACCAACAAAGGTGTACCGTTTATGCCAGCTATCCTCTTCCTCTCTCACACACACATCACCCCTGGCTAAAGGGATGTAGCAGAAAAACGAAAGAGGTAGAAGATCAGAGACCTTAATATGATCCACATTGTGTGTTCTTCTGTTTTCCCATCTCATGTGTTCCCCACGTTCGGAGTGAAACAGTCTTTGATGAATATCTACAAAGAGAACTGAGACTTGTAAAGAGCAGAAATTTAGCTAGGTATGTTATCTTAAGCTTGGTAATTTGGGAATTCATTGCTCTCGTCTGGGTGAGCCGGGGAGCCCGTGGTTTTTATCAGAACAACTCAAATCTGATGGGTACACAGAATAAAGGGTCCTAGTGCTATCCAGTCAATATCTGGACCAAATCTAAACTGTGGTTATCACATCTTTTCATATCTCTTTCTTTATGCATGTATAAGAGCATAACCCTGCATCAAGTGCTGTCTTTCCCTGAGTTGCACATCTAATCACAGCAACATCATTCCTAATCCATAATTCTGTTGGCAGGAGCTGTCAAACAGCATACACTGAACAAAAAAGGTGACTTTGAATTGCTGTTAATGACCCTACAATAAAACTACCCTGTCTATTTTAGTCTTCTTCACTTCTTTTCTCATCCACTCCTGTCATTAGCACTCAATGACTTTTCCTTTCTTGTTGATCAAAAGGTGCAACAAAGAGATGTTGGAAACCAAGGTTTGCCCCTTCTGAGTTTTAATCAAGGGAACTACATTTGGACAGACCACTAGTGATGTGTCGGTCGCGAACGAACCGGCTCTAAGAGTGAGCCGGCTCGTCATTGGGAGCCGTCCCCTCCCCTCTTGCCTTGGTGAAAGCTACAGGCGATTGGTCAACATGTGTTACTGCGTATCCAGACTGTCCACAAACAGAGCACATGCGGGTGGAGGGAGACGAGAGGGAATGAGGAGGAGGAAAAAGGCGAGCGAGAGAGAGAGGAGAGTGCAACAAAGACGGTGAGAAAATGAGCGCCATTAGTCGGAAAGTGGAGATTTCTTAAAGTGTTCAGTTTTTAAATCCATAGAAATGATAAATATTTGATATATTGCATTTTTTGCATTAGTAAACCATTTTACATATAGTTTTGCATTATTTTGGTTATAAATGTACTTTACGCAACAGAAAATCTGAGGAGCCACTTGGGAGCCGAAAGAGCTGGCTCTTTTTGGTGAGCTGAGCCAAAAGAACTGGCTCTCTAAAAAGAGCCAGAATTCCCATCACTAGAGACCACAGAGCAAAGTTACTTCATGTCAAATGTAAGAACAGCCTTTGTTAAAATAATGAAAACCGGTTTGTTTCTCTTTATCTGACTGCGCCATCTAGTGGCTGACAAACGTATCCCACTCATCCGTGGTTCCCACTTTCCACCTTATGGCCGAAAGCAATGCCTCTTATTCATGAATGCGCTCCTCTAGCCGACAAGCAGAGCTAAAATACATGGTTTTACTATTACTTTGCTTATGCTATGTTGCACATTCATTTATTTATAATTTAAAGGCACACTGCAGTTTTGATTGCTTTTAGCACCCCCTAGTGTCTGTTATTAATTCACTGTAGTTAAACAGAAAATGAAACCTATCTCCTCGCTGTGTGTTTGCCTTTTTAACACCTTAATCTAACAGCTGAAATGTTTCCTCAGCCTTCATTAGTTTCTAGAGGAGCGATTCATCACTAAATCAAACAAATCACAATCTAAAACATGCAGGAAACGTGCTGGAAGAAGACTCCAGCTACACCATGTCAGCTCTGCTCCAGCAGGGATCAGACTGGCAACTTGCAAGTGTGATATTCTGGCCACAAGGGGCGCTGGGGTCTGAGTGACATTTTGTTAACCCTGTAAAGGGTAATTTTAGCAAATACTGGCCCAAGAAAAAGACTTACTTGTCCATGAGAAAGTTTGCCAACTCTGCATCAGCCGAGGTACGTCCTCAAACGCTCGAGCGCTCTCTGTGATTGACATCACCAGTAGTCTAACTCTACTGGTTAATGCTGAACGTTGCTCAGTTCAAATTGCATGAAGCTCTACAGGACGGTTAGAGTCTACTGTATATCACAGTACATGAGAAGACTCACTTTGGCAGAAGAAATTAAACATAATTCCTGAAAGGGGAAAACTCCCGATTGCAGCTTTAAGATTGACGACACAGGATGACCAAGATTCAGCATCCAGATATACAAAGTCAAGAACAGAAGAAAAAAAAAAACCACAACAGCCGCAAACAATCGAAGGCAAGAAACTGCTTTGAATGCAGTCCAAGAGGCAACACTTGAGCAACAAACAAGCAGGCTTGCTGTCAAAATCATTTAAATCTTGACCAAATAAAGAGATGGAAAATCCACCACCTTCATTAACCATTTAAACCCAGAGAGTTACGGGGGGCATTACGGGGTTGGATTGGGGGGGTTAAACCACCAAATGGTTCCCGAGCGTGGCTGTGTCTGCAGCTCACCGCTCCCCCAGGGGATGGGTCAAATGCGGAGAACAAATTTCGCACAAACATCAGTGTGTGATAACTGATGGGACTTTAACTTTAACTTTAAGTGAGGCTTATTTTCCCTTCATTTTCTTCCTTATTTTTAGTCCCTGCTCCTTTAAATTATCTGGCAAGGCTGAATGGGGCCGGCATTGTGATTCTGGGCACTGATTGGCTAGGGGGCGGAGTCACTGGTTACACCAGTGTTTTCTGCCATCTGTTTCACTGCCTGCCAGTGCACCCCAGGGCATCTGTGGCTACCCTGTAGTTAACCACCACCAGGGTGTGAATGTGTGAATGACTGATTGTGTTTTAAAGTGCGTTGATGGGCTCTAGGACTCTAGAAGGAGCTATACCAAATACAGGCCTTTTACCATTTTTGTTGTTTCTCAATAAACCTTTAAGATGACCGTGTCCTGGATAACTAAGAGTCTACACAAACATTTTGAACAATAGCATGTAAATATCACAAAAAAAAGCCAACCCTTGGAATTATTCTTTATTGTTTATTCAGATGGTGACCTGGATGCAGATTCACATTTACAGTTTGCAGTCAGAGTTTTCCATAAAATCATCAAAAGCATAAATCTTATAGTAACTTTGATGATTGATTTTAATGACCAATGGTAGATTCTCACTGAAGGCATCAAAACTGTGAATGCACACATGTGGAGTTTTGTACTTAACCAAAAAGGTGAAATATCCGAAAACATGTTTTTATATTCTATTTTCTTGAAAATAGCCACCCTTTGCTCTGATTACAGCTTTGCACTCTCTTGACATTCTCTTGATGAGCTTCAAGACGTAGTCACCTGAAATGGTTTTCCAACACTCTTGAAGGAGTTCCCAGAGGTGTTTAGCACTTGTTGGCCTCTTTGTAAATGGTTATGGTCATGAAAATAAAGAAAACACATTGAATGGGAAGGTGTGTCCAAACCTTTGGCCTGTACTGTTTATATATGTGATTGTAAGAGACTATGTGTCAGTTTTTACCATTCATTTCTGGAAATATCCATCAAAATGTTGTTGAAAATGAATTAAATGATGCTCAGTTGTTGAAAAATGTTGGCAGCTTCATAACATATAACCATAAAAATCAGATCTAAAATATTTGGGAGCAGGTCTAAGTCTCTTACCGACGCCATATTTGATGTCATGTTTCCCTCTACAAAAGGAAAAATACATTTTCTGATTTTTAACAAACAGTTACAAGACTTTCACCGTTCATAAATATTGATCTTTTACACATTTACCTCTTCGCTTGCTGCCAGTGATGAAGGGGAGTCTGATGTATTGACATTTTGCTGGAGGTTCCACTGACAGTGATTTTTGACCCTTATGGCCATCCGTTGTTAAGGTCTCACTTGAACACAAAAATACTGTTTGCTTGCAATGATTTAGGTAAGTACTACCCCCTATTGCCAGTGAAAATACGCTTTCAACTAGTGACGGTCAGAATGACATGGTGTAAAACTACCCTGAAATGTACGTATGTACTGCCCAGTAGCGGCAGGAAACTACATACTGCCACTGTGAAAATATTCAGATGAATTGCTTGTTAAATAATCTGCCTGCATGATTTATTTAGAGACAACTTCTCAAAATAAGTTTCAAATAAACCAAATTCCATTAAAGGTGTGGGACACTGAAAACTCATTTCTTGGATGATTATTCCTGATTACAAATAGTCGCTCTAGGTTTTTCATGCAGGCTGAACATAAAAATAGTCTCCTACACCTATTTGCTGCATTAGCTTCTGATAGAAAATAGACGGTGAAACTCTAGGATCAGAAAATCCTGACTTATGATGGGAAAGGCTGTTGTTGGTTTAATGTCCAGGAAATGGCAGGCTATGTCTCAACTAGTAGAAGTTAACCATTAGCATTAGCAACTTGGCGGAAGCTCCTCAAGGCTTGTATTACTGTGAAGATAAAACATCCATGTGGCAAGTCAGCGGTAGAGTCACATTACTGTTATCCAATTCGGGGCAAGATGTCCAATTATCAGTAATTAAGTCTCCAACACCTGCCGTCTGAAGCACAGCTGTGATGTGGGTAACTACTTCCTGGACATGGTGCTATGGTATATATAGGCAGATAGAGGTTTATTTGGAAAAGGTATGTATTCCTTTATGGAGTATGGTGGACTGTGTAAATGACTGACATCTGTAGCGGTGAGTATGCCACATTGTTTGTTATCCAATAGCATGCGGAGATAACTGTAGATCCCGCCCCATGACTGAGAGCCGCCAGTGGACCGTGGCCAGACTATATATTCTACACAAAGCAGAAACACACATTGCCCGAAATTAATTAATTCATCTTTCGGGTTGAAAGTGGAAAACACAAGTATTCCAATGATATTACAAAAGTAACTATTCTAAACACTATGTTTTAAAATAGAAACTGTAAAAAATGATAAATGACCCGCACTTGTATAGCGCCTCTCAGAGTAAGGACTCCAAAGCGCTTTACACTACAGTGTATCATTCATCCATTCACACACACATTCACACACTGGCGGGGATGAGCTACGACTTAGCCACAGCTGCCCTGGGGCGCACTGACAGAGGCGAGTACAGTTACGCATAATTACGCAGCAGAACATGTACTCCGTTACTCCCCAACACTGCTGCATACTAGAGACCACAGCAAATGCATTGACTAAACAAGTGTTCAACTCCTCCAAGTGTGAGACCAGATTTCAACTAGCCCATTTGTGAGTTAGTGAATTTAGTTTTGTCAGCATTCAGAGTGGGTTTCAGTTGACATAAGGTATCTTGTGTGGTGTTAAAAACAGCTTGTAGGAGTGGGAGGGAGGAGTGAAGGATGTAAGCAGAGTTGTACCATCAGCAGAAGCGCTGTAAGTATCGTCAGCAAAGGCAGGCCAGAGAGGACCGTATAGGCGCCTGACAGATTGCTGCCTCACTCTCTTCTTCTCGTTTTTGCGCTGTTTTCTTCTCTCAGCTAGGAGACATTTTTTTGCTCACAACTTCCTGAGCCAAATGTGATCTAACAAACTCTTAAGTCATGAGTTTCTCAACAAACAGTGAGTCAGGGAATTGTTCTCTTAATCAGGACTTTTTGAGCTGGAGTTTAATTTTTGATATTGATTTCAGTCCAGGCTTTTGGGGGAGGGGGCTTTGTGAAGCCAGAGAGGGGTGGACCTTTGGAGCTGGAAATGCACTTCCAGGGGTTGTTGCCATGGTTTTTTGTAGCTGTAGGGACAAACTTTCGACCAGTGGCCGAAAGCCTGAGCTGCTGTTTGTTACAGATAAGTGGAAAAGCCGGAGGAAAGAGACAGCTGAGACGGACAGACTCGAAGAGAGAGATTTGTTTTTATTTTTTGACCGCGGGACAAGCAGCTGAAAAACAATAACTCAAAGCATCGTCCACCCTGCTCTCCCCTCGATGCGGGAATCCCAATAGATAACGCTCGTCTCTTGAAACAGGTCACAGAGGCTTTCTCCTCTTTTGTGGCCTGCCCACTATCAAAGCTCTCTTGGCTGTGCTCTGGCTGCTTTGATATATCGCAAAGTGTTTCTGGCAGACTGCCTTTCTCTCTCTCCCTCTCTTTTTTCCAATCTTACTCTCTTGTTCTGTCTCTCTGTTCCTATATTATTGTAAAAGAGCATGAAGCACCAACGGGTCTGCTCAGTGTCAAAGAGAAAAGACAGGGAGGCCTCCGAGGGAGAGGAAAGGACACTGGCCAAAAGAAGCAGGAGTGGAAGGAAAGGTGAAAACAGCCGGATAACCAATCTTATCTTTTATTACTATAAAAATTATTAAAATAGTTGGCCTGCTGGGTCTTATAGCATTCATCAAACATGAATTCTGTATTGGAAATGAATGGGTGATGATTAGGGATGGACAATATATTGGCATCAATATTGGTATCGGCCGATGTAAGTAATTTTTTAACATATCTGTATCGGTTCGATAAATAAAACCGGGCCGATATTAACAACCGATATTTTTTCCATCTCGTCTCCATTTGTTTACCTGTTTCAGAGGGTGACGGGGGTGATATGTAATTGTTTAGTCATGTAAACAGTGAATGTAATCATCTCAAAAGCGTAAATGTGTGTGTTGTGTGTACATAATTATGTAAATTCAGCTTTAATAATTTTCATTCTTTACTAAATCTGCTGATTTTAGAAGCATAAATGTCAGTATATTGTATCGGCAAATATGGGTTATCGACCACAACAGTGATCTTAACCCTTTGATGCATGAATTATGAAATCTTCAACCATGATTTTTTTAACAATTTTTTTCATTCATCCTTAGGTGTGAATGAAACAAATTTCATATTTACATATTTTTTGTAAAATGTAATTTACAAATTATTACATGTCCACCTCAGTGTACAGTGTGCAATCTGAACATGAAATATGTTGGCTTGACTTACTGAAGTACAAATGGAGGGGTTCAAATGCAATAAAGTCTTCAACAGCTGTGCTTAATAGCAAAAATACATAAATAACAATTTTAAGTATCTGTCCACTGTAGTGACCATCATGCATCAAAGGGTTAATATCGGATATTGGTATCGACCCAAAAATATCATATCGGATTCAAATCACTAAGATCAATTTATTAGTTCTTATCCCTACAAACAGTGGAAGATCCACCACATCAATACCTGTCTTCCATTTACAGTTAGGTCTTTATACTGGAGCTCTGGAAGTTTGTATAAATCTGACATACATAGTGTGTTTTGTGTGATTTGGATTTGGTCGTTGGTAGAGGCCATAGAAGAGTTTGGTCCCGCACATTCTGACCCTAGTATTGTGCATAAAAGTAGGATGCATGAGAAAGAGCGTGCACAAATGCAACTGGGCCCATTGTGTGTCATGGTTATAAGCATGCAGCAGAGCCTTGGGCCTGGGCTTTTTTAAGCTTGACCTGACTGTTGCAGTCATCTTTCTGCGCACGCACGCACGCACTAACACACACACACACACACACACACACACACACACACACACACACACACACACACACACACACACACACACACACACACTATCCTTGTGCGCCACCTCCAGGCTTTACACACAAGTCACCTTCAAGAGTCCATTTCAGTTTGCGTTAGTTTGTTTGTGGATGTCTCAGCTGAATTGTCCTCCATCTTTAAAGAGCAGGATTATGAGTGGCTGTATGGTTGCTGGCTGCTGATGATTCAGACCAAACTGTTCCAAATCTCTGATTGTTGGATTGGTCAGCTTACGCTGAACCACTAAGTCTGAGTTTTAAACATGCAGTCCTCTAATGCAGCATATATGCACATGAGACAGAGTGTCCTTCTGCAAAGCAGCATGAAGCAGGACATCCAACACAAGGAGCAGCTCTAGTGATGTGCTTTGAGCCCACTATCATTTTTCATGCTGAAAGTTCTGGGGCTTGGTTCCCCTAACTATACCATCATGAGCTTGTTATCTGCACTGTGAGTTTGCCAACAGGAGGGAATAAGGTTTAATCCTGCTCAAAACAAAGACTACATATTTTATTGTATGAGACTACATTACATCTATTCCTATTTTTGTGTATTTAACTATAGATGATACAAAAATCTGCAGTATTAAGCTTTACTCAAATATGTTCAATGCAATCCAAGGGAGTTTGAATGAAGGCAACTGGACTTCTTTGGTTTTCTGCATACCTCTCAACTCCGAAGACTCTTCAAGAGGTAGGGAGGAGAGGTATGCATAGTTGCTGCTCATGTAGCAACAACAGACAGCTACAGTTTATAAGCTTGACTCTCCCATATTCCAGTCAGAACTGACAAAGCTCCTCAGATGAGAAGCGAAACGTCTTCAAGAAACCAAAGTCCAGTTGCCTTCATTCAAGCTCCTTTGGATTACCGTGACCTGGATGACAGAGAACCTTCACCAGCATGTTTAAAGAGCAAGTCACCCCCTACCAGAGTATTACTCCACTCCCACTTCCTGTTAGAAAATGCAACAAATGTTGTTGCCTAGCAAAGCGAGAGGGCGGAGCCGCTAACAAATACACACACACAGGCTCACAGCGACATTGTGACATCATATGGTACCAGCTAATGTCCTAGGGTACCTCTTAGCCAATAGCGATGGCAGATTTAAATTCAAATGCAGTGCAGAGTTTTTACCTGACAACGGCACAACACAGAGTTTTAGGCAGAAAAATAAAATTTTAACTAAAATACACTAAAGTGCGAAACTATTGACTACACGTGTCTGCAGCATGATTAGACATGCATTTATGTAGTTGCCAGAAAAAAAGTTGATTTGGGGGTGACTTGCTCTTTAATGCACTTCAAAATGTAATTCAACTCAATAACAATTTGGGGTTTTATTTTATTTTCAAGCTCTGACCAAAGTAGTACATTTTAATAGAAACAAGATGCAAAACCAATCGAGCATTTAAAGATGCAGCCTGTAAATCATTAGGGTCACCATGGCAACTGCCAGAAAATCATTAGTGTGTGGTAGCCACACACTTGTGAGACTGACATATATTTTCAATAAAAATTTGGCCTGAAATAAACAGATTTTGTGAAAAAACTAAAAGCCCGAAACCTTGAGTGGCAGGAGCTTGAGGATGTACTCTCGGCCTTCTGACGAGAGAAAACTCTAAGTCCTAAAGCTGTGGGGGACTCAGCCGGTGAAAGCAGACAAAACGGTCGTCTTTTTGATATTGATTTGTATCTGTGGTAACATTTTAAAGGGAGTAAGAAGAGTTTGTTTAGTGGTATTTTGCAAAGTTTTGACAATTCAAATGTTAGCATGACATCATCACAATAAAGGATGTCCAAAAATTGTATTACTAAAGTTCAAAAACTACAGAAAGGATACATATTTCAAAGTTTAAACACGTCCGAATGATCAATTTCTGAGCTAATGTGCTCTGAAGAACAATCAGTTTTCACTTTACCAAAACTCCATTAATGTGGAAATGTGTTTGTAGTTTATTTTGGGAATCTTGTCTATTTATGATTATAGTTATTTGCATTATTGAAATTTAATGTAAAAAAATAACATTTTCAATCCTAATTTGACTGTCTGAGATCTCCTTCATTACCCCACATGGGGTTGTGATCGCAACTTTGAGAATCATCCAATTCTATGAAAAACAGTAAATAAGTCAGAAACTTTGCTGGTCTGAATCAGGGCCAATCAGACTACAGCTGTCAAAATTAAACTAACATTTTTTTTCCTGTAAAACAATGGCATTTGCCATTTTTGTATGATGGTGTTTTTGTTCCATGCAATGAAAAAATGCCTCGTTTCAACTAAATGTTATGTTTTCTTAGTTGGCTCATTAAAAACATGCCCAGAACCCTCAAGTTACAGCAATAATAAAAGCATGGGGTCCGGGGACAATAGAGGGGTCTCTTCCTTCAGCAGGTCTCTAAAAAGACAGTATGTGTCCTGACATTCCAACTTAAAAATTCACATTTCCTTGTTTACTTTTTCTTCGGCGTGGCACTAATCTTCGGTAGTTTTTCATTTGCAAACTGCTTGATGTATATTTGTGTGTCTGCAACTGTTTTTAGCTGCCAGGCAGTGTGGAGCACGGCCCTGGACAGAGCGGTCAGAAGTGGTCCTCGGGGGTGCCTTGACCCCTGACCTCTATTCCATAGCTCTTTGCTGCTGAGGATGACATAAAAATAAGGTCCGGTCAGACCTTATAGGATGCGACTGGTGTTGCTCTGCTTTCTTAAAGCCCTCTGGAACCCTGATATTTGTTGTCGGGCAGAGACAGAACACACTATCGGGGTGTGTGTGTGTGTGTGTGTGTGATTGCTTGGGAATGAAGAACATCACTGACATATATGTAGCAAATGTTATTATTTCCACAGTCTCTTGGAGATTTCTCATTTTCTCCTTCTCCCTGTTGGTCTTCCGTTCCCTCTTCCTGTGTGTCCGGTCCATGTGAAGGAAGGATAAAGGTTGTCCTTTTGTCATCAAAACTCCAGATTAGTTTTGCCTCGGTGCATCTGACTCTGCTTTATCACTGTGGCCAGAGGAGCCACAAGGTTCAACTCACCCCCTCTGCAAGTAATAACTCCTACCAGCTTCTGTTCCACTCTTCGCTGCTATCTTCTACACTGCTATTACTACTCTATTTAGGGGTAGGGGGATTATTTTTCATGGCACTGGCTTTATTGCTCTGTATCCCAAAGACTGACTGGAAAGTGAGGAGGATGTGTCGTGCAGCTCGTGTCACAAGCTGCATTCATATCGACAATGTTCTAATAGAGGCTCGAGACCCAGAGAAGAGCGTAAAGGAGCTGCTGAATGGGCATCACCAGCCAAACCTGGGTTTATACCAAAGACTTCTGCCATGGTTTGAAGGTGGATTCTGGCAATTAAGGACTTTCTTCTAGTTGCTTTGACTCATGGCGCAGAAGTGAAAGATGAAGATGGAAATGTTTGTCCAAAAGGCAGACAGGAACAATGCTCCCAACAGGGACTGGCACTCTTCTGAGGATTACGTAAAGGTCTAGACTAGTATCTGCGTGAGCATGAATGGGGTGTAAGATGATTACACTGTCAATTAGAGCAGATGAATTAGCTTACACCCTGCCTCCTCTCAGAGGAATTTATTAGCCTTTTCCCCCCTTGGTGTAAACACTGGTGGCTTCAAACGATCCGAGGCGGTTACAGGTCAGCAGGGCCGATTCCAGGTCATTAATGATGTTCCAAAGTGCAAATCATCTCAAAAACCTCTACAAATGATGAAAGCGGTTGTGCTTGTGTTTTGAAACTAATTGTCGGGTTGCCCATTGCATCTAGGGCTGTGGCTGGATCACGTTAACTGTAGCTCCTGAATCAGAAATAGAACTTTGCTCTGATCTTCCATCTTCAGATGATGTGTCAACAGAAATGCATGGATCTAAAGAAGTCTTTTGTGGTAAATGGTACACATGTTTCAAATGAAACCTTGCCTATGACCTAAAACAAGCAGCACACAAAAGGAGGAAGTTCGCATCATTTGTAAACTTAATTGCATTCATTTTTACACGGAATAAAACATATTTATCATGATTATTGTGAAGAAATTCAACATGGTATTAATATTCAGAAAGTAGTTATACCGAATTGTTTGTACAAACTAGTCATTTAAATGAGTTATTAGTTTTTCTCTTGTCACTGTCAGCACAATGTGAATTACAAATTCAAAAATATATTATGTGCTGATTGATTATAGGACAAAAACAAGATTCAACAATTCAGTTGGTTTATTAATTATTTAAATGTCCTTCAAATGCGGTGAGTCTTATTTTTACTCAAGCATGTTTATTTCTCTGGGGGTTCTTATTGTGAAAGAGTTTTAAAAGAGTCTATTTCTTAAGTAGGTGCCATTTATGCGGTCAGAATACCATAACAAAAACCAAGAACTGCTTACAAAAATTACAAAAATCCTCCAAATCCAACTGAAAATGTAAAACAATTTTCCAGTTTGTGAGCACTATCTCTGAGCGCTAATTCATGCTAGCTATGACAGAAGATGGAACATTCAAGAATCACAAGTTCCAAAGTAATTATATATTAAAAATGAAATATTTATTTTGTTAACTGTAGCTCATCACCTATAGGCAGCCTAAATCTCCTCCCTTTCCGGTTGGCTCATGGGTTCCCGGAAGAACAAAAAAATGAATGCAAGTAAACAGGGGCTAAAAGAGTCATATTCGAATCTGCTTTGCTTTAAATCCTGGATTGCACATATGTTGTACTGCAATTCAAATGAAAACTAACGATGGATGTTTCGACCACACCAGTCATGTACTTTGAGATTTATCAGCTTGTAAAAGTTTGTAATTAGCATGATTACAAACTAGATATCGGCACATCACATATGTGACGTCGCCACATAATCTCCTCTCCCCTTGCGTAGCTGCTACTTACCAAATGGCTAAATTTATGGTGGTTCTTTCCTCCTACAGGAAGAATTTTAAGTTTGCTGAACTTACAGCATTTTTTCCCTCGGTTGTCTCCGTGTCTGGTTCGATGACATAATTTTCGTGATGCGCATTTGTAGTCCTAGACTTATTTTCACACAAAACCTAAAATTGTATTTCCCCTGTTCGAAAATAAGCACGTTCTTGGTATCAAAATGTGTCTTTAAATTAATGGACATCATGTGTGAAATCCATGGCACAAAACAAGCTAAATTAGAAAATAACTGTCATGACTCCCATCCTTCACCCTCCTCTGCCTCCTCATTTAACCTTCTTTCAGCTCACCTGGTCCCTTCACCAAGCTCCTGACAAGCCCTGTTTCCCTGGCAACCACAATCAACTCCATTCTTCTCACCTATTCCTGTCATCAGCTTCATCCACTTCACCTGCTCCTGACTCCTCAGCTCATCTCACACACCTGCTTCCCCTGCTATAAAAGAACCACCCTGCTATCCAGTCTCTGCCAGATTATTGAAAACATTTGCCAGTAAATTCTCCAGCCATCCACCCTGCCTGATCTCTGCCTCCGGACCTCGTTCTTCGCCTGACCCCTGCCTTGTATTCTGCTTGCCATTTCGACCTTCGCCTGTCTCCGACTCTGTCTCCAGCCTCGCCCAACTGTGATAACTGCATCCTAATAACGATTTTTTACTTTACTCTCATTGTGTTTGGCGTCTTCACGGGTCTTCTGAGTTCTGTTCGTGACAGAATAATCTGGCCAAAAGTCTGACCCGACGCCGACACAGCACTTGGGAGTATTTTTTTTTCTTTTCATTATACCTGCCATGGAGGATCTCACGCTCCTGGAGTTTATGGAGCTAGAAAGGGAACAAGAGTCACCATTTTGGGGAACATGTTTAGCCATCAGGCCACTGCCATGCAGAGGTTCCTCCCCTCCTTCCAGACCTGCTGCAACAGTCTTGTGCAGCGGGTTCATGACCACGCAACAGTGCCGGAACCCTCCTATCATCTCGCCGCTCCAGCCTCAAACCCCTCCTGTCAGGTCACGCGGCGGCGGTCCCGGAGGTTTTCTGGGGCTGCTAAGAGGGGTTGATCCTTCTCCCGTGCTGATATTGGCTGGTTCCTCGGACAACACCTCATGTTCTGCTTCTGGACCGGTCCCAACGGAGGAGATTGTTCAGAAGATGATGCAGATGGTTTAGGAAGCTATGTGGTAGGTCTATGCCAAGCCAACCTGCCCCCACTTACGTCTGCGGGCGGCTGAAAGGTTGAATGCAATCTTCTCCACCCATCCAGAATTGATAACAGTTCCAGCCCTTGGTAATTACTACCTTTATGTCCGGAGTGTATATGGGTCCGCACTTAAGGATGTCACCGCAGAGGGTCCGACCTGCTGTGAGAGGTGGTCACCTTCCCCAGAACCCTCCAACGCGCCGCTTCCTGCTTCAGCAGTGGTTCAGGAGGACGCATCGCATCCTGCTCCGGCGGTGGTCCCGGAGGATGCATCACATCCTGCTCCAGCGGTGGTCCCAAGGGTCGCATCGCATCCAGTCCCAGTGGTGGTCCCGGAGGTTGCACCGCATCCTCCTTCAGCGGTGGTCCCGGAGGTTGCATCGCATCCTGCTCCGGCGGTGGTCCCGGAGGACGCATCGCATACTGCTCCGGCGGTGGTCCCGGAGGACGCATCACATCCTGCTCCAGCGGTGGTCCCAAGGGTCGCGTTGCATCCTGTCCCAGCGGTGGTCCCGGAGGTCGCATTGCATCCTGCTCCGGCGGTGGCCCCGGAGGATGCATCGCATCCTGCTCCGGCGGTGGTCCCGGAGGACGCATCGCATCCTGCCTCGGCAGTGGTCCCGGAGGACACATCACATCCTGCTCAGCCCGTCCACGAGGCTCCGGTCCAGCCTGTTCAAGAGTCTTTGTCTCCATTCCAGCCTGTTCAAGAGTTCCCGTCTCCAGTCCCAGAGTCTACGTCCCTGTCTCCAGAGTTCCCGTCTCCCCCAGTCCAAGAGTCTACATCCCTGTCTCCAGAGTTCCTGTCTCCCCCAGTCCCAGAGTCTACGTCCCTGTCTCCAGAGTTCCTGTCTCCAGAGTTCCCATCTCCCCCAGTCCCAGAGTCTACGTCCCTGTCTCCAGAATTCCTGTCTCCAGAGTTCCCATCTCCCCAGTCCCAGAGTCTACGTCCCTGTCTCCAGAGTTCCTGTCTCCAGAGTTCCCGTCTCCCCCAGTCCCAGAGTCTATGTTGCTGTCTCCAGAGTTTCTGTCTCGAGAGTTCCCGTCTCCCCCAGTCCTAGAGTCTACGCCTCTGTCTCCAGAGTTCCTGTCTCCAGAGTTCCCATCTCCCCCAGTCCCAGAGTCTATGTCGCTGTCTCCAGAGTTCCTGTCTCCAGAGTTCCCATCTCCCCCAGTCCCAGAGTCTACATCCCAGTCTCCCGAGTTCCTGTCTCTCCAAACCCAGAGTCTACGTCCCAGTCTCCAGAGTCCCCTCAGTCTCCAGAGTCCCCTCGTAGTCGTAGTCCAGAGTTCCCTCTGTCCCCTCAGTCTCCAGAGTCCCCTCATAGTTGTAGTCCAGAGTTCCCTCTGTCCCCTCAGTCTCCAGAGTCCCCTCGTAGTCGTAGTCCAGAGTTCCCTCTCTCCCCTCAGTCTCCAGAGTCCCCTCGTAGTCGTAGTCCAGTGTTCCCTCTTAGTCATAGTCCAGTGTCCCCTCTGTCCTCTCAATCTCCAGTGTCCCCTCTTAGTCGTAGTACAGTGTCCCCTCTGTCCCCTCAGTCTCCAGTGTCCCCTCTTAGTCGTAGTCCAGTGTCCCCTCTGTCCCCTCAGTCTCCAAAGTCCCCTCGTAGTCCAGTGTCCCCTCTTAGTCGTAGTCCAGTGTCCCCTCAGTCTCCGGAGTCCCCTCGTAGTCCAGAGTCCCCTCTTAGTCCTTGTCCTCCAGTGTCCTCCTTCCCCAGACTCCCACAGTCCCGGCTCCTGGTTTTCCGTCGCCGGCCCCCCAGACTCTGGCAGTCCCGGCTCCTGTTTCCCCGTGTCCGGCCCCCCAGACTCCCGCTGTCCTGGCTCCTGGTTCCCCGTCGCCGGCCCCCCAAACTCTTCTGGCCCTCCTTCCTGGTCCCCCTCCTCCCGCCCTACTCTGGCCCTCCCTCCTGGCCCCCTCCTCCCGCCCTGCTCTGGATTCCTGTGGGCGTCTTGAATCCGCACTTGGGGGGGGGGGGGGGGGGGGGGGGGGGGTTCTGTCATGATTCCCATCCTTCATCCTCCTCTGCCTCCTCATGTCACCTTCATTAAGCTCACCTGGTCCCTTCACCAAGCTCCTGGAAAGCCCTGTTTCCCTGGCAACCACAATCAACTCCATTCTTCTCACCTGTTCCTGTCATCAGCTTCATCCACTTCACCTGCTCCTAACTCCTCAGCTCATCTCACACACCTGCTTCCCCTGCTATTAATCAGCTGGCAGAGGCCAGACGATGCCTGCACTGCCCGCTCACCACAGCCATGGAATACACCAGATCAACACTCACTAACACTGTATTGGAGCAGGCGAGACACTAGGGATCTTAGCACACCTCTGTTGTCGCTTGGCTTCCCGGGGCTGGAGGCTAGGAGGGGAAGCTGGCCGTCTGGCTGAGGTCTGGGTGGTGGGTTGCTTTGCTCAGCATTGAGCGTGGAGGCCTGCTTATCAGCACCCCAGCAGAAAGGGGCGAACTCTGGGAACCGGTGATGGTTGTACCCATTGTGCAACAGTACCAGGTCCAGAGTGAATAGGGTGTGTATGGGGAGCGTGAGTGGGTGCCTAGTGTTCTTTTTTGTAAGTCTTGTGTTGTATGTGTATGTGTGAGCATGAGGGAGGGAGTGTGTGACTGTGTCTGTGTTTGACTGTATATGCCAGGTGGGGTCTTGGACTCCTCCCCTCTCCTAGGACTTCTTGTGCTACTATAAATCTTCGCCTGCCCTCTCCCGCCACTTTTGGTGTGGAGTGTGGTGCCTTGGTCTGCCTGAGTGTTTGCGGCTCCCGGGTCAGGGGGTTTAAGATTTTTGGCATCTGCGTGATTGATCCCGGTGGCTGACTGGTGGGATCTGGGTCCCTGGGCTCTGCAGGGTACCCGGTGGGGGTGGTCGCCCCTGGGTCCTGGATCGCTGGGTTCCGGGCTTGGCTGGCTGGGGGGTGGGAGGCTGTGGGCGGGCCTGTGGGCCTGCCACTGATATCTCCCGGGACTCTGCCGGCTGCCGGTTGTGGCTCCCCGGGGCAATACCCTGCGCCTCTCAAGAGGGGTCTGGGGCTTTTCTGGTTACAGTCTCCCTGGGGTCCCTGCGCTCTGGGGCAGCTCCTGGATCTCTGGGACTTGGAGCTCCCTCCATCTCCAACACATCTTTGGGGGGCAGATCTGTGGCCCCTCACACTCTCTATTGGACGCTCCTATAGAGAAATCTTACATAAACAAGCACGTGTACACACACAGGTGCTCACATGGTGCTCTCATAAGTATTGGCTTGGGCATTTTCAACACGTCTTAAGGCTGTGGTTGACACTAAATGCACTGTGAGTTCATATCATGTGATGATTGCTCAGTAAAACAATGTTGATTTTAGATTTCCTCATCAGGTTGCTCTTGTTTTATTGTGATGTGTCCCATTTTTGTTTGTTTTTCTCTATCTGCGGGTCTAGAAGCAGACTCTTCTTCATCACTGATTGTTTATGTTTGTGGGACCCCCCCTCCTCCTCCTCCTCCTCTTCCTTTTGTTTCTTCCTTTCTCATTCACCTATGTCTCCGTGTCTGGTCGGAAATATAAAGCATCCAAAAAACAATAACAATAAAGTTTTAAGTATCGGGGTGACAATAAAACAGAAGCTTTGATGCTCCACCTGACAGTAAATCTGTAAGGCTTGTCACCAGCATTCAGACATTAACTCTGTTTGCTTCACAGCCAGACAGGACAAAGAAAAATAAAAATCAAAGGAAAATTGCGTTCATAGACTCACTCATCTTGGCTCAAGCTGGGAAGACTGTTTTTGGTTTAGCGTCCAGGAGAGAGCATTAACCATTTCACAACACAGCAGAACTCCTTCAGGCTTGTGTTATTTGTGGAGAAAAACATCAGCGTTGCAAAGATAATGAAGTCAGTGAGTCATGTTGCTGCTGGCAAATCAGAGGTGAGATATCCAAATATCAGGAAATCTTGCTGCTTTCTACTCACATCTCCCCTGGAGGAAAAGTTTTACTGATTGGCTCAATGAACTAAACTTTATTGGAATACTTTGTGAAGTATCTTAAGACAACTCTTGGCGCTATATAAATAAACAGAAAGGAATTTATACTATAGACACGGGTGCATGTAAAATTTTTGGATTGGTACTCAGGGGAGAACCTATGGTTGTTGCTTGGTCCTCACATTTTTTAATGCACTTAATTCTTAACCCAACTCACAATAGGAACAAAACAGAGTAACGCGCTGATGATGCAACATATTTTAATTTTGACTGAAAACAATAAGTACAACAGGTACATATTGCCAGCTTAACTTAAACCTTCTAATTTTCAAATAACATGACTGAATTGTCTGAATGTAAAACACAATGTGTAAACAACTGCTTATGTAAAAACAAATCAAATCAAATAAAATTTAAAACCCTTAACGAAATTACTATTTCAGAGCACTGAAGTTTTTAAAATGGCATAAATGCCGTTTTTATTTCTACAGACTCTCATCATCCTCATCATCATCATCATCATCCTCACTATCCTGA
Organism: Nothobranchius furzeri; assembly: GCF_043380555.1. Classification (NCBI taxonomy): domain Eukaryota; kingdom Metazoa; phylum Chordata; class Actinopteri; order Cyprinodontiformes; family Nothobranchiidae; genus Nothobranchius; species Nothobranchius furzeri. Next base: position 19,566,436 of record NC_091742.1, read on the forward strand.
CTGGCTTCCTCCAGTTCACACACAGCAGACAACTTTCTGATGTTCTCTGCTGTTAGTATGTTTATCAAACGCTGGATGATTGAAGTTTTTAGTGTCTATGTAAAAGGCGCTGTTTTTGTCTGCGAGGGCGGGATTTTCATGGCATGATCTGCACCACATCTCTGTGCGTTCATCGTTTGTTTGAAGGCAGCCGAGCTCCTGCAGCCACTTCTCCGCGACGACTTTTATCTTTTGCAGTTCCGACTCAGTCTGTCACGATACGGAGATGGTTAGGACCCAAAATGCAGAACCCAGGATGACACGAGGCAGGAGCTGATATAAAGAAAATCCTTTTATTTCAGGATGCGTCCAAACTATAAATAAATCCAAAAGGGCTGGAAGCCAAAAATCCAAAATGTCCAAAATATAAACTAGAGATCAAAAACTCTAGAGACAATGAGAAGCACCAAGAAATACTAGAGATAGGAACAAGAAGACTGACCGAATTACCACAATGGACCGACCCAAACAGAGACAAGACAGGGCTTAAATACACAGGGAGAATAATTAAGGAAACAGGAAGCAGGTGTGTGGAGTGAGGGCTGGAGGGAAGGCAGGTGACACAAATTATCTAAATGGGGGAAACAGAACCAATGGAGGGCAGATAAACTTAAACCTAAGACTGAGGGATGGACTCACACAAACACATACACATACTGACACACACAAACTCATACACACATACAATGAACTGGGGATTGGACACACACACACACACACACACACACACACACACACACACACACACACACACGCACACACACACACACACACACACACACGCACACACACACACACACACACACTGAGCAGGGGAATGGCCACACACACACCGAGCTAGGGACAAAGAGGCTGGAGCTACAGAACGTGAAGGAAGACCTGGAGGGCTGGGGATGAATGAATGACACAGGACCTGGGAGGAATTTACTTTAAAGGGCTACAAACATAAGACACATAATTGAGATGGAGACAAAGGACACGTGAGGGCGCTATGAGACACAGAAGGGAATCTAGAGAGGATGGAGAAACATCAGGAGACACATGAAGGAAGGGGCAGACGCAGACCGTGACACAGTCTGACGTTTTTTTGGAGGCAGAGGAACACCAAAATAATTACTTAATGGAGCTTGCTTCTTGGACATCTTTAAAATGCTCCAGAAATGTCTTTCTTCCTCCACAAAATCTTACCCCGGGTTTCCACGGGAGCCGTCAGCAGCACGTTACTGCAGCAGCACGTCTTGCTCGCGTGAGCTGCTGCTTGGCCCTTCCCACGAGATGCGAAGCAGCAGGGGAGCAGCTGTCACCGACAGAGCACGAAGTCACACGAGTGACTTCGTCAGTAAACACAACAACAAGCAGGAGAAAATTACAACATGGTTTGTGTTTTATGTTCTGTCCATTTTATAATCGCCAATACGGACCTGAAAAACAAACGAGACCGCTAGCTAGGTGATAACTTCTCACGGGGACGCACAGTTAGTAACGTTTTTTAAAAGTAAAGCAACCGGAAGGCAGTACGTTCTTTATTCTGAAAATCTCGGGAGCTTCTCTCCATTTCCGCGTCCGATTTCCTGTCTTTCCTTCCCCAAAAATGTCGAACTTGACCCGTTTCAGAGGCGTCGCGCGTAGAAAATAGAACCGGCGCGTAAAGGCCGCGACATGCTGCTCCTGAGACGCGGCCGACTCGCGCTGCTGACGGCTCCGGTGGAAAAGGTTCTGTTGACCACAGCGGTTCCTATCAGCAGCTATGACGTGCTGCTGCAGTAACGTGCTGCTGACGGCTCCAGTGGAAAGCCGGGGTTAGGTGCGCAAATAGGTGCTACCTCTTTTTTTCAGGTGCGCATTGTTTATTTTGACAGCACATGCGCACCTGCAGACCACTGATTTGCACACCTGACTATAGACAACTGCAAATGTAATTAAAAAATGAGTGAACTTGGTCTTTAATACAACAGAACAAGTCACATTTTAAATTTGCCACCTTAGAAAATATACCCTTGACTGTGTTGGGCTACTTAATAAAAGGTTCAGGGTAATTAGAAGCTGTTGTTACCTGTCAGTGTTTCCTTGAATCTACTGTAATTCATGGCTGATTAATATTAGCACCATTCTAGTGTTAGTGCATGACCAGCCACTAACGGCTCAAGAACGGTGTTTCCAGTCTAGAAAGTCATTCATTGCAAATGAATGGTGTCCTTTAAAGTCTGTATGCTCAGGGTAGGCAGTGCAAACACAAGCAGCATGGTGCCAGGGTCGCAGAGAGAACAGACACACTGGGCTGATTTTAGCTGCTTCTGTGTGCAGAGGTTTACCTGAAGAATGTTCAAGACACACCACACTGTGTGCTTACAGAACAGTATGTGCTCACACACACACACACACACACACACACACACACACTGAGCCAAGCGTGGACACGCTAAACACAAATCAAAACAAAGCACACAAACAAAAAAGAGATCCAGAGAATGAGGAAGACAGAGAGAATAGCACAGTCCCATCTGTCAAACAAATGTGTGGATGCTCCTAACACACACTCGTGTGCAAACACACACTCACACACACACATGGCAAGCGCCGTTTAGTCTGAACTTGAGCGATATCTGCATTTGTCCTTTAGCAGTTGGTCCTGAGGGGCCGATGTAGAAGTTTCATGGAAGTTTGTTTAGAGCTGAACAAGTGTGTTAAGCTTTATGAGAGCCCAGGGGAGATGTGGTGGCATACACACACACACACACACACACAGACACACACACACACATCGTCTCAGGCACGAGGCTTGGGCGGTAGCTCGCAGTGGCCCCAACCAACAGTGAGGAGTTTGTTGTCATAGCAACAGTAAAATGAGATGACTTTACTGTCAGCCGTAATGTTTCATGGCCCCCTTGCCGCTATGGCAACATAACAAGGAGGAAGAGGAGAGCATCAGAGGCATCTCTGCATTCCAGTGGACTCCTACCAGGAACAATGTCACAACCATGTCCTTTCTTCTTCCCTAAAGACACACACACACACACACACACACACACACACACACACCCTGACAAAGAGTGTCAAAAACACACAAAGACACACTCCTTGAAGTCCCTCTCCATCCAGCCCATCCCTTTGATTATCTGCTCACTGTTTTCAGCTACAGCATTACTGTCGCCAGAGCAATTTGAATTCATTATGGTCATTGTCAATACTGGTGCAACAGCGTCGTACCTCAGACAGGTACAGCTTGTAGAATGAGCGTGCATGCTGTCAGACGTCAGGGGGAGAACAAGAAGAAGGAGAAGAAGGGATCAAAGGCACGCCGACTCCGCAAAGCGTTTGCCTCCACCATGGAGACAGTCGGATGGAGCGGCGAGGTGACTACAGGCTTGGCCGACTGAGCAGCACGGCGACTGTACATCACTAATCTATATTTAGCTCAGCAGTCTGTCAACACTGTTAAAGCGACTATCTGAGCTGATAAAAAAAGTGAGGAGGAATAAAAGAGGAAGATAAGCAGACGAGAAACGGAGATGAGTTGTTTTGCTCTGTCGTCATGGCAACACAGCATCCAGAGCTGCTGCGAGCTGACAGTTGTCACGCTACAGTGTGTTGCCATGGGTGACAGCTGCCAGTCAATCACGCGGAGTGAGGGGACAGATCGGCCGATGATCACCTTGGATTAGGGAGAGATCGCACCAGAACGTATCAAAACTTAATCCCCCATGTCCGAACGCTGCTGTGAGCACGCTCATCTCTGCACGTGTTTTCATTCATGTTTGTTGGTGTGTGTGTGTGTGTGTCTTCAGGCTGGGTGTGACTAGATTACATTTCGCTGCTGCAGGGGTTCTTCCCACAGCTGTCCATGCAGAGGACAATCAAGGGCCTGGTTGTGAGCCTTCTAATTGTGGACCCATTCCCCTTCAATTACTGCGCTCTGCCTGCGTGTAACAAGCTCAGTTTTGCTCTTACGTTGGCAGGGTAATGGTCTGATTGGAGCGGGGATGGATTTGAACTCGCACTTTCATTTGTTTCTTCTCTGGGTAAACTGTTCAGATCACAATCAGGTCAGGTCACAGACGCCCCGCTGTGGAACTAAGTCCCATCAGCATGCGTTGCTTCTGATGGTGTAAATCTTGGAATTTAGCTAGGTTTTATGTACGCTCAATTATCGCACCAGCCTTGACACTTACATTCTCCTCTTATATCACCGGTATGGTTTTGTGTCCCCGTAACCATTAGACCTTTAACAGTTTCCATGTGTTAGGACAGCAACCCAGTGTAACGTCAATACTTTGCTGTTACACTGGTAATTAGAAGGTATTTGTACAAGGCGAAGTTTCCTCAACCACTGAACGGGACGACGGTGGCACAGGAGTTAAGTGCTCGCCCCGTAATCGGAAGGTTGCAGGTTCGAGTCCCGCTCAGTCTGTCGCTGTCGTTGTGTCCTTGGGCAAGACACTTAACCCACGTTGCCTGCTGGTGGTGGTCGGAGGGACCGGTGGCGCCAGTGCTCGGCAGCCTCGCCTCTGTCAGTGCGCCCCAGGGCAGCTGTGGCTACATTGTAGCTCATCACCACCAGTGTGTGAATGTGTGTGTGAATGGGTGAATGACTGATTGTGTTGTAAAGCGCCTTGGGGGGTTCTAGGACTCTAGAAGGCGCTATATCAAATACAGGCCATTTACTGAAGCACTAAATTTGCTGCACCAGTCATAATTAGACAGAAAGCTCCCGAGAGAAATGATAATGTACATGTTCTGTTGTAACTGCAGGTGTAATAAAACAGTTTCCTCCCTTTGACCTTTTACAAAGTGAAGGCTTTATGTGAAGAGCTCCGCTGACCTTGTTTCTTTTATGTTCCCTCTTTAGGAGTGAGCCCTGGGCTGGATGGGACCTACCATGCCCCCCAGTAAGAAGGCTCAGAGCCCCAGTAGTGGAGCCAGCGCCTCTCAGGGCATGAGCCCGCCGTACCAACAGGGGGATGCTGCCACAGCGGCATCCGAGGTCGAGGCAGCCGATCTGTCCCTCTCTCTCTCTGCCTCCTTTTCCAAGGCTGAGGACGAGGAGCTCACCAGCCTTTCCTGGCTCCACGAGAGCACCGACCTCCTAAACAGCTTCAGCCACTCTGGGCTGCGTAGCGTCTCCCCACTGCAGGACCCTGACGGACAGCATCCCCGCTCGCCCTCATCCTTGTCTCCCTCCCCAGACGACGCCCTGCTTGGCGATGCACACTCAGCGTATGACTTAACAGCAGGGGCCAACCGAAAGCCCCCATACTCCTTCAGCTGTCTGATCTTCATGGCCATTGAAGATGCACCCAACAAACGATTGCCGGTGAAGGATATCTATGGCTGGATTCTGGAGCACTTCCCTTACTTTGCAAGCGCCCCAACAGGCTGGAAGAACTCTGTGAGACACAATCTGTCTCTTAACAAATGTTTCAAGAAGGTGGATAAAGATCGCAGTCAGGTAAAGAAATCGTTTTTTATCCAAGCTGCTCTGGTGTTGTTTCTTCCCAGTTAAACTCCTATAGCAGGGCTTTGGCTGGGCTAATGGAGACCAACCTAACCAGCACAGATGAAGTGACCAACATGTTTAAAGACAGAAGCATTTATATAGCATTGCAGAGTAAGCAGATAAGTCTACGGTTCCTCTTAGTGATGGGTTTGCCAGTCTGTCCATGTTTTTGTTGGTCTGTTAGCAAAACATCATGGACCACTGTTTGGATTTTAACAAAGCTCTCAGAAAGTCTTTTAATTCATGTTGGTTTTCTCGATTCATGAAAAATGGTGTGGCGTTAAACTAATTCAAAATGGCTGCCACATATAAAGGATAAGACCAAGTACAAAAATAGTTACAACTCAGTCAACTTTACAGATAAGTAACTAAAATGTGTTATAGCAGCAGCTGAAAGTCACTAAAAACCCTTATCCTGAGTGATAGCTTATCACAGAAAATCTCTGGTGGAATCTGATCATGATGCTACCACCGCCATGCTTCACAATGAAGCTTCATCTTGACTCTGCTTAACATACTGAGGCCAAAGGTGCTAATCTTTGTCTGACCATAAAACATTTCTCCAGATGACATTCAGTTTTTCATGTGGACAGTTCATTGTGTCTCTTTTGGAGCTTGAGCTTCTTTCTTGTAACTGGTTTGAGAATAGACAGGATCTCTGATGTTCCAGCAGCTCCAAGTTCTCGTAAGCCTTAATCCTTGCTGGTTCTGGAGTTGTTTCTGAACATCTTGACAATTTTTCTTCCATGAGACAGTCTAATAAATGCTGTCAAAACGAATACAAAGAGAAACTACCTGCTGCAGTCAACCGCAATCACTTATAAAGAGATAATTACCACCACTAACTAAAAGGTTTACGTGAATGGGAATGCATACCTGCATGTTTAATTCTGACCTTGTGTCAAACTTGTCTTTAAAAAAACGTCATCTGTCGAAAAATCTTTTCAGAAAACAAACAAAAAAAAAAGTCTGAATCATTCATTTAAAGCTCCAAATTCTTTTGACATCCATGCCTATGATGAAGGAATGGAGAACTCTGTCCATAACCATAGCATAACTCCGGAACACCCTATGGTGTGGTTGGACCTTCATTCACTGTCAGACAGTTATAAGCCATTTGTAGGCACATTCAACATGAAGTCAAACACATTCTGTATTTTGTCTACAGCTGTACGAGAATCGGCTTTATCAATAGTTGATGATCTCTCCTTCCATCGCTCTCTTTCGCTTCAACGTTCTGTGTCTCCCCGGTGGGAAGAGCGTTTCGCTTTTGATTTAAGTCCTGATATTGCCTTTAATACCGGCTTTCCCATCCAGATTTCACTCAGGGTAGACAGAGAGCGAATCCCTCACCCAATTAGTGCTAAATTAATACTGGAGGATTTAATAACACAGATGCCAGCAGACTTTAGTATCCGACTTGCCCGAGGGGTTGTTGGGGGGTGGGTCAATGCCCGTTCAGTTCACTGAGATTATACCGAATGATATGAGAGCTCCTTTAGCTTTCACTGACCAGAATATGTGCGTTTATTTATTTACGTGTGTGTGCAGGAACAAAATGGATGTGCACACACACACACACACACACACACACACACACATACACACACACACACACACACACACACACACACATACACACACACACACACAATATGCTGTCATCTAGCCCTCGACTGCAGCAGCACAGAGTTTCTCTTGTATACATATCTCCATAGTAACTGGGTTGCAGTTGACATAAAAGTATGTTGTTGCTGTAGTAACGGGAAAGCTGATTTACTGACTTGTGTGTGTGAGCTTCCGCTGGGCACTGAGGTGTTAAGTGGGGGTGCAATCAGCTTGTGTTATATATGTGCTCATGCATGCATGCGTGTGTGTGTGTGTGTGTGTGTGTGTGTGTGTGTGTGTGTGTGTGTGTGCGCGCGCGCGTGCTAAGAGCAGCTTGTGCATAGGTAATTTTGGCGAGGACTGCTCATTTTGTTTTCTTGTCATTGCCCACCGTTTAAGACAGTAGGCTCATTAACCCCCGCGCACACACACACACACACACACACACACACACACACACACACACACACACACACACACACACACACACACACACACGCGCGCGCGCACACACACACACACTTGTGCATGCCTCACACACAAACAAACACAAATCTGCACACTCCTGATCGCGCATGAATGCTTATGACTCACACACCGTACAGTGTCGGAGTGGAAATGAGGGCACATCTCTGCAGACTCTTACTCTACCTGCCAAGAGCTGTGCTTTATCTGAAGCTGCAATTACAGAATCTGTGTAATCTCACTCAGACGCTGCCATTCAAAGCTCCTCCACCCTGAATGTCTGCATGTGAAAACACCTTCATTTCCTTTGCCCACCTCTCCCTCCTTTTGTTCTTTCCTTCCATGTTGTTTGAACCGAGCTCCCAATTGCAGGTGGTGAGATATGTTTCTTTTCAATTCAATTCAATTCAAAGGTACTTTATTTATCCCAGAGGGAAATAAGAGAAAATCTTTTTTTAAGCTGCTTTACGGGTTTCCTCGCCGCTAGCGCCGTGTATGAGAGGAGAGGGATGCTAAACAGGGGAGGTCAAGTTCTGAGGGGGTAAGAAGGACCAAAGTTTATGTCAATCATTTTACCACGGTGGAGGTTAACACAAGAGGGGAACCTATTTGTTCCAGTGGCTGTATTTCTGGGTCATATCCAGGCAGATGACTAGATCGGGACTAGTTGAGACTAAACTCGGGATCTCAGAGTTGCGAAGGAGAGCATGAGAGCGTGCGAGTCCCATGGTTGCCATGGCTTTGTTTACAAACAGGATTCCTCTCAGTGCTGAATGGCATGCCTTAATGACGAGTGTTGTTGCCCTCAGTGTTGTGGATCAGTGCAGAAGATCAATGTTGCAACACACACACACACGCGCGCACGCAAACACACACACACACACACACACACACACACACAGGGCTAGTGGTATAGCTCTCAAAGCCTCTTATGAAATCACAGCACAGAGAGCAGGCGGTTTTGTAATCTGAGTCTGACGGTGAAATCACAGGTGTTCTTAAGTGTCACCCTGAACTTCACTTTGCCCTGTTCACTGGATCCATCCTCTTTCACTTACACTCTACCACTCAGAGGTGGAGCAATTCAAGTGCAGATTTGGATTATTTTTCACTTTCCCTGTTTAAAACAAATGGATTTTGGGAAATACTTGGGGAAACCAAGCTTGGCTACAGACAGAGGTTGGACGTGGGGCGGAAAGCTACGGTTGTCTCTACACGTAACTGGACAGCACAAAAACCAATCAGAGCACGAATAGTGTCATTCATAGTGATGGAAACCAGTCCAACAACTACCTCTATCTACTCATGCCTTAAAGAAAAGTCTGTGTCTAAGTCATCCAAAGTTGACACCCAGTCCATTTCAAAGGACCGCCATTCCTCGCCCAATGTCTTTACAAACGTAGAGCGCTGTGATTGGCCCAACCAAAATTGTTCAGGCCAATGGAAGACCTGCTGAGGCCTAAAGCATGGCTAGACTGACCTGCGACCTTGCTACCTCTACGGTTGGTCTAGATTGGGCACTCCAGGGATTTTGCAGCTCTGAAATATGGCCAAACTGGTGGCAAGTGGCATCTTGGCAGCTGCACGCTTGACTTTTCTCAGTTCATGGGCAGTTATTTTGCGCCTTGGTTTGTCCACATGCTTCTTGCGACCCTGTTGACTATTTTAAATGAAACGCTTGATTGTTCAATGATCACGCTTCAGAAGCTTTACAATTTTAAGACTGCTGCATCCCTGTGCAAGATATCTCACTATTTTTGACTTTTCTGAGCTTGTCAAGTCCTTCTTTTGACCCATTTTGCCAAAGGAAAGGAAGTTGCCTAATAATTATGCACACCTATAGGGTGTTGATGTCATTAGTAGTGGTGTGCATCTCTACCTGCCTCACGATTCGATCCGATTCCGATTATCTGCCTAACGATTCGATTTGAGTCTGAAATGCATCACGATTCTTCACACAAAAATTTTCATTACTTAATAAAAGCAGAAGAATAGTTTTCAATTTCTTTTTGATTTCAAAATCCCTGAAAAACAGAACATTCATCTATTCACTATAGTGAGCAATAATGTTTAAAGTGTGCTGCCTATAATTACTTAAATAATATAAGAAATAATGTTTTCGGTAGAGCAGCTTTAAGATAGAATATTACTGAACTTAAAAATAGTAAACAAATACTGTGTTAAGTTATTCTTTCACATCCAGGATCCCAAAACCGAAATTAGCCCAGACGTCCGATTTAAATGTAACGGGTACATCTTTGATTACTGGTAATGTTGGCCCTGTATCCCTGTCCAATTGCTTCTAGGACAACGCAGTGCGCATGTCATTGCAACTCTGCCCCCAGAAGTAAAACCTCAAAATTTATTGTCCTCGCATAGACGGTCGGCAACCTGTTCCCATCAAAGAGCCATTATTACCCGTTTCCCACAGTAAAGAAAACACCGCAGCAGCCGCGGCGTTGTGGGCGGGGCCTACCCTCAGACAGCAGCCGGTACCGGTCGCTCGTGTACGTCAAAGTTATCTTTCATAAGAAGATAATCAATAAAACGATTTATATAAAGTGGATCCAGAAGTTGTAGCCCGTCTCTGCCTACAGTATTTAGATATTTTTCACCCTGTTGGTGGTTTTACTGAGCAGGTGCCACTTTTGTCATACGTTTCATTTTAAAACATGTTTAGACTGTTCAGAATACAAATCCAGGCTCTGTCACGTTTGATTGTTGTAATTAAACTTTGTAGGTGGGGGAGGTCAGAAAAGGATCCGATCATTTTGTTTTTCCCTCATTTACAGTGACGGAGATAACGGTGCGGTGCGCCTGGCTCTGGTGTTCAAGTTAAATTTAACTATTTTCACAAGAAAACAAAACAGTTAAAAGCAGGGCTTGTGTTGTGTTGACCGGATAGTTCCCGTTTTTGACTATTTATTTTGATGGAGAAAGAATAGAAAGACCCCGACCCATGCAGACGAACTGACACTTTATTCGTTTCGCACATCGCAGATGTAGCTAAATCACTTGATTCCCATCTGAGCTGGACACGGAGCTCAGCGCAGCTCGCTGTCAGCGCGTACGTACGGCGCACAGTGAGCTGAAGATGTGGAGAGGGGCTTGGAGCACGTCGCAGAACCAGGGCGCATGCAGATTCCTCCGACTGAAGCGAGACTTGTCACTTAGAAAATGCTCCCTGATTATGAAACTTTGGCTGAATAGCACTTGTTCCTGTCTCCAATGTGGCGACACATCCAGGATCTGAGGAGAATCCCAGAATCTCACATCCTCGTCAGCTCAGAACACGCATATGATTACGCACAAGCGTGACGCGTCTACCCGGTCTCACAGTAAGACCGGGTTGGACCTGTTCAGGTTTACGCAGACAATCTTTACATTTAGAATTGGCATACAGATGTAAAATTAATGCAGTAAAATATAAAGCATTTTAATTAAATATCCATTCATTATTTTACAAGCACAGAGAGCCACATCAGATGGATGGAAGAGCCGCATGCGGCTCCAAAGCCGTGGTTGCCGACCCCCGACATAGACATAGGAGAGAGAATCTCATTATGTCACGTTGCTGCATCGATGCGGAATCATGCACGGCTGAATCGCGATGCATCTTAGAATCGATCATTTTTCCCACCTCTAGTCATTAGACCACACCCCTTCTCACAACAGAGATGCACATCACCTAATATGCTTAATTGGTAGTAGGCTTTCGAGCCTATACAGCTTGGAGTAAGACAACATGCATGAAGAGGATGATGTGGACAAAATACTCATTTGCCTAATAATTCTGCACTCCCTGTATGTTGCACAAGCTGCTTTGTTGGTTATCTAGGGTTACGTAATGAATTGGGGGGAATTCACATGGGTGGAGGCAGGATTTCATTAAATCAAAATGTCCTTTTTTTAGGAGAAGGAATGGTTCATGAAAGTAACTTATTTAGGAAAAAACTGACATCTCAGTAATATAAATGTTTTTTTAATCATATGTGGGCATCTGTCACTGTTGTTGTGGCCTTTGGCAAGATACTTGACCCACCTTGACTGCTGGTGGTGGTCGGAGGGACCGGTGGTGCCAGGGTTCGGCAGCCAGCCTTACCTCTGTCAGTGTGCCCCAGGGCAGCTGAGGCTATCATGTAGCTCATCACCACCAGGGTGTGAATGTGTGCGTGAATGGGTGAATGACTGATTGTGTTGTAAAGCGCCTTGGGGGATTCCAGGACTCTACAAGGCGCCAAATCAAATACAGGCCATTTACCATATATTGTGCTTGTTGGGGATGCAAGAAAATATCGATATGGCAATATATCGTGATATTTTTCTTGTGATATTATATCGATATTCAAAAGAATTTACACGCAAACATTTGTGTATTTTCTTTTCTTTTGGTGCTATTCAAATGCCGACCACTAGCTAGCAGCAGTGTGCAATGGGTTTTGTTTCCACCATTGAAATGTAAATCCCCCTATTATGGTTTAGATACCTTAGGTTAAACATGTTATGTGTCAGTTTGGACTGTTTGTTGAATTTTCCTACAATAAATTCAGTCAAAAAATCGCTAATAGCATCTGACTGAATGTATTGCGATACATTATATCGTCTCCACTGTATCGCGATACGTATCGTATCGCCAGAATTTCACCGATACACATCCCTAGCTCTTATTGTTCCTATGGAAGGTGTAAAATAGCATCATCCCTGCAAAATATGAACTTGGTGAGTTATTAAGATTTCACTTTTTTCCATCATGCTGTTGAACTGTAAAAGTTTCCTTCTAACCCCAAAAGTTAACAGCTGGTTCCGATTCACGGAGGACAAAAGATAGTGCTGTTGGATTATCCTTCTGTGAAATATTTCATGGGTTTATTCCGTAATGAGGAGTTATTTTAGTGTCCATTAGGTGAGTCGTGGAGAGCTGTGTGACAGGTAAATGCGAATGCCATGGGATAATAGTGCATTCATGAATGCAGTAGCAGAAGTGTGGCTGTTACCAGCGGGGTCAGTGGCAGCAGGACTTTTTAATATCTCCCATTTCCAAGGGAGACCAGCCCCCACAGTTTATATAACACAGAAAACAGATGTTAGCAGCTCATCCCTCTCTCTCACTCTCCTCCTTTCTTCCCTTTTACTTCCATCCTGATGTGTCCTTCATCTGGTAAATACCTATAAGTTTTTTCGAGACTTAAAAGCACTGCTGCTCTGTAAATCAATTTTCAGCCCCATTCCATTTTGGGAGTAATGCTTTTTAAAGTCTAATTCCTTGTCAGGTTTAGTTTCATACTTTGTGAGTTCTGTCTTAAAGCAGGGGCAAACCTCTCCACTGGTGGATCATTTGTTGTGTAATCCTGCTCCTTCGCAGCGTGACTTTTTCCAGAAGAGACAGCATTCGGAACGTCCAGTAGGGATGAAAATAAATGGCTCATTTCAATCTTTTAAAGGAAGAGTCAAAATAAAAATCACAAGCTCTTCTCCACCTACTTTAATGCTTCCAGGTCCATATGACACATTTCCAGAACCCGTCAAATCAAAGACGGATCCCTTCAGAACCCAATTTCTAACATCACACGGGCTGTCCACCTTGTGACGTTGTTTGGAAATGAAAAGTAAATTTTACCTTCTCTCGCTTCAGATGATGCCTGTTGCCAAGGTGACCGCCATAACCCAGGTTACCGACCCTTCCTGTGAGATGCACCATGTGATTGGCTTATCAGCTGCAGGGGAGGGGGGGTCTACACTTTGAACATTTTGATTGGCCATCTGGCTGGCAGAAGCAAGAGCCCCAGCAGACAGATTCAGGAGAGAGCATTGATTTAATCACCTGGCAAATGGATACATGCACGTACACGCACACTCACACACACACACACACACACACACACACAGACACACACACACACACACAAACACTGCAAAGCACTTGCAGGCTGAAGGTGCAGGGGGAAATTTAGGCCCAGTGGGGGTCACCTCTTTTGTAATGTGTGTGTGTGTGTGTGTGTGTGTGTGTGTATGTGTGTGTGTGTGTGTGTGTGTGTGTGTGTGTGTGTGTGTGTGTGCACGTGTGTGTGTGCGTCTGTGTGCACGTGTGTGTCTGTGTGTGTGCAATATCATGCTCTCCAGGAGGAGCGTTGCTGGCAGTAATAGAAGCTCTCCGAGGAGCAGACCATGCTGGGTAATATCACACTCCCCAGGGAACTCGCCACACACACACACACACACACACACACACACACACACACACACACACACACACACACACACACACAGAGCCAGAGAACGCAATGCTCGACGCATAAGGACAGTGTCCAACACAGCTTACGTACTAATGCAAGGATCCAGATAGGGGAGGACACAAATCAAAAGTGCACACACATCCCATTAGCTTCTTGACTTGTCCTGATGTTGGACGGTTGGGGTCGGAGTGGGTTTTTCATACAATAGTTCTCTGGAAAATGGACTGCTCCATCTAAAACAAAAGTATTAAACAATAAAAGCAAAAATGTATTGTATCAGGTTAGAATGGCAGATTGCAAATGTGTTCGTCAAGCCAGTCTGGCATTGATAAAAAAAAAACATTGTCATAAATAAATACCAACTCTCATGAGCAAAGTGCAAAGGACAACTTAAGGGTCAGAGTTCAGGGACAAAGCTGTTCTTCAGCATTGTTGTCCAGGTTTTAAAGCTGCTCAAACCTCTGCCTGAAAGAAGGGTAGTAATGGAGCCTGTCATCTGTATCAGCCGATTTTAATCCTAGAGTAATGCTCCTCTAACCCTAATCCCAACCCTTGTGTAGCAAACAGTCTTCATTCCTCTCGATGTCTGCACATTCTTAGTTTCAGATTCACACACAGCATTAATTACATACCAGCAACAGGTTGGAGAAATCAGCACTTGTTATTGTCTGATAGTGGCAGAATAGAGGAGAAAATTAGTGAGCTGCAGGTGTTAACGGCTGAAGAACAAAGTCAATTCTAAAATTTAAAAAATCCCTAATGAGGAAATAAAGGCTAACATTTCCAAACTGTTTCATCTACATCAGAGTCACTCATCCCAAGGAGGGGTCATGTTCATATTCTTATTTTCCACTTATTTTAAAAGTGAACTATAGGGGCCATATCATAGAAAATCCCCTTTCTGGAGCCTTTTCTAATGTGATATTGTCAGTGTTGGGAGTAACTGCATTTAAGTATAACGGCATTAATAATAGAGTTACTTTTAAGGTAACAGAGTAATCTAATTAGTTACTTTTCCCATTGTTGCAACGCCGTTACAGTTGCTAGGCTTGTATACTGGCGTGCTACTCTGTTACTATAATGTAGTTAAATGATGCACACCAGTTGTCTGGCTGTCTGACAGCCACACCAGTGATGTGTTAGTCGCACAAAATGGCTCTTGAGCCAACCAAGTACCAGCACCCGCCATCCCACGCCGGTTTACAAACAGCAAAAATGAACACACAGCGCCAAACTACATCCGGGTCTTTGTTTACAGATCAGAGATGAGTATGTGTGCAGCACCGTGCACACTCATAATGGTGACATGGTGTGTACCACACTCAACATGGACCAAAGAAAGCAAAGGAAAGAGTTGTCTCAGGAGACTAGAAAGAAAACTATAGACACGCATGTTAAAGGTAAAGACTATAGGGCATTCTCCAAGCAGCTAGATGTTCCTGTGACTACAGTTGCACTTATTATTCAGAAATTTAAGATCCATGGGACGGTAGCCAACCCCCCTGGGTGTGGTCGAAGGAGGAAAAATGATGACAAATCAAAGAGACGGATGTTCTGAATGGTAACAAAAGAGCCCAGAAAACCTTCTAAAGTGATCCAAGGTGAACTTCAAGCTCAAGGAACATCAGCGTTAGATTGCACTATTTATCGTTGTTTGAGCCAAGTGGACTACATGGGAGACGACCAAGGAGGTCATAAAAAATCATGAAAAAGCCAGACTGGATTATTCCAAACAACATGTTGAAAATCCACCTAACTTATAGGAGAATGTCCTATGGACAGATGAGACAAAAATAGATTTTTTTGCCAAGAAACATCAGCTCCATGTTTACAGATGAAAAAAATGAAGCATATCAAGAAAAAACACTGTCCCTACTGTGAAACACGGAGGAGGCTCTGTTATGTTCTGGGGCTGCTTTGCTACATCTGGCACAGTGTGTCTTGAATCTGTGCAGGGTACAATGAAATCTCGAGACTGTCAAGGGGTTCTACAGAGAATTGTCCTGGCCAGTGTCAGAAAGCTTGGTCCCATTCAGAGGCCATGGGTCTAGCAACAGGACAATGACCCAAAACACACCCAAGAATGGTTAAGAGGAAAGCATTGGGCTCTTCTAAAGTGGCCCTCTATGAGGCCTGACCTCAATCCTATTGAGCTTCTTTGGAAGGAGTTAAAACATGCCGTCTGGGAAAAGAGCCCTTCAAATCTGAGGCAGCTGGAGCAGCTTGCTCATGAGGATTGGGCCAAAATACCTGCTGAGAGGTGCAGAAGTCACAATGACAGTTACAGGAATCATTCGATGTGCCACTCTGCCATATTCAATGGCTGCAGCCCTACTTTAAACTTCCACCAGTACCAGAGTGGATATTCTGTCAAATTACTTCTGCACTGGGGACAAAACCTTGCTGTATAAACCAGGCATCCTGTCCGCAAAGATGCACGTGATGGCCAGCACAGGATATGTGTCTAAGGGCTGAAATATACTTGCTGTTTAACCTCATGTTGGCGCAGGCAGCATTCTGCATATTTTTTCACATACTTGCTGCTACACTACGCTGCATGTAGTACTGGAGTGTTCCACTAGGGTGGTGCGCACAAACAACGCTTCAAATCAACACAAGTAACGCGTGGCAGCCATTCTAAACACGCATTTGCATTGTTAAACAGCAAGTATATCACGACCCTTAGGTGACTATGGTTTTGTTACAGACTTGGTAGTCCAGTGGTTAGTACAACTGGGTGGTGAGCTGTTTTGCACCGGTTCGAATCCCGGTCTCGGCATTACATTTTTTTTTTGTCTTTTTTAGATACGCTTGCAAGTATGCAGTTTTCAACCCTTTATTGGTTAAATTTTTAAAATATAAGGGCTAATTTTGTTTACATCATTGTCGGTACATAGCAAAACAAGATGAATGTCCTTTATAAAAAATGGTCAGAAAAAGTATTTTTTTTATTTATTTTTCCAATACAATTAATTTTATGGCCTAAAAGACTATAATATGATGTAGATATTCCTGGTAGTAACGGGTGATGACTCCTTTAACCACAGGACTATCAGTACAAAAGCAGACTTGCCTGAAACTCTGTTGCAGGTGCGTTTTGTTGGAGTGGGCATAGGTGGAGCTTCGCTGAAATGAACCATTTCATTTCCGTATATAAATTCAGTAAAATTGCTTACATTAAAGATAAAATTACATCTCATAGTGCCAACGATACGATTTTATCATATATTGTGCCTACCTTTGTTCTCAAAAGTTTAAAATAGCATGATCTGGAACCTTTAAAATCTGATTAGCACCAGAGGTTCAGTGGATAAAACTACAAAAATGGCCTCTGCTCAGGAACAGCGGTTGATTGAAATGGCTTCAGCATCAACTTTAGAAGATGTAGACCAGGGGTCCCCAACTAAATTTGTTCAAGGGCCGGAGGTTTTTCCAGCAGACACCGTGAGGGCAAGGTGTTCTTCTAAAATGCAGAGTTGGCAGATAAACATTTTATACTATGTGTATTTACTGGAATACTGCTGAAGTATTCAGTCATCTTCCTTCTTCTTCTCCACTACTTTCCGTCTCCTCCCTACTCCTCCTGGTTTGTCCAACACAAACATTCAGATTAAAGCAGCATGAAAAGCCGCTCCACCCATAGACGGAGTTTGTTTTCTCTGAGGCCTCTGTCTGTTATCTATATGCTGGTTTCACTTAGATTGGAAGCTGACAGCTTCATTAGGTGAGGAGGGGTGAGGGGTGCTTTGATCTAAAAATACACACTATCATTGCCTCTGGGAGGAAAAAAGTTTTTCGGTCTTAATCAGAGAGAAGTGTCTTGATTCTTTTTCTTCTCCAAGGAATGGCTAGGAATCGGAAAACAGTGAGCATTGAGGGTGTATTAAATTTTACTCCTGCTAGTGTTCAATCTTGGGAATATGGTGATGTTTTTATGGTCGAGGTTTTTGGGGCAAGAGGCTGTAATCTCTCTGTGTTTGAGCCAAGAAAGGCACAGATCTTTGTATTTCTACTGGTTTTCCTCTAAACAGGAAGACAGCTTTGTTGTGTGTCTGGGTGTCTTTGATAAATAAGGTCTGGACTTTGAGTTTTCCACCTACTGGCTCCGGTCAGGATGCGAGATGACACTTAACATATTTCTGTCTTTCCTCCCCTTTCCCCACGTCTTCTCTCCAACAGAGCATAGGTAAAGGCTCCTTGTGGTCCATAGATCCTGAGTACAGGCACAACCTGATCCAGGCTTTGAAGAAGACACCGTACCATCCCTACTCACCCAGCCTGACCGCCCCTTCCACCTCCCCTCCAACTCTACCACCGACATTTCACCACAGGTAAGAAGGACCTTCCACGATGGCCACAAAGCAAAGAGACGATCTGTTCAATTCCTTCTGTTTATAAAACCTGTGAACAAAAAAACCTCCAGGATTTTACTTTTTATTTTAACTTAACAAACACAAAAAGACAAAAGAGAAAAGAAAATACAGTATTTAAATGTTGTAACGGCATGAAGGTTCTCTGATTTGTGCCAAGGGTCACATTTGCCCAGCTGGGTCAAGCTGGGTCAAACAGTAATAATAATAATAATAATAATGCATTGAACTTATATAGCGCTTTTCTAGACACCCGAAGACGCTTTCACACACTCTCCCATTCACACACTGCTAGTGATGGTAAGCTACTTGTAGCCACAGCCACCCTGAGGAGGTCTGACAGAGGCGAGGCTGCCATTTGGCGCCGTCGGCCCCTCTGACCACCACTAACACAGGCAAGTTGGGTGAAGTGTCTTGCCCAAGGACACAACAGCAGGATACCCCTGGCGGGAGCTGGAATCGAACCCATGACCCTCCATTCATGAAGCAACCCGCTCTACCACCTGAGCTACTGCTGCCCCAAACAGTACTTTGAATCCACAGATTAAACCCAAGGAGCCACGATGTCTGCTCAAGATCATAACATCATCTGCTGTTCCGTCCCAAGAAGGACACTTCGAGCCACGATGATAATAATTAGATACTATAAAGATGTGATCAGCAAAGAAGACCTTTACCCTATCCAGCTAACACAGAGTTCAGATAAACAATAACTGCATCACGTTTTTTGACGCATGAGCAAGCTTTCTTCTGGAGAGAGAGGGAGGGGTTCTGAGAAAGTTTGGTAAAACTAACCATCACAGATTTCACGTCCATTTCTGAACAAGACATCATCCTGAGGAGTCAGGGACAGCCGCCCTGAACCTCTGCCAAGCTGTTCTGTCACGCCGACAAGAATGGCTAAAGAACAAATGAAACTAACGAACTAAAGAAGACTCTCCCAGAGTCATTGATTTCTGAAGTTAAGTTAAATACGAGAACGTTCATCTGCCAAACGCTTCGTACACCGTGTACCCAGGACATCTCTGGACCGGACGATCGGACACTTGCATCTCCTCTACCAGCCGAAGTGTCATCTAGGATGAAACCCATCCTCCTGATGTCCGGATCCACAAAGGGGGCCCTGTTTGGGTGAGGTAGAACACGACAGATGACGTTTGATGCTGTTTTCTCTCGAAATAACTCAGTTATCCGCAAAACATCATTTTCACCCAGAACCTTTCATTCCGTCTGAAAGAAACCTTCTGAGAACTTCATTTACGCATCCAAAACTCATCATTCTCAAATTAGTTTTCCATCCAACACCGGTTTGCTTTTAAACAAGTTTAATATCAAAGCTGTTGAGAATTGTCATTAAAATTGCCATCCATGAATTGTCATTTTATAATTGTCGTTTCAAATTTTCAGTTTAAAATTGTTAGTAATACATTTCTTCATTTTTATACTTGCCTCATTATTGAAACGAAACACAGAAAAGGGTTGCACTTCCAGTTTATCGAATGAAAAGAATCTTACTGAATCTTCTGTTTAATAAATAAACTTTTGCTATTAATGTAAGTATCTTAAATTAATTTTCACCCCATTACAATGTGTTGCTACAAGCAGGTAATGGTAACTTTGATGTTCTGAAACAATATCAACACCCTCAACATTAATATAACAACCCTAGACTGCTTGTTTACTCTTTAGTGAAGACTGGATCTATTAGTCCATAAAAATTTCACAAAAAGGAAACGTTCTACACATCTAGAGCCAGTTTCAGAGGATCACATCATTATGGTCATTTGTGCTGCACAATACACAAAGCACCATGGCTTCTCCTGCAGGTGGTGGGTCCACAGGAGGAGGTTCTTACAGTAGGGCAAAAAAGTATTTAGCTACCAATTTTTCTCCCAAAGTTCTCCTAAAAATGAGAGAGACCTGTCATTTTCATCAAAGGTATACCTCAACTACGAGAGACAAAATGAGGGAAAAAAATCCAGAAAGTCACATTGTCTGATTTTTAAAGAATTTATTTGCAATTTATGGTGGAAAAAATGTGTTTGGTCTCCTACAAACAAGAAATATTTCTGACTCTCACAGACCTGTAACTTCTGTAAAAGACTTCTCTGTCTTCCACTTCTTACCTTCAATAGTGGCACCTGTTCGTTATCAGTATAAAGGACCTGTCCACAACCTCAAACAGTCACGCACCAAACTCCACTACAGCCACGACCTAAGAGCTGTCAGACCAGGCTGGGAAGACTGAATCCGCAATAGGTAGGCAGCTTGGTGTGAAGAAGTCAACTGTTGGAGCAATAATGGAAGACATACAAAACCACTAATAATCTCCCACGATCGGGGCTCCATGCAAGATCTCACCCCCACTGGGTCAAAATAATGACAAGAACAGTGAGCAAAAATCCTAGTACTCCACAGGGGGACCTAGTGAATGACCTGCAGAGAGCTGGGACCAACGTTACAAAGTAACATGCTGCCAGAGACTCAAATCCTGCAGTGCCAGTACATGTGCAGGCCAAAATACCAGCAACAGTGTGTGAAAACCTCGTGAAGACTTATAGAAAACGTTTGACCTCTGTCATTGCCAACAAAGTGTATATCACAAAGTACTTTTGCTTTATTGACCAAATACTTATTTCCCACCATAATTTGCCAATTAATTCTTTATAAATCAGACCATGTGATTTTGACGGCAGCTGCACGGCTAACTATGTTAGCTCCGGTAAGTAAAAATGAAGTCATTTGGGAAAGCTACGACACGCAAAGATTGGATCGAAATGGAGGGTCCGCATATTTCAAAAACAGATTCTCCTTAAACCCGGTGGAACTTACGTGCTTTTCAGGATTACTGCCGAAATTAACGAAAGTAGCTAACGACCAGCTGCAGCATCACTCAGTCAGGAGAAGTTATTCTGGTAAGCTATTGAGGAATTTTTTTTTCAATATGTACACGCAGCGGTAAAACTGGCAGCACATTGTTTAATTTTTCTATAGATTACTGAATTATTTTGGCACAGACTGATGAGGCTAGCAGAGTTAGCTGCTATAACCAATCCACCAGCAGAGATAAAACGTACACGGTAAAAGTAAATAAACAGTACCAACTTTGGTTCTGAAGATGTTCACTATCCTCCCATGTCGGCTTTGCCATCAGCATCCATATCGACCTGCATGCTGTCTGAGTTTTGAATGTGTCCAGCTGTGTGTTCATCTCGTAGGCTAACCAGCTTACGGCTCATATGAGTCAGTCAGGCTGAGTGACCCAGTTTCATCCGGCTCTCCGATATTCGTTCTCCTCGAAGCCACATCTGACTGATGAAACATTGTCCTCTGCTATAATGCTAACGCAAATAAACTGGAGTTGTGAATTGTTTAGGCTAACTGTTTGACCGGACTTCCCTTTCAAATGTCACTGACTGCCCAAGGCTCAAACTGGAGACAGTTTTGTGTTTTTTGCCGCATTGATGGGAACATTAGATTTTCTAAAAAATCCTGCTGTGAAAATCCAAAAACCTTTTACATCTGAGGTTTTAATACTTTTTTTTACACATGCTATTCAAAGGAAATTTGCCTCTGGCCAATATTTTTAAAGCCCAGGGACCAAGTGTCTCCAGTGTTAGGGCTTTATATCCCTAGTCTCTGTAAGGCACTCTCAGACATGTTTCCACTCGTGGAACCTTTTTAATTTCTTAAACCTCAGTTCAAACCAGAGGGTTTGGTCTGCCCCCAAATAAGGAGTGGAAACTTTGCTCAGGAGCGAAGTACCTGGATATGTTGCTCTCATCTTTTCCCAGCATTCCCAGTGACTATTGATAAAGCATATGGAAGAAATGAAGCAACCGCCCAAAAGCAACACTAATGATCAGATGTTAGCAGAGATGTAAAAAACCAAGGCTAAAATAAGTCATCAGTACCAGACTGAAAGGGTTCTGGGTTGCACAGTGGAAATGCACCTTTGGTTCCTGGTTTTTGAGGTCATCATAAGGGTTCTTGAGTGGGAAGTTTGGTTATTTGGAAGAAACAGAGAGGAGCTGCTGTTTCTCTGCATTGAGAGAAATCTGTGGAGGTGATTTGGACATTTGATGAAAATGGGAGAGATTTCAGACATATCCCTTTGTGGGGAGAGTTCTGGGGAAATACTGTATGGGACTTGTTAAATGATAAATGACCCGCACTTGTATAGCGCCTCTCAGAGTAAGGACTCCGAAGCGCTTTACACTCATCCATTCATCCATTCACACACATTCACACACTGATGGTGATGAGCTACAATGTAGCCACAGCTGCCCTGGGGCGCACTGACAGAGGCGAGGCTGCCGAGCATAGGCGCCACTGGTCCCTCCGACCACCACCAGCAGGCAAAGTGGGTTAAGTGTCTTGCCCAAGGACACAACAGCAGAATTTTCTGTTCGGAGCCGGGATCGAACCTGCAACCTTCCGATTACTGGACAACCCGCTCAACCTGTTGCTCTTTCTTAGTATTTTTCAAATTTTTTAGCATAATTGGAAGAAGAGAAACATCTTTTATATAGCTCCTGTCAAAATAAAAATCAAGAGGCGCCACACAAGAAAAAAAAAACAAAATAAAAAAATAACAGTGATTAAAAAAGATTTTAAAATGTCATTAATTTGGGAGAAGTAAATTATGATTTTAAAAATGTGAGGGAAGGGAAAGAGAAAATTAATAAAGAGGAAATCAGTGGATCCCAGAAAAGGCCTAATTGGTACAAAGAGGAGAGAGTGGTGATGAAGGTCACACCAAAGCCAGCATGAACAGGTGAGCTTCAGCTGTTTTTTAAAGGAGACCACTGAGTCCACTGATCTCAGGCTCAGGAGGAGAGCGGTCCAGAGTCTAGGGGCCACAGCAGCAGGTGATCTGTCACCTTTGGTCTTTAGCCTGGTGCTGCACAACCAATAGGCTTTGGTCACTGGACCTCAGGGACCTGCTGGCCTCAGCGTGAGGAGATGAAGGTGTGGAGAACTGTCTCAAGTTCAGAGCGGGACAGAATGGGACTCAGCTTAGCAATGTTCCTGAGATGGAAGAAGGAAGAGCGAACAAGAGAACTGACATGAGAATCCAGGGTGAGAGCTGGGTCAAAGGTCACGCCAAGATTCCTGACAGAAGGTTTGGTGTGAGAAGCAAGCTGACCAAGAGAGTCTCTGATGTTGGGAACCAGCTTGTCTGGGGCTCAGAAATATTAGATACATGATGCTTTACTTTTAATTTGAGAATTTCTAGTTCTCAGAACAAAGGCTTTTGATAAAAGCTTATCACTATTTATCTGGTTCAAGTGAATATTTGAAAATCAAAGAAAACCAATCAGATAAAGACTTGAGTGCCAATACCCAAATATAGCACAAAACCTTCGGCATGCGCTCATCCATTCCCCATCTGTCGCCTTCTCTGCATCCACCCGCTGCAGGCGCTCCAGCTGACCCCATCCGCCCTCTCCTCAAATCGCTGTTTTCATGCAACAACAATCCTGTCTCTCTCTCCCTCAGGCACAATGCAGGAAACCCCCCCCCCCCCCCCCCGCCCATCCTTTCCCCACACTTCTTCCCTCTGCAACCTCTAATTCCTCTGCTACACAGTTTTCTTTCTCTTGTCTTCTCTTTAATTCCTCACACACACCCTCCTGTTCCTCCTGAGGCATACACAACTTAGGCCCCCCCTCCATGTTTTTTTATTTATGCCCTTTATGTCCCAATTTATCCCTCCCCTCTCGCTTTTTAGTGTTCAGTTTTCCCTTTTTCTCCGTCATTTTGTCATTCAATTAAACCCTCCTTTGTTTACATGCACTCTCTCTTTCTCTCTCTGTCACACACACACACACACACACACACACACACACACACACACACACACACACACACACTGGCTGCTCTCCCCTGCAGCATCCACCTGTGTTGTTTCTTCCCCTCTTCCTGTCTTTATGACCTCTCCTCTGCCCTCCATCATCCTCTCTGCTAACTTCTCAGTATCCTGCAAAGCCATCTATCCCTGTGGATATGTCAGAGAAAGGTGCCCCCCACCCCCCCACCCCCCACCCACCCACACACACCCCATTTTCACCCCACCCCCTCCTCTCTTCCTCCACGGCTGACCCGGGCAGGTTGGCTCGCGCTGCTAGCCGACTGTGTAAGACAGAATAATTGGTTCACCATAAAATGTAAAAGTGTCATTTTGAACAATGAGGTATGGGGAAGTGGAACAAATTGGAAGCTGGATTCAGAACATGGAGAAGGAGGTGGCAGTAGTAAGGGGGGCATTTGCATTGTGACCCGCACACACACACACACACACACACTGGAAAATGTGTGTTTCTTGATTTGGGTGGGACTGGAGGTCCCTCATAATGCAGCACCTGCTCTGTGTGTGTGTGTGTTTGTGTGTGTGTGTGTGTGTGTGTGTGTGTGTGTGTGTGTGTGTGTGTGTGTGTGTGTGCGCGCGCGCATATGTGGGTGTTTGTACTGTATACCCTCAGTTAAGGATCTCCATTATCAGATCTGTAAGATGTCCTTCACAGGTCCCTGTAATACGAGAAGTTGTTTCTACATTCAAAACTCATGAACACTTAGTTTTTTTTAAGAAATCAATAGTAAAGCGGCAGAAAGGGGAGTAGAGGGTCTTGTTGGGTTTAAGGACAGAGTCGCCATTGCAGTTGTTATTGTTGAAAGTTTGAAGAAAGCTCCTTTCTTGTCTAGATCTTCTCCAGCTAGCAGACCTCCTGGTTCTTTACTTCCAGGCGAGGAAGGCCGGTCACACTCCAACTCTGCTCCTGATCCACTCCAAAAACGACCATTGAGATCACTGGGTTGGTTTACGTTGGTTCATATGGAAAAAGCATAGATAATCGGTTCTAATGACACACCTTGACCCCCTGAAGCCATCCTCCGTGGTCGTTAGTCAAAAGGGCCACGAATCTTCTCAAACACCAGTGTTTATCCTTAGCTCAGTCCCGCCCACTTGGATTTCTGTTGGATCAGTACGAGGAAATGTGTTAGGCCGTGGCTGTGTGACACGTCTAATACTATATGGAAAGATGTGAATAGCATTTGGATGTTGCAGCTAATCTGAAGTGAAAGAACAAACTGTGCCGACCTCATTAAAATGGACAGATTGTTCCACATGGTCTGATAGAAAGCTGAGTGACGTCAAGTGAAGTGACCCAGCGGTCTGAGAACACACAAATGGTGAAACACAGTCGTGTCTCTGGCCAGCAATGGTGTTTCCATTGTTTTTATGTATTTCAGAGACATTTTAACACGGACACATGTGTCCCTCATTCTCCTCCACCTCTTCACACAGTCACGTTTCCTGTCATCTCTGTCCACAAGTGCTCCTTCAGTCACGGGTGGAGAAACGTTTATATCATTCAACTTTTTCCTCGAGACGTTCTTCAGTCTGTTCCGTGCCTTCAACTCAATATCATCAGTACTTTTATTTTTCAAGGCGGGAATGGCAGAGCTTTTGACAAACAATCACAGTCTTGTGGTCTCCGTCACTTTCGATGGACAGTTAAAAATCGGAAAAGTCTTGCCCTTGCATTGACGTATCATGGCGTTGTGTGTCTCTGTACCCACACAGAGAGAAGTATAAATCAGTCTTAAATGTGATTTGTTGTCATAATTTAGGAGCTGAGCCAAAAAGAAATGCTCTTGATTACCTCTCACCATGAGATTTAGGTCATGACCCCAAACAGAAATGGCTGAAAAGAGCGTCCTTTGCTTAGAGGACGAAAGAAGAAGAAACCTCCTAGGTCTTTCCTCGCCTTCAGTAACAGACTGACATAAAGGGAAATGCACAGTCTGTTTTTATTCCGTTTATTTTTGATCAACAAATCTGACTAAAAGCGGCTCTCACACAGATGTGCAAGCATCTGTTTGGATAAAGACGAGACCAGCAGTTCACTTTCTGTGTCCTGGAGCTATAGTTCAATCAATACAACATGATATCTCCTCTCAACAAGCGCTGCCTCAGGAATCTTATGTATGAAGTTTAATGACCGTGAGTGGCTGCGCAGCAGGTCTATTATGTTAAGGTCAAGGACTGTCTCCATAGTTGAACGCCGAGGATGATAGAGACGGATAAGAAGGAAGTGGAGGAGAAAGTCAGGACCCTCATATCTCACAGGTGGACCGTGTCTCTCTGGGTGGATCTCTGCAGCCAGGTGTTCTCAATCCACATCTGCATGTGGACAATTTGTGTGCAGAAAGAGAGAGACAGAGAGAGGAGGTCAGCTCCACGGAGCACTCCTTCACACCTCGTCGGCACCTTGAGAGGAAGAGGGGAGGGAAGGTTGGATGGAAGAAGGGAGTCTCAAGGAGATTGGGAGGAGCTACTCTTCCCTTGCTTCATGAAGATGCCCCCCCCCCCCTTCTATATTTGATGCACAGGGTGGCCTTGGCAACGGGAACGCCGCTATGGCAACGCATGCAGTTTAGGTCTTGCTGCAGTTTGTTCAGAAAAAGAGCGGCAGAGAGGAGTGAGAAAGAGGGAGGAGAATGGGGGGGGGGGGGTACAGGGAAAACAGACAGGCTGTTAGCGCAGTTAAAATATGTTATCGCCGTGGCAACGCAATGTGGCAACTCTCCATGGCAACAGCAGGTGGCTCAGGGCTGAAATTTGGGTTTTGCATCTATTCATTTGACTCTGCTGTGTGTGTGTGTGTGTGTGTGTGTGGGGGGGGGGGGGTGTCCATCTCACCCATGCATCTGGTGAAGTGAAAGCTGCATCACAAGTGCACACAGCCAAATCCCCTCATTCAGCAGCTTAGTGCAACATAAAACACACCTCACATGACAAAGAGAAACAAGTGGGGCTTTCTCCAGGTGTGTGTGTGTGTGTGTGTGTGTGTGTGTGTGTGTGTGTGTGTGTGTGCGTGCGTGTGTGCGTGCGTGCGTGCGTGTGTGTGTGTGTGTGTGTGTGTGTGTGTGTGTGTGTGTGTGTGTGTGTGTGTGTGTGTGTGTGTGTGTGTGTGTGTGTGTGTGTGTGTGTTGAAACAAAGCCCCTGTGAGAGAGCAGCCCGTCTGGATGCAGAAAGGGGCTAAAAAAAAGAACGGAGCAGTCAGACGTGCTGTCTGAGGGAGAGCTAAAGACCACTCAACCTGGAAAAGCTGTTACAGCCCCCCTGCCTCTCTCTACATCCCTCCATCGTTCTCATGGAGTTATGGCTTCAGCACCAGAGCTGTGCCTATTGTCTTCTTGCTCCAGTGTACACTTGAGTGAAGATATCTCCGTCTTTGTGAGGAATGCTGTCATTACCTCCCTCATTAGTGGTGCAATGATCACCTCAAGTTAGTCCTCGACTTCTTGTCTTCCTCTTACACTTGTGAGGACCAAAGCCAGTTTTAAATGCTGTTTGAAGGGCTTGCGGCACGCAAGAGAATCCACAAAATTGAAAAAAAGGATGATTTTATGTGTTTGCGTGGCACGAGTGAGTGTTAAGTGCATCGATGAGGGTTTAATATGTGTGTGTGAATGGACCAGTGGTGGGTGGCAGGGGGCTGTCATGAGAAATTACCCCCGTGGACTGCAGTGTGGAGGCTGTAATTCTCCAAGGTAATCACAGGGAATAATGGCAACATTGGGACACCCGGGATTCTAATCACTATAATCAGAAGCATTGGCTTATGGGCTCAAATTCCTGCCTCGCTATCTGCCTCGCGATAAAGCCTGCCGGGCTGCAGCAGCATGATCAGATGATTGACCAGTTTTCTCTCTTTCCTTTTCCAGTCCTCCGCTGTGGTCGGGGAGTCCCCTCTTCAGAAAGAACAGAGTCCTCCTACAAGGTACCGTTTCACCTCTGCCGAGTCTTTCTTTCTCTCTCTCTCTCTCTCTCTCTGCGCCCCCACCCCCGGCCACCCTCTATGGATGTGCCAACTCCAATCATCTCAATTCCAAATCCCTCCTTTCAAAAGCGCACCTTGAGAGTACAGAGCACTGAGTTCTGACACTTGGCTCGCAGCCAAAGGAAAAATGCATTTTTTTCCCTCCTACAGAGGCGTTATTGAACGTTTGTTCAAAATAAAAAACTAGAAGTGATTGAGACAGGAGAGGGAGAGGAAGAAAAGGTGTTTTCCTGATTCCACTCATCCTCTGTCCCCCTTTACCTCATATTTTGCATTATTCCTCTTCTTCTCCTTTTTCTTCCAACCTCCTTCCCAGCGGGTAGACGACAGTTTAAATGGACATTCAATCCCAATCAGGGAACACTCCGGGAGCTCGCTGGGCCGCCAAGCCCTAAATGGAGGGGGAAATGGATACATTAGGTGTCTGTGGCAAGAGCCTCCATCACCGCTAATAATGGAGTCATAATGGTCATGGAGTCGAGCCTGGAACCCTGGACTCCCCCTAGTCTGAGCGATACGTCTGAGCAGCTGGACGGACAGACGGGCCGATCAGTAGATGAGTCAGGGTGGTCGAGTCGTAGAGCACCTGTGGGAACAAGGAAGGAAGAGAGAAATGTGTTTCCATAATGTGTTTTTGAAAGGAGGGAGAGCAGGAATGGCCAAGTGTGACATTCAGAGGCAGCAGGGAGAAAGAAAGTTATGACAGACAGCCAGAGGCAACGACAAGGAAAGAGTTGGGGGGGGGGTTAGTGAGGAGGGGGCGGGGGGCTGTTAGTGCCCTCAATTATTACTTTCCCAGAGCTGCTCTGCTCTTCGCTGATGTGGGCTGAAACCTGCCTCTTCCTGTCACAGAGCAGCAGCTCAAAGAAACGCAGGAATGATGGCCTGGGAATTGATTCCTCATCTCAACCAGCCAAACCACGTCTCCGAGCCATCGGAGTTCACCGCTCGGTAAAACTAAAGACACTCAGCTCGCGCAAAAACCGGTACGTCACTGAGCCGAGACTGTTGCTGTCCTCAAATTGGGAATAACATTCAGATTCTCCAAAACGCTCGCAAGGCTTTTCCGTTTCTTCTTGTGTATTTGCATTACTTCAATCTCCTGTCACTGGACGTTAATGTTATTTGAGTTATTGTCAGCAGAAACACTTTGCAGTTTAGTTTCCATCAGTCAGAAAGTGCGAGACATGTTTGATGTATTTGGCAGCGTTAAGGGACAAACTGAAACAAAATGAAGACACTTTGATCTTTTTCCATCTACATGCTACGTTAGTTTTCCGTTATGAGTTCAAAAAATGGCATGATCTGATCTGTATGTGGCGTGCACACACACACACACACACACACACACAAATGCAACAATGAAGGACATCGTACTGATTTTCACCATTCAAAATGAACCTAGCTAGAACATTCTGCTCAGACTCCTAAAAGAATAGACCTGAAACAGGTTTCTGCACCAAGGTCTAACACTCAGATCTAGCTGATTCGTGACCAACAGCCTCTGATAAAGTGTTTTCGGTCAGGCTCAGTACACTTGGAACCAAAGCAGAGCTAGTACCCAAAGAGCAAGTTCACGGAGAACCTTTTTTAACTTGTTATTTTTGAAAGATGAGTTTCACGTGCAAGCTAAATGTAAAAATAGACTTCCACCCCTATTTCCTACATTTGCCACTGATAGGAAATAAGCAAGAAAATGCTCGGGTCAGAAAAAGCAACACAGATCTACGTCACATTAGCATTCGTGGACTCACCAATCTTGGCGCACGACGGGGAAGGCTGTTGTTGATTTAGGGTGTTTCTCAATGTCAAGGCGCTTACAGTTGCAAGAAGATGTCTTGCGAGGCCAGGCGCCTTGCTTACAAGGACACTGTCCTTCCTTGGTCAAAGACAATAGTAAAATGGAACAGACTTGTGTCACATGACCACGGCTTCCGCAGTGGTCACGTAATATCACGTGACACGGGAGATAACATATTTTATACGTATTAGTTTCACTATAAATATAGAACAAGCCTTTTACTTTGTAAATTGTGTATATATTTGTTAAATTAAATATATAAGTGAGTTACTACCCGCTAGCCACCGAAGCTGCAACTACTAAGCAACTAACCAACCATAGATAACGTCTTTGGATCTAAAAAAACATTTTAAATCAGTTGACTTACTTTTAACATGAAATTTGCCCTCGAAGTAGCTGCTGGCTTCTGATCCACCATTCTTTTGAAAATACCTCGGTGTGTTCTGGGAAGACACCTCCCGTGTATCCTTGCTCAGCTAGCTAAACGGCTAACAAACGGAGAACACACTCTTCAATAGAACGTTAACATTGGCTTGGTTCATGATGACGCATCTCCTAGGCAACTGGGGCAGGATCAAGACATCAAGGCAAAGTTCCTTGGCATTGAGAAACACCCATGGTGTCCAAGAGAGAGCACAACTTGGCTAGTAAAAGCTAACCATTAGCATTAGCGACTTCACAACATGGCTTGCATTACTTGAGGTGATAAAATCTCATCATTGCAAAGTGAATAGGGTTAGTGGCAGAGTTGCAAGATGTCCGAATATCATAAATAATAATAGTAAGACTCCACATCCTGCTGTTTTCTGCCCCCCACTCCTCTGGCTAACTTTACTCTGTGCAGAGACTTACTTATAAGGTAATGGAGCTTTATTTCCGCAGAGAATGACTCACAAGCCATTTATTTATACTAGAGATCACTGCAACCGTACTGAAATAACTGAGAGCTTCAGAAGAGGTTGCAAGTTGGTACTCATTACTGGATGCATCGTAGAAGATAGTTGAGGCATTCTTAGTAGGTGCTAATGGAAAAGGGCCATTAGTGAGTAAGTTGCTGTGGCATTGTTTCCATAAGCTTCTGCAATGTAACAAGATTCATTTCCATCCAGTATTGCATCAAGTTTTCACCAAGATCTTGCATTGATGATGGTGCTTAGCATCAATTTTGGATGATTTAGACTTGATCTTTTCTTTGAGACATAAGCAGATAAAGGTACTTAAGTTCTTAATTTCGAAAAATTATGTATTTGTTTCTTCTTCTTGGACGGTGAATTGCAGACCACTCCATTGACTTTATGTTGTTCATTACTCGTATTGGTCCTACTGTTGTCCAGTTGCGTTCGGAGATATTTTGAGAGACAGTGGCTGTAATCGAGTTGAGCTGCGCCTCGCCTGGAAAACAGACGAGAGCAGACGGAAGCAGCAGGGGGAGCGGCTGAAAGCCGGCGTTTAAGTCGGACAGATTTCCCTACAAGTGTAGCTCGGGGGTGACGATGGCTGAAGATATTGCATTAGAGTCGGTTAGAGTTCATACTTGTTTAATTATTTATTTTAATTCTGGTGCCTGTTAGCAGCTGAAACACATCCTCACGTGCTTGTGGATATCATATACTGTATATGGAGACCTGACTGTAATAATAAGTAAAGGTTATCAGCTGTAGGTTTAGTGTGCTCATAGGAAACGTGACAAAAGAACACAAATCACATTTCTCTTTATAGCCTATATTGTTGTCATCATCAACATAACATGATTTACAGAATACATGTGACCAACTAACATTTCATGTTCTACCACTGGATGTTTGGATCAAAATATGAACCAATCAGATCTTAGATCAGGTGAGAGCCAGGCGTTTCCCGTCATCCCCTAGGTTTTGCAGCCGAGGGAGAGCAACTGCAGCGCCTTGTTCCAAAATCTGCGGCCGCCTTGATCTCACGAGGTTATCGTTGCCTACGTATGCATGATGTCAGAGCAAGTCGGCGTCAAGTCGGACACAAATCTAACCGGCATGCACTGTTCGCCGATCACCGCTGGTCTAATCTGCGCAGAACTGGCTCATCTCGAACACAGCCAGTCATAGATTCGGCCCCACGACCAAGCTCTGTCTATTCATTTATATATTTGGGTCCTGGCCACAATATATATTTTCATACACTGCTTGGCCAAAAAAAGTTTTCACCCCCCCAAAAAAAAGGTCACACACCAATATTTTGTTAGACTGCTTTCATTGATTTCGTTGATTATGACACACATTCACACACATTACCCAGCTCTGTTAGCACAGCCTTGATAAAAAGGGACTTGGGCAACTGCTCACACCATTTACAATGCCACGCCCCTTTGTATAATCCACACAAGTGCACGGGCACACAAACTAGTAATAAATTAAAAATCTTTGAAATTTAACCAATAATATCAGACATTGCTTTTCAACCATGCTTCAACAAAATTTACTCATGGAACAGGTCTGGACAAAAATGGTGGAACCCCTAGAAAAGACTGAAAACAATGTGATCAAAGGGACATGTTAACTCAAAGTGTTTCCACTAATTAGCATCTCAGGTGTCTTCTATCTTGTAATCAGTCAGTGGGCCTGTATTTAGGGCTCCAGGTAGTCACTGTGTTGCTTGGTGACATGGTGTGTACCACACTCAACATGGACCAGAGGAAGCAAAGGAAAGAGTTGTCTCAGGAGACTAGAAACAAAACTATAAACGAGCAAGTTAACGGTAAAGGCATAAGACCATCTCCAAGCGGCTAGATGTTCCTGTACTACAGTTGTACATATTATTCAGAAATGTAAGATCCATGGGAATGTAGCCAACGTCCCTGGACGTGGCTGCAGGAGGACGCTAGAAAAATTAATGACAAACCAAAGAGACAGATAATTAAAATGCTAACAAAAGAGCCCAGAAAAATGGCTAAAAAGGTCAGAAGTTAACTTCAGGGTCAAGGAACATCAGCGTCATTGACAGTTACAGGAATCATTTGATTGCAGTGATTGCCTAAAATGGTTGTTCAACAAAATATTAAGTTTGGGGCACCATCATTTTGGTCTAAACCTGTTCCATTAGTTTATTTTTTAAATACTTTCATTGAAACAGGGTTGAAAACCAATATCTGACTTTCATTGTTTAAATTTCACAGAATTTTTATTTATTCTAACTTATGTCAGATTCAAGTTATGTCTGTGACCATTGTGGGTTTTTCTTTCACTGACCAACAGTTTTGTCCACGTCTGTATCAGACATGTCAGGCTGCTGGACTGTGAAGCTCCACCAGAAGCCACCACAATGCTAACCTGATTTCACATCATAAAAAAAAGCTGTTTTACAAAAAAACTGAACTTCAAGCTTCAAACTGATGAACTGGACCTGAAAGCTTCATCTCTAAGTGGTGCTAAAAAGTTTAAAGCAGCTCACCTCTTCTGCCAGAGTGGAACAAATCTGGAAATCATAGAACGTTTGTTAATGCAAGAAATAAAATGGAAGGAGGTGAACGTATTCTGCCTGTGTAAAGGGCTTATTAAGTTACAGTAATCGTGCTGCTTTTATTTTGTCTCCCCCTTTGCAAGTTATAACACACGTCAGTCAGCCAGCCACTTAAATACTCAGCCTGAGCGTCAGATAGACAAGCCAGTTAGCCGTCCAGTTAAACTGCCAGAAACTTCGTCCCACCAGCAATTCAGTCTGTCAGTCAGGCAGTCAGTCAGACAGCATTAGTATGCATCCTACCCTCAGACTTTGTGCTCAGTTTAACACACAGCAGCCAGGCAAGTCAGGGCGGAAAACAGGAAGATGGGATGAGAGGCCACTTTGAAACAGGCATTCTCAAGGTCTGCTGGGAGTGACCTTTAACCCTAGGGGCTGTGTGTGCGTGAGCTAGTGCTTGTGTATTTGCTGCCGTACCGGCCGAGTTGAGCCTGCAGCCTGCGGGGCCATGTGGAACTTATTTAAGAGAAGAAAGAAGCGAGGAGAAAGGAAGGAGGTATTACTCACCCTGGAAAACAGGCAGATGGACTGAAGACAGAGATGGCTGAGCAAAAAGTCTCCCCAGGACATATTATCTTTCTAGGAAAACAACATGCGTGCACACATTGCTTGTCATTCTCATCTTAGTTTGTTGCCTTAGCTCTATAGCATATGTCCCAGGCTTTTTACCTGCAGAGACAGCATGCACGCCCAGTTGGAGATATGACTCAACTGCTATATGACTGACAACACAATTGATCCACAGATAGGGAAAGTCAACAAGAGGCTGGAATTACAAGGACAAATAGAAGGGTTTAGAAGAAATCTAACCAGGAGAATGAAGAAGAGGAAAGATGTCCAGGCTCTTTTTTTAAGGGTTTTACTTCTTAGGACATAAAAATGTTCTTATCTTCAACGGATTTTAACTTTATTCTAAGGACACCAAGGGAAAGTAGCAACCAAGTAGTGCTAATAATCATCAGCGTGATCGCCTTTATGATGGCATGAGTTTGGCCAGTTTGCCCACATGGAGCGTGCGTGCGTGCGTGTGTGACACAAGATCACAGATGAACCAGTATTACGTCCCCGGCTCTCTAGGAGAGATGAGGAGGGGAGTAATAAAATTAGTGTGTGGGTAAATAATAACAAAGTGCTGTGTCGCTTAAAAAACCAAGGATTTTATTACAAAACCAAGGGATATTTACAAAGAACCTAAAACCAACACTATATACAAAACCGAAGGTGCAATAATTAAAAAGGTGAAACCAAAAGCGCCAACCCAGAAGGGGACGGTGGTAAACAACCGAGAATATCACTATTTACACAAAAAGGGAGATCCAAAGTCTAAGTCAACTGTGGTCCGAAGTCAAATTGCCGAATTGTCAAATCCTATATCCTAATCCGAAAATCTAAGCGAGCGAGCGAGCGAACAGAGTTTTATCAACAGAAGCGACAGAGGAGAAGAGAATAGAATAGACTGTTGCCAGACTACTCTACCCTTGGACCTTCTCACTGAACTGGTGGCTGGAAGCAGCTTTTAACTGCTGCCAAGTGATCGTCACTGATTTGGAACAGCTGGGCACCGAGAGACAGGCGAGACAAAGGCCACTGAGGCCATCTTGTGGCCAAAAAGGGGCAAGGCACATAACAACCAGTCTGTAATGGACTAAAGGTTCCAGCATTCTCCAGAAAGAAAAATTATTCACATTTATAATAATAATAATAATAATAATAATAATAATAATAATAATAATATATTTTATTTGTAAGCGCCTTTTAAGACTCCCAAGGTCGCTGGCTAGAAGACATCTAAAAGAGCTGCAAATCTTCTCAGAAGTGGACATCCCAACAGTGTCACCTCAAGTTCAGAGAACCTCAGAGCTCTGTGTCAGACTGTAGGCTTCAGTTAACAGGTTACAGGTTAGAGTTCATGACAAGTCAGAAAAAAACTAGCAAGGCTGGTTTGGAACATCAGTGGTGTCAATGATTACTAGACTGAGCCCAGAAATGACTTCCCCTTAGTGGCTGGTTTCAGGATATATCCTAGGTTCACGTAAAGTAGAACATTCCCAAAAATTTAAAAGTACAATTC
Source organism: Nothobranchius furzeri (assembly GCF_043380555.1). Lineage (NCBI taxonomy): Eukaryota > Metazoa > Chordata > Actinopteri > Cyprinodontiformes > Nothobranchiidae > Nothobranchius > Nothobranchius furzeri. The sequence goes on from NC_091742.1 coordinate 19,601,861, forward strand.
AAAATATTTTAATCATTGCTGACTTGTTTATTCAAACATTTCTTCAGTGTGTCTTTGGACATGGCACCTCCGCCAAAAATGGCTTCACTTTTAACCCTCCCACTGTCCTATCGGGTGACCCCTCCAGGAAAGGTGACCGTTGAACAGGGTTGATGGTTTATCCCTTGAGGTACATGTGGCAGGGGTGAGGTGGTGCTCACTTCTCACCCCTGCCATGTGGACCTCAAGGGATAAACCATCAACCCTGTTCAACGGTCACCTTTCCTGGAGGGGTCACCTGATAGGACAGTGGGAGGGTTAAATAATGTCTTTCTAAAAATGACATAACATTTCTCAAAGATTCATCAGAACACACCAAAAGCACAATGGGAAAACACCCTCTGGTCATAAGATACCAAAGTTGTCATGTTTACCCATAATTCACCACAGCAAACAGCTGATACCAGCTGTCAGTATGGTGGTGGAGGGTTGATGGTTTGGATTCCTTACAGTCACTGATTCTACCATGAATTTGTCTATAGACCAAAGTGTTCTAGAGTCTAGTATGAGTGCATCTGAGACTCGGATCAAACTGGGTCATAAAACAAAACCATGATTCAAACATGAGAGAATGAACAGAAAACCAAAATCTTCAAACGACATTGTAAAGATGAGTGGACCAGAACCATGAGAGAGTCTGATAACGTCAGACAGGAAACATCTCCCGAGAGTTCTTGATGCTGAAGCAGGTTCTACAACCTGTTGGATCATTATGATAACTACTAAAATAGTGGAGTTAGTTGTGTTTCCTTTCTCTCTTGAGGTCAGATCTGAATAATCTATTACCTGGTCCTGATTGATAAACCCAACAATTTACCATGACTGTATCTGGAAGGCGAACAATGTTCTTGTCTTGTCACTGGGCTCGTCTCTAACAGAAGCTGGTACTTCCTTTCTTCTTGCTTGATACAACACTCTGTGGCATGTGGAAAGGGGGAATGGTTTCTATGGAAACCCAAAGTCCAACTCAAGGAGAGGGAGGGGTGGGTGCATGTCAACCCTGGGAGACCTAATGTGCTGCCCACACACACACACACACACACACAAACACACACACACACAAGCATGCAGCAAGTGATCAAGATTACAAAAGAGACTGTGCAGAGACTTACTTATAAGGTTATGGAGAGTAGCGCTGGCGATACCAGAGCCAGAACCACGCAAATGTAAACAACAGGACTGTTAGCAAGTTGGCATCGACCCTTCTCGTCACATCACAGCATAAAGTCTTACAGACTTAAACAAATGCTTCACTCTATTGGCATAGCCAATCATGTTTGGGTTCACAGTTCAACTAACATAACATCAATTTGATTGTCTATTAAAATAATTCTCAGTAGCTCTGGAAATATAATTACATATGACAACAATTGTTCAGCTCAATAGGCTCAGTTAGATTCTATTACTCTACACTATTCAACAAGAAATACATTCATGACAACAAGGATACATTTAGTTGTGTTTCTATACAGCATTGTGACACCTTGTATATCTGTAACACAATAAATAAATAAATAAATAAATAAATAAATAAATAAATAAAATGTTCTATAACAAAATTCAACAAAATATAAATTCTGGTCCTTTGGTCCACCTTTGTAAAATAATTCCTCCCTAATCAGTTAGCTTTTATTTATTTTTATTTATCTATTTTTTTTATTATTAAATGTTTGGTTAAGGGACGCATTGCTAATTCTATGGCGTTAGCTATAACGCCCCTGAGGACCTTGTACATCTAGGCCGTACCACCATTAACTGGCGGTTTGAGCCGTTAACTCCTGGGAATCCCATATGCCCTACCGCCGTTAACTGGCGGTTTGAGCCGTTAACTCCTATATGCCCTACCACCGTTAACTGGTAGTTTGAGATGTTAACTCCTGGGATCTAACGTCTAGCAGCCCACTGCTGTCACCTCGGTTGCTGTAATTAGCTTTTTGAATTTAATAATTTACTGAATTTAATCTCATTCACTCACCAACGCGCTCCAACGGTTCCCTCCTACAGAGGATTGGTTCACTCTGTCGTCTCCACACAAATCTATAAGAATGGAATTAATTTGATAAGCTATTTAAGTTTCCCTTTTTTTTTTTTAAGTTGCATCGTTAGCTTTTTCTCTTCTTTTTTCTTTACTCACCGCGTTGGTTCCAAGTTCCTAGCTCTTATTAGAAGGAGTCAAGTCCGCCTCTCCCTCTATCTATGCGGCACCCAAATCAGGGTTCTTCACGGCCTCGACCGTTGTTTTTTTTTCTCTCTCTCTCTCTCTCTAACCGCTCAGTCTTTGCTTTCTGTATCTGCGTGCTGCACAGCCGTTTGTCTCTCCTCTCGCTCAGCTGCGTCGCACGGTTTTATTTCGCGGAGGCGGGACTTATTTCTCTCAGCCAATGAAATTTCAGATTCCCACCTGGACCAATAGTATACAGCTTTCCTCTTCTGTTTCTGTTAGGGATGTTCAAGATTCTTGTTTTAACCGATGTTTAATATTAAACTCGTTATTTTAGTTATTCACCCTTCCAATAATTCATTATGAAATTATCTATTAGTTAATTAGATATCTATTAATTAGTATTGTTAATTTCCTTAATTTATATTTTATATTTTATCTAAATTGAGGATGGATCATATTAGTAAGCCAATTAGTTAATACCTCATTAAGGTTCTAGCTTCTGGGTTACATCCTCCCCCATTAAATATCATGCACGTCCCTGTGCATTGTTTCTACGGGGTACACAACTTCTTGAGTAAGAGAGTCAATAAAAGCTTTATTAAGTCCTTGGAAAAGGGACCTAACTACGGTCACTAGTGGATTGCCCAATTGAGAGTAAGTTAGTCTTTGAGGAGGCTGACTCCTTCGTTCAGATCTCCTGACATACATCTCTGGTTGCACAGTATCATGCTCATCCGTATCGGTTTGATTCTCAACTGAGACAGGACGAAGTGAGCTCTCTGTTTCCGACAGAGCTGATGAGCTATTCTCTAAGACTTTGGTCTTTTCAGATGTATGTGTCTGATCGTGTATGATGGGTTCAAAACTTACATCACGTTGCTGCGACTTTAGGACACCATCCAATTGAGGTAGGTTTGTGTTAGTTTCATCCCCCGTTTCTACGTCAGGTAAGTATACTTCGTTTTTTTTTCGTTTTTTCAGGTAAGTATGTTGCTGCTTCTTTCACTCTTTCAGGTAAGAATGTCGCAGTTTCACTCATTCTGTCAGGTAAGAATGTTTCGGTGTTGATGCCTTTGTCAAGTAAGGACAATTCAGCATTTTCATTACCAGCTAAGGTTGGTTCCTTGCGATCCCCTGTGTGTAAGGATAGTGTGTTTTGTTGTTGAATATTATTTACCGGTCCTGAATCTGCTATGAGTTCCCTATTTGGCAAGGTGACCGCTATTTGATAGGATGGTCGGTTTAGCACTTGTGGAAGATCAGAGTGATAAAACTCATCTACCTCTTCGTCAAGTGGCTCATCTGGGTCAGGTTCTAAGGCTGAACTCTGTCTTGTATGAGGTCTGCTAGGTTTCGTAACGCGTTCTGTTTCATTTTCTAATGAAGAGAGAAAACCACAAGGCAGTAAAAGATCTCTGTGGAGTGTTCTGTTGGGTCCTTCTCCGTTCTCTGGTTTTACAGTGTATACTGGCAAGTTTTCCATCTGTTTGAGAACTATATACACTGTTTGCTCCCATTTGTCTGCTAATTTATGCTTTTCTCTTAAGCGAAGATTTCGGACTAAAACACGATCTCCCACACCTAGTGTGGACTCACGAATGTTTCTGTCGAACCGTTCTTTGTTCTTCCTCGCTGTTTTTTGAGAGTTTTTTATGACAATGTCATAACTCTGTTCCAGATGACTCTTCAGTTCTTTAACATACTGAGAATGAGTTATAGAGGGCTTGTTCAAATGCGGTAACCCAAAGGCAATATCTATAGGCAACCGAGGCTGCCTACCGAACATTAGCTCGTAGGGAGAGTATCCCGTCACGTCATTTTTTGTACAATTGTACGAGTGAGTAAGTGGTTTTACAAAATCGCGCCAGTGATGTTTCTCAGTGGCTTGTAAAGTTCCCAACATGCTGAGTAATGTACGATTGTACCGTTCAACGGGGTTGCCACGAGGGTGATAAGGGCTCGTTCTGACTTTACGGATACCAAGTAAAGAACAAAGTTCCTTGATTGTACGTGATTCGAAATCCCGTCCCTGATCACTATGAAGACGCTCAGGAAACCCGTAGTGGACTAAAAAATGTTCCCACAGGTTCTTCGCGACGGTGGTGGCTTTCTGATCTTTGGTTGGGATGGACACTGCATACTTTGTAAAATGGTCTGTAATCACTAAGACATCTTTAGTGTTCTTACTGTCTGGTTCTATGGAGAGAAAATCCATGCAAACTAACTCCATAGGTCTGGTGGTGGTAATACTCACCATTGGAGCAGCTTTGTCAGGGAGGGCCTTCCGACGGATACATCTTCCGCAAGTTTTAACTTTGATTTCGATATCACTAGCCATTCTTGGCCAGTAAAAACGGGACCGAATGAGATCTGTCGTACGTTCAACCCCAAGATGCCCCATATCATCATGTAGGCTTTGCATGACTGTTGAACGTAATGAATCAGGCAAGACTAACTGCAATGATGTCTCTGGTCCTAATTGGCGTCTCCGGTACAGTAAATCATTTTGAAACTCAAACCGTTTCCACTCTCTCAAAAGGTTAAGAACCACCGGGGGTTCTGCAATAGTATCAGTTGGCGGTTTATTGTCAGTCATAAGCACCTGAATGACTCGGCCAATGGTTGGATCTTTCCTCTGCAAGGAGACAAGGTCAGCATGGTTATACTTGGGCACAGCAAAGAAACTGTCACTATTGTCTTCCAACTGGAATAGGTCTGGAATGGCCGCTGCAGACATGGCAAGTGACTGAACTAAACCACAAGGAGAATCAGTCTCATCCAAGACCATGTGCTTTTGGCATGTTGCCTTCACTGCTTCGGCTTGAAGTTGAAGCTCGACTTCTTTGACAGAGGATAAAAGATGAGATCGGAACTCATCTAGTCGTTGGCATTCCTCAGTGAATTTTGAGTTGTCTTCAGGTTTATCATGCAGCCTCCTAGACAGGCCATCCGCGTCAACGTTCTGTGTACCTGCACGGTATCTGATGTCAAAATTATAGGTGGACAACGCAGCTAGCCAACGATAGCTCGTTGCATCGAGTTTTGCCGTTGTTAAGAGGTAAGTTAACGGATTATTATCAGTAATGACAGTGAATGTGTTCCCATACAAATAGTCATGAAACTTATCTGTTATGGCCCACTTTAAGGCTAGAAACTCCAACTTGTGCGCAGGGTACCTAGTTTCACTAGAGCTTAAACCGCGACTTGCATAAGCGATTACCTGTGTGACACCGTTTTGCACTTGGTATAGCGCTGCACCGAGTCCGGTCGTACTAGCATCTGTGTGTACTAGATATGGGAGTTTTGCGTCAGCGTAGCCAAGAACTGGCGAAGTGGTAAGTTTTTCAATAATAGTTTGAAAGGACTTCTCACAGTCTTGGCTCCAACGATTCCCAAAGGGTTCTTTGGGGTTCAAGTACTTTGATCTACATGGTGGTGTTTTAAAGTTTTTCCGTTTGGGTGGATAACCAGCCGTGAGAGATGTTAGTGGCTTGACAATATTTGAGTAATCTTTAACGAAGCGTCGGTAATAACCGGTAAATCCTAAGAAAGATTGGAGTTCCTTCAAAGTCTGAGGCTTCGGCCATGTTTTGAGTGCTTCCACCTTATCTGGATCGGTTTTTATGCCATCTCGAGATACTATATGTCCAAGATAACGCACAGATGTCTGGAAAAAACGACACTTATCTGGTGATAGCTTGAGTCCGTATTCTCTAAGCCGTTCAAGAACGTGAGAAAGTCTGGTTTCGTGTTCTTCCAAGGAGTTGGAAAAGACGATCAAGTCGTCTAGGAAAACTAACACTTCCTTCAGATTAATGTCCTTCATACACTTTTCCATAACCCGTTGGAAAGTGCTTGGAGCATTTGTTATTCCTTGTGGCATACGGTTAAATTCATAAAACCCAAACGGGCAAACAAAAGCAGTTTTAGGTTTATCCTTTTCACACATCTCTATTTGATAGTAACCTGACTTGAGGTCCATCACAGAAAACCACTGTGATCCAGCGAGAGCAGAAAAGGACTCCTCCAAGTTAGGCAGGGCATATGCGTCGCGAATGGTTTGCAGATTAAGCTTTCTATAGTCTATACATAGACGTACCTCACCATTCTTTTTCCGAACTACCACTATTGGTGAGGCAAATGGAGACTCCGACTCTCTTATTATACCGGTTTCCAAGAGGGCTTCCAAATGTTTTCTCACGGCTTCATAATCATGTGGATGGATCGGCCGAGATTTCTGTTTGAATGGGGTCTCGTCTTTTAAGTTGATGTGATGTCTTATCTGTTGTGTATGACCAAAATCAAGATCGTGGTGCGAAAACACATCGGAGTAAGTGTTAAGTTTGTTGGTGATCCTCCCTTTCCATTCTTCGGACAAGGGCGAAGTACCGAAGTCAAAACTGAGAGGAGGGTTTGAAGGTGAAGTCTGTTGCTGCGAACTACACGCCGCAAGTACTTTCTGATCACTTTTGTCAGGTTCTGGATATGGCATAACACGATCGGCTTTAACTAACTCAGCGATCACACAGTTAGTGGGTAATGTGATGTCATGGTTAGTTTCGTTTCTTAGTACAACAGGTACTTTGTATGGACCATGTGAAGGTAAGGAAATGAGGCAACAGTCTACAATTATACCCCCTGGTAGAGAACCATTGGTGGGTTGTTCAATGAGTGCATAAGGCTCATGCTTGTTTTGGCTGGGTTGCATAAACCCTTCTAGTAACAGTTTTTTATTTGCAGGGAGAACTTCTTGGGTTCTCCCTCGAAGCTTCACCACACCAACTCGTCCATCTTTGCTTTGTTTTTTTCTGACTGCTAAGGCTTTTAGCACGTGTTGGTACCCATAAGAGAGTGCCTTGGAATCAGGTAAGTTATTGGCAGACAATTGCTCATACAAAGGATCGAGTGTGTTTGTGCCAATGAGTAGTGGTGTATCAGAGTTTGAGCTTATATCCGGAACCACTAACGCAAGGGTAGGTAACTCAAGTCCAGACTGATCGACCTCTTTTGGAAATGTGACACTTATCTCTATGTATCCTAAATAAGGAACTGCTTGACCGTTTGCGCCCTCGACTTCTAACAGATTACTGATGGGTTTAATTGAGAGGTCAGGTAAGTGTTCTTGGTAAAAAGAATTGGCAATGGTGGTTACCTGGGACCCTGAATCCAGTAAACAATTACATTCAACACTGTTAACTGAGACTGTAGCTGTGCATCGCCCACCCACTAATCTTTTGGGAAGTTTTGGCACTGAATGAGCATGAACTGGCTTGCAAAAAAGTCTCTCTGTCCTTTCCTTAGAGGGACTTGGTTCTACTTTAGCACCTATCTGTCCCACGATAGGAGCTTCTACCGGTTTAAAGGAGGAGACTGAGCAATTGGCTTTGACATCTCCCACTCACGCTGCTTCTGTCTAAGAGCAAGTCTTTTAGTTGCAACTAGTGCTGGATTTGGCTCGTTGCTACAGCTAGAAGCTATGTGCCCATCTTCTCCGCACTTAAAACAGTATCCAGGCTTTGGTCTGGGCACCACTGCTGTTATCTGCTGAATCTGTTTGGGCTCATCTGGAATTTTAGTCCCCACACGGGGTTTTGACTCTTTTTGAGTTTTCTTTGCCTTTTTATCTGTGTTGTTAACCTTAAGCTGTGCAATTTGGCTCCTGAGCTCAGCGATTTGTTTGCGTAAGTCATCACAGTTATCATCTATTTCCAGTTCACAAGTGTTTTTACTCTGAGAGCATGTTGTTTGCACATTTGAATACACTCTAGTTCGTTGTGCCCCTAAGTGTTGTTTCATGCGTGCTGCTTTAGTAGCCTGTTTGTCTTCTTCAGTGCGCAGTTTGAGGAGAAGTGCTGTAAAATGAGGCGGGTTGTCTTTCTTTTGTTCGAGTTGCAGGTTTGAAATCAGCGAGCTGTCCCAACAGCCTTTGCAAAACTGCTTGAGCAGCTGCTGGTCGGCATCACTGGAGGAAATTCCATTCCTCTGAATAACTAGGTTTAACAAGGTGTATAACCTCTGAAAGTAATCGGAAGGTTTTTCACCACTGTCCTGGTTTGTGTTTAAGAAGCGAGCAAAGAGCTCGTCGCCGTCTTCGACAGCTGCGTAAGCTGAATCGAGATGTTCAAGGTACGTTTCCGGGTCGGATTTTGGACTAAGAGCTTTAACGATGCTCGCTGCTGGGGCTGACAGACTCTCCACGATTCTTCGTACAATTTGGGACTTGGTGAGTGAAGGGTCATTTATGCATAACACTACACTACTACGCCAAGTATCATAGTCAGTTTCAAAAGAAGGGTGTGGAACTCGCCCTGAGAACGGTTTTAGTCTGTATTGTGAAGTAGGCGGAGGGATAACCTCACTGCTTTTAACAATGTGTTCCACAATAACTCGCTGAACCTCAGGTGTGTTTAAAAGATTTGGTGGAATGCAAGGGTTTTGTTTTCCAGTCTCTGTAGGTGGACAATTGTCCTTTGAGTTGTTCATATAGTTAACTTCTGGTGTTAAAGGCAGGGAATATGTAACTTGGTCACTATGGAGCATTGGCTCTGGTTCAGTGACTGGTTCAGATGCATGGGTATCCCTTCCTAAAGATTCCCCAATTTTTGCCAGTTCCTCCATTAGAAGGTCTTTAAATGATTGATTGCTACGCGCAGCTATGTCCCTGAGCTCTGACAGATAGGCATCAGTGGCAGATGTGCTAGTTTCTAGACTGTACGCGCTGGCTAGGTCTTGAATATGAAAGAAAACATCTGGGTTCCTAGTACAAGGTTTGTCATAGGGTAAACATTGTTTCTTTAATTCCTTAACAGTGGCTTCATGTTGAAACTCCACAATAATCCGATCACAGTTTGGTAACTTAATGCGCCTGTTAACTGGTCCGAATCCTTCCATAAACCCAAAGACTTCGTTATCAAGGTCTGTATCAGTTAACCCACTGATTAAAACAGCATTTGAAACTTTGACCTTTTCTGTTTTCACAACTTCCATTTTAAAACACTCAAAAGTACCAATAATGCCAAAATGGCAAACCACTGTGACCTCCAGGCACTCTTATGATGTCAGTCAATGGTTAGCTAAGGTAACAACTCTACAATTCTCCTGGCTGGCTCGCCAAGTTTTATGTAACCGGATTACAGGATACAATAAGATAATTAAAAGAAAAAATAAACAAATGGGCCAATAATTAGGTTCGGGGAGAATTGGAGGTTGTTTAAGAATGACTGGAGTCACGGGTATAGCATGAAACGGTTTATATACTAAATTTTAATAATAATGGGAAATATAACACATAAAGATAACACACAAAAACAGATGAAAACAATCGACAATAGTAAAATGGTCGGTATGAGATTTGATCATATGAGTCACAAGTCAGCCGGCGTCAAGTAAAATCCCCACGCTTGGGGTGAAAGTCAGAGTCCGGTGGTGCGATTTTTTCCTACCGCACCGTTGAGATTGTTCACAGAAGAGAGCAGTCTGCTCTTCAGTTACTTGAGATGTCCTGGTTCGTTCAGTGGTTAAGGCTCGCCATCTCCCTCGTCAGGAAGAAATCCAGTTCTCGTTCCAAGTGAGTGATCATAGGAGTCGGGATCAAACCCAAGGAAAAAAAAAAACCCAGCCTGTAAACAACAGGACTGTTAGCAAGTTGGCATCGACCCTTCTCGTCACATCACAGCATAAAGTCTTACAGACTTAAACAAATGCTTCACTCTATTGGCATAGCCAATCATGTTTGGGTTCACAGTTCAACTAACATAACATCAATTTGATTGTCTATTAAAATAATTCTCAGTAGCTCTGGAAATATAATTACATATGACAACAATTGTTCAGCTCAATAGGCTCAGTTAGATTCTATTACTCTACACTATTCAACAAGAAATACATTCATGACAACAAGGATACATTTAGTTGTGTTTCTATACAGCATTGTGACACCTTGTATATCTGTAACACAATAAATAAATAAATAAATAAATAAATAAATAAATAAAATGTTCTATAACAAAATTCAACAAAATATAAATTCTGGTCCTTTGGTCCACCTTTGTAAAATAATTCCTCCCTAATCAGTTAGCTTTTATTTATTTTTATTTATCTATTTTTTTTATTATTAAATGTTTGGTTAAGGGACGCATTGCTAATTCTATGGCGTTAGCTATAACGCCCCTGAGGACCTTGTACATCTAGGCCGTACCACCATTAACTGGCGGTTTGAGCCGTTAACTCCTGGGAATCCCATATGCCCTACCGCCGTTAACTGGCGGTTTGAGCCGTTAACTCCTATATGCCCTACCACCGTTAACTGGTAGTTTGAGATGTTAACTCCTGGGATCTAACGTCTAGCAGCCCACTGCTGTCACCTCGGTTGCTGTAATTAGCTTTTTGAATTTAATAATTTACTGAATTTAATCTCATTCACTCACCAACGCGCTCCAACGGTTCCCTCCTACAGAGGATTGGTTCACTCTGTCGTCTCCACACAAATCTATAAGAATGGAATTAATTTGATAAGCTATTTAAGTTTCCCTTTTTTTTTTAAGTTGCATCGTTAGCTTTTTCTCTTCTTTTTTCTTTACTCACCGCGTTGGTTCCAAGTTCCTAGCTCTTATTAGAAGGAGTCAAGTCCGCCTCTCCCTCTATCTATGCGGCACCCAAATCAGGGTTCTTCACGGCCTCCACCGTTGTTTTTTTTTCTCTCTCTCTCTCTCTCTAACCGCTCAGTCTTTGCTTTCTGTATCTGCGTGCTGCACAGCCGTTTGTCTCTCCTCTCGCTCAGCTGCGTCGCACGGTTTTATTTCGCGGAGGCGGGACTTATTTCTCTCAGCCAATGAAATTTCAGATTCCCACCTGGACCAATAGTATACAGCTTTCCTCTTCTGTTTCTGTTAGGGATGTTCAAGATTCTTGTTTTAACCGATGTTTAATATTAAACTCGTTATTTTAGTTATTCACCCTTCCAATAATTCATTATGAAATTATCTATTAGTTAATTAGATATCTATTAATTAGTATTGTTAATTTCCTTAATTTATATTTTATATTTTATCTAAATTGAGGATGGATCATATTAGTAAGCCAATTAGTTAATACCTCATTAAGGTTCTAGCTTCTGGGTTACACAAACAATGGTCAATGCGATTACTGTGAATGCAGCTGACCAGAGGAAAGGCTTCAACACACACGTACAGCAGCAACCCGCTCCATCATAGCTCATCTACCGCCTATGTCTGTGTGTTACACCATGAACCAAACGTACAAGGCTGTTTTCTGGGGGGTCTCACCATGACAACTTGTATACAGTAATGAGCTTGTGGTTTCTGGGGCGAATGAAGATTCTCCTCATGACATTAATCATAAATTTAACGATTGGGCTGAGATTTAACATTTGCGGTGTTGCATGACCAAACGTGTCTGAGGCAGACAAAAGCAAACTGCAGGTCACCGTTACAAACACAAACCGACCCCAGGGAGGAGGACAGCTGTTTTAGTGGAATGGGACGACCACGGTGATGTTCACCTCTGATAAACAAGGGCTGTTGGTGCTAGCATCCTATTCTCTAGATAATAGTCACACCCCCAAGATTTTGGGGCATTCAAATCTTTTGATCTACACAAGAATTTATTCTGCCTCAGTCTGATCTGTAACAGCTAATAGCGTTCAACCTTGTTTAACAAAAATGTCTAATGTCTCAATTTTGTTGGAAGGAAGATTACATTGAAACTGATTCTCAGCCAGCTGGGGGGTTGCCAGTTTTTCTCCTTTTAAAAAGACCAAAGAGAGATGTAATCTTTGTATGCAACCCCACAGACTCACATATAATAAAGTCTAAGCTGAAAAACATTCGTTTCTCCGAGATATGTCACCCAAAAATGACGCAATGAACTCGGAATTTCGAGCTGCAAGCTCATAGTTTTCAGAGAACCCAGAGATCCCAAATTTAAAGATGGCTGCACCAAGTGCTACCAGGAAGTAGTTGTCGTCTTTATTATTTTCTAATTTATGTTGTTTTCTTTCTTTTTGCGATTTAACAACACTGGTAAGGTGTTTATTGTTGATATCAATAATTACATTGTTGAAAAATTTGGCATTGCCACCAACATTGGCCGGTTTTTATTTATTTATTTTTCCTGGCGTTTATATTTTTTACTTTTCATTTGTTATGTTTTTTCGGTTTCCATGTGGCGACTGTCGAAGGGTTTGTGTGTCACTCTTATTTAGATGCGGAGAATACTTGGTTATATAATTATTTTGGTTTAGTAGTCAGCAACACTGGTGGGCGGCGTCCATTTTTTCCGAGTTGGAAGCCGGTATGCAAAACGAGCCCATTACGTCATTTCCTGCTCAGAAATTCTGAGTTCCGAGGACAACTCTTTTGCTTACATACATTGACAACAGTACCCGAGTTTAAGTACAGAATGTCATTCTGACTTTGTGCACCTTAAACAACAAAATATGTTGGAGATTAAAGCTGGTTTAAGATGGCAGAAATTCATTTTGGTCAGACTAGCTGTTAGCTCAACAGTCCTGTGAGACATAAACGCTATTTATGTAAAAACTCCGTGTTCAGGGTGCTATCTATCTATAAAATAGGAAACATGGTAGTGATTTGAAACATTTAAAAGTTATAGGTGTTTCTCAAACTAAAGTCAGCACAAAAAGTAATGACATTTGTGAGTGATTGATTATTTCTTTATTGTGACTGTTCTCTTAGGGAAGGCTCTTGCTTATTTTCTCTGTTTAAACCTTACGCCTTGATGCATAAAACAGTTTTAAACATGGAAACCACCTCCTCTGGGGACAATCCTTCTCAAAGGTCTATTGGGCTCGTTGCTCTGACGTTTACTGTAATTTAAGGAGGTAATGAAAGCAGATGTGTGTGTGTCTCTGAATTGTTGCTGGATCACCTCAAAGTTAAGCACCACTAATGGAAGTAAAAGGAAATGGTGCCTATTACCACAGCTTAAACAGCTCATTATTAGTCAGGTTGTTATTGCAAAATGCAGGGCTGCCAACTCGCACTCACTTAGCGTGAGACACACGCATTTGACCCTCTTCACACGCTCTCACGTCACACATCTAATATCTCACGCTAAACCAGCGCATGCCCTCCCCAAACGCGCATCACGCACAGTGCGTAGGGCTTATGAAAAAAAAGAAGATGAAATTAATTATAGCATTAGATGCTGAACAACATGCACACAAACAACACTAAAGTACAGTGGCGGATTTAGCAATTTGGGGGCCCAAGGCGAACACAGACATGGGGCCCCTTACACCAAATTTTCAATAATCTTACCTTTAACTGGATTTGCGAAACTACCCTCTTCTGACATGAGTTATTTTCCCTTTTTATTAGTCCTCATTTTTCCTGTCTTTCTCTCCATTTGAGTGCTTTCAATATTTGCTCTGTTTTCTTCTTTCTGTCAGTGCTCCTGTGCTTTTGCCTTTGTTTATTTTTTCTATTTTCCATTTTGATCTATGTTTTCCTCCCTTTAAACATTTTCCATTGTCTTTCCTTTTTGCTTCCTTTGATGTTTACATTGAAAAACGACGTCACTTTCAGAAGTGAAAATAAAATCTTTTATGAAGCATGCTGCTTCTTTCTCTTATTGGAGACATTAGGATAACTGGGCTGCATGGTGGCGCAGTGGTTAGCACTGTTGCCTCGCAACACGAAGGTCGCAGGTTCGAAACTCGGCTGCGGCTTTTCTGCGTGGAGTTGTGTGTTCTCCCCATGAATGCGTGGGTTTCCTCCGGGTACTCCGGTTTCCCCCACAGATCACAACATGCCCTATAGGTAAAAAAAAAAAAAAAAAAAAAAAAAAAAAAAAATTGTAAGTCGCTTTGGGTAAAAGCGTCTGCTAAGCACATTAACATAAACTCCATTTCATGCTTAATGTTTTGACTACTGCTTCGAGTTTGTTACGAACGTTACCGCCTCTCTTCTTATTATTATTTGTGGTCTTATGGCACTTGGCAAACAACAATTTGGTGCATTACCACCACCAACTGGATCGGAGTGGAATGACTACCAGTCCATCCATCCATCCATCCATCTTCTGAACCCGCTTTGTCCATGCAGGGTTTTTTTCTGGGGGGGGGGGGGGGGGGGGGGGGGGGGGGGGTTGGTGCCTATCTCCAGCGGTCAACGGGCAATCAGGCGGGGTACACCCTCGACAGAGAGCCAGTCCATCGCGGTGACTACTAGTCGCTTCCTGTTAGTGCATCACCCTCTTAAATGAATAGTCCATTGTGGCATTAACAGAGGGGTGCTGGCGGTCAGGGCAAGGGGCCCCAGGCGGCCGCCGACCTATGCCTAATGGTGAAACTGCCAAGTAATAATTTGACTGGCATTATTTCACACAGATTCCTATCTGTATAGCCGATGTGCTTTTTTGCGCTCTGGTTGCGAGATGGGCGGAGCGGTGAGCTCCACCTGCTGTTGATGGGACGGGCATGCCCGGTTCTTTATTCCAGAATCGTGAGCTGCGGCTGCACGCGCACACATGCTTTATTTAGAAATGCAGTTGCGTCGCCAGCCGGTGTTGACGGCGCTTCAGTCCCGAATGTTTTTCTTTTGTTTTCACTCATCAGCCACAGATCGCTACTCTCGCTCACAGCAAGCTGGCTTTCTACTGTGGTGACTCACTCACATGTTCCCTCTCCTACATTAGTTGGTGACGCAGTGAATTAAAACATTAGGAATCCTAATTTTTTAATTCACCGCTTCACAAGTGCATTTTTCCTGTTTGTGAGACGAACTCCTCCTCCATAACCATATTACTGGTACGGAAGCCTGGAAAGGCCAGAATTCCTCAAACGTTTTTTTTTCACTACTGGCTGATATGAATTAATATAATAGAATGGAGTAAATTTTATTAGTCCCACAGTGGGGCCATCCACTCATTACAGCAGCACACACACTTAGAGAAACAGATTACAGTAAAATATGTTTGCTTTGATAACTTCAATAACTTCATGCTAATGACCCACATGAACATAATCCTGTTTAGTGGATTCAACTACATCAATGAAGTTAGCTTAACATGATAGATTTTTTTTCTTGGCAGGAAATAATAACTGGTAATATTATGAATGACATGATATTGCCCAGCCCTAGATGGAAATTAAAAAATTTACATTAGTTATAATTAAAAGTTCCTGTGTGACATTTGTGACACGTAGCTGTAACTCTTTACTGCTGATGGATAGACAGACAGACAGACAGATAGATCAGGAGAGTTGGATGTTAAATTTTCCTCAAAAAAAAAAAATTTGTATTAAACAAAGGTCAGTTCCCTCTGTAAAGTCAGAGGTACGGAAGAGGATTAGGGCCCCTGAAAAGAAAAAGAATTCTGACATTTTCCCAGAATTTCCTGTCAGAATTCCGAGATCGAAAATCAGAATTCTGAGAAAAAAGTAAGAATTCTCTTTCTTTTCTTTTTTTTCTCGTCAGTGACTCTAATCCTCGTCTGTACACACACACACACACACACACACACACACACACACACACACACACACACACACACACACACACACACACAGTCTAAACGGTCGGCGAATTATCCGCTCCCAACCCCATGACCCCTACTCACTCTTTGAAATGTTCAAAAGATGGCAGCCCTGAAAATGAGTAATTGCAGCTATTTTGACTAAAACACCCTAAATTAGAGCCACTAATTACCAGCTTTTTTTTTTCAAATTTCATAAATATTTGTTTTGATCATTGAGTAATTATAAAAGTTTGGTTAAAAAATAAGAGGAATCAGCTTTCACGTTGAGCATTAGCTACTTCCATCTGCTTTAATTTTGTAAAAAAAAAATCTTTTCCTGAACATTTCAAGTTTATTCAGTAGTAGAGTTAATTAATTGAAATAAACATATATCCACTGTTGCTTTACAACCTGAGAGGTTAAAATGGGCCTGTTTGAGTCATCTTTAGTTGCTTTCTATGGAATCTGGTAAAATTGTGGAGATCTGCTGAGTCTTTTTGGGTCTAGCTGCTGCTGCTTGGTCCACAGTGTGAGACGAGCCAGATTTAGCTGAACCCAGCGGTTGTTTGTAGTGGAATGAATAACGGTGACCTTAACCAACTTATGACACTTTCCCGCTCAATTTAACCTCACCTTGCTCATCAGTGCTGCCCTGTTGGCCTCCTCGAATGACCAGTGAGCTCTTATTGAGCTGCTTGCATCGTCCTATCGAGGTTTAATCAAGTTGTAGATCCAACCCCCCTCCCCAGTGGTCTTATTTTCATTTGTGTATTTCACATGCTAAGGATCTGTTTGTTTAGGTTTATTTGAGATTTTTTCTTTTAGTTCCTCGTGGGGTGATCCAAAATGGCGCTTGTGTCCGGAACCAAGCCCTGTTTCCTGTCATCAGACCCCTTCCCGTGAGCCCAATGGGGAGCAGAACCTCCGCCTACAGGTGAGTAAGCTTATCTTGTATGAATAATGTTGTGGGATAGTTTGAACCTTCTCATTTGCACAGATGTTCCCGGTTGATGACATCACTTGTTATTTAAATCAGGTTTACATTTTTACACTGGTGATACTGTAATATTCACACCCATGCTGGCTCTACATACAGTGTTATAAAATGTAAAGACACACTTACCTATGTCTGCTGAATGCAGCTGGTCTGACTTTTCAACTTACATAAAATGACACAGATATAATTTATTATAAGGTGACTTTGAGTCAGTTGCTTATTATAAGGTGACTTTGAGTCATATGTTCAGGCATAAAATCATCAATGGTTACAGTCTTTGGTCCTGGGTTTTTATGTTAAAGAGGTAGTAGAATGTAAAGCAACATTTTCCTTGTTGTTGTTGAATAAAGACAGCTTGGGTGGTCAAATGTAGCATACCAAAAAGTCAAAGCCATGGGGTTGCTTTCTACGTAAAATAGAAAAGTAAAAAAGGTGAGAGAAAAACTCAGATCCAAAAGTGCATTTTCGGTTTTCGGACGAAACACTAAAATCACCGAAACAGGTTTTGGTTCAACTCACCCTGCCCTCATGTGGCAATTTGTTCTTTGCTTTATAAATTAGTATATTAGTATAAATTTTTCTGCTGCTTTTGATCCACCCTGTTCTTCTGATAACGACCCAGATTCCTTAACTTCTCAGTTTAACGAGCACTGCCTCTCCATTCTGGACAACATCTGTCCTGTCAGAACCAGATCAGTTCCTGCAGTGAACCCTACTCCCTGGTTTAATGACAGCCTTCGCAGCCTGAAGCGCCAATGCAGACAAATTGAGCGCTTGTGGAAGAAAACCCATCTCCACGTCCATCTGCTGCACCTAAAGAATCTTCTGACATCCTTTAACTCTGCAGTCAGAGACGCTAGGGTTTCCTATTTTTCCAACCTGGTGTCTCAGAGCAAAGGGAACCCCAAGGTGCTCTTTACTACCATCAGCAGCATTGTCTCTCCTGCCACTCCTGCAGCCTCCATCCACTCTGTTGCAGACTGTGAGAACTTTCTGTCTTTCTTTGTGGACAAAGTCAGTAAGGTTAGATCTAGCATCTCTCCTTCAGCCGTATCGCTGCCTCTCCCAACTCCAACCAGGCACATCATCCTAGGTAGCTTTGCTTCTGTTTCTTTGCTTGAGTTAACCAAACTAGCTAACTACAAAGACCCCTCGACATCTTACCCTCATCTTTGTTTAAAAGTGCTTTTCAACTTTAGGTCCTCCACCACCTCTCTTACCATGGTGTCCCACAAGGTTCTGTGCTGGAGCCTCTGCTCTTCCTCCTCTATCTGCTTCCTCTTCAGCACATCCTGAGCTCCTTCAAAGGAAACTCTTACCATCTTTATACAGATGACATCCAACTGTACATCTCCTTTAAGCCCCATGAGATGTCTAAGCTGCCTGAGCCTGAGATCAGTGGACTCCTTTGATTTGGGTTAGGGGGGGATGACTTTTAGGTGGAAAACAGTCGTTTCATTCCATTACACGGTGCACCCCTAATTTAGAATGATGGCTTTAGTCATCAATGGCAATGAATGAGTTAAAAAAAATTGACTCGTCTGGGAGAAGAACAAGGTACTTTCCTTTCCTTCCATTCTCACTTATCTAGCATCGATTAGCAGTGGCTTCCTGTGAACACACTTGAGCCTCACACATCACACGTAGCACACTTGATCCAGGTGTGTTTACATCATGGTGTCACACACAAACAGGTTTATTAGAAGCCATTCAAAGAACATTAGCTGCATTTGTGGACATGCACATCCATCAAAAGAACATCAGAGTATAATGGTCAGCTTAGCATAATGAATTAAACATACCCGAAAGGTTCACTGAAGGTATGCAGTGAATATTTGATCACTGTAAGGGCTGCATGTTTTTCTTATGCGATATTAATATGCTAACCCTTTCATTCTGGAGGGGAGAGTGTCTGTGGGGACGGGGGGAGGCACACTACTGAAGCTCCTGTTGATTTATGGCTTGTCAGGATGCCCTCACCTCCCTCCCCTCTCTGTTCTTTAATGCCTTATGCAAAAAGAGTCCCCTGGCTAATAGACCAAAATAGGATGACACAGGGGCTGAAGCATTGTACAGTGGTTAAATAAAGCCGTTTGGAGGGTTGGGTTTAGGGGGGGGGGGGGGGGGGAGACTGTCCTTCATACTACTGAGCAGAATTCATGGTTCCATCAATTACAGCAAATGGTTCTAAAGCAGCAATGCAACCACAGACAATCATACTCTCGCTGCCATGTCTGACCGTTGGTTTAACGTTTTAGAGACACACACCTTCTGGAATGCTTGACTTTTGTCTTACCAGCCCACGGTGTCCAGGTTTGGACCTAAACTCAGGAGAGCAGGTACAGGAAGCAGACTGGCTGGTGAAAATAACTGTTTTATTTGGATAACGGCAGACAGGATGAGAAGACAAGACAAGGATCTGACAAAGACTAGCACAAACAGAGGGTTTAAATACACAAGGATAATCAGGGTAACAAGGGACGGGGGGTCAAATAAACACTTACTTACAAGGGGATACGAGACATAAGAGACACCAGGGGCTGCAGGAGCAGATCCTGACACACACAGAAAATTTCCTAAAAGTATTTCAGCAGATCAGGATTCTCTTTAAACTACTTCTGTATGTTCATTCTGTGTCTCTTTTTGACTCGTATTTCTTGGTTCTTTTTAAACACAGAAAAGAAAAGTTTTCCTTTACCTTATTAGCTAATGTTTCAGCTACCGAACAACAAAAACAAAAGATGGATTAGAGAAGCTATAGTAATAAGGAGACGTGGGCACAGAGCCATGAACAGAGACGAGGGAGTATACACGTTAGGGCGCGGGCAGCAAAGGGCGACATTGTCCTATGCTGCCTGCAGGTAAACAGAGAAGGAAGTGACGCTGCCAACATGGTCACAGCTCTGAGGACGCTACAGGAAGTAGCTGAAACGTTAGCTAATAACGTAAAGGAAAACTTTTTTTTCCTGTCTTTAAAAAGAACCAAGAAATACAAGATACGGATTTGTTTTGCTGATTGTGAGATGGGTCTTTGTGTTATTTTTATTCACTAGAAAAGTTGGTCTTGGATGTCATCTTTGCTCCGTTATCTCTGAAGCTGGGGGATTGGTGGCCTATTTTGACCTGATTTTCCTCTGGGGCGAAAATCTTTGAGGTTTGGGCGAGTTTTGCATCGTGTAGCATACGGGGAGTAACGAGAAGCGATTAATTAAAACGTAATGACCAGCTCCCAATCAGCCATATGTGCGTTCACACAAAAACCAAACATGTTTGATATTTTACTCATCTCTCATAAGGGCACTGTTGAAGTAGCACTCCAACCCAAATGTTCCAGAACCATTCACACAGCGTAACGCAGCTGCCCAGCTATTTCGGTGTCTACACACTTCTCTTTTTACTTTTACACTTTTCTCCAAGTGCAGCGACATTTGTCAAGTAAACATGTTTGTCGTGTTTTTGTAAAATAAAAACAAGTTCCATCTCCTGTATTTTCCTCATGGACACTGTCTCCAAACCAGACAACACGGCCAGTCTCACTGCACCTTTCCTTTCATTCTTTTTAAAACCTTTTTATCACATCTGACACTTTCCTCCACCCATCCAACCTGCTTTACACACTTCTTCACCTCTTTTTGACTCTGTAGCTTTGAATCGTAGACCCTACTGTACATCCTTGGAGTCCTCTACCTTCTTTACTTCTACTCCCTGTAACATCAATGTTCCACTTGTGGCCCTCTCATTTACACACATGGATTCTGTCTTGCTGTGACTAATCTTCCTTCTTCTCTTTTCCAGCACATATTTCCACCTCTAGAGCTTTTCCTCTACCTATATCCTGCATTCATTTTTGTCTTTATTCACAGTTTTAATTCTGAATAGTTTACCTTTTCCCCCAGTTTTTTATTCACAATATTTTTTCATCTTTTTATTTTTGTCTTTGTGATGGACCGCACGATTTTTATCTTGAGAGGTGCTATATAAAAAATGTTCTTCTTCTTCTTCTTATCTTCTTCTTCTTCTTCTTCTTCTTCTTCTTCTTCTTCTTCTTCTTCTTCTATCTCACACCTCTTTGAGGTTCTGCACCACTCTAACCCCTTCTTTCCACCGGAGCCGTCAGCAGCACGTTACTGCAGCAGCACGTTGTGCTCGCGTAAACTGCTGCTTGGCCCTTCCCATGAGATGCGAAGCAGCAGGGGAGCAGCTGTCACCGACCGAGCACGAAGTCACACGAGTTACTTCGTCAGTAAACACAACTACAAGCAGGAGAAAACTACAACATGGCTCCAAAATGTTTGTGTTTTATGTTCTGTCCGTTTTATAATCACCAATACGGACCTGAAAAACAAAGGAGACCGCTAGCTAGGTGATAACCTCTCACGGGGCTGCACGGTTAGTAACCTTTTTTAAAAGTCAAGCAACTGGAAGGCAGTACGTTTCTTTATTCTGAAAATCTCGGGAGCTTCGCTCTGTTTCCCCGTCCGATTTCCTGTCTTTCCTTCCCCAAAAATGTCGAACTTGACCCGTTTCAGAGGCGTCGCGCGTAGCAAATAGAACCGGCGTGTAAGTGCCGCGACATGCTGCTCCTGAGACGCGGCCGACTCGCGCTGCTGACGGCTCCGGTGGAAAAGGTTCTGTTGACCACAGCGGTTCCTATCAGCAGCTATGACGTGCTGCCGCAGTAACGTGCTGCTGACGGCTCCTGTGGAAAGAAGCGGTAACTCTTTGCACCCTGTCATACAATGTCTCAAAAGATACAATGCACATACAGTGGGCGTGCAAAAGCGTGGGCAGCTTTGTTAATCTTCATGATTTTCCTTTTTAATGGTTGGTTGTTATCATAAAAAAACTTATAGGAGACACACACAGTGATAATTGAAAAGTGAAACAAAGGATTTACAGAAAATGTGCAATAATTGTTTAAACAACATTAGACAGGTGCATAAATTTGGGCACTCTTGTCATTTTATTGATTCCAAAACCGTTGGAACTAATTATTGTAACTCAGAATTGGTTTGGTAGGCTCAGTGACCCTTGACCCCCATATACAGGTGTTTAAGGGGGCTTATTGTAAGTTTCCCTCCTGTTTGAATATTCTCTGAAGTGCAGCAACATGGGGTCTCAAAACAACTCTCACATGATCTGAAATCAAAAAATCAAAAAATATATATTACCATTGCGGTAATATTATGCCGATATGCCGGCATGGTGTGTCCTATAAAAGCACCTATGTGACAAAGCTGAAGCCGCACCAGGGTTGGATCTTTCAACAACACAACAACCCTAACCACCGCTCAACATCTACTAAGGCATTCATGCAGAGGAACAAGTAGAACGTTCTGGAATGGCCATCTCAGTCCCAAGATCTGAACATTATTGAAAATATGTGGTGTGAGTTAGAGTGAGCTGTTCATGCTCAGAAGCCATCAAACCTGAATGAACTAGAGAAGTTTTGTAAAGATGAATGGTCCACAATATCTTCAACCACTCTCACTGGAAGTTGTAGGAAGTGTTAGAGGTTGTTATTTCTGCAAAAGAAGGATCTAGTAAATACTGAGTTTGTTTCTTTTTTGTGGTACCAAATTTATGCACCTGCCTAATTTTGTTTAAACAATTATGGCACACTTTCTGTAAATCCTATACACTTTATATAACTTCTCAAATATTCCTGTGTGTGTCTCCTATATGATACATTTACCTGAAACTGTTTATTGCAACGATTTTTACAGAAAAGTCATGAAGGTTAAAAAAGACCGCTCAAACATCTGCACCCCACTGTACTTCTGACCTTCTCTATACTTCCTCATCAACATCCTCAAAGCAACAATAGCATCTGTAGTGTGCCTTCTTAGCATCAAACCATTCTGCTGCACTCAAAAGCTCACGTCTGACCTAGCCCTAGCTTCCACCACTCTTTCCCAGAGCTTCCATTATAAGACTCCATTGTAAGCCATCTCCACTGCCATGTTTTAACCATATAAATATAAATAATCATATTTTAGGGTATATAACAGGGTTTGATGTGTTGCTTTTTGAGATCTTTTAGCCTATTTCATCTTCCGTTTGAAGTGATTTATTAATTATACATGTCTACAATAATCAGGACTGGGCGTATCTGGTGGAGCTGAACTCACTTTTTTTTTTCAATAAAGCCAGGCAGTTTGGGTTGCTTTGCTCCCTCAGAGAATGAAATTTAGGGCTGCACAATATATCGTAAATATATCGTTATCGCGATATCAGCATGCACAATATGCATATCGAAAAGACCAGATAAATATCGCAATGAATGGTCAGCTCAAATGTTTGCTACACATAATGCATTCTGTCAATCAAATGGAAGCATGATGTTTTTTAACAAATCAAATAGAGCTCTTCACCCATTTGGCCAATTGAGTGGGTTCTCATAGGTCAGATGCCCGCCCCTGAGGCAGACGGCACCTAATTTTAATGGTTAGCAAACACCTGAGTTAGCTTCGTTAGCTCTTTCTGCTGATTCTGCTTTTTTTGTTTATTTTCTTTTTCCCTTTCCTCACATCTTTTGCATTTCTCATTTTTATTTCTTTGTTTTTAATTATTTTTGTTCCCGTGTTAAGTTTTTATCGCAAGTAATATCGTCATTGCAATATTTATCACTGTTATCGAAAATCGCAGGTTTTCCTAATGTTGTGCAGCCCTAATGAAATTACTATTTTAAAACAGCATTTTACATGTTCTTGGTCTGATGCTGACATTTCTTTGCTGATTTCATTGTTAAAAAGCAAAAACAGAAGTAAGTGCTTTTTTACTTTTTAATGCGTTTGGTGACAATTCAACAGCCAGCTCTCTGTTTTAAAGGAGAAACTATTTTTAGAAGGTGTTTTTATCTGACTTGAGGAATGTTCACTTGAGGCTCAAGCGGCCATTGGAGGGTGACAGATTGTGAAGTTTTTCTTCTTTCTTGCCAAATACAGAGCAAACTGGGGCTGAATCAGTGGAAGGCTGGCCACCTGGCTGGCGGCAGGACAGCAGGAGTAACGTTGTTCTCTACATGTCCTTGTTTCATACAGATCAACCCTTGGAGAGTATCTAAGTTGTGGACAGGACAGCCCCTCCCGTTGCTCTCCTCCACTCTGTGGCGAGGACCTCCAGGACGACCATACCTACAGCACTGCCAAGTCTCCCAGCAGGCTATCCTCCTCCCAGGTTGACATCCCAACTTCCCCTCTGGACGAAGACGACGACATCATCGCCGTGGAGATCCAGTCGGACGTCAAGCCCGAGCCACGGGAGATCCCACTGGATTCACACATCGCCACTGCCGCTGCTGCTTATATCTCCCAGCAGGCCCTGCGTGGACAGAGACGCAGCTCGGGCGCGGGGGGCGGGACTCTGCCAGGCAGCAGCCTGCCCTGGACCAAAAGCCGAGCGAGGGGCATTAGTGATACGCTGCCGCTGAAGAAACGGCGAGCGGTGGAGAAGCCGCCGGAGAGTGATGATGAGGAGATGAAGGAGGCGGCAGGGTCGTTGCTCCACCTGGCCGGGGTTCGAGCCTGCCTCAACAACATCACAAACCGCGCCGCCAAGGGCCAGAAGGACCCCAAAGAGGCTCTAAGAAACTAAGACACACACGGAACAAACTGACACACAAATACACAACTCGATCAACAGGTAACGATACAACAGCATCAGTCTCTACAGACTCTTGTCATCTCCCTCTATCTATCTGCAGGGCATTAGGTGAATCCTACTTATTTGTGGCAATATCAAAAATCTATGTTTTCCTACATGTTCAGCAACACTAACATCGATGGGTATTTCTCATGTGTCTATGTTGTTTTCCTCGTTTGAAAAGGGGATGAAAGCCATAAAAAGCATGTTTTGTCTCTAATTTGGGCAAGCTGAAAAAAAAAGGTCACACAGGGAGAAACGCACAGCATGGCGACGGAGGACGGCTGTTTGTCAGTAGTTTTTTGTTTGTTTTTCCATGTTGAATCTGTAGCAATCTTGCAGTGATGCCAGCAAACACAACGGAGACCTGGCGCTCTCGAGCATCGCTCTCCTTACCAACAACCCACGAGCACAAACGTGAGACTGTGCCAAAGATAACGCGACCAGGTTGCTTCATGTAGCGACAGCTGACGGGGAGAGGAAGAAGGAAAAAATATATATAAAGTTAAGAGCTAGAGAGTGTCAAAATAAGAGTCAAATCCAATGTGATGTACTTCATGCACTTCAGATTATTTTACGCCACTTCTATGGAAAAGCATCATGGGTAAAAACATGGTTCATTTCCAGAGCACTCATAATATTTAAATATATAAAAATGAAAAAAAGTCATGTTTATCTCCATAGAGATGGATAGTGTGCCGGGTTTGAGGCAATATCTCCTTCATTTTGTCGTTGTTGCATTGACGTCCTTGAGACTTCCTGATACCTCTGTCCATAGACACCTGGTATAGATATCAGAGCTGCCGGTAGCTGCCACAACTTCCTGTTCACACATGAACTGTGGATTCCTGTTCCTGTCTGTTTACCCTCAATCTACCCTCATAAAGATATAAGCAATTTGTCCCGTTGTGGACAACTCTGTAAAAAGGTTAGAAAATATTTTATTTTATTTCATTTTCTTAATTGAAGTAATTTGACCTGCAGGACTTTTCTCAGTTATAGTGCATGGGTGCTTGTAAATAAGATACAAAGCAAATCTTTTTTATTCAAAGATCATGTAAGATAAACAATGTATTTAGCATGAAGCATGACTTATTTTCATATAAACCTTGATCCTAGAGGAAAAGAAAAATAAAAAAATAAGAAAAAATCATTATTCCGCCAATTCTTATACCCGTGATTATAATGGAGATAGTTTCTTTTCTTTTTTTTTTCCTGAGTGGGCTTTCAAAGACACGTCTTCAGGGAGGAACGAGGGCGAGCGCTCCCTGAGGGTGCCACCTCTGGGCTTTGGGTTCAGGCCAGCCAGGAGGATCACCTCTTTATGGCGGGGTCGGGGGTGGGCTTCTGTCTTCTGCCTGTACAGAGATTGTTTTTTTTTTAATGTTCAGTGTTACGCCCCTGTGTTACTCCAGAACATGTGTGTGAATGAACACACATCATTTAACATTGTGCCTGCCTCCCTATCTGCCCTCAGCATCTCTGATGTCACAACAGACACGTTTACTTGTCTTTATTTATGAAAGTATTGTTTCTGATTGGTTTTCTCCAGTGTGTAAATGTACATGTGTCCTTACTCTCCATAGACATTGTTGCGTGTAAGTGTACGGATCAGCTTGACATGGAGAACTTCGTATGTGCCCTGAATGAAGCTTACATTTTCAAATAGATACGAGGAAGGGGAAACACAGAAACCTGTCAAGCTTACCAGTTTGCTTCTAATCTGCATTCAGTATTTTTACCTCTTTGTTTTAAAAAATTGACTTGAAGTTACGGAGGTCAGATTGGAAGAGCCAAGTCTGGTCAGAGGTGGCTTGTCGTTGTTTTTTTTTTTTTTTCGCTGTTCTGCAAAGTAAAACTTTGGGTGATGCAAATGTTGTGGAAGAAATAATAACGGAGAAGACCCTGGTTGTATAAATAAGAATTACAGAGCAAATGAACGAAAAAACTCAATCGTTTTTGTTGCTCCAACCACTACAAATGGTGGATGCTGTGGGATTGAGACCATTCCATGCAGGATTAATCTAGAACTACTTTAACATAAAGAAATGTTGAAAAGGTGATCCCTTGGATGAGACAAGATGAATCCAGTAACTTTGCTGCTTTCAGATTAGTTATTATATTACCAGCCCTGCTCGAAGAAAACTGTACGCACAGTCATAGGAGAAAAAGCTACAAGACAATAAATATTTAAAACCACAGATTAGACATAGCACCACATATTTCTCTTAAAGACTAAGGATGTTTTTCAGTGTCAAGGCGCCTAGCCTTGCGAGGCGATGTCTTGAGAGGCCAGGTGCCTTGCTTACGAGGACACGGTCCTTCCTTGGCCAAAGAAAACAGTTAAATCATGTGACACGGGAGGTAACGTTATATTTTATATGTATGAGTTTCAATATAAATGTACAACAAGGCTTTTACTTTTTAAATTGTGTATAAATTTGTTAAATTAAATATGTAAGTAAGTTACTACATGCTAGCCACCGAAGCTGCAACTACTGAGCGACTAACCAACAATAGATAACTTCTTTGGATCTAAATAAAACATATTAAATTAGCTGACTATACTTTTAAACTTGAAAATTGCCCCCGAAGTAGCTGCCGGGTTTTGACCCGCCATCCTTTTGAAAATACCGCGGTGTATTCTGGGAAATTTTTGACCAAGGCTACGCTAGCTAAAGGGCTAACAAATGGAGAACGCACGCCTCGGTAGAACATGAACATTGGAACACATCTTGGCAGCTCCTGATGACGTATCTCATAGGCAACCGGGGCGGGGCCAAGACATCAAGGCACGGTTCCTTAGCACTGAGAATACCCTAAATGAAGCCAAGTGGGTGCTCCTACTAGACCCTCTTTGTCCAAATAATTCCATGATTAACAGCCAACCACGAACACACAGAAGACACGCTTAAAGTTCAGAGTCAAAATGGCCGAACATCGAATAACATGAGACCGAGGCTAAGGCCGTACCCGGAGCTAGCAGCTAGCACTAGCTCTGACGCTCATGCTACCCTTTCAATCAAATCTAATGTCATTTATTTTTAACCGTTATTTATCCAGATGAGTTGTTCATAATTTTAAGTATTAATTACACCTAAACAAAGCGTTATAGTAAAATTCACCCTCTCAGAGTTGTCATGACTGTAAATTAGATCTATTAAACCTAAAATGCTTTTTGAACCAGGCTGTAAACATGTTTATTTCTGCTGTGAAGTTATTCTTAACATGGGAGTCAATGAGAATTAGCTCACTTCTGGTGCCCACCCCTTGGGGATGAAGGTGGAACTGCAACTTTTTGTCACTCCCGTGTTGGGATCAGGTCTGGGTCCTCGCGGGTTCCCCTTTATTAAGATCACACCCTTCAAAATGTCCTAAGCATCCTTTCAAGCAAACATCCTCAAAATATCCTGCATTTTCTGAGCAAAGCAATCTCTCATTGAGCTCTTTATAAAAAAAAATAAAGTAAAAAAGAAGAAAATATAATTTCTATAGCGCCTCTCAAGATAAAAATCACGAGGCGCTTCACAAAAACAAAAATGTAAAAACATAAAAAAATTTAGAAAATGGTTAAAAATATATTTAAAATGAGCAAAAAACAGACAATTGTGATTTAAAAATGTTAAGAAAGAGAGAGAGTGAATAGGAAAGAGGGAAATCAGTGGATCCTGAGGAAGGTGGAATAGGTGGGGAGAGCAGAATAAAGACACAAAACAAAACAAAACAACAACACATAACAAAACATCAGTAAAGGTTTGTAGCAACCTTTTTAGAAGCTGGTGGCTAATAGTGAAGTCATCATGAGACTCCTACTAGACCTCTCACTGCTGGCGTTCTGACCAATGGAATGAAAAAGTAACAATAGAGTTAAAATGATTCTAGTGCACTATAAGCTTAACTCATTGTGAAAATGTAGAAATAATAATATTAAAAAAATCTAACGGTGGAAATATAACCAGATAGTGAATGTGCAAGCTCTAATGTTGGTTGCTAGGCAATGGTGATGCTGTCCCTCATCCACTGGAACAATTTACAATGCGAAAAAATTGAATGGTGGTTGAGGAAGATAGAAACAATTAAATCTATTTATTTTATTTTATTTTATTGAAATAATATGGAAACAAAAGATGTACATAAATAGGACATTTGGGAAGCAGATGCAACATCAGATCCATGTGACTAAAGTTATTACACCTTGTGAGTGCTAGTGTTCTAGTTGATCTTGTTATCCGCGTTACAAATGTCAACTTTTGTCCAAATCTGTGAGGATTAAAGAAGAAAAAGTCAGAATTTGATCAACACGGGCCTGTGTCTGAATATCTGGTTGAAAATCATCTTAAAATTCCACATTTGGTTTTCAAAATCCTCCGACCAATTCTCAAGCATTTTTAAACATATCAGAATATCTACCCCGTGTTTAGGAAATGGTTTTAAGTGTAACAGTAAACATGCCATATGTAGTCAAAAGTCTAAAATCATTGTAGACCAGCTCAGTTCCTGCTCACAGACCTCACTCGTCCATGCTTTCCTTTCTGCCTTCATCCAGATACATAATTCAGATGATTCAGTACTTTAAAATGCCACACATAAACCCTGGTGAAGTTAGCTAAGCAGTAGCGTGTTTGTCTTTAGGACTTGCTGAGAGGAAGGAAAATGTTGTCTCACTGAGGGATTATCTGCTCATATGAGGAGTCGTGTACGGCCCCTCGTATGCTCAACATGTCTTTATATTCAGTTTGTAAAATTCAAAAACATTGGGTCTTCTTGTATCTTTGTCACTTCGACCACAATAAACGGTGACAGATTGAGACATGTCTGCCGTAATCCGGTCGGTTTGTGTTTCAGCCTTCGTCAGTCAGATATAAAACAGCTGATGCAGCAGTTTGGCCTTCAGAAACATCTATATTCTATTTATTTGCACATATTGAAGATGGTACTAAATTAAAAATGTCCATTTCTGATGGGGATGCATAAAAGTGTTCATTTCCTCTCATTTGCAGAGACCCAGCAAAGTTAAAAAGCTTTTCAGGCTCAGACGTCAGCTGAGGTCCGTAGCAGCAGAAACGGATGGGGGGCTTTGTTTGAGCTGAACAGGCGCTGAGCGATTATCAGCGAGCCGAGCAGGATAAACAAACGCATGTCCCCATCGCCACCTGTAGCATGCGTCACCCGTTGCATTCTGAAACGCGTCCACGCCTGCCGACGTATGGAAGACGTTGTTAGCGCTGGACGTGTGCTACCCGTCTCCCATCTGTCTGAGTAAAAACCGCCACCCGGGTCGAGCACTCTGCTGCGTTTCATGTAAGAGTCCACGAGCTGACAACTAACGTGTTCACTTGTCCGGGGAGAGAATGTGGTTTCAGCAGCCATCTTTCTTTTTCATGTGACTCATTATGTGGCATGTGGTGAAGATGAATTCCTGCCCGGGTCGTTGTAAGGGTTTGAACCAAACACACCTGCAAAGAAATATGTCAGATTAATAAAATAAATGCCACTGCCTGAAAATACCCTAAGAAGGTGTTCTTTTTAAACCTGCCTAACACAGTACGATAAAATAAAGCATTGCAATTATTCTAACTGTTTTTTTTTTTATTATTTTTGCCAAATATTTAAGTCTTTTTTACACCTGTGCCACTATTTTTGGTGACGGTCTGAAAATTGGAAAGCCATAGGTTAGAGATGTCAAAAAGCAAAGCTGTCATTGATCTGTGAATCGTGATGCAGAGTACACCCTGGTGTTATCCTTGTTTTGTTTCTTTTTCCATTTGTTTCTTCTGGGGTTTTTTTCCAACAAGTTTTCTCCTTATCGTGCAATCATGCTGCCAAAGAATGATTTCAAGACCTATTTCATCACTACATGTAAATATCAACATTGTCCAATACCGTGGCAAAAAAAAGATATATAAATGTTGTTTTATTTTGTTTTCCGTTTTCTGAGAAACTACAATGATGTTTATGTGATGTATTGTCTTCCAGTTGGTTGCAATAATAAAAAAATACAAGTTGCAGAGGAGAAGTTTGGCTGTTATTTTGTTATTGCTAAGCAAAAGAGAATTGGGATGACCAGTTTCCTTCTCGTAAGTCTCACTGGTGCGGCGCCGTCTAGAGAACTCTGAATTGCTCTTAAGCTTGACCCCGATCATTAACCTTGAGTATTCCCATCAACGTGGGTCTTATCATACACATGCCGCCTCTGCCAGTTAATTATTCATTTACTTCCCCTAATCATTTAAGTTCAATGCCTATGATTAAAGATGTCACCCTCCCCCCCTCCCGAGAACAGAAAAGAAGAGTCGGGGTGTACCTCATCGGCTTATCGGTCTAAGGGGTGCCATTTTGAAGCCGTGTGGCTGTGGAAGCCCATTCATAATTGAAGCAGAGCACAGGCTTAATCTTGAGACACTGTGCAGCATGCTCCCACCACAACACAACTGGAGCCAGCAGCTCTTCTGTTGCTATGCAACTATAGCAAAGAAGAGGAGGAGGAAGATGGGGACGAGGGGGCAAAGAAGAAAGTGTGTGTTCTCTGGATCTTTTAGAGGGAATCACGTGTAGCAATGTGGTTGATTTGGATTTATTTCAGGTTTCAAACCTTCACGGGTGACAGGTAACACCCCAAAGACTCCAAGCCTGTTTCACTTTCTTTTATTCAATTGAGTTTAAAACCAGCCTGGTATAATGTCAGTTAGATTCTTGTTTTAAAAAAAAAACACTGATTAATTGAATGCGTCCATGCCTGTGACATCCACATCCTCAGAATGGCCAGTAAAGCAAGTTTCCATGGAGACAAGTGGAGGTTATGTTCTCTTTATCTGCTCGAGTGTATTGTAAAGCCTTCTGTTTGATAGAAAATAATCTCGCCAGGTGTGTTTTTGATCATTTACGTTTAAAAGTCATCCTCTTATTGAGTGACATGTAAACTAGCCAGCTGCCATAACCATGAATGTTTTTTTTTAGAATTAGGTTGTGCTTGTGTTATGTGGTGTGGTCACCCTCTGGTGGCTGGATGGTGTTACTGCAAGAAAATTCCTCTTCTCTTAAAAGTGTGGATTACTCGTTTAATCAATGCAGGTGGTGCTCTGATAACTGGGCAGAGGGACGACTGGCTCATCTTCCAGTTCACTGCTGGGAACCAGAGAGGATGTGTCAGTGTTGGAGTTGATTAAAAGTCCGGTCTGTGTAGGACTTACAAAACGCACTGGCCATAGTAGGACTGCTGGTTGGTTCTGCTCTTCAGTTGAAGAACTGGATCCAAGCCCCACAAGGACCTCTTCCAGTCATCAGCATCTGATCAGAGGTGGGAGGTTAAAGGTCGCCAACAAAAAACTGATCAACCGAATTTAATTTAGCTAAGTTCCATTTTTTATTACTCTTGGTTTTGAGGTGCGTCTTTTAAATATCAAGATTGTTTACCAATGCCAGCCGCTGAACCGTAGGTGTTGATGATTCTGGGTGAAGCCTAAAAAAGCAACACGAACCGTGTAGAAGAAATATCTGACACTGAAATGATCTTTTTATCATCTAACTCACTCTGGGTGCAGCAGGTTGAGTTTTGATCTTCTTCCATGCATGGGGTCCAAAGTCCTCGTCGTAGGTGGTGGTGAATCTGTCTGAGGGGCTCACCTTATCAAACTGAGAAGAAATGGTCTTAATAGTTTAAAAGGACAAATATCACAGCTTAGCACATCTTTCTCAATCCCAGACATATCTGTAAATAAAACATCATAGAAAAAAGCCAAACAAATCTCCAGATCTACGTGCATTGCCATGGCAACAAAACTAATCACCACATCTACTTAAATGTTATTAAAAATATTGTAAAATTATGTCACTTTTTATATATCTAAATGTAGTTTGGTGCTAAAGTCTCACAAAAAAGTAACAGTTTTGGGGTTTTTGTTGTCATCAACTCCTTCCCTCTTTCCTATTCACTCTCTCTCCTTCTTAACATTTTTTAATCACAATTGTCTACTTTTTGCTCATTTAAAATATATTTTTAATCATTTTCTAAATTATTTTTTATATTTTTACATTTTTTGTTTTTGTGAAGCGCCTCGTGATTTTTTTCTTGAGAGGCGCTATAGAAATGATATCTTTTTCTTCTTCACTGCCACTGACGACCAAAGTCGTCATTTGCATTTTTTTTTACTGTTAAGGCATCAGAACGAGCCCCCGCGCCGACAGAACAAACATCTCAGCTCTGAAGCCAATCTTCATCCGCTTACATCACACGTCACATGATCAGGAAGCAGAAAATCCATGAGATCATTTTGGGCCATTCCTGTAAAAAAAAAAAAAGTGATTTGCGAACCGGAAAAGCATCTGCCAATCACATTTCGACAACAGGTTATGAAAGAACGGGTAACGCTCGAAACACGCGGATTCTTCCTTATGTAAGAGGTGAATCTCCTCTTTCTTTTGGTTGTTTTGGCGTCGATATCATCCTAGCGCACAACGTTCTGTCACTCTTAAAAAAACAGTAAAAATGGCGAGAAACGCTGGCAGCGAAGGCCTTTAGCGATCAGGAAATGGCTGGCAGTGAATGAGTTAAAGAGCAAGTCACCTCAAATAAACTTTTTTTTCTGATAAACTATACAAATGCGTGTCTAATCGTGCTGCAGACACGTGTAGTCAATAGTTTTGCACTTTAGTGCATTTTAGTTCAAGTTTAAATTTTCTGCCTAAAACTGTCAGTGTTGTGCCGTTGTCAGGTAAAAACTCCACACTGCATTTGAATTTAAATCTGCCATCGCTATTGGCTAAGAGGTACCCTAGAACGTTGGCTGGTACCATATGATGTCACAATGTCGTTGTGAGCCTGTGTGTGTGTTTATTTGTTAGTGGCTCCGCCCTCTCGGTCTGCTAGGCAACAGCATTTGTTGCATTTTTCAAACAGGAAGTGGGAGTTGAGTAAGAATCTGGCAGGGGGTGACTTGCTCTTTAAACTTTAACTGTCTTGAGCTCAATAATAAATAAAAATACTACACATCACCCTTTGGGGGATTATCTTAGATCTAAATAAAAATGTCATGACTTTAAATATAATTGTAAAAAATAATAAAAGTTAAATAATTTCTACTGTGAGATTAGATTAGCCAATGGGCTACCTTTTTAGACAGCAACATTAACCACTTATTGATAGAAAACATCACAATACAGTTAGAAAGGTGTTAAAAGCTAATTTTATTGTTTAAACCCATGAAGTGTCACCAAAACGTCTTTATAGTGTATTTAGTTAAGAGGTTTTTTTTGGCAAACTTCCTTTCTAATCCTAATGTTCAACAGTCTAGCGTCTTTTAGACGTTTCTGTCGCCCCCAAGCGGCCCAGCCTGATCACTGCACGGTTATCAAAGACAATTTTATACGTTTTCTTGTGTAAATGCAGCAAATCCAGCCATATTTAACTCAGATTAATGGAAAATAATATATTTACCATTAGAAGAGCTGGTGGATCAATGATTTTTTTACTTGTCCTTGCCAAAGTCACTTCACTATTCAAGCATGTCTCCATGGTTAGAAACTGTAAGGTTTTTGTTTAGTTTGACTTTGCTCTCTAAATTGGTGTTGACAGGTTGGTCGTAAACATGAAGACAGAATATTTTTTTCATTCTTAAAAGTATTTAGTGGGTTTTATCTATTTTACTAGCCTGGCAAGCCAGACTAAATAATATATTTGCAAAGCAAGAGTTTGGTCTAGTTCACTAGGCTACTATTTTACAACACCTTGTGTACAGATAAATACCCTAAATCTCATCTCAGAAGATCAAATGATTGTTGTACTCTTTTTTAAATAATTAAAATAATTGCAAATATGGTAATAAATAAACAGCACTTATCATTATTATTAGTAAGAATACCACAATTAATGGAAATGAAACATTATTTTAATAAAATCTCTCTTAAATTGTGGTGCTTGTTGAGTTTTACTGTCATCCATCACCCTCTAAAATGTCTTACTGATGCATTACTCCGGTGGATCATTTCCCCTCCTTGCTCTTAACACATCTCAGATGTTTACTGGTTAAAGATTTTTAACAAAACACAAAGTTTCTGCAAATCACCAGTATTTTTATTGTAAATCATGAGTTTAAATGACCAATAGTTAGCTTTAGCTGATGCAGTGAGTGCTGGACCAAGTCAAATGCTTTCTGCAAGGATTCAACAACCTGAGAAAGTGATGTTCCAAAACAATAGATGATTGTGTCATCTGCATACAAATGGATATTAGCATCTTTAATATTTTGGCCCAAGTCATTGATGTACAAGATAAATAGGAGGGGCCCCAGGACTGAGCCCTGGGGCACCCCCCTCCGGACAACCCCAAGATCAGAGCAAAGATCCTCACATTTAACACACTGTGTCCTGTTAGTCAGGTAATTTGAGAACCATGCTACTGAGTGCTCTGACAACCCAAGGCTTAGTAATCTGTTTATTAAAATAGCATGGTCAACGGTATCAAAAGCTTTAGACAGGTCTATGAACAGTGAGGCACAAAACTGTTTCCTATCAAGTGCTACTATAATATCATTTACCACCTTCATAACAGCTGTAGTAGTGCTGTACCCTTTTCTAAAACCCGATTGACATTTCGAGAGGATGTCATTTATAGACAAAAACTCTTTTAGCTGAACACTGACAAGTGACTCCATTATCTTGGAAAGCACACTTAAATTTGATATTGGCCTATAATTTGTCAAAACTGCTGGATCTCCTCCTTTTAATAATGGTAAAACATATGCTGACTTCCACTGTGATGGAATTTCTTTGGAGTTAATTGAAAGATTAAAAAGAATTGAAAGTGGCTCTGCCACATAATCCGCTGCCATCTTTAAAAAATAAGGTTCTATAAAATCAGGTCCAGGTGGCTTTCTGTGATCTATGTTTTTTAAAGCTTTGTGAACTTCATGCACTGTAAAAGGTTTAAAGTTAAAAGGAGCTCCAGAAAAATTTGGGGGTATTATACCAGATTTTATCAAAGGGGTTCCGACAAAATTAAACAGGGAACCCACCGAAAGAAAATGTTCGTTAAAACAATTTAAGATTTCGAGTCTGTTATAAATTGGAACTGAATCTCTAAGAACAAAAGTAGGAAGAGCCTGAGAGATCTTTTCCACAGCAAAAGACTTGATCACTTTCCAGAATCTCTGAGGATCTTTAAGATTTTCTGTGGTGACTGATAGAAAATATTCAGATTTTGCCTTTTTGATCAGGGAAGTACATTTTTTTCTCAGCTGCCTGAAAACAGACCAGTCAGTAGTCAACTCTGTTGTTCTTGCCTTGTTCCAAGCTCTATTTCGTTCATGTATTATGTTTGCCAATTCTGGTGAAAACCAAGGATTTTCACGGCCAAAACATCACATAAAAGTTTGAACAATAAACTTCAGGTCCCACCAGTTCTTGTTAAAGAAGCTGCCAAGATAAAACAATCTTTAAAAAGAAACCTTGGATCAAATCACGTGCAAAATCATTCATGATTGAAAGAGTTATGAGCTCCAGTAATTCTAAAGTGGCCTGGTGCTTTAGTCACTATCCGCTGTTGAAGGTGTGCTGATAGAAGACATCAGCATTGGTGGAGTAATCCATACGGATGGAGGAACCTAAACTCTGAACCCCAAGGCTAGCTCCGCCCAAAGCAGAGGACTGCTGTAAAGTCAGGAGGCTGTAGCCATGGAAACGGTCCTTCAACTTGTCTGATGATGCGGCTTTTTCCAGAACCTCTGTGAACCCTGCAGAAACACATAAAACATGCAGATGAGACTTCATCCAGAGGGTTTCATGGACCGTTATTACCATCAGCGACACAGACCCGGCTTCAGGAGAGACCAGCTCTTCCACACGGAGCCCACACACAGGACTGGCAGGCCGCGCTCACACCTTAATAACGCCTTAAACAACAAAACAGAAGAGAAATGCTCCAGTTTCATACATGCAAAAGTGAAACCAGAAGGCTTGTAGGTGTGGTCACCGGTTGAGCTGCAGGTAAAACTGACTCTACATGTTTAGCCAGAACTCTGCCAACCTGAGCGAACACATGCTGGCTGAGAGCATCCCCAGCCTCCGCACCTGGGACACAAAACACTCAGGATGACACTCTATTGTCCTAGAAACCTGAGCAGAAGTCCTGCTGCTGCTCACCTTCAGCCAGCTTCTTACAGAAGCCAGCAAAGTGGGACTTCTGGAAGTTCCTGCAGAGGTGAGGAAGCATTCCCATCAGATCCAACACCTGGGAGTAATGTTTTAATTATTCTGGGTTTAAAAGAACAGATTTGTCTTTGTGTTGCTGCTGTCTGACCTGGAAGTTCTCCTCCATGGCTTCTGTAACCCATGTGATGTCATAAGGAGGCGCCACCAAGTTGTCTTGAGCGTCAAACACCGTCTTCACGGCCAAACGAGCGATCCAGAAAGCTGAAGAAGAGATATGATTAAGATCACTGTGGTAACCACTGTGCCGTGCTGCGACCATGCTGACCACAGCCCTGCTGCTTCAAGGTCAAGAGCTGAGTCCGGTTGCAGGCCTCCTGCGACCATGCGCGAAGCGTTAAAATATGCCCTTCATGTCTTGGATGAAGACCCATCAAAGACTAACAGAGTTCTTCTCCTCTCTTCTGCAGAACAGAGTGCACATCCTCCTGCACCTGTTGAACCTGCACATGACTCAGTCGCAACGACGAGTCCTCCAAAACTGAAACATGCCCCAACGGTGTGTCCTGTGGCAACTGTGAGGTTTGGTGAGGTTGCTTCCGTTAGCTCTAAACCTCGAGCATCCAATGCACCTGTTAGCAGGTCAGGTAATCCTTACTTACCAGACAAACCTCCACTTAAGTTTTTCTGTGATATCATCCGTAAAGCTCCCAAGGAGAAACCTCACATCCCAGTGAACCTTGTGGGATCGCTTGGCTGTGGGGCTATCCTGGACTCTGGTTCGGACCTCACCATCATGTCCCGTTCTCTCTGGGAGAGTGTCTGCTTGGCTGCGTGCAGCTGAACAGGGTCGTGTCTTAACGCTCAGACCCTGCGCCGTGGATCTCAATCCTTTAACTCCAGATCCAATGGCCTTGTCGTCTGTAGCTTTCCTTGGAGTTTCGGTGGGTGGCATGTCTGCGAGACACCCAGTGTTTGTGTCTGACATTGAGGATTTTCCTTTTCTGTTGGGCGAAGAACTGCTCAAGCGCTTAAAGCGTTTCATTCTACTCGGTGGATAATTGGATAATAACATTTTTATTAGTAAAAAGGCTTGGAGAAAATAATAATAATAATAATAATAATAATAATAATGATATTTAAAATAGAAATACCCTAAACAAATCTATACTGTATTATCCAATTAAAGATTCATATTTTATCAATTTAACAAAATATTCTCACATTTAAAAGCATTAATTATTTCTATATAACTCAATATCAAATTATCAAATACTCCTCCTGGCAGTGAAATCGTATTCTTTAGCGTTAAACTAACTGAACCAATAATAATGCAGAGCACGCTGCATTAAAAAGCCTGGTAAACTTTAATGTCAGGCTTTCCGCTTTAAAACTACATTTCCCAGAAGCAGCCACCCTGATTAGTCATCAAATTCCGCAAAAATCTCGCGAGATTTTCTGTCTGAACCTGCCCTATGTCTCGCGCACTCGCAGCTCCTTCGCTCAGTATATAAAGCAGGACAGCGGCGAGAGGAAGACGGCTGGGGAGTCGCAGCCCGGGACTGTAAATAAGACCGTGAAAACTGTGTTTTATTTACAAAAGTGATGCCGGCTGTTCTAAACGATCTTTCCCAGTTGTTTTAAGTCTTTTTTTGGTCATTTTTGGCTCTGTCTCTCGCCTATTTCCGTGTGGTTTTTACACTACGCGTATAATGGCGAGCTCGGCTAACTCGAACCCAGTGGTAAGGATCAATCTCAACGGACTGCCAGTCGGGGGAAACGGGGGTAAAGTTGTCTAGAGGATGTGGAGGAGATGGGTTTTTTTCAGATGAATATGCTTGAACTAGCTCATCACTCCTGAGTGAAATTATAAAGGAAATACTAACTTTGAATAAGCCATAATTCGAAACTAGATATTCAAATGAAAACATGGCACTGAAGAAGCTTCTGCCGAGGCAAGTTTTGAATGATTTTACATTAAATAATGCTGGTTAAAGTGAAAATTTGTAATTACTTCAGGTTGAGACTTTGTTTAGCGCTAGTGTGATTTATCAGTGGCTGTTACGAGTCTTGGTTTATCATTTGGAGTCAGTGTTTGATCTTAGTGCCGTTCATTTAGCCCAGGGTGGATTATTGGACGAATTTGTTAGCCAGCTGACGTATTTGAGCTTAAATATTGGAAACCGCACATCTAATCAACAGACGTACCCAAAGCACATCGTCAACATCCACTTCCAAGTAAATTCAACTAGAGGAT
This sequence comes from Nothobranchius furzeri, assembly GCF_043380555.1. NCBI lineage: Eukaryota > Metazoa > Chordata > Actinopteri > Cyprinodontiformes > Nothobranchiidae > Nothobranchius > Nothobranchius furzeri. Next base: position 19,640,603 of record NC_091742.1, read on the forward strand.
CTGATATTAAAAAGCCATTTTAGCGCAAAGTCTTGGACGCAGTCCGCGGCGCTGCCTCGTCGTGGTCCACCATTCCAGGACCAGAGGCGCAGAAAAGCGTCCCGAAACCCATTTTTGACCCATGATATCTCCGATGTCCTGCTCCCAAAACAAAGCCACCGAGTCAAAACTGGCAATTAAACGCATAAAACGAGAGCCTCTTTCTTTATTTGGCCTCATTTCGCTGAAAGAAAACGGCTCTGTGAGCGGGGCCGCTCCGTAAAATGGCTTCCACCTCTCCCGTCTCGCTCGGTTCTGGCCCTCCTCCCTGCCGGTGGCTGGCTTTATACCGCCATATTGGCTGTCTAATATAGACTGCTGGGATGGGACGGTGCTACACGACGCTACGTCACCGGCCCGCATATAAACACTTCACTGAGCTTTAATTTGTGGAGGAACCGACTGTCCGAGGGGGAGGGAAGGACGCACCGAGGTGTCCACCGCGGACATCGAGGCAGGGCGGTATCTTGGCTGGAAAGTCTCCGCAGACTTGAACGCTACGGTTGAGCTAGTAACGCAGTCCCGGCGGACATCTATGTAATTGTTTATGTTGACAGACGCGGTTGTGGATAAGATCCGGATGCTGAAGCACAGTTTGGATTATAATGGAGCTGTGAAACATTAATCTTGATTTATGCCAGGGGCGTATCTGAGATTTTTCAGGGTACGGGGCCCATCAAGGGGCCACAAAATTTATAGAAGAGCCAAGTATTAGTTCAGTGCCCTTAGGACAGGATTGCTTTATTTGTCATTGAACCAGCGTCTTGGTGCGATGAAATGTAGTTTCAGTACAACCTCTCCAAGATCAGACCGGTAATGCAAATATGTAAAAATAAGTAAGTGTGTGTGTGTGTGTGTGTGTGTGTGTGTGTGTGTGTGTGTGTGTGTGTGTGTGTGTGTGTGTGTGTGTGTGTGTCCGGTTTTAAAGTACTTTAAAGGTACAATATTAAGGGATTTTACAGTCAAATAATCATGTTGGAAAGAAGGTAACATTGACACAAATTTCATCCTCATGAAGTTAAAGATGTCATGAGCCGGACAGGAAGTGACAAGTGCGTCTGGTATATTTCAAAATAAAACCTGTGTCACATTATTTTTGCTGGCTTTTGTTTTATTATTGATGGCAGGGATATTAGTTTAGTGTATGATAGTTCATTAGTGTCGTTACAGGTGTGCCTTTAAATGTATTGTGTAGGACTTCCGCAAATGACGAATCGTGTCATGCCTAAAAGTGGCTTACTGCACCAGATGCTGTAAAATACCCATCATTAAGTTTGAAATGTGATAAGTTATGTGGCATTTAATAAAGACAAGATGATAGGTTATCAATAAACTTATAATTTACTTTGTAACCTGTTAAAACAAATGCTACACAGTAGGGTTGCAAATGTATCACCGCGATGTCAGTATGTGCAACACGCATATCGACAATAATGGAAATAAATCACAACGAAAGGTCAGCACAAATGTTTGTTAAACATAATGCATTTTGTCAAACGGAAGCATGATGTTTTAGACAAATCACACAAAGCTCTTCACCCATTTGGCCAATCGGGTCGGTTCTCATAGGTTATATGCCCACCTCGAAGGTGGACGGCACTTAATCTGGATGGATAGCAACAACCAGAGTTAGCCTCTATCTGCTGATTCAGGGATCTACTGATTGCCATTTCTTATTCATTTATTTATTTGTTTTAGAATATTTTGTTCCTGAGATGTTTTTATTTATTGCAAGTAGGGTTGTCACGGTGTGAAAATGTAACCTCACGGTTATTGTGAACAAAATTATCACTGTTTTCGGTATTATCGCGGTATTTTTTTAAGCGTGTTACATTTTCAGACAACTAAATAAACCCTGTATATCAGGAAAATATTGTCCTCAGTTTGTCTAAATTTTACCTAAAATGTGTTATTTTGTAATTATGTTGTTTATTTGTTAACATTTTCCCCTTTTGTCTTTAAAATACCAATATTTGCCCATAACTACTTATTTTTTGTCTGTTTGATGTCATCATTTTAAAAATATTACATCAGATGATACTCAGTACTCAAGTAGCCTTTAGATACTTTTTTACCCTTACTTGAGTAATAAACCCTATATCAGGAAAATATTGTCCTCGGTTTGTGTCCTTCCAGTGAGATTTGCAGATGTGGGAAAATGTCATCAGGCAGTAATCGTTGTTAAATTCATAATTATTCTCAGAGAGAGACCAACTCTTATCTGCCCCTGGGAGCCCCGTAATGCATAGCGTCATTTCAACATGGGGGTGTCCGCGATTTATATGCAGGTAGCGGCGCTGCGGCTGCTTTTATAGCGACTCGTTGCATTTTCCCTCAACATAAATCCTCGGATCACGCATTTTAGCTAAAACGCTAACTTGCCTTGCGTTGACTGTAGAGTTGTGGGTGATGGTCACGCAGATGTGTCATGAGATTTGAAGCGTTGCTGCCTTTCACAGACATTTTTTCTGCACGTGCTGCAAACAGGATAGCCGTCTTCTGTCAACTGTCCCTCGGCTTTCTTCAAATATCCAAAAAACGTCCGTACTTCCCACTTTGTCTTCTTTGAGGGATAATAAATGTCCTGAGCGCTGCCGTCTCCTCCTTTGGCCATTATTTCAGCTTTAGCTTCAAAAAAGTTTTGGTTGTAAACAACAAAGTGCGCATGTGCCGCCGGCAACTTCAGCAGATGATACGGTAGCTGGTAAGGGTCACCGCGCCTACACCGCAGCCACAGTAATCCACCGAGATAATATAGTTTTTGAAAAACAAGACGGTTATTATTGTCAACTTTTTTACCGGGATTTACCGCTACAACGGTTACCGTGACAACCCTAATTGCAAGTCATATTGTCACCACAATATTAATCACTGTTATCGCGTATCGCAGACTTTCCTGGTATTGTGCAGTCCTGCTACACAGTCAAATGGAGGTAGGCATCTAAAACCAAAAATAAATTGTGCACAAAAATAAATAGAAGTAACTCTGTTGTTAGCAACTAACGAGGAAATTAGCTTACAGAGGCGACTCTTTGTTCGCCGCCGTGACGTGCTTCCTTTTAAGGTGCTCATGCAATGCCTTTGTAAAATGCTCCCAAACCTTTGAGCTACGTTGCCGACTCGCCATGATGTCTCTTGCTCTGGTGATTCTATTTCGAAGGCTGATCCGGATGGCCACCACCGCGCATGTGCCTCAAGCAGAAAACAGCCACTGATGATGCCACAGCAGGCGAGGTTTAACAAATGCTCCTAGAGTAAATGCAACACGCTTAAATTCAGTATGTGAGTGAAACAAAACACCCAAATTCCTTTTTGGCTCATTAGCACCACTAGTGTTTGGACTTGGAATTGCATCTGCCTATAATCTGATCTTTGTATAAAGGTGACAAGCAGGGTTACTTCAGGGGGCCTGTCAAATTTCAGCAGGGGCCATTCCCCCGTGGCCCCACCCCTTGAACCATCAAGCATTTATGCTGACCTGACAGGATTACAGGGTCTAATAAAGATGTTTAGTGGCTGGTAGTGAAGTTACACCAACAAAAAACACCACGATCGTGATTAGTTATCCCAAATTAATAATTGTGTTAATAAATAATGTTAATATCTGAACAAAAAATTTTTTTCTCTTATGTCATCCTAGCCTAAATTGTACCGGTCTGTGATTGAAGATGTCATGAGCGAGGTACGGGAGCTGTTCCTGGATGAAGGAGTGGACGAGCAGGTTCTCCACGAGCTGAAAACGGTACGTTTTCTGCAGGAGATGGTTTCCAGATGCAACAGGGGCAGCCATCATTAATCAAAAGGCAAACTAATGGCTTTAATGGATGGAAAACGCAGGTCTCTGCCTCTAACTTTCATAAGTGGGAGGTACTCTGAGACTGAGCAGAAGGAGCTGCAGTGATTAGATTTGATCTGTTCTCCAGAGGACATTTAGTCTACCAGACCAGGAGCTATAAACAGTTTTTTGACCCCAACATGGTCCTCTGCTCTTTCTTTACCACATAACATTAGTTGTTAGTTGGTGATTTTAGGTTATTTATCTTTTAAAATCTAGCCTGAGAAGTACATTTTGTCCACACAGCATCTCTAACATGCGGTTAAATAATCTCATAAGCAGTCCTGTAACCCAAATCTTCTCCATCTGCTGGCACAGCTATGGGAGAATAAACTGCTCCAGTCCAAGGCAGTGGAGGGCTTCCACTCTGATGAGCAGGCAGCCCTGCAGGCCTCCCAGCAGCAGCAGCAGCAGCACATCCAGCATGTTCAGCAGGTGACTCAGCCAGCACAAACCCAACAAGTCATCCTGCCCCCCCAGCAGCAGCAGCAAGGTGCGTTCAAAAGCTGATGTACAGCAGCAAAAACTATCCGTGACACACATTTGATTAGGAGGGTTTTAATTTTCTCTGCAGCGCCGCAGCAGCAAGTCATTGTTCGGGATCCTAAGCTTCTTCAGCACATGAGTGCAACAGGGATGGTGAGTGCATCGTGTGCTCATTTTTGAGGACAGTGCTAGTTGGGATTTGGTGTTCATCAGAGAAAAGTTTTTCTTATTCTAATTATTCAATAAAAACTGTATCCACAAATCCACAAAACACATGTAGACTGGTTGGGCAAGTTCCCACGCACCCTCCAGGATCCCCCTAAGGGTATAGAGCTGGTCCAGTGTTCCACGGCCGGGACGAAAACCACATTGCTCCTCCTGAATCTGAGGTTCAGCAATCCGACGGACCCTCCTCTCCAGAACCCCTGAATAGACCTTACCAGGAAGGCTCAGGAGTGTGATCCCCCTGTAGATGGAACACACCCTGCGGTCCCCCTTTTTAAATAAGGGGACCACCACCAGTCCAGTGGGACTGTCCCCGATGCCCACGCGATATTGCAGAGCCGCGTCAGCCAACACAGCCCCACAACATCCAGAGCCTTAAGGAACTCCGGGCGGATCTCATCCACCCCTGGAGCCTTGCCACCGAGGAGCTTTTTAACCACCTCAGTGACCTCAGCACCAGAGATTTGAGAGGCCAACCCAAAGTCCCCAGACTCTGCTTCCTCACTGGAAGACGTGTCGGTGGGATTGAGGAGGTCTTCGAAGTATTCTGCCCACCGATCCACAACATCCTGAGTAGAGGTCAGCAGCACACCGTCCCCACTATAGATAGTGTTGGTAGCGCACTGCTCCCCCCACCCCCACCCCGAGGCGCTGGATGGTGGACCAGAATCTTTATTTTAATTTTGATTATATTTCATTTCTAAGGTTTGGATGTCTGTGAACATTACAGAATATTCAGATTGGTGTAAAGAACATATTAATAATAACAGGTCATGATCTAAAGCTGGTCTGAGGTCTAAAACTCTGCCCTGGGCCTAAAGCCCTGCAGATGTATTTAGTTTCTATAAACAACAACAATTAAATAACCGCAGCTGGATTCTACTTTGTTCCTTAAATTGAGTCACGTAGTTTTGCAAGTTCTGCAGCTCACACGTTCAACAGGGAGCTCTGCCAGCTGATTGGTTCTTTTGGTACCTAGTGCAGTTCTGGTGCTGAGCAGCATGCATGCATCAGTGGATTCATAATGGATTAAGAAAGGACAGGAAAACATAGTTAACTCAAATATATCATTATAATGAACACGTATAGATACTTTATCATACATACCTACCAGCCTGTAACTCTACCTTTACCCCCCAAAATGCACCAGACTGATGTGTTTAAATACAAAATGTCCAATAATTTTTTTCTAGGGGGCATGCCCCCGATACCCCTAGAGTACTTTAATACTTATCATCTTTTTTACCTCAGAGAAATCTCAACACCCGCACTTTTAAACACTGTACGTGAACGCGTTATTCCAAAGTTTTCAGAAACAATAACGCTGATCTTAAAACCAATCAAAACCCGAATAGTGGCTACATGTAAACAATGTGATTATTATATAATAATAATTATTATATCAATAAACTAATCATTTAAATGTATTCTAGAAAAGCATGTGACCCTCACAGTGTCTGCTGGCACAGACAAATCTAGTTGAAGACCCTGGTCTAGACCTCTAGAAGCCTGTTTTGTAGAGCTGATGTGTGTATATTCTGTTTTCCTCCACTAGAGCGCAGCAGCCACTGCAGCAACTCTGGCTTTACCTACAGGTGTCACTCCATACCAGCAGATCATCACTCAGCAGGGTAACACCACCATGCCCTCGTGCTGCACTCAACTCAACTGGTGTTTCAGCCGTTTCACTGCTCTGATGTTTCTCCTTCACCTTTCGCTGACTCAGGTCAGATCCTGCAGGTGGTGCGCGCTCCCAATGGGGCTCAGTACATCATTCAGCAGTCCCAACAGCCCATCGTGCTGCAGCAGCCTATGCAGTCTGGTGGTGTGCAGGCACCGGTCATACAGCAGGTACCGCCATTTAACTAGTTGAACTGTATTATAGAACAAATCAGTTTATGGAAGTTGTTAGAATTTGGTTTTGATTAAAAGTAGCGGTGCAGCCGCTCCAGCAACTCACGGCTCGGATCATATCACGGCTTCGAGTCACGGATCGGGTCATTTCTGGGATCAGCAGACTGAAAAAAAAAAAGACAAATAACTTTGCTGTCTTTATTTTGCAGAACACTTAATGAGCATTCAGCAGAAAAAGCTGCACTAAGTACAAACATTCATCTCAAGACATTTATGTTTATGAATTTAGCAGATGCTTTTGTCCAAAGCGACTTACAGGTGATAAGGAAGCTAGCAGGTTGCCCTTGAGGCTAACAACAAACACTAATCAGTCAATCCTAGGTGGCAGTGAGGCAGCATAAGGTGCTGATACATTTACCCGGGCATGAAAACCCCTCACCTTTTGGCAAACTTTGCTGTTTAAAATCTCAAATGAGTCCTTGCCGATCTGATGAGAAAATATTTGGGGTGGGGTGGGGCCAGCTTTTACATATTAACCAGTTCCAACATTCGAGAGGATTTTTAAGACCTCCCCAACACCACCGACAGTACAATAAATAAATAAATTAGTCAGAACCGGCGCAACCCGCACAAACGCACCTCGTCTGGAGGTCCCCTGTGTAGACCCGCAGACGGCTCTTTAAGGGGCATGAATGTTGCCAACCTACACACATCTTTTCGTTTTTGTATTATCAAATTTATTGACGTGGGAAAAGTCTGGATAAGAGTCAGAAATTTTGATCACGATAAATTTTCCATTTATTGTCCAGCCCTGATATTTAGGGCCGTCACGGTAACCGCAAAAATGAAATATCGCAATATGAAGAAACCCACCGCGCTGCATCATGGGCCACCGCGATTACTGAACGTGATTCAACTCAATGATGCATGTAGAGAAGGATGGCTGCACTGGTATCAAAACGAAACGTTACTTCGCTGCTTTGGGAGCACTTTGGTTTTCAGTACGTCAGCTGCTGCGCAGCCAGAGTCCTTGGTCGAGACAGAGCTGCCACCAACGGCAAATAAATAAATAAACACTCGGAGACCTGCTGAAGTCCCGGACAAGCACTGCTTCTGCAACCGTCCCGAAGAGAGTTTGAGCCGAGCTGGAGCTCACTCGCTACCTGCAGGAGGAATGCATCCACCCTAAAGAAACCCCCCTGACATTAATTAATTTGTGTTTAGGTTCTGGCTCCTCTTCAGGGAGGTCTGCCTCAGCAAACGGGAGTCATCATCCAGCCACAGCAGATCGTCTTGGCTCAAGGAAACAAGGTCCAAGACAATGCACAGGTCAGAACATGGCCCCTTGTAAATCTCCTGTTCTGTTTCTAGCCTCATCAACCAACTCTGTCCCTTCTGGGGGTTATTTCCCTTCAGGTGATGCAGGCGGCAGCCATGGTGCCTCAGCCCGGTCAGGCAGCAGGAGCAGCACCAGGAGGAGCAGCAGGAGGAGCAGCGACTCAGGTCCAGCAGGCCCATGCTGCAGCTGCACCACAGGCCCCACTGCAGCCTCAGGCCCAGCAGCAGGCTCAGCTGCAGGCACAGCAGCCTCCCATGATGCTCCAGGTGGACGGGGCCGGGGACACGTCCTCGGAGGAGGACGAAGACGAGGAGGAGGAGTACGATGACGATGATGACGAGGAGAAGGATAAGGATGGTGGAGAAGACGGGCAGGTGGAGGAGGTAACGGATGTGTCATCGTCTTCCTCCGCTTGTACGGGTCGTGGGGGCAGCATCCCAACTAGGGAGCTCCAGACCGTCCTCTCCCCGGCCACCTCCACCAGCTCCTCCAGCAGACCCCAAGGCGTTCCCGGACCAGATTGGAGATGTAACCTCTCCAACATGTCCTGGTTCTACTCCGAGTCCCTCCCGAATGTCCGAGCTCCTCACCCTATCTCTAAGGCTGAGCCCGGCCACCCTACGGAGGAAACTCATTTCGGCCGCTTGTATCCGCATTCTCGTTCTTTCGGTCATTACCCAAAGCTCAGGACCATAGGTGAGGATTGAGACGTAGATAGACCGGTAAATCGAGAGCCTGGCTTTCTGGCTCAGCTCCCTCTTCCCCACGACAGATCGGCTCAGCGTCCGCATCACTGCAGACACCGAACCCATCCGCTTGTCGATCCCCCGATCCCTCCTTCCCTCACTCGTGAACAAGACCCCGAGATACTTAAACTCCTCCACTTGAGGTAGAACCTCTCTCCCGACCCGGAGTTGGCAAGCCACCCTTTCCCGGTCGAGAACCATGGTCTCAGATTTGGAGGTGCTGATCCTCATCCCAGCCGCTTCACACTCTGCCACGAACCTACCCAGCAAGAGCTGAAGGTCAGAGCTGGATGAAGCTAGGAGGACCACATAATCCGCAAAAAGCGGAGACGAGATTCTCCTGCCACCAAACTCGACACACTCCACACCATGGCTGCGCCTAGAAATTCTGTCCATAAAGGTAATGAACAGAACCGGTGACAAAGGGCAGCCCTGGCGGAGTCCAACCCTCACTGGGAACAGGTCCGACTTACTACCGGCTATGCGGACTAAACTCAAACTCCTCTGGTAAAGGGACTGAATGGCCCTTAACAGAAAGCCACCCACCGGTCATAAGCCTTCTCCAAATCCACAAAACACATGGATTGGTTGGGCAAACTCCCATGCCCCCTCCATCATTCTTGCAAGGGTATAGAGCTGGTCCACAGTTCCACGGCCAGGACGGAAACCACATTGCTCCTCCTCAATCTGAGATTCAACTTTCGATCAGACCCTCCTCTCCAGTATCTTGGAGTAGACCTTTCCAGGGAGGCTAAGGAGTGTGATCCCCCTATAGTTGGAACACACCCTCAGGTCACCCTTCTTAAAGGTGGGGACCACCACCCCGGTCTGCCACTCCACAGGAACTGCCCCTGATGACCACGCAATGTTGCAGAGACGTGTCAACCATGACAGCCCTACAACATCCATAGCCTTGAGATACCCAGGACGAACCTCACCCGCCCCCGGGGCTCCGCCGCTGTGTAGTTGTTTGACAACCTCAGCAACTTCTGCCCCCGAGATTGGACAGTCCATCCCCAGTTCTCCCGGCTCTGGTTCCTCCTCGGAATGCATGTAGGTGGGATTGAGGAGCTCCTCAAAATATTCCTTCCACTGTCCAACTATAGCCCCAGTTGACGTCAGCAGCTCCCCATCCCCACTGTAAACAGTGAGAGCGAGTTGCTGCCTTCCTCTCCTGAGGCGCCGGTCAGTTTGCCAGAACCTCTTTGGAGCCGATCGATAGTCTTTCTCCATGGCCTCACCAAACTCCTCCCACACCCGAGATTTTGCCTCGGCAACTGCCACTGCTGCACCCCGCTTGGCTATCCGGTACCTGTCTGCTGCCTCCGGAGACCTACAGACCAGCCACACCCTGTAGGCCTCCTTCTTCAGCCTGACGGCTCCCCGAACCTCTGGTGTCCACCAGCGGGTTACGGGGGTTGCCACCACAACTGGCACCGGCTACCTTGCGACCACAGCTAGCAACAGCCGCCTCAACAATCGCAGAGTGGAACAAGGCCCACTCGGAGTCAATGTCCCCCACTGCTCTTGGGGCGCGGTCAAAGCTCTGCTGGAGGTGGGAGTTGAAGACCATCTTGACAGGTTCTTCTGCCAGGCGTTCCCAGCAGACCCTCACTATGCGTTTGGGTCTGCCCGGTCTACGCAGCATCTTCCCCTGCCATCTGATCCAACTCACCACCAGGTGGTGATCAGTTGACAGCTCCGGTCCTCTCTTCACTCGGGTGTCCAAAACATACGGCCGCAGGTCAGATGATACGACTACAAATTTTATCATCGACCTGCGACCTAGGCTGCCCTGGTACCAAGTGTACCGATGGGCATCCTTATGTTCGAACATGGTGTTCGTTATGGCCTAACTGTGGCTTGCACAGAAGTCCAATAACGAAACACCATTCGAGTTCAGATCAGGCGGGCCGTTCCTCCCAATCACACCCCTCCAGGTCAAGCTGTCATTGCCCACGTGAGCATTGATGTCCCCCAGCAGGACTATGGAGTCCCCTGATGGAGCATTATCTAGCACTCGTCCCAGGGACTCCAAAAGGGGTGGGTACTCTGAACTGATATTTGGCCCATAAGCACAAAAAACAGTCAGGACCCATTCCCCGACCCGAAGGCGCAGGGAGGCTACCCTCTCGTCCCCCGGGGTAAACTCCAACACACAGGCAGAGAGTCTTTGGGCTAACAAAAAGCCAACCCCAGCCCTCCGCCTCTCACCCGGAGCAACTCCAGCAAAGGAGAGTGTCCAACCCCTCTCAAGGACTTGGGTTCCAGAGCCAATGCTATGTGTCGAAGTGAGTCCGACTATATCTAGCCGGTACTGCTCAACCTCTGCCACAAGCTCCTGCTCCTTCCCCGCCAGCGAGGTGACGTTCCATGTCCCAAAAACCAGTTTCGTTGTCAGGGGATCGGACCGCCTCCTGCGGGTGGTGGGTCCACAATTGGATGAGCCCATGTATCTAGTTCGGGCTGGGCCCGGCCGGGCCCCATGGGCGAAAGCCCGGCCACCAGGTGCTCGCTCACGGGCCCCAACCCCAGACCTGGCTCCAGGGTGGGACCCCAGTAACCCTCCGGGCCGGGTACTCAGACTCTTTGATTGTATATCCATGAAAGATCCTCTGATGTGATTCTGATGTATCTTAGAAAAGGGAAGTTTGTGTGAAAAGTCAGATTTGACTGTGGTTTCCTCGTTAGGAGCCTCTCAACAGCGGGGATGATGTCAGCGATGATGACGGGGGCGAGCTGTTTGATACAGAGAACGTGGTGGTGTGCCAGTATGACAAGGTAAGTGTGCGTGCGTGCGTGCACAGCGTTTGAGCTGAACACCCACCCCCATCTCTTGTTCTTCAGATCCACAGAAGTAAAAACAAATGGAAGTTCCACCTGAAGGACGGGATTATGAATCTTAATGGGAGAGATTACGTGTTTTCCAAAGCCATCGGAGATGCGGAGTGGTGAGGTGGAACACCCGGAACAGGAACTCTGTAATTCCTTCTGTCCAGTTAAACCAGACACGGCAGCATCCTTCTAATCTCTGACTGGGTCTCTTCCAAGAAGCTGGTTTGGAGTCTCTGAGAACTCTAAAGAACCACCAGAGGTACCGTTTCATAAACAAAAACAAGGAATACTGGGGGGTGATCCATGGAAAACACTCAACTGGCCCCGAAGGATAAGGAACTCCTCAGAGGACGGGAGAGGCTGAGTGTCTCATTGTATCTTCTCCATCTTTTCTTCTTCCTCTGAGGGAATTCGCTAAAATAAGCATTTTACATCAGACAGGTGTAGTGGACCAGGGTGATGTGGCCTGTTCTGTAGAGGTCAATCCTGCTAACCCTCTAGAGGAGTACCACCGTTGTATAATGCACTGTAGTCGGGTGACTGGATTGACTCGCGTCTACTTTTCTGTCCAGATTTAGTGCCACCAGTCAAACTGCTGCCTTGTAGAACGACAACCAGAGTCATGGTTTGTTTGTTTTTGCTTCTGTTTTCAAGCTCTGTCTTTGTTTTTATGAAAATGGTGCTCCAGAGTGTTTTATCTAGTTAATCTATTTTAATTTTAGCCTTTTTTATGTGGTTGATGAAGGGTACAAAGAAGGTAAAAACTTACAATAAAAGCATTTTAACAATCTTTAATCATAATTTCCCCTCTTTTACTTCTCTGGAGTCTAATTGCACCCCCACCCCCCAAATAAAAACTATTAAATAAGCAGACTAATCGTTTTAAAGTTAGCTGTGATGCAGGATTGTCTTTGCTTTTATGTTTCTGCAGCCATCTGAAGATTTGCACTGTCAGTTTATCAATGTGTTGTGAGGTCAGTCCTGGTAATCCATAGTCATGTTCTCTCTCTGTCCTTTTTCATGTTTTTGTTTGAAAGGTTGCAGCACCAAACTGTGCTCTTATCTAATAAGTGTTCCTTTTTTCTGGCTGGGCAAACTTGTTAACGCCGTTCCAAATCATTTCTTCCACTGTATGTACTCCTGTGCTTTCAGTGTAGTCATAACTTTTAGAGAGACTTTTATATGGAAGTGAGGTGAACTTGGTGGGGGCTGTGTGGATTTCTGCTGTTTGTTTTTAGTGCCCCTGTTTCAGCAGTTTGAAATAAAAGCATATGTGTTTGTTTTTTCAGATCACTCCTGTTATTTGTTTGTCTCAGATGTTTATAGAGTAAAGGTTTCAGCTCAGAGAGAACACAGAACATTTTTAATGATATGTTAATAAAATGGCCTTTTTTAAACGTACATAGAAATACACATCGAGTCAGTCAGGGTTTAGATGGTGGTGGTGGTGGTCGGGAGTGTTCTCTAATGACCTCCATTAAATTCTGTATCATGATTTTTATTATGATTTTTTACTTTTTTTGTAAGTTTTAATGAATCTAGAAAACTAGAGTCCTAGTTAGAGATGCAGATGTATCTTATCCATATCGGTATCAGCCGATGTTGGTAATTTTTTATCGTATCGGTATCGATCCGATAAATAAAACTGGGCCGATATTAACAACAGATAATTTTTCCATCTTTTTTCCATTTATCTGTTTCAGAGGGTGGGAGGGGTGATGTGTATTTGTTCAGGCATGTGACTGATTTTAATCACCTCAGAAGTGTAAATGTGTGTACATAACGTGAATTCAGCTTCAATCATTTTCATTCTATACAAAATCTATGGATTTTAGAAGCATTAATGTCAGTATATTGGTTATTGGCCATAAAAGTGATCATTCCATTTTATTTATAAAGCACATTTCTACACGGCCAAGGCCAACCAAAGTGCTGCACAATAAAAGCATAAAAATCAACACACGGGAAGAAAGTAATAAAAGTAGTACAGTAACTACTATAAAAACAATAAAAATAAAACGTACATAGTAAAATGCTAACTAGGCTGAAGTAAAAACCAAGGAATAAAAATGAGCCTTCAGGCTTGATTTAAAATCAGAGAGAGGGTGCCATTCTCACTGCTAGAGGGAGTTGGTTCCAGAGACGAGGCGTACAGATTGAGAATGCTCGTTCTCCTCGCGTCCTCACCCGAACACTTGGGACCTGTAACAGGCGGTGGTCTGCTGACCGAAGAATTCGACCAGGTACGTAGGCTGAACCAGGTGAGTCAAGTATAGAGGTGCATAAAGATAGAGTGACTTAAAAACAAGAAGTAAAATTTCAAACTGGATGCGGTAGCGCACCGAGAGCCAGTGCAGCTGGATCAGAACAGGAGTAATGTGTTCCCTCTGTCTGGTATCCGTCAAAAGGCGGGCCGCCACATTCTGCACCAGCTGTAGGCACGCAACCGAGGAAGATGTGGGTCCTTAACAAAGGGAATTTGCATAATCCAAGTGAGAGATCACAAATGCATGGATCACTGTGGGCACGTCGCGTCCAGTCAGGATGATAATGGCGGTATCGGTCCAAAATTTTCACATCGTTGCATCACTAGTCCTGGAGTTCCTGAAGGAATACAGACTGGTCAAATATAAAAAAATATGTATGGAATTTTAAGCTTTTGGCTAGGAGGGGGTTCAAAGTGTCTTGGCTATTTCCACAACCATTATTATGGCTGCTGCTTGTGTTTGCTAAAGTTGGTTAGCTGTAGCATCATGACTTTATCCCTAAAATAATCACAGCATGTGCTGGACGCATGATGTGGAAAAGTTCTGGGATTTTCACTCAGATCCATCCAGTGGTTTGACAAAACGATTTGCTAAGACAGGTTGACTAAAATTTAGCAGCAATTATTCAATTGGACCCTAAAACTTTTTAGTTTTTACAATTAGAAATAGTTCTTTGAGCCTCTGTGTGCATTGGATATCACAACACCTCTGTGCTGTACACAAATCAGACAAAGAAAAATCACTTCAGAACTTTTTCCACCTTTAATGTGATCTATGAACTTTACCACCCAGTTGAAAAACATAAGTGTGCACACCTAACTGGAGATGTAGATGTGTTCATAATTAAGCAATCACGTTCGAAATAAATATACTTAATGAGGAGTCAGCATGCCATCACTTAAAGCACCTCTCATTAACCCCGAATAAAGTATTGTTCTTTTCTGACATTCCTTAGTTGCATCCCACAGCTAAAGCCGTGGTCCACAGAGAGCTTCTAAAGCATCAGAGGGATCTCACTGTTAATGATAGCAGTCAGCAGAAGGTTATAAAATAACTATCCCATCTGGTTTGTGTGTATCATTCAGGTGCTCTCACGGTCCTGCTTCTCTGTCAGGCAAACCCGTGTATTGTATTCTTTTCTTGGTGGTTTTGGCTTTTCACCTAGCGAACACCTGAACACCAAAATAAGAGCTCTGTTTCAGAATTCTTTGGTTTCTGTTTCTTCAGCCACGTCTTGTTGGGCCAATTTTGTGTCAGATATTAAAACAGGAAAACGTTTGGACTATCACAAAAATTCTTTTCGACCAACAAAGTCAAGGAGGTCTGGTTTAAACTGATAAACAAATGTTATCCTTCTAAACAACATCTGTGGAAATTTAGGAAAGATATCATTGCAAATTGTTCTTTCTGCCAAGATCATCTCGAAACTGCCACTCGTTTATTTCAGTTTTGTCAATAGACTCACAAACTTCCACAAGTTTGCCACCAATATTGTTCTATTTGACTTTTACTTCCACTTTAAGAATGTTCGTTTTGGCTGTCATCATTTTGTTCACAAAGATGCGAATGCTTCGTTCATTATAAATGTCTGTTTTAGCTAAATGTCACATTCACCAAAGCAAAGTCACTGGAGGAAACCTGGACTCTTTACTGAAGATAGAACTTGAATATTTGAGAACAATCTTATCAAAAACACCCTGATCAGACAGGATTCATTAAAGGCCGCTATAACACCAATAATACACGAAGGCAATAACACCAACATGCCATCATAGCCTCACTAGATGCAGAAAAGGCTTTTGACAGGGTTAATTGCACATTTTTATTCACCACCTTATTAATTTATTTAGATTAAGACAAAATTTTCTTTCGTGGATGAAGCTTTATAGTTCCCCCGCAGCATATGTAAAAACAAGTAATCAATAGGGGCACCAGACAGGGCTGTCCACTCTCCCCATCGCTCTTTGCTATGTTTCTTGAACCCCTGGCAGCTGCAGTCAGACAAAACTCTGACATTGAGGAGATCAAATGTAGACGATCTACACAGAAAATCTGCCTTCATGCAGATGATATTTTACATCACTCCCTGAAGCAATCAACTAAAATGTTTTTATTCATTTTAGACTGTTCTATCAATGGGAACAAACCAAAGGCCCTATCAGTTACCCCAAACATTCAGATCAGTCCAACTACAGTATAAAACATGAGAACATTAAATATCTAGGCATCAATATTTCTACCAGGCTGCAAGATTTATAACAATTCAACCACTACCCCGTGCTCGAAACAGTACAAGATCATCTCTCAATATGGACAAACCTCCTGCTACCACTTATGGGAAGATTAGCTGCTATGAAAATGTTGGTTCTCTCTAAAAACATTTTTTTTTCCCCTTTTTTGGAAAAAAAAACATTTTTATATTTTCAATAACGCCTAAAAAAAACACCCCAAACATGGTTCAAATCTGTAGACTGTGTGGGGCGACGGTGGCACAGGAGTTAAGTGCTCGCCCCGTAATCAAAAGGTTGCAGGTTTGAGCCCCGCTCAGTCTGTCGCTGTCGTTGTGTCCTTGGGCAAGACACTTAACCCACGTTGCCTGCTGGTGGTGGTTGGAGGGAGCGGTGGCGCCTGTGCTTGACAGCCTCACCTCTGTCAGTGCGCCCCAGGGCAGCTGTAGCTACGTCGTAGCTCATACCCACCTGTGTGTGTGTGTCTGTGTATGACTGTATATGTCAGGTGGGGCCTATGACTCCTTCCCTATCCTGGGACTTCTTTTGATGCTATACATCTTCGTCTCCCCTCCCCCTGCCACACCTGGTGTGGAGTGCAGTGCCTTGGTCTGCCTGAGTGTTCATGGCTCCCAGATAAGGGGGGTTTAAGATTTTTGGCATCTGCCTGATCAATCCCGGTGGCTGCCTTGTGGGATCTGGGACCCTGGGCTCTGCTGGGTCCCCGGCGGGGCTGGTCGCCCCTGGGTCCCTGGTCGCTGGGTTCTGGGCTCGGCCGGCTTGGGGGTGGGAGGCTGCGGGCAGGCCTGTGGGCTTGCCGCCAATATCTCCCAGGACTCTGCCGGCTGCTGGTTGTGGCCCCTCGGGGCGATCCTCTGCGCCTCTCAAGGGAGGCAGGGGCTTTTCTGGTCGCAGTCTCCCTGGGGTCCCTGTGCTCTGGGACAGCTCCTGGATTTCTGGGACTTAGAGCTCCCTCCATCTCCTACACATCTTGGAGGGCAGATCTGTGGCCCCTCACACTCTCTATTGAACGCTCCTATAGAGAAACCTTACATAAACAAGCGCGTGTACACACACAGGTGCTCACATGATGCTCTCATAAGTATGGGCTTGGGCATGTTCAACACATGTCTTAAGGCTGTGGTTGGCACTAAATGTATGGAGAGAATGTCTGCCCTGCCTCCTTAGTTTTAATTGCTTTTTGACATGTAGGTCCAGGGGGAGGATGGTGGAATCTGCAACCTGTCAATGGTTTTTTGTCACTCTTCTGTTTAAGTGTATTAAAAGCCTAAAATTGTGAATAATTAATGAGCATCAGACCCACGTGACCGCAGAGCTAGTTCCGGGCAAAGGCCTCAGCCTGAGCCTCGGCCTCGCCTGAAAACTTTTCCGCAATTTTCAGTCTCTCAACTTAGACCGTTAGTTGTAGTGTTTGTGCATTCTTTTTGGATATTATTTGTGCAATTGTTGGACAAAATGACTTGCTATGGTATTAATTGCACTAATAGAGCGTCCAAGGAGTCTCCACTTCATTTATTTCGGTAAGTAAAATTATATTTATGTCTTTTAGGTCACTGCCGCTCTTGCACAACCTGAGCTTAGATTTTAATATGTACTGTTTAACCATGAACCAACTATAGTTGGACGGTGGAAGGAATACTTTGAGGAGCTCCTCAATCCCACCTATGCGCATTCCGAGGAGGAACCAGAGCTGGGAGGACTGGGGATGGACTGTCCAATCTCGGGGGCAGAAGTTGCTGAGGTAGTCAAACAACTACACAGCGGCGGAGCCCCGGGGACAGATGAGGTTCGTCCTGGGTATCTCAAGGCTATGGATGTTGTAGGGCTGTCATGGTTGACACATCTCTGCAACATTGCGTGGTCATCAGGGGCAGTTCCTGTGGAGTGGCAGACCGGGGTGGTGGTCCCCATCTTTAAGAAGGGTGACCTGAGGGTGTGCTCCAGCTATGGGGGGATCACACTCCTCAGCCTCCCTGGAAAGGTCTACTCCAAGGTACTGGAGAGGAGAGTCTGATCGATAGTTGAATCTCAGATTGAGGAGGAGCAATGTAGTTTTCGTCCTGGCCGTGGAACTGTGGACCAGCTCTATACCCTTGCAAGGGTGATGGAGGGGGCATGGGAGTTTGCCCAACCAATCCACGTGTGTTTTGTGGATTTGGAGAAGGCTTACGACCGTGTCCCCAGGGGCACCCTGTGGGGGACGCTCCAGGAGTATGGGGTGGGTGGCTTTCTGTTAAGGACCATTCAGTCCCTTTACCAGAGGAGCGTGAGTTTGGTCCACATAGCCGGTAGTAAGTCGGACCTGTTCCCAGTGAGGGTTGGACTCCGCCAGGGCTGCCCTTTGTCACCGGTTCTGTTCATTACCTTTATGGACAGAATTTCTAGGCACAGCCGTGGTGTGGAGTGTGTCGAGTTTGGTGGCAGGAGAATCTCGTCTCTGCTTTTTGCGGATGATGTGGTCCTTCTAGCTTCATCCAGCTCTGACCTTCAGCTCTTGCTGGGTGGGTTCGCGGCAGAGTATGAAGCGGCTGGGATGAGGATCAGCACCTCCAAATCTGAGACCATGGCCGGAAAAGGGTGGCTTGCCAACTCCGGGTCGGGGGAGAGGTCCTACCTCAAGTGGAGGAGTTTACGTATCTCGGGGTCTTGTTCACGAGTGAGGGTAGGAGGGATCGGGAGATCAACAGGCGGATTGGTTCGGCGTCTGCAGTGATGCGGACGCTGAGCCGATCTGTCGTGGTGAAGAGGGAGCTGAGCCAAAAAGCCAGGCTCTCGATTTACCGGTCGATCTACGTCTCAATCCTCACCTATGGTCTTGAGCTTTGGGTAATGACCGAAAGAACAAGAACGCGGATACAAGTGGCCGAAATGAGTTTCCTCCGTAGGGTGGCCGGGCTCAGCCTTAGAGATATGGTGAGGAGCTCGGACATTCAGGAAGGACTCGGAGTAGAACCGCTGCTCCGCCGGATCGAAAGGAGTCAGTTGAGGTGGTTTAGGCATCTGGTCAGGATGCCTCCTGGACGCCTCCCTGGGGAGGTGTTTCGGGCATGTCCTGCCAGCAGGAGGCCCCCGGGTCGACCAAGGACACATTGGAGAGGTTACATCTCCAATCTGATCCGGGAACGCCTTGGGGTCCTGCCGGAGGAGCTGGTGGAGAAGGCTGGGGAGAGGATGGTCTGGAGCTCCCTAGTTGGGATGCTGCCCCCGCGACACGGACCCGGAAAAGCAGAGGCAGATGACGACGACGGTATGCTCCCCTCCCCTCGGCGCATCTCTGATCGCAGAGGCGCCTGTCTGCTACATGGCTGCCAGCTTGTGGAGCTCTCGGGAGACCTCTGTGTTCCAACCGGTTTTACCCAGCGGTGAGCCCTGTGTATCTCTGACTCAGAAGCTCTGGTGTTGTAACTCCGGTTGTAGCTAGGTAGCTACCTCCGTTAGCTTAGCTCCCACCTCCGCGTTAGCTTGTAGCTACATCGCTTCAGTTCGACGGGTGCCATCATTTGATCTCAGCCTTACAGCCACACCCTCAGCTCCACCTCTTTTCCCTTATTTGGAATTGTCTGGGCGTGACGGAACCTGTGACATGGTCAAAATGGCGGTGGTGGCCACCTCCTATTTTAGCACAAAAACTTAGAATTGGAGCCTATGGAAACAAATTGTCCAGTATTTATGTCGATGGGGGGTCACCCATAAAGACAGTGGGAGGGTTAAGACTACTGGAGTTATTAATTTACTGAACCTTTTTAGGTTATTCTCACGCTTGCACAACTTACATATTCATTTATTATTGTCTTATTATTTCTTTTATTTGCGTTCACTATGTTTTACTTTTTTGTGTAAGTGGTCTGGTAATTCTTAAGCTACCATGTATGTTATATGCCACTGACTTTGCTTAACTGTATTGGATATGACTGAATAAAATAACTAGTATAAGAATTTTCACCACAGTACAAGAATACTTTTTGGTTCTCAATCAATCAACAAACATTTGAAACTAAGAACCTGACTTCAGTCTGCCTGCTTAATAATCCAGCATCTGGATGTTGGTCAGAGTTTATAAAGTAAGGGTGTTGTCCTCATATTTCCTTTAAATCTTTCCCAAACTGTCTCCATTTTTGTGTATTTCCTTAAGGGTAATTATGAGATAAAGGTGTGGTTCTGTTGGGATTAAAGCTGAATTTAGGGATTTGTGCCCCTGATTGTGAAGGGGATTTGTGGCAAGCTGTCTCTTTTACATTCAACCTTACTTTACAAAGCTTTTACTCATACCTGACTGTATCCCTGGCTGCTTCTGATCAATTGGGTCCTCCAACTCTTCTTGCACACTCAGACGTAAGAGACGGAGCTGCTGGGGAAAGAGGCTTATAATGAGGCCCTGGAAATGTCTCGCTTAGGAGCTACAGCTGTTTTTTTTTTCTTCTTCTTACAACTAACTCCCAGTCAGCTATAAGGCAAAACAACAACTAAAAAAAGTGCTGGATTTACTGGAGTGTAGTGGGTGGGTTTGTTGGACATGGGAATGTTGACTTGAATCTTTGGAACAAAGACTTTCTATTTCCAATTAGGAATATTTCATTCCCAGTTTTGCTTCCATTGGACTCAAATTTGTCTCCTTTCCATTTTTAAGAGAAATACATGAGAAAATGTTTATGTCTTCTAGCTAAAATTAAGATGATTACAGATTAACTTTTTTTCCTTTACACCATGTTGCAACCTGCTCTAGGATTGTGGGCTGTAAAAAGGAGTGAGAACAAACAGAGGAACCAAGATTTATTTACAAGCTAAAGAATAAATAGTCATTAAGAAACATAAAAAATGGCTATGGAGGGCTTTCCACTGAACAGGAGAGACCTGCAGCAAACAAAATGCCAGCAGGCAACGGTCCACGGCCAAAGCAACCCCAAAGTGTTCCCTGACCTGCCCAAAAAGTAGTCCCTTCCTGCAGGTGTCCTCTAGGTTGGAGGTGCTGAAAACCTCCCCAGGGAGGTGTCCAGGAGGCATCATAATCTCAACTAGCCTCAACTGGCTCCTCTCAATGAGTACGTTTACATGCAGCCAATATCCGGGTTGTGATCGGGTTAAGGTCGGTATTCGGGTTTCTGAGTTGATCAGAATAACCCATTTACAAGCATAAATAGAAAGAGTTACCCCTAACTTGCATAACCCGATGTAAATGTGGACGTTGGGGTAGCGTCAGGAAGTGTGGACTACGTCCAGACGCAATATACGTCATTTTCGGTTCTTCTCGTTCCGATATCCGTGAAAACAACAAAAAATTTTCCCAGTTCGGAAGAGATAGCGACCGCATTTGTTTGCGCTTTAGTTTCCTCGTCACTCAAAGTGTAGTGCTGTGCCGCGACTCGTCTTTTTGCTCCCAACTTGTTGTTTACTTCCGCAGTTCTGGCGCATACAAGACGTCTCGCTACTCAAAAGACCAAGATTCCTTGCGAACAGAGCATGCGCAGGACACACGCTTTGATGGGGATATCCCGGTATGCGTTTACACGACCAAACATTCGGGTTAGAAAAGGGTTACCCCAGGTGTAGTAACCGGGTTTTTAAAAACCCAGTTATGAGCATATCCGGGTTTCTGGCAGTGTTTACACGGACCTGCGGAACCGGGTTATTGTGAATATTCGGGTTTTAAAAGGGTTACTGGTGCATGTAAACGCACTGAATGTGGAGGAGCAGCAGATTTACTCCAAGCATCCCCCAATGACTGATCTTCTCACCCAAATCTTCAAGGAAGAGCCCAGACACCCTGTAAAGAGAACTCATTTTTAAATTTTTTACGAAACCCAAACTTTTATTGTGCATGGTGCTTTCTTTTCTTTTCTTTTCTTTTCTTTTCTTTTCTTTTCTTTTGATTTTTGTGTTGATATTCTAATAGCTTTTATGATCTGATCACCAGCTAGTGTGAGAACCTCTATGAAGCAGAAGTTTTGGTGTGGAGCATACAAACATGTGTTAAGAGTGAAAAGCAGTGGCGATGGTAGGTTAGACTACACAACTCCATGTACAATAAAAACCCTAAGCTAAAATTTTTATGTACCAAAAGCAGTATGTAATATTGAGAAAACTTACGTTTAAAAAAAACATTAAACTTTATCAAACTGTTTCTAGTAAACTATTAAAGAGCAAGTCACTCCCTACAAGAGTCTTATGTCACTCCCACTTCCTGTTTAAAAAAATGCAACAAATGCCTGGCAGACTGAGATGAGCGGAGCCGCTAACACACACACACACACACACACACACACACACTGTGACATCATAATGTAACAGAAAATGCCAAATAGGCCTTTTCCATCGCCCAAGCTGGCATGGAATGGGAAGGATCAGGTCACTAATTTTTCTGTTCTGATTGTAAAACCGGTCCACACGACCGTGCCGGACACAGGACTTTTTTGGCTCCCTTCTGTTGTAGGTCCAGAAATTTCTGGAGCGATACGGTTGGGGTGGAGCAACTACACAGGCCACTGATTGGTTGACAGAAATATGTCACTACTTGCAACAAGCAAAACAAACAGAGTTCTATTGTTTGTATTTTCGTTGGCTGTACATGAATGTGAAAAAATGCCAGCAAGTAGCAGCAAGGTTTGGTCTCCTTCAGAGTTCCATACATTTCTCATCGTCATCGTGAGAGTCCACAGGAGGACCTAGACGGATCATTAGTTTTTTTTCGCATGGATAGCAGCTGATGGATCAGACGGATCAGAGTGGACATTGGCACAGTGTCGGGCCAAGATGAAAGAATTAAAGCCCATTATAGTTAAGGACGGAAACATCCGGAGCAGATTTTTTTTTTCAGATGAGAGAAATAAACAAAGTTGCTACGACACTCTGGATGCTATTTATAGCTGAGGCAGGCTTCTGGACTTAGCGACTGCACTCTGGTGTCATGTTCTGAGGTAAGTGCCTAACTCAAGACATGCAGAATCATGTGCAAGACCACCACTGAGGGAATAACAAAATTTATTAGGAAAGTGATGTAACTGAGGGTGCACTGACAATGTCAGGGATGGGGCTGCAGCTCCGGTGCAGGTTCTGAAAGCAGAGTCTTTTAGGATCCGTTTGCAACCATGGATGAGACAGGAGAACAGGAACAAGGCAGGACTTACGGTGGATTAGAGAGGTAGGGGCCTAAAGGGAGGGAATGTCAGGTCTGAGGCTTTCCAGAGCTTGGTGTGGGTCCAGGGAATCCGAGAGATTCAGGGGTGGGTGACCAAAGGGAGAGCAGGTCGGGCAGAGAGACGGGAGGAGACGACGCCTGAGGTGATGACCAGAAGGTTATGGCTTTGAGGGGGTAATGGAGAGAGCAAGATACCTAGGGTTGTACACAAAACAAGGGGTCAAAGAACAAGCAAGGGTCCACATAAATACAAATATTTCTGAGGTTGTCACTCAAGATGAATGGCTCAGGCTACCAAAAGTGAGTAATCATCTGGCAAGTTGAAATCGTCTCACTCCTCTCTTTATAGTCCCTCTGGGTGATGAAATAACTAGCTGCAGCTGTCCCGCTTTCCAGCTCCGCCTACCTGTAAGTCAAGCTCAGTTATTTCAAGAGAGGAGCTCACCTCAGACAGTGACATCTGGAGTCACATGTGGAAGCTGTGGTAAGCATTTTGTTTTTCTCTTTAGCTCTGTAGACCATTTATTGCAGCACAGAAATGCTGATTAGTTTCATAAAATCATGCATAACCACTTGTTTAACCCCACCTGCCAATGTGATGGCCCAAACTGCCAACATGGTAGCCCAAACTGTGATCGAAACGCTCGCCTGAAAAATTCAGACCCATACCAGAATACACCGGACCAGAAATTACCAGACTGGACCATTACAGACCTGGCGATTGAAAAGAGCTAATAGAGTACCTCTTAGCCAATAGCAATGGCAGATTTATATTCAAATGCAATACAGAGTTTTTAACTGAAGAGGGTGCAAAACTGACAGTTTTAGGCAGAAAGTTTAAATTTGAACTAAGATGCACTAAAGTGCCAAATTATTGACTACACATGTCTACAGCATGATTAGACACTTGTTTATATAGTTTATCAGGAAAAAAGTATTGATTTGGAGATGACTTGCTCTTTAACTCATTCACTGCCAGCGTTTCTCACCGTTTTTACTGTTTTTTTAAGAGTCACAGAACGTTGCGCGCTAGGATGATGTCGACGCCAAAACAACCAAAACAAAGTGGAGACTCACCGCTTACATCAGGAAGAAACCGCGTTTCGAGCGTTATCCGTTCTTTCTTAATCTGTTGTCGAATTGTGATTGGCAGACGCTTTTCCGGTTCGCCCCTCACTTTTTAAAAAAGGAACAGTCCAAAACGATCTCCTAACACATGGATGTTGTGCTTCCTGATCATGTGACGTGGGATGTATGCGGATGAAGATCAGCTTCAGAGCTGAGATGTTTGTTCTCTCAGCGTGGGGGCTCGTTCCGACGCCCAAACAGTAAAAAAATGCAAACGGTTGGATCTAAAATGATGACTTTAGTTGTCAATGGCAGTGAATGTGTTAAGTTTAACTGGCTTTATTGCTTGGGTTTAAGGAGGAAGTGTATAAAGTTGGCATGATCTGAGGTCATATCTCTGCTGATATTTAACAGATATCTGTATGTGATTAATCCTCTTCAAAGGTTAAAATCTAGTCTTGCGTCCTTACTCCACCTCGGCTGCATCAGGCTTGGGTTTTTTGTGCTTTCCATTAAAAAAGTCTTGAAAAAATTACAAAGAACAAAACAAAACTTTGCAAAAATCAGTTGGCAAACAATTAAAACCATCCACAGCAGATTTATGTTATTGAAATGTTTTATTTTTGTCAAATTTTAATCGCATATTCCTCCAGGAAACCACTGCTGGTGGACAGGACTGTGCTGTTCATGTGTTGACATTCAGCTGGGCTAATAAAGACTGACAGAGTGTTTTCTTTTTTTTATTGTACGATTGTAGAGAAGGTTTTTTATGGGCAGAATTTATGCTTTTCAAAATATCAGATGTTTAAACAATTGTATTTACCAAAAAACTGATCCAACTCTTTCTAAGACATTCAAACCTGGTTTCCAGCTGCTATGCTGGGAAATGTTCAGTAAATTATGAATATTTCAGTTTGTTTCGCAACCATTACTGTCATTCATACTGTTCTATGTGAACAATATAGACAAGATGGCTACATTGTTGAAATTCAAACACAATTGTGCCAAATCTGGTGGTATAACCAATATCCCCACTTGACCAAACCATGCTATATTTTATTTTAATGAATATGAATTTGTTAAGATGAATAAAAAAAGACTAGAAGACTATCTTCATGCAGCTTGATGTTTTTGTCGCAACATTTGGACATAATATTCTAAAGTATAAGGTCCAGAGGTCTGTAGACAACTTCCAGGGCTACACACACAAAGATTCCAGGTTTAAAAATGATACTAAAAAAAAATAAAATAAAATAAAAAATAGAAGAACTTCCAAAGCGATCAGAGGTCAACTCTAAGATCAAAGCACATCTGTATCAGATTACAGTATCTTTTGCTGTTTGAGACAAAGTGGACTTAATGGGAAATATTTGAGAACACCATTGTTGGAAACAGATCATAAATTCAGAATGGAACGGTCAAATTGCAGATTAACAAGCCACAAAGATTCTAGCGGGATGTCCTTAGTACAGATGAAACTAAAGTGAAAAAAATCATCAAGAAAAGATCAGAATCAAACTGTTCTTAAGTAGCCGTTTATGAGTCCAAATATAAGTCGCCTGAGTCATGTTGAACATCTGTGGAAGGAGCCTAACTCAACCCTTCAGACCTAAGACAGCTGGAGCAGTTTGCTCACTAGGAATGGACTAGAACACCTGTGCACAAGGTGTATATGTCTCAATGAGCTACACAAAATCCCTTGGTTGACTCGGAAGTTTGAGCATCCATCCATTTTCAGCCACTTATCCGGAGTCGGGTGGCTAGGGTCAGCAGCCTAAGCCAAGAGGCCCAGACTTCCCTCTTTCCAGGTACTTGGATCAGCTTCTCCGAGGGAATCCCGGGGCATTCCCTGGCCAGCCAAGAGATATAGTCCCTCCAGCATGTCCTGGGTCTTCCCTTGGGTTTCCTCCCAGTTCGACGTGCCTGGAAAACCTCACCAGGGAGGTATCCAGGTGGCAACCTGACTAGATGCCTGAGCCACCTCAACTAGCTCCTCTTGATGTGGAAGAGCAGCGGGTCTACTCCGAGCCCCTCCCAGGTGACCAAGCTTCTCGTCCTCTGTAAGGGAGAGCCCACCCACCCTGCATAGAAATGACTATTTATTGTATATTTTGATTGCTGTTTTGATCTGCTTTTATCTGCTTTTACTGACTGTCCGGAAAACCTCACCAGGGAGTTATCTAGGAGGCATCCTGACCAGATGCTGACCAGATTCTGTCAGAGGTGGGAATTGAAGCTCCTCTGACAGGAGACTCCGCTAGATGTTCCCAGCAGACCCTCACAATACGTTCAGGCCTGCCAGGTCCGACCAGCTTCCTCCCCCATCATCAAAGCCAACTCACCACCAGGTAGGGGTCAGTTGACAGCTCCGCCCCTTTCTTCACCCGAGTGCCCAAACACGGTTTCCACTTATGTTTATCTTCATAAGGGGTCATAAGCACTTTGTCTGATCTCTCACCTAAGACCTATTTGCCATGGGTGACCCTACCAGAGGCATAAAGCCTCAGACAACATAGCTCCTAGCTCCTCTGGACATGGCTCTTGGAGAGTACAGACACTTTTTTTCCTCCTCTCCTCCCTATCTTATCCCAAGGCTCTTTGTCTGTCTCTGGGTGCACGGCTGCTTCAGCATTTTTTCTGGAAACTGGAAACTGAAATTATTAAAAATGGACCTGGTCAGTTGGTCACGTAAAGCGATTGACAAAAATTTTTCAATGATGAGAATGGGAGAAGGGGCTCCCGGGTGCCCCTCTGGGACAGAGCCAGCTGGGCATATCATGGAGTCCTGGAAACAGTGGAACATGATCTGCCTATTTCAGCTGTCTGTAGAGGATTCTGAAGACGTATGGATATTTGTGGTGTTGGTGTCAGGTTTCCTGCTCTTTGGCCTAGGAGGCTTCCTGGCTTACCGAAAAATTAACGAGCTGTCGAGGAATATTGGCGCTCTCCCCGAGCTCAGGGATGGATTACACCGCGCTGTGAATTCACAGACTCATATAATTGTCGAGATGAGTCGTAAGCTTGGAACTTTGGCTGAGATTCATGCGTTGGCACAAAAGATGAATGCCATCAAGGAGCGAGTTGACGAATCAGCACGGTTTGGGATAGATTAATTTACGCCTTTATTGGGATTTTGAGAGGTTGAGGACCAACGGAACTTTAAGACAGAGAGAAAATTATCTCTGTCTGGCCCCAAAACAATTTCTAATATGAATCTGGTGCCGTTGAGCCTGTGAGGCTGCAACGGATACCCCCCCCCCCCCCCCCCCCCCCCATCACCCCAGCTAGTGGACACTTATGTAGTGTAATGTCTGAAGTCTGTTGCATTTCTGTCTGAGGTGTTTTTTGCGTAGCAAAGCTGCCCTCCCAGTGGAGGGTAACTCTGAAGTGCCTTTTTTCCCCTCCGCCTTAACCAATCATCATGTAACCCCTCTGATCTCTATTAACTCATTCACTGCCATTGACGACTAAAGTCGTCATTTGCATTTTTTTACTGTGTGGGCGTCGGAACGAGCCACCGCACAGTGAGATCAAACATTTCAGCTCTAAAGCCGATCTTCATCCGCATACATCACATGTCACATGATCAGGAAGCAGAAAATCCATGTGTTAGGAGATCGTTTTGGGCCGCTGCTGTAAGAAAAGTGAGGCGCGAACCGGAAAAGCGTCTGCCGATCACAATTCAACAACGGATTATGAAAGAACGGATAACGCTCGAAATGCGCGGATTCTTCCTTATGTAAGAGGTGAGACTCTGCTTTGTTTTGTTAGTTTTGGCGTCGACATAATCCTAGCGCGCAACGTTCAACAGCGAGAAATGCTGACAGCGAAGGCCTTTAGCGATCAGGAAACGGTGGGCAGCGAATGAGTTAAGGTAGCGCGACACAGGGTTGGGAATGACCACAGCCACCAATTCTTGTCATGTGTCTTTGCCTATGTATGTATGTCTGATCTCAGAATTGTGTGTACTGAAACTCTAATTTCCCTCTGGGATTAATAAAGTATCTTAGAATTTGAATTTGAATTGAATTTGAATTTGAAAGCCCTCCACCACGGTATGGTGGCAACCCAGGGAGGGAACTTCAGCATAGAAACATAACTAACCCTCCCAATGTCTTTATGGGTGACTCCGCGAGGAAAGTTGACCATTGAGCAGGGTTGATGGTTTATCCCTTGAGGTCCACGTGGCAGGGGTGAGGTGGTGCTCACTCCTCATCCCTGCCACGTGGACCCAAGGGATAAACAATCAACCCTGCTCAATGGTCAACTTTCCTCATGGGGTCAAATCAATGATTCTATGTTGTTGTATCAGTGTGAACTATTCTTTAAAATATGTTAAATGTATGTACAGCCGGTGTGCCCTGGGTTTTAGTTAAGAAAGGTGAAACCACTTTCAGAACAGCAGGTGTTTTGATTTTCCAAAATTCTTCACTTCACTTCAGTTGTCACTCAAGAGATTTCAGAGAGCGAGAGAGAGGAACTTGAGTCTTGAGGAGAAGCATCCAAGCCAATAGGCTCATGGAGTAATGAAATACATGATGGAATAAATGTGAACTGGACTCAGACTTGAAGAATTCAAATCCTTTGACATCTATCTGTTGTAGATAGGTAGCTCTTTGAACAGGCAGCATTTGAAGAAACACAGATGAACTCTGACCAAATTGTGATAGTATTTGTTTTTAAATTAAATCATCCTGATGCAGATGTCAGGGACAGATGGTAAGTTCACATGACAGATGCTTTTTTGACCTGCTTCTTTCCTTAAAACAAGCCTGTGAGGAGACGTTTTATAACCTAAACGATCGATGGCAATGAGCAAGACTTCAAGAGGAGGAAGTATGGAATGCCAAAAGGGCCATAATTTTAGTTCTTTCAAACACTTTCTTGCAGCTCTAAACTTAATTCCAAAAAAGTTTCAGTCTAGGTCACACCCTCCTCCATCTAATCAAAACAATCATTCTAACACAAGAGGACCTAATGACATCAACAGCTCTTTGGTGGTAGGGAGGAGGGGTATTCATAGGTAGTTTCAACTTGTTAAGCAACAACAACAGACAGCTACAGATTATAAACTCGCCTCTACCATATTCCAGTCAGAATTGACAAAGCTCCTCGGATGAGAAGCCAAATATCCTTAAGAAACCAAATAAATCCAGTTGCCTTCATCACCCTTTTTGAAAAACTGAAGCACAACATCAGCATTAAAGGGCTTGTTCACTGAGAAACTGCATAATTTAATTTATTTAGTTTTTTTTTACCTAAAGAGACAATGTGTATTTTACTGTTAATCTCTGGAAATATCCATCAAAATGTTGTTGAAAATGAATTAAATAATGCCCAGTGGTTAAAAAATATTGGCAGCTTTGTAACATATAACCATAAAAATCGAGTCCAAAATACTCGAGTGTGTCTAAGTCTCTGGGCGACGCCATATTATAAGCCATGTTTCCTTCTACAGGAGCCCTTGATGGGTTTACTGATTTCTAACTAACAGTTACAAAACTTTTGCCATTCATAATCATTTTTTTTCACTCATTTACCTCTTCTCTCATTGCAAGTGATGAAAGAGAGTCTGACGATGTCACTTTGCTGAGGTTGTGACCAGGGATTTGTGACCCTGATGGCCATACGGTGGAAAGGTCTTACTCGAACACAAAGATACCTCTTGCTTGCAATGATTCAGGTCATGTACTGTACTTCCACCTATTGCCAGAGAAAATACACATAGTCACTTTAACCTTTTTTTGTACTAGGAAAAATATGCCAGTGAGAATAAAATTTCTTTTGCAGTGGACTCCTAGCCAAGACAGCAGCTAAAATGGTTCCAAATAAAGGAAAAAATAAATGATAAATGACCCGCACTTGTATAGCGCCTCTCAGAGTAAGGACTCCAAAGCGCTTTACACTACAGTGTATCATTCATCCATTCACACACACATTCATACACTGATGGTGATGAGCTACGATGCAGCCACAGCTGCCCTGGGGCGCACTGACAGAGGCGAGGCTGCCGAGCACAGGGGCCGCCGGTCGCTCCGACCACCACCAGCAGGCAAAGTGGGTTAAGTGTTTTGCCCAAGGACACAACAGCAGAATTCTCTGTCCGGATTGAACCTGTAACCTTCCAATTACTGGACAACCCGCTCAACTGGTTGAGCTACTGCTGTCCCAACTACTTGTCCAGGGGTGAGCTATATACTTTCCAAAGGGCAAGATGACACATAAGAGCCCCAGATTGAACCAGAGCCAATGGCAAACATAAAGTAACTATGTTCTCTAAAATGTTCTATAAACCTTTATAGAAGGGTTAATGAATTATTATGGTAGGAATTTTTGCCAAAATTTATTAGAAATGAAGCAGAATCAAGATGGTGTTGGAGGAGTAAGACGTGCAGGGGACTCTCAGTGTTTTTTCGTTTGAAAATGTTTTTTTTTTTTTTTTGCTTATCTTTTACAGCGAAACTCCACTCCTGCGACTTGAGAGTTTTGAGAAATTTCAGCAAATTGGAAGAAGAGTAGAAACACTCTCGCTGCGGACTCTGAACCTGGAGCCTTTTCAATTTGGAATAATTCAGTCACAGTCACAGCTGCGGCCTCACCCAGGCTGAGATCTGGCCCTTGGTGGTGCCGAGGCTGAAGGCTGAAATGCTTCAGACGACGAAACCTGACTTCTTGGCGGTGTTCAGATTGGAAATGAAGGTAGCCCTGGCAAAGGACTTTGAATTTATTAAGGAGGAGCTGCAGGCGATGAAGGCCAAATTACAGAGCATAACCATGGCCCTTTGCTTGGATGTTGTGTCGGAGAGAGACTTACGGAGATGGAGGACAGTTTGTCCACTGTCCACCCTGTCGGACGAGGTTGTTTCACTTCGAAGCACGGTGGAGTGTCATGTTTGTGGGGAGTTTCCTGACCCAAGACATGTAGAATCACACTAGGAGACGAGGGTAAGTAGAAATAAAA
Organism: Nothobranchius furzeri; assembly: GCF_043380555.1. NCBI lineage: Eukaryota > Metazoa > Chordata > Actinopteri > Cyprinodontiformes > Nothobranchiidae > Nothobranchius > Nothobranchius furzeri. The sequence goes on from NC_091742.1 coordinate 19,671,639, forward strand.
ATGTTTTATTATAGAAAGGGAAACTAAAGGTGCACCACCAGACGTGGCGGTGATACTGAGTACAGCTCCAGGGTTGAGTCTGCTGGGACAAACACTGGTCACTATTTGGACAGAGTGGAAAACTAGGAGGACTTGTTTTCTGAGGTTCTTACTGTAGGACTGAGATCAAAGAACTTGGGAGGGTAGTCAGGACTGGGGTGAGTTGCGAATGTGATAATCCAATATCCGAGGGAGGTGAGCGGTGGGAGATTGGGTCGGTCCAGTTGGAGGGTGAGATCAGGCTCAGAGGTGAAATCCAGGTTATTGCCGTGCTTGTTCAATGGTGGAAGCTCCTGGTGAGGACAAAACGGAGTGCATACCAAAACAACAACTACTGAGCAAGAGCGCAATGCTAAAGACTAAGACTATAGTTATTCTACAATGGCAAGAGTTACTCAAAGTGAGTAATCATCCAGCAAAGTGAAATGATCTCTCAGCTCCTTATATCCTGGACCGGTTGATTAGGAACAGCCTGCAGCTGTCCGCTCTCTGGAACCGTCCACCTGCAGAGACTCAAGCACAATGAACAGAATAGTGCAGCACTCACCCCAGATCCTGACATGGGGAAGCTAAGGAAGGAACTTTCCTAGCTACAGGAGATGATTTGGAAAGCTGCTTGAGAAGATGTTCAGATTATTGGGCTAGCTGAAGGACCATAGTCCAGCACAACCACACTAGCTAAAATGCAAGAACAAGACCAATGGTAGGCCGAGCCCCTCAAACAGAAATACAAATGGCCGTGACCCATTGTGGCTAAGCTAAAGATTCTCTCCTGTATTTTTATGGTCTGTTTGTACTATGAGCCGTTTCAATGGGGACATTTCTGTGACCCCTTTGGGGCACAGACAATAAAGTTTTATCCATCTTATCTATCTATGTTTCTCTCCACTGGCAGCTGTTTGTACCAATAATACTGTTGAAAACCATTTTGATTTGAAACGTGGAACCAGACAGGGATGCCCGCGGGCGCCTCTCTTGTTTGCAGTTGCTACGGAGCCTTGGGCTATTGCCATAATGCAGGATACTGTAACAGCCCATGTCTGTAACCTGGTGCCTATCGGCTTTGGTTGTACTTGATAAATGATTTATATCAATCAATCAATCAATCAATCAATCAATCAGTCAATCAGTCATCAATCAGTCAATCAATCAATACTTTATTAATCCCAGAGGGATATGTGTGAAATACAGTTCGGAGGTCATTGTCTTTGTTTCTGTTGATGATTTCTGTGACCTAAGAGAAAGGCCTTATCACGTTAAGTATTGTTTTATTGATCGATTTGTCTGCCTGACGTCTATAAGAGGTGAATTAGGAGACACCCCCCCCAATCTCAATGGTTACAGAGATGGAAATGAGAGAGAAAAGGAAGAGAGGAAAGGGAGAGTGGGGTAAAAGAATGTACAAGAATCCACTTCTATGTTTATGTTTACGTATTTAGCTGACGCTTTTGTCCAACTTACAGGTGATAATAAAGCCAGCAGGTTGCCCTTGAGGCTAACAACAAACACTATTCAGTCAATCCTAGGTGGCAGTGAGGAAGCATAATGAATCATAAAGGGAAGTGAACAAGGAGTGGACAGTAGGGGGGACAGGTGCTGGGAGGGTTCTAGTTTAGAAGATGGTCTCTGAAGAGCAGGGTCTTCAGGAGTTTCTTGAAAATCGACAAGGATGCCTCTGTTCTGGTATTGCATGGTAGGTCATTCCACATCTGTGGAATGACACATGAAGTCTGGATAATCCTGAGCGTGTTGTAGGCACTGCTAGCCAACGGTCCTTTGATGACCGGAGCGGCCGATCCGTGATGTAAGCCTTTACAAGAGGATTCAGGTAGATGGGAGCTGTACCATCCAGGACTTTGTATGCTAGTGATTTGAATTTAACGTGTGCAGTTAGCAGTAGCCAATTGAGCTCAACTTCTAGACCTGGAAAGAGAGAGAGAGAAAGAAAAGAGGGGCACACAAAAACAAATACAACAGAACCAAAATATCACTGTGCCAACAACATGAGGATATATGAATATCAGCAAGCTATGAATATGAACAAGCTATCACTGATACTTATCACTGTCCATACTTATGAGAGCACCATGTGAGCACCTGTGTGTACAAGCGCTTGTATATGTAAGGTTTCTCTATAGGAGGGTCCAATAGAGAGTGTGAGGGGCCACAGATCTGCCCCCCAAAGATGTGTAGGAGATGGAAGGAGCTCCAAGTCTCAGAGATCCAGAAGCTGCTCCAGAGCCAGCAGCCATTTCTTATGCAAATTATTTTTTCTCATTGGAGCTAACACGGTTAGCCGTGCTGCTGCCGTCATGATAACGAGGCACGAGTCCAGAAGGACCGGTAGCGGTTCCACATGAAATTGTTGGAATTTGTAGATTTTATTTTTAGCTCAAACCTCTGAGCAAAGCCCCTGTAGTAATAAACATCAGCAGTACTCTAACGGTCTAATGGTCACTGCAGGTTTGATTGAAGCTAGTGTTGTGCTTCCAGTTCACGTTTCTCCTCACAAACGGTTTTATGACTTTAACGTTGTTACTTAGTTAGAATTGCGTGTAGGACTCCGACATGTGGCTCAGACCTTTTGCTGCAGCTGTAAACACAATTTTATGAAATCATTGAGAGCACAAAGTTGAACAATATTCTGCTAACAACAGTATTAGCAGCAGCATCTGCCCTGTAAGTCGTCTTTGAGTGATGTATGCAAAACACAGTTCTTCAGTGTAGAGGAGAAAATTTTGATTTTGATTTGACTAAATTGCAAAATGAAAAACTGAACCCAGCTCACCGAATTTCTACAAATTTCATGCACATTTTGGTCAATAACTTTAAGGTATTGTTCATGTTTTCCTCATTCAAAGGGACCTGAACCCACGCTCTGTCTTTCACCTTCCCTGATTAACGGAGGCGACTCGAAAACACAGCAGTTCCTTTTCCCGGATCTTTTCCCGATGGACTTTAGCAACTTGATCTGTTGATGTGCTTTGGTGGGACCCACCCTGCTTATCTGAGGAATGTCTTAGTTTATTTTTAATACCTGGAGAGAAGTGCTCAGCAAGCACTGAGAATCAGATAAAAGAGGAAAATACAATAAATCCCTACCAAGCCCATTCGGGCTGGTTCTCTAACTATGGGTCTAACTACAGTTCTGTGTGGAATTCCAGGATGGTCCTGATTGGGAACACACATTTATTCACTTCAAGCATTCTAAAAGTACACTCCACCAACATCCTCCATGAATTAGCAGGGGTTCTGTTATTTTTTCCTGTTACAGGAGGCCCTCATGAATGCATCCAGGTGCATCACCCTTCAGCTCAGCGATCTTAAGGATCTCTGCTGGATTGTTGCAAATGGGCGATTGGAAGAAATGGACACAAAACTGCAGAAATGTTCTCATGAAAATGGTGTCCTGCTTGGGAAATTAAATGAGCCGCATATTTTAAACCTTTGAGAGCAAAGGTAGAATCAATCTATGATAAAATGTTACAGTTGGCACTTTTGAGATTTTTGATTGCCTGAATTTGTACCTGTACCCATTTAAGTGAAGCTCCACCCATGCCCACCAGGATTGTGCCCGAATGCGGTCATTGAACGATCGTTCGTGAACTCGTTCCTTTTTTGGTGAATGTGAAATTGAATTGTTCGTATTTTGCCTGACGAACATTAAAGTGACTGCATTTGTTCTGGTGTGCGCAAACAGGTTTATGAACACACACACACACACACACACACACACACACACACACACACACACACACACACACACACACACACACACACACATATATATATATATATATATATATATATATATATACAGATATATATATATATATATATATATATATATATATATATACAGATATATATATATATATATATATATATATATATATATATATATAGAGAGAGAGAGAGAGAGAGAGAGAGAGAGTATATATACATACGTACATACATACATGATACATATATAGGAATTCCTTGAAACATATCGTAGGCCTCCGGAGTTTTGAAAGTCATTATTTTATCATGAGTGAAGGGTCCAGTGCTTTCTATTGAATAGGAATAAATATCTACCCAGCAAGTTTGTGGAAATAACACAGATGAATCGGACCAATGTTTGTCGTTGTCCCAGAGCTCATACGGGCTTTTGATAACTTCAATTTTGTCTTCAATGTTTATTTTAAGCTTTTCTCTAAACCTCCTCCTCTCTTTAGATGTTAAAGTTTTTATATATTGGGGGTTTCTCGCAAACTTTCATGAAAGTGTAAGTCGCGTATTGATAGCAGTGTTTTTTTCCATACAGCCACAATATATATATATATATATATATATATATATATATATATATATATATATATATATATATATATATATATATATATATGGCAAGAGCCTCCTTTAGGGGTTTTAGTGTATTAGTTAAAGCGTATGCCATTCATCTTGTGTTGCCATGTCCTGAAGCTGGTTTTACTCCTGGTGTTAAACATAATTTATTTTGCCAATTGAACCAGATTTAGTTTTTTTAATATATTTTAATTTTATTGATTATTTTCTGCAAACTACTTTGTGTCTCTTAAGATCTTTGAATTTGGTCAAGCTGCATTTGATTTGATTTACTCTGCTCACCTCACTATCACACTGGATAAATGAAGTTTAAAAAAATCCTTATATTTTAAACTGTTGACGAGTTGAAAACTAGCTAGCTAAAAAAAGATGGTACTGGTGGAGGTTTAAAGCAGTCACCTGTGACATGAAGGTCACATTCTCAACTGTAGCATGAAAACAGCCATGCTTTGCCTGTAACTCGGAGAAAATGGGAGTTAGTGACCTACTTCCAGGAGAGACGGGTTTCAGATCCAAGACTAGCTCCAGGAGGAGTAGTGGGGCCTGATGATGCACTTAGTTTCCATCAAGGCTTGTCAGGCTTGTCACAAAACCTGAAAACTTGCAGATGATACAGGAAAACGCACGAATGTAGCCAAAAATGTGTTTGGGGGTATTTTTCATGAGGAAATAACAATATCACAGGGTACAGAGCTAATATAAAAAGTGAATTTTCCATAATAGGGCCCAATATCAATGGCTTAGTGGTATGAATGTTCACTCTGGGGCTTCAAATCCACAGTTGGGTCATACCCAAAAGTTTAAAAATGGGACCCAATGCTTCACTGCTTGACACTCAGCAATAAGGGTTAGATTGGGGGATTAAACCACCAAATAGTTCCCGAGTGCAGCCACTGCTGCAGCTCATCCCTCCCTACGGGGATGGGTCAAATGTGGAGACTTTATGGAAATTTATTGAGTCAGGTCTGGAAACCAGATGCTTTCTTTTTTACTCTCATTGCATCAACGTCATATAGAACTGGGAATGCCATGCTTTACATACTAAAACAAACAGAACTGTTATAATTCATCCTCTGAGCAGCATGTGACCTGGCAGAGGAAAAGCTAGTGTGGTGTTGCTCATTAGTCTACACCATACTAGTTACACGTATTTGAAGTGGGATTCTGTGAAAAAGTTATGAATAATTAATATCTTGCCTTGTGCAGATTTAAACTCGTGTTTGGAGGAAGAGATTAGATCTGACAAGAGAGACAACAGACTAGCCACAACACAAATAGGTACAATTTAAAAAATATATTATAGCAGTTTGTTCAAACACTATTTTAGAAACATCCACAATGTCGTCCTGTTTTCGTTAGTTTCTGTTGCAGGATGTTTCTAAAATTCCAACCAGATGTACCACAGCTACGTAGCTTGTCCTCTAATTTCTGCAGCTACTAACCATTTTATTTGTTAAAAACCCCACAATGGGAATGTTAACCATGAAATGGCTATCTATCCAAAGAGTTTTGAAAAAGCCATGTGGAGTTATTTGGTACTAGAAGATGTTTCACCTCTCTTCAGTTCTGATGACGGAGTGGGAGTTCCTTATAAGTTGCTGTGGAACAATACAAATAACAGGGCTGACAAAAGGAGTGGAAACAAATACTTTCCTGATAAACTAGGGCTGGGCGATAGAACGAGAAGTTATGTTCGTGCATCTTCAGCCTGCTGCTGCTGGTGACAGGCCACATGGCTGGTTAAACAGAGCACGGCAGAGCGAATGACGTCATAGTCAATAAGTGAACAAACTGTTCATCCATGTGGGCGTAGTTTGGCTAGCATTGTAGCTGTGAAGCTAATGATGTGAGCGAAGCTTTTGACAAAGTCGGGAAGACAACCGATCTGTTTGAGCTCATGAACCAGCTTCACCTGCTGGAGCAGCAGGACGTACTTTATAATCCCAGATGAGTGCAATGTAACAGAATGAAATGACTGTTTTCCAACTAAAAGCCATTTCTCCCCCTCTCCTCTCACACAGAACTAATCTGCATGAGATATTGCCTCAAGGTCTCATGCATTTGCTCTAAACTGCTTCCTTTCCAGCCCAAGAATGAAGAACTCTCTCCTTTTAATAAATCAAAGAACTCTATTTTTACTAAAGCTAATCAAACAAAGTGTTAGTCAATAATAAGATGTGACCAGTCTGTGAAATCAAAATATTAATTACTTTATTGTAATCCTATAGAATATAATAAGTAATATGCCTTTAAATTTTTCCACTAGGACTGATCTCACGTAGTGTTAAGACATGACACATTGCTTTTACTGATCCAATCAGAATCTGCCAGATCTGACGGAGGCGTGGTTTTGGTGGTGCTTGGTAAATGTGTCATCTTTTCATTCGACCATAAACCAAAACATCCGAAGTATAAAACTATGCCCACGTCATCTTTAATGCCAGTTCAAAGCGTTCTAGAGAAGTGTCGGAGTGGCCAATCCGTAACTCTCCTCTTCAGCCGAAAGTACCAACGACATGCTGGATAAACCTGTTGCCATTCCACCTGCTGCAACGGTTCCTTTCAGAATAAAAGCTGAACTCACTGACCTTCTGGGTCCATCTGACGCTGTCAACCAACTGTCGCTTTTTACCTGGAGAAAATCCAAAGTCTAGTCTATCGAACTGCTGGCGCTGTTTCATCGGCTCCAGCACCGAAAGGGGGTTCGAGGACCTGGCATTCTGGATCTGTACAGAGGTCTCATTCTAACGGTATGTGTGGAGCGACAACATGGCGCCGAATGTGTTTATGAATCTCCTAATCAAAGCTTAGAACGAAAGACATCACCTTCATTCCCACCAGAACTAATCGTTTCTCTAGATTTGCTGGTTCTGAACAACATTCCACACTACACCATTCTCCGTCTCACTTCACCTTAGTTACACCATACGTTTAGTGTTAAAGTTAGTCTAGTTTTAATTTGTTTAGTAATAAATCTTTAAACTTTTAAAACTTGACTCTCTCTTCTGTTGTCTCTCAGTCAATAAGAAGTGTTACATAATCCCTGCAATAAAAAGTTCCAGTCTTCTGGTTAAAAGTATCCACAGATCCATAGGATTGATTTCATATTTACTATGGAATCTCATGTCTTATGGCTCATTAAATAACATGTAAAATAAACCATTACAGAATGGTGAGCGAGTTTGAAACAGATTTACTTTAAGTATCCTTCATGTTACATTTATTTCACTTTTGCAAAAGTCTGGAACTCCCAAACCACGGGACTCACTAGTGGGAGGTGAGATATTTTCAAAAATCATATTAGGGAAGAAACAGTTTTGACATTTGAGATTGACGTATTTTTGGGGGGCAGCAGTCATCCACGATTAAACACTTGCACAATAAAAACAGACACAATCTAAAAAAAATGAAAAGCAGTTTTGACAGCTTAGATTTATGATTTTAAACACATTTTCATTTGCATATATAGAAACTTGCCAATAATAAAATGAGTGAAAAAGAACTTTCTAGATCAATGTGCAATTCCTGACATTATTTTCATAAAGAACAAAAGTAGACAGAATATTTACCACTCTGATAATATAATGCATCTGACATTTGTCAAACCATGTCCAGCAATGAACCATAAAACACATGACCATGGTTATTTCTCAGAAAACACTCAAAAAGGAATAAAGCAGCAAAGAGTCCTTTTCTCATCCATACATTTTCATTGTATACTTACATAATAAACACAGCTACTGTGATAATAAGAGACACTGTGTGTTTTTGTGTTTTAACAAGCTGGATGAAGTTCCCACAGTTGCACCCGCAGACCCGAGAACACAATAATCAGGTACAACCAATAGGCCTCAAAAAGGTAATTTTTATATCGTTTTTCTTTCCCTGTGAAAAAGTTGGTACTATTCCAGCTATTCCAACAAACAATGAGACTAAAACTGGGACACTTGATATCTTCCAACAAGTATAATCCTAAAATCATCACAGCTGAAAGCAGATGAAACTTGGTCTCCAAACTGAAACTGATACAGAAAACTGAAATTTTCTGTTGTAGTTCCAACAGATCGGTCCTCTAACACCTTAAGCCAGTCCCTCCTGAATGTGTCTCCCTTTACAGCAGGTGTTGGGCTCATGTGTCCAGTCTTTGGCTCTCCTTTGTGTTTGTTCTCTGGCTGAGGGGTAGTTCTTCTTGATTGATGCTTCCTCCGTTCCTAACCTTGTCTCGACGGACCTGTGAAGTCCCGTTGCTGCCCTTTGATGAGACGGTCTGGCCTCTAAACAGCTGTGCTCGCTGTTGACATAGACCAATCTTACTGAGGAGGATGAATATGTCTCCTCTGAAAGCCTTGGTGAAGATAGCATAAAGGAATGGATTAGCACAGGAATTGAGCGGGTAAAAGAGCACCAATAAAATCTTGGAGTTGGAGACAGTTATGAGGGGCCGGTCCAGTACAGCTGACATGGCGTAGAAGGAAATCGGGGCCATGCATAGGAAGTCTGTGAAGATGAGAATTGCCATGCGCTTGGCGATGTTGGTGTCCTTGGATCCGGAATGGTAGTGAGGGTTGTCAACTGCGCAGTAGATTTTGAAGTAGCAAGCGCAAATAACGAAAAAAGCAAAAATGTTCAGCAGCAACACCAACAAGATGTAGACCTGAGCTGCTGTGGACTGAGTATCCATTGGGAGACAGATGCTGACCTTCTGATAACTGCTCACACCAACCAGTGGGAGCAAGGCCAGGAGGAGGCAGAAGATCCAGCCACCCAACATGACGGCTGCAGCATGGTGTAGACGCAGCTTCTGATCAAGACGCATGGCGAAGGTGATGGCATACCACCTCTCTAGTGTGATCACTGTCAGTGTGTACACAGACAACTCGCTGGCAAAGACTGTGAAAAACCCAGCAAGTCCACATCCAGGACCTGTCTGCCAGTCTATGGCATGATTGAAGTACTCAGACTGAGTGTGGATGTCCACCGAGGCGATGAGCAGCAAGTAAACCCCCATGCACAGATCTGCAAAGGCCAGGTGGCACATGAGGAAGCGGGAGACTGAAAGTTTATAGTGGCTGGTGAGCAGCACCAGGAGCACCACCATGTTTCCCAAAACAGCCATCAAACTCACAAACCACACAGACACTCGCAGAAAACCGAAGCCCATTATGTCCTCGCATGGATTGAATTCATCAGGCGCTGGCGAACATCTCACCTCCTCTCCTTCCTCGCACATCACGTAGTCATAACGACTGTCAAAGTCCTGGCTGTTGTCCTCCTCTAGGTTCTTGAGGGTCTCTCCAAACCCCACTTCCTCTTCTTGTTTGCCCTCAAAGAAGGTGTGGTGGTGGAGGCTGCCATGGAAGTCTCCTGTCCTCCAGACATGCTGGGACTCTCTGTGACCTTTGCTGCTCTGCTCCAGGTCTGGAGGTGTTTCTACAGCACCGTCACCCTGAAGGGACAGCATGTGAAGAGGCCCCACAGAGCGCTTGCGATGCTGGTCATAGAACGCAGTAAGGTTACAGATGATGTACTCTAAAAAGCTGCAAAACACAGACAAGTTCAATTAGACTGAGTCATATATGTGGTGTTTTTTAGATGACTTTAAAGGTGTGGCTCACTGAAAAAAACATTTTTTAAATCATTATTTCTGATTATAATCGATCACTTTGAGTTTTTAAAGCAGGCTGAAGGGAAAACAGTCTCCCTCACCTATCTTCTGCATTAGCCTGAAACTCTAGGATTAAAAAATCCTGACAGATGTTTGTCACACTGTCACGTAACATTCATGGACTCACCCTCACCCTTCTTGACTCAGGACGGGGGGCGGCTGTTGCTGGTTTAGCATCCAGGAAACAACAGAGAATGTCTCAGCTGGTAGAAGCTAACAGTTAGCATTAGCAACTTCACCACACAGCAGAACTCCTTCAGGGTCATCCTCTCACAGTGAGCTCAACTCTGATCTAACTCACTGCTAGTTCTTATAACAGGCTCAACAGAGCTTTTTCCAGAGAACGACTTACAAGGTGTAAATTCCTGCTCAGGATATTAGCCAGAAACTGGGTGTTGGTGCCCCGCGAGAAAGAGTGGCTAACATTAACAGGCATGAGTCAGTCAATGAGACATTTGGGGTTGTGAATCATGATTCGCGAGTCAGTAAAGGGATTCTCGAGTAATTCGCACATCACTAGTTAATACCATGTTCCTACTAGAGACTAATGCATGTGTTTCGATACAACAAGTGTTCCACACCTTTAAAAACACACCAGACTGCAAAGCTCATTAGCAATAATAGTACAATTAAATCATTTATTCAATCAGATGAAGCGATGGAATTTTTATATTTGCAGGCGTCATTGGTCTGACTCAAAATTTTTCCTACAATAACTTAAGTGGCACTTATTAGGTCAGCGCTGTCAGAAATGAAAGGTAGACTTATCAAAGCGTGGATTCAAACCCTGCCAAAGTCCACACTGCCCTCACTCTCTATAGTGGCTCTCTAAATACTTCCAAACACCCCTCACACTTCTGAAAATGCCACCACTTCACGTACATTTCCAACCCTTTCAGTTAAGAAAGAAGTAATAGAGAACACACCCCCGTTTCTTTTTGAGATTTTTGAAGCCACAGCAGTGGCTGGGGTAGGTCAGGTTTGCAATGGTCAGGTGTTTGAAGGTTTTGATGGGAGGCAGCTTCTTAAGGGCCCAGGTATCGCGTGCCTTCAGCTCCCGCAGAGAGTCCATGCCTGTAGAGGGCAGGGATGTGATCCCAGTCTGGGACACGTCTCTGAAAGACCAACAAGAAATGAGAAGAATTGAAGAAAGTACATTATAAGGTGCGAGACGCTTAAAAACAAAGTACAGGAGAGGTTACAATACATACGTATATCTAAAAAGACCTGGACATGACCAATCATCGATCAGTTCATTGTAGGAAAAGCAGCTGATTTTATTTTATGTGATGGTTGTAGATCAGTGTTTGTACTTGGGTGTAAATTACTAGTTTGGTAACAATATAATACAATATTATGTAAGTATGTAACCTTGATTTAACCAGTAAAAAACCCTTGAGATGAAAAATCTCATTTACAAGAGCGTCCTGGTCGAGTCAGGCAGCAGCTCAACCAGCAACAATAATCAACACTCTTACAGAAAACAGTTCCCAGATCATTAAAAGAAAAGGACATTTAGATAATCAGTAAAACAACCAACAGAGTCAGTAACAGAAATCAAATATCAAGGCATTCATATCAATATTGTTCGATGTTGGATTGTAATTCGATGTTTGCTGATGTCTCAAATAAAGTCACATTACCATTTCTATTTCATTTGATCGATGTGAAACAATATCACAAGTTATTGAACACCATCGCTGCCCATGGGAGAGACCATTTCTTCACTGACTGCTTGCCACGATGCTGCTAGCGTCATCATTTAACACGATTGGTGATGCGCAGGAAGAAGTGAAAAACAGCATGTCAGCAGAACTTCAAAATAAAGCTATTTTCTTCAAAAAGGCTGTTTGAGAAACAGTTATTTTAATCTATTTTTGTATTTTGGAGCAACGACCTCACAATCAATGTGGACAAAATAATCAATGTAGACGTAGATCAATCTATCATAACATTCCTAGTTTGTGCAACTCAAACAAAACTCAAAGTCTTAAAGCTTGATACACAATTTAAAAAAATCCCAATTTGTGACCAGTATGTCTTCATCACATGCTTTTCACACCAACCTACAGTGACTCAGAGGGGCAATCACTACACTGACTGTACCCTTCTCTAATGATTGCCTCCCTAGATTGTTATCATTTCATTGTGTTTATTTCTAACTTCTAATTTTTGCTTATTTATTTTTTCTTACACCAAGAACCGCAGCGATTTCCTAATGTTGTGATTCTCGCACACGTGGCAATAAACCCTTCTGATCCTGATGGTGGTCCCTTCCCTTTCCTTCCCTCCCTCCCACTGTGGTGGCCATGGACAGCTCCTTTACACATCCAAGACGTAAAACAGAACGCTGGCGTAGGTCATTCATTCCCTAACCCAAACCCTAACAAATGCAATGCAATAATTGGTATGTGTTCAACACTTGTGCAATACCGGATGTGTCCCTTACGCTGCACAGTTCTGGAAACCCAAGTTTCCTTTTTATTAATTGTACAATAATAGATCATTGCCTTTATTTTTTTTTTCTTCCTTTCCTCTAAGTGTATGTTCTGCTGTAACGAGTGAATTTACCCACTGTGGGATAAATCAAGTCTACTCTATTCTATTCTATTCTATTCTATTCTATTCTATTCTATTCTATTCTATTCTATATTCTAACACTGTCAGTTTTTCTCTGATCAAACTTTGAGGACCAGAGGCTTGAATAAAACCAGCCAGTCTTGTCAAACTAGCCAGGCTGGTTCTGTAGCTGCTGATAACAGGAAGCTGTTTCGTCCTACTGTCCATCACCCAGTGCTTACTTGGGATGTGAACCTGTACTGTGGTGATGATTTGCTGTTTTATAGAAACTCCCATAAACTGGCATTGCGTAATATGAATCTGATGACATTACAAGGATGTATATAATACTACATCAAGGATGTACTCACATTTTTTAAAATGTTTTAGATTCAAACGAAACAAAGATTGAATTGTGTTTCCTGTGATTGAACCAGCGTGGGATTCAATCCTCCATAGTTACAAACGAGACACCAATCAGAAAGCTAATCGTGTGCAGTTTTCTGGATTCCAAAGCTTCCAAACATGTTCCTTGCATGCTAGTATAATACTCAGCACAATGTTTTTTTTTCCCGACTGAAAGAAAAGCACTGTAGTCACGACATGGCTGTCTCAGGTCTGGAGTTCAAAGCCACACTACAGGCCTAGAAGAGAAGGCTAGACATGATGAGACCAGAGAGCTCCTAGATGGATTAAACAGCACCTTCCATCTGTTTCCTAGTATGAAGCCCTCAGTCCTCCATCTTTAAGTAATTATATGTTTTATTTCTCGAGCCATCATGCCTAAAGGCAGGCCAGGCTCTCTGGGACTTGGGCTTGCAGGGGGTTGATAAATGAACCAACAACTTGTGTAATCCCATTATCAGGACATTCCTGTGTTCAGAACTGGAAACTGTCTCCTCACAGGGACAAAGCAGAGTCCAAGCTTTTCTAACCCGCTAATTGATTTATTAATTCGATCAAAAATAAACCAGTGAGTCAATTCCATTTCTGCTAAGAGCTTGTCCTGTTTGTCTTCTTCGCACACCCCCACTTCTCTGTCCTCCACTCTCTTTTCCTCTCGAGGGGGCTCATTGTGTAAGGCCGCATGGATTCTAAGAGTGTTAAGTCTGATTTTGTCATTTCCAGATGTTTAGCTCATGACCTCATGGAAGTGACTTAATTCAGGGCATGTTTCTGAGTGGAACAGAGGTATATACTGTAAAAAAAAAACCTGTGCACAACAAACCCCAAGGCACCAAACAGCCACTAAAACAGCAACCACGTAAACAGGCTTGGTGTCAAGGGTCGTTTAATGTAAAGAAAAAGCAAAAAGAACAACCGCGTCAGAGAGAAGTCTGGAGTTTGTTCACTGCAGCCTAGCACATGATACGTATCGGATATCCTGGTCACAGCATCACAGCTCTAGAGGAATAATCTTTACTTTATCCTGTCCTGCAGACACGAATGAGGATATTGTTGAAATTCATCGTAACCTGACACAGTGTGAATAATTACCAGACCAGGGCCTAAAAATATTGACCTATCCTCATTAAATGGATTGCTGCACCTGGTACAAGAAGTGAAAAATGGAAAAGCTAACGAATGACTGGCTTATATGGTAAGAAAATTAAAGTACAAACAGGACACAAGTCGAGGCGTCGTTAACAGGTTGGAGGATCAGTGCTCTTAAGCTCACTGATTAAAAGAATGTCCTGTAGATCTTTTTTCTACTCCAACTATCACAAATTAAACACATTCTCCAGTGCATGGTGTTTCCAGGAAAACACTGGGCATGACTTTGTTGTGAGTTAAATGAAGCAATGGTAAATCTGTAAGATGTAGACGTTGTTGATTTGTTTACCAGATGCTTTTATCCAAAGAGTCTTAACGTTTTAACCTGACATGCATGGCTTTGGTGGGTGGGAGGAAATCAGAGTTCCTGCAGAAACCCCATGCATGCATGGTGAGAATATTCTATACACAGAAAGGCTACAGCTGGGACTTGAACCTGCAACCTTTTGTTGTGTAAAAAAACTGTGCTACCTGCTGCGCCCACACGCAGCATCTCGCTGTATGTGACAAAATATGTTGAAGTACCCAGAATTTTTATAAAATGTACGCTGACATGTAACATTCTACTGCGTTTCTCTTTTTCTTTGCTCTAATCTGCAGAAAAAAAATGACATAAGTAAATGTTGTTCATTAGCTTTGAGTGGTGCCCCCCCAGGAAATATTCACAGGGATGGCCAGAGAAGATTTTGGGGTGAGACCCTATGCACAACATACAAACCAAGCATTAAAAAACACAAATAAATTACAATAAAGACCTAAAATCTTGAATAAATCAAAAATAAAACCAGACTTTTTTCTGCCTCTTCTGTCTTTTATGGTTTTTTGGGTGAATGTAATATTTAAATATTGTAATATTAGGACTCTGACACACAGCCCTTCAGCTTCCTGGATTTATTTTTGATTTTCCTCAGCCTGCACCTCCAAAGCAGTTTACAGATTTTTCTCTTACAAAATTTTCAACTCCCAGCACATGTGGAAAGTTCAAGCAAAATAAAATTAATGACAATATGGTTAAAAAAAAAGCTGTGAACAAACTAACGTAACAGATTGCCTGTTGACGAAAACCAATGACCAAGACTGAATGAGACTGTTTGATGGCAGTTTGTCGTAATTTTTAAACAAAATCTAAAAACTTATTTTCATGTAACTTTGATTAATACATAATTTGTTCCACCTCAAGCCATGAAAATTATTTATTAGGTTTTTGTAGTTAGTTCCACACCCAGCAGACAAAAAAAAGGTTTTGATATTCTCACTTACAGAAGCATGGGGCCACTGATGGTTCCTGCAAAAGCCTTGGTATCCATCCTGGTCAAAAACTTGTTCCTGTGAAGGTCACTGGACAAAAAAAGGCACAAATACAAGTTCTCTTAAGAGAAAATACACTGTGCACATTTCTGTCGGACTTGCAGAGGGAAGGCATAATATTTTCACAAGCCTCATCACTGCACATTCCTGTGTTTATTTTCTCTTATTACAGGAGGTGGAAAACGACAGAAAAGGTCTCACTTACTGCATGTTGTTGATTCAAATTAGACAGCATGAAGGTGTACCGCTTAAACATGGCGCACCCTCACACACATCTCCCCCCAAATCCCTTAAATCTAATGAGAATAATAGACCTGCGAGGGGTGTGTTTGTCTTGGTCCAGCTGAGCTGGGATCAGTTCACTTCTCAGAGGAAATCAGACGCCAAAACAAACACCCGTGTGGTAAAACTCACTAGTAACAGCTCATGTCTTAAACTAGCCTAATGAAGCCATCGCTCTGAGTTTAGGCGATGTAAAAAGGAAGAGAGACGTCTTAATTCAATTTGATCAATACCTCATATCCTAAACATCCATGGTTCTGGAGTAGATTATGATAAACAAGAAAGTTTTTACCCCTGCATTCATCTCATTGACTCCTAATCTACACCTTTAAGACACAAAAGAAAGACATTTTTGAAATTTAAAGTCATTTTCAGGAACTCCTAAACCAGACATCCTGTTATTTCATGTTACTAATCAAAATTTGGACTGAGACATTCTTAGTACACACGAGACAACCCAAAGAGAAGCGACTGGGATCCCTTTGCTTTTGTAGCGTAATTTGGGGCGAGGAAATACACATCCCAGACGTCAGAAAGGGTTTAATATGGGCAAAACAATGTTTAATATCCTTTTGGAGAAGAAAGAGGATACCCAAAAGTACTAAAGCTTCAAATTAAAGACAAACTTAAGATGAGTTAAGTTTGCTGCAGACAAAAAAATACGAGTTATTTAAAGTTTTGTCCCATCTGCTTTGTCTCAACTTTCATGGACTTAAAGCTGGGGTACGTAAGTAACTTAAAAATGCCTAAAGCCTGGTTTATGCTTCTACGTCAGCTCCGCAAGGGACAGACAAGCACGGATTGACGGAAGCGTTTTGCTCTTTTACTTCTCTGTCTCCTGGAGAGTGTTGCAAAGCAATTGCCCGGCAGGACCACAGATGGCGTAGCGCTGTTCTGTGGTATCATGTCATGTATCCGGTCCAAGATCGTTTGTTTATATTGTGTTTTTTGTGTATATATGAGACTTTTAACACGGACATATTTGTCTCTCATTCTCCCACCGCTTCATGCGCTCCCCACCTCTAAACCCACGTTTCCTGTCATTTCCGTCCACAAATAAAACGCTTGCTGTGCATCTTTTCACTCCTCCAGTCACGGGAGGATGAAACGTTCATATTTTAAGAGTTGTTTCGCGAGGTATTCTTCAAGCTTCTCCGTGTCTGCCGCTAGTTAAACTCGGCTCTCTTTGCAATGGTGGCGCTGTAAACAACAGCGGCATCCTGACCAATCACAAGCTTGCGTAATCTGTCTCATTTGACGGATGTTTAAAAAAGTGGGCTCAACTCAATACGCACTTGCGTGCCTGCCGGATCCCTACGCAAGGACGGATAATGGTGTTGCGTGTGCTCCACACTGACGCAGACGGAGAAGCATAAATCAGGCTTAAATCTGATCCTGTTCTGTTCCATAAAGGGATGCAATGATTCCACTTTTTCCCAAACCGATACGATACTGGTACTTGGATCTGAGTACTCGCCGATACCGATTACCGATACCGATACTTCTACCACACAAAAAAATGCTATGAATTGGAATACAGGCTTTATTTTCTTCTCTGCTTTCAACAGGAAAAGCGTATGAGGTAGATAAAAAGTAAAATATGTGAATAGAAATTAGGGGTTGTATCAACTAGTTGACTTCACTGCTCTGTAGTGACTTTTTATGCCTTTCATCGACTAGTCGCTGTCATGTGATAATGACCGACAAGATGCAGTCCTTGGAAAAGACAGCAGGTGACGAACTCCTGCCCGTCGGGAGGCGACGCGCTGTGCCAGAGCGTCGGTACTGACACCCGCCGTAAAACAGACATTTGACCGAATTGTGACATTTACCCTCTTGCAATTTAACCTTCCCCTCACCCCCATCCTCACCTTAACCAGCTTGCACATGCAAAGCTCTGATTGTTGACGCGCTCCAGACATCTGCGTCCTGAACACGACCACAGTAACATTATCAAATTAGGTGTCGCCACCTCAAAAACAAATTGAACATGCGATCGTTCATGTCGGCTCATTTCCTTTTATGTTTTCTGTCTTTTATTTGTGCCTGATGCGTTTCGCTGCTGTGGAGCGGGGCGCATCACCTGTTTTGTCCTCCGGTGACGTCAACTCACTGATGCGGCCGGCGCACAGCTCGCACTCCGCTGTTTTTGCGGTCGGTAGATCTTTTAGAAGGGCAGTTCAAAGGTAACTCATAAGGTGAATATATATGAACCCAGGTAGCAGTTTTTCTTTAGGACTGAGAGGAGATGCAGGAAGATTATAAACAGACAGGACAGAAAAATAGTCAAATAAAAACAAGTGTGTTTTTGTACCTGGTGGTTGCAACAAACAGACACCATTGAAGGTAATCAGAAGTGAGGAACAGAAAATGAAATAATTATTTTAATGTTTAGAGCAGCAGCAACTCTGAGAGGCTGCAGGCGCATCAGTGAGTTTGCAGCCGCTGTGCTGGGGGAAGGGAGGGAGGGCTGAAGCAAGATGCAGAAACTACCGTTGTTAAAAGAAATGTTTTTAACTTAGAAAATGTCGTGCCCCCCCCCCCCCCCCCTCATGCGTTGGAAAAAAACCTTTGGTCACCCATTGTCAGTTATAGCCGCTTCAGATGTATGACGTCATCAACGATTAGTCAAAGTCGACTCGATTTTCATTACTTGACAGTCGAATTTAAAAAAAATTAAGTCATGCAGCTCCTAACAGAAATTAGCACACAACTAAAATATTAGGTGAAAAGAAATGACAAGTTACAGTGAAGCCAACTGCGTTGGCATCGGCTCCTGGTTTCGGTTAACTTTGACCGATACTTATACCAGTATCGGTATCTGCACCAATACCAATATCGGTGTCAGTGCAGATACCGATACTGGTATTGGTGCACTCCTAAAAAGTATAAGTTATTCTTTCATCATTTATATTTCCCCCAAGTCCTTTCCCTGGCTCCCAGGAAGAACAGAGCCTCCAGAACAAAAGCAGTAAGTTCAAATTGAATAATGATGATACTTTTCCTGACTATGAAACACCGCACACTCCATAAACAACCATACTGTTACTGTTAAGGTAATTAAAAACCACTCACTAACAAGAGAAAAAAACGTAGCTGTAAAATAAGTTGGAGTGAGATCTACTGATCAAGTCTTGTTCTTTTCACTTTTGACAAAAAGCTTTTATAGTTTTATTTGATGAAAAACCAAATATCAGTGACAGGACGGATACCTACACATGGTCTAGCTTTGTCCCGTTGAAGGCATGATGCTGGATCTCTCTGAAGCCATTTCCATACAACATTCTGCAGTAAAAAGAAAGAAAATTAATAAATGTGCAGATATACGACTAACTTCTGCTTTGTTCCCACTTCATATTGATATTTCATTTGTTTGTGTCAGAAAATTAACACTCTGAGGAGTCAGGGTGTTGAGGCATTTACTCTGAGAGGTCAGGAAGTTCCCAGTGGGTGGTGTGTTTTACCTCCAGAGGGATCCTGTTTCATACCCTCAGCTATAATAAATATTAGGGGCCGATAACTCTAGTCACAGACAGTAGAACATCAGATCCAGGTGAAGCAGTGTGGCTTTCATCCGGGTCACGGAACAGTGAACCAGATTTTTTTTCTTGACGAGATGATGAGGGGGAGTTATGGGAACTTGGCTCTCCAGTTTACATGGTCTCCAAGGAATCCTGTAGGGGTGCTACCAGGGTAGGGCCTCTTGTTTGGGGTGTTCATGAACAAGACCTCTAGGAGTTGTGAAACCTCAGGGTCTCATTTCTGCTTCTTATAAATGGTTTAGTTCTGAGGGTGTCTGCAAGCCAAACTCTTCCTGTACCGGTCGGGCTCTGTTCCAACTATCTCCAATGGTTACAGGATTTGGAACAAGAAGAACAGAGATCTTTTATGATGGGCTAAAGTTTCCTCCATAGGGTACTCCCAATAAAGTGAGATGCTCCATGGAAAAGGAGGGAACGCTGCTCCTCCTCATCAAAAGGAGTCAGCTGAGGTGATCTGAGTAATCCAGGATGATTCTGTGTATCCTCTCTAACCAGGGAACACATTGAGTGTCACTGGGAAATGGAACGTGTCTGTGTTCATCCTGGATATATTGCATCTATGACCCACCTTGGATAAGAAGAGAAAAACAGAAGGGTAGATCTTTGTGTGATTTTGTGTCTTTTACTTCAAATATTTAGTTCACTCCCAAAGCCAACAGCACACAGAAACACGCCAGTTTTTTTCTGTTTGTGTGAAGTTCCATGGAGGTCAAAGCGGGGACATGTTTTCAAAATGAGACCACGTTGAATGTTTTTCATAGGGACTAATTTGGGGGTTTTAGATGTATTCAGAGATAAAAGATGATGTTAGAAAGAAATGTTGCAACACTTCTGGAGCCCTTATCTTAACTTCATACAGATTTTGTCAGGATTTCCCTTTTAGACATTTATTTAAAGAATGCACAAGTGCATTTAACTCACACTGTCAGCACTTCACTCGTGATGCCACGGAAGGAGTTGGCTGGGATTTCTGTGATGTAGGGATGATCAACAATTTCCCTGTGAAGAAAAGTGTGATAAAATGTTTTTACATTTTATGATACAAAAATAAATCTGATTTAAAAAACCTATCAGGTTGGAGCAAAAGATAAAGAAATAAATCTGTAAATGTGGACCCCCCCCCCCCCACACACCCACACACACACACACACTTTTTTATGCTTTCAACTTAAAAAAATGTGTTGAAAAATTACACCCAAAAATGCTCCATACTCTATGAAATGAAATGTTGAATATTCTAAGTTATGTCAACTGGTTCCACTAAACCTAATGATTCTTAAATGTAAAAAGTAATGGAGAGTCCTGATCAAAAGTTTAAGACCACTTAAAAAAGGGCCAAACATCCTATTATGCATGGTTGGATCCTAACATGGTTCCAAGTAAAACTTCAATATGCAACAAGAAGAAATGAGAGTGAGACAAAAACATTTTCTGAGCACCAATTTTTTGAAAAGAACGCGTGAACAAGCTAATTTACAGATGATCAAAGGTCTAAACAGAATCTGTAGCCTTCCCCCAAAACAGGAATCAGAGTTCCAAACATGAACTCAGTTATTAGTAGCTCCAAAGTTATTGTTGGTCACTTTAAAAATTGGTTTGCGGCCAGTGTTCATTTTGTTGACTAAATATTTGGGACTAAAAAAGCAGTATTAAGAGCAACGTATTCCTCCGGTGTCTGTGAGGGAGCACAGTGTTGGGTAGCGTTCCTCCTACAATTTGATTTGTTCATGAACGTCACATGCCTACTGGGTGCGCCCCTCCCCCATAGTTGTTCTGTCTTGCGGAGGAGCTAATTTCTGTTTCATCTGTGTGAAACATGCATTGGGAAAAAAAAGAACAGCTCCACTCCAACCACGACTCGGCTCCCACTGTTCACGTTTATGAGCCGTTCAAGAGAATCGGTTCATTCGTGAACGTCTTATCTCCAAAAGTTATGTCTAAAGGGACAAAATGTCCGTGAATGTGAGTAAAAGCAGTACATGTGGTGATCTGAGAAGCATGGTGAGTACACATACAGGGTTTTTCTACTGGCTACTGACCCGCCATGATTTTGAATATACCGTGCTGTATTCTGATACATTTTTGACCAAGAGATCAGCTAACTAATAGGCTAACAAATGGAGGAAAGACACCTCGGTAGCACATGAACACTGGAACACATCTTGTTAGTTCCTGATGATATATCTCCTAGGCAACCGGGGTGGGACCAAGGCATCAAGGTGAGTTTTGTTGATATTGAGAAACACCCAAAGTGAGTCCTATCATCTTCTTCTTTATACTGTAAGACTGGTGGGGCGGCACCCTAGCGCCCCCTATGGAAGGGCCGTCACTGATCTAAACTGTGTAGAAAATAATAATATTCATCAAGCACATTTGATTTATCTAAGTGTTCCAGGTCTACTTACATATTTCTGAAGTATAGGTTGTTAAAGATCAGTTTATACTTTTTGCAAATGCGTGGATATGAGGAACCTGCTTATTCCAATTTGTGTCTCAGGTGAGTGCCGGTGTTCCGACTATCCGTGCTCCCCTCGAAATGTGCTACTTTGGGGAAATGTGCATGCACAGCACGTGCGAAGGCCGATTATTGCGTCACAGGCTGTTTACAAGCCGAGACGCGCTACCTGTGGAAGTTTACGTTTAATCTCGTCACTTATCTAGTTACTTTCAACTCGTCGAAGGTCACAGTAAGTATTTCTTTACGTTGTTTTATTAAATTACTGCTTGCTGTATGTTTACCTGACAGTTAGCTTGTAAATGGCTTCTAAAGTATCGTTATTATACTGTAAACAAGAAATTTCTCCCATTGTTTACAGTCATTCTGAAAGAGTCCCAAAGTCCAAAAGTTTTATATTATACATATAATACATTTTTCATAGTTGTATAATAATCTCCAAAATTATACATTCAAACAAATAGCTATAAATATTGGGGGAAAAGCATATTTGTTCTATGCGGATTCATTTGTCTAA
Organism: Nothobranchius furzeri; assembly: GCF_043380555.1. NCBI lineage: Eukaryota > Metazoa > Chordata > Actinopteri > Cyprinodontiformes > Nothobranchiidae > Nothobranchius > Nothobranchius furzeri. The sequence goes on from NC_091742.1 coordinate 19,693,907, forward strand.
TAAAGGATTAGGTAGAGAAAAAGCATGGTAAGAACTAACGTCTTACAAATCTCCATTTTTATGAATCACTCTCTCGACATGGGTGAAAGTAGCGGGTAAATCGTCATTGTTCTGAGAATAGTCAAATGTTTTTAGCAACTAAGGGGTTAATTTTTACGAAATGACTAAACTGCTTCTTACACTATCCACTTTTTTTCATAAAATAAATTAACAGTAGCTATAGATTTTCAGTAAACCTGGACATACTGAATCAGCTGCTGAAATGCACGTTGGTAGGAAAATTCGACGAGGAAGCACAGATAGTCAGAACACCGGCTTCACATCTGTAGCAGCTGTGTGGGGCATCAGCATGGAGATTCCTCTTTCCCTCATGTCCTCAGTCACTTCTGATGTACCTTCCGCTTCCGGGCGGTAACAAGATGGCGCCTGTGCTTGGCTTAGCCGCAGTCACCGGTCATTTTTTCAAACTTTTCTCCACTAACCTCCTCTTTTCCACCTTGCTCGTGTCTGCAATCCTCTTCAGTAGTGTCACTGCTACCATCTCCTACTGATCGCCAGACTCTTTTTTCCTTCTGTTCGTTCACAACTGCCCAAGATGCACCAAGGACGTACCTCCCTGTTTGTTTATCTGAGTGGCGCACTGGCCCGGAGCCAAAAGACAATTCCAATCATGGCGTTTCCAGCTATGTTTATCCGGTCCCGGGATAATGTCGGAGGAAAAGAGGTAAACGAGCAGGAATCCAGGTGAGAATATGACTTCTCTTAAAGCGTGGTTTATCTAGTAAACATCGGCATGCTCTTCTAGCTTCTTGTCCTTTGTTTGGCGACTTGAGCGCCACTTCCGCATTCCCGCCAGGCCGCGTTGCGGCGCAGCTTCTCCGTCCAAGTTTTGTAAGGTCAGTTTATCCTCATTCCTCAGTGGTTCCTCCTCCGATTCCCTCCATAAGTGGTTTTTATAAACACCGTGGATCTAACCCTGCTAATTTACATCCACTAACTCCAGCTGTTTCTGTAGTTTCTGATTCCTCCACCTCACTCAGCATGGCTCCATTAAATACCTGCTCTGTTAACAATAAGTCCTTCCTGCTCAATGATCTAATTCTCTCTAAAAACCTGGATTTTCAGTTTCTGACTGAAATTTGGCAGCAAACATCTGATTATTCTGGTCTGATTGAACTCGGCCCGAGTGGTTATTCTTTTCTTGGCCAGCCCCGGGGTTCTGGTCATGGTGGAGGCCTAGCTGTTGTTTTCAGAGACCATCATCCATGTAGCTCTACAACCTCTGGTCACTTTGCTTCCTTTGAACTGCAGCTGATTAAAGTCGGGCGTAAGGACCCGCTCTACTGTGTTGTGGTCTATCGTCCACCTGGTCCAAACAGTTCTTTCCTTCAGGAGTTTAGTGACTTTCTATCCTCCACTGTGAAGCTGTCCAGACTGGTGATTGTTGATGTTTTTAACATCCACGTTGATGATCCCTCTGATCACTTTGCCATGAATTTCTCCAGCCTTATGGACTCCTTCAGCTTTACCCAGCATGTTTCTGGCCCCACGCACACCAGCGGGCACACTCTAGACCTTGGCTGTACCCTGGGTCTAAATGCTGACAGTGTTTGTCCTGAGGACGTTTATATTTCAGATCACCATTGCATTTTCTTTAACTTGTCAGTTTCTGCATCCCCACCTCCTGCTCGCCGTATGGTTAGTTCTCGTTTTCTTAATGAGAGCACAGCTAGCAATTTTTCTGCTGCTTTTGATCCACCCTGTTCTTCTGATAACGACCCAGATTCCTTAACTTCTCAGTTTAACGAGCACTGCCTCTCCATTCTGGACAACATCTGTCCTGTCAGAACCAGATCAGTTCCTTCAGTGAACCCTACTCCCTGGTTTAATTACTTTTTCACACAGGGCAATGTAGGTTTGGATTTTGTTCTCTCCCTGAATAATAAAAACCATCATTTCAAAACTGCATTTTGTGTTTACTTGTGTTATCTTTGACTAATGGTTAAATATGTTTGATGATCAGAAACATTTTGTGTGACAAACATGCAAAAGAATAAGAAATCAGGAAGGGGGCAAATAGTTTTTCACACCACTGTACATTTCAGCAGCCAGGAACCAGTCGGCACAACTTGGATAAGACAATTCAACATTTCTTAAAGTGCTCTTTTAAAATAGTCTTTGCAACCTTTTAAGCAATTGTGTTTTTGTTTTAATATGTCACACTTACAGAATGAAGTTCATGTCATTTGAGTGGATGTTGCTCAAAGCAGGGAAGACAGTCAAGCCAGTATTAAAAATACCCCTGAATAAGATGAAGTGGAATAATATGTATTTTAAAATTAGGTCAACATGAAAACACAAAAATAGTATTTAAAAAATACTTACAAGTATTTGAGGTTTGGGAGGTGTTTAAAAGCTTCTGGGTCAACATAGCTCAGACGTTTTGTGTTTCGGATCTCTCTGCAACACAAACAGCTTTCAGCAAAAATAAACTTTGTTATTTGAAGTAACTTCCATGAGTTTTCAGTCCTACACAGAGTGCAGAATCTTTAGAGAACAGAAACAGAGCGCAATAACACCCTGGGATTCCTTTAAAGGATGCTTGACACGGATGTGAAAGATTCAATAGTCTGCTGAAAAATATGAAACTGTCCTGTTTTACCGGAAAAAGATTATTTCTGCAGCCATGTTTAATAATTCACGTGTAATACTGATCAAAGAGGGTTTTCATCAGATGAGCGCTGTTTACTTTTCTCATAAGCATATTTTAGTAGAAATGATCTGTACAGCCAAAACCAACCCTGCTGTCACCCTAAGAGCATAGAGAAAGATAGAAAATATTTCGGCCACTAGGATGCAGTGGCAGGTATTTGTAATGTTAGAATTTGCAAATTCTACGGCGTTCGGTTTAAAACATAACAGGAGGGATGCTTGGCATGTGTTTGGGGTGTAAGAGCTGACTATGATGGAAATTCAGTTCATGAGGGTGAAAGTAGAGAAAAATTAAATCCTTGAGGGAAAATACAAATCAACTGAGCAACAACCAATCAATCAATCAGATTTATTTATAAAGCGCTTTTCAAACAAAGTGCTACTCAAAGTGCTTTAAAAAATGACCCCAGATTCCCATAACAGGTTAAAAACATGAACAGACATATGCAAGCACTCACACACACACACACACACACACACACACACACACACACACACACACACACAAGTAAAAATTATATTTGGCCCAGTCCAGATCCAACAACAACAACAATAATAATAATAACACAAAGAATAATCCTAACAATTTAAGTTACGATTGAAACGACAGTGATTTCTCATGAGTTACCATAAAGTTGAATAACATAGAGTTCACAGTTTAAGGAGACTGCAGGACTGATTTTTGTCAGATGCTGGCAGAGTTAGGTTGTTTACTGGTGATTAAAAACTCACTCACTCACTCACTCACTCACTCACTCACTCACTCACTCACTCACTCACTCACTCACACCAATCTTTGCATTTTCTCTGTATGATTGCAGAGAGCTGGTGCCTACTTCCAGGATTCACCAGGTGACAGACAGAGGACCCGCTGACAGGTCTCCAGTCCATCACAGAGACGAACAATTAGTCACACACTCATCCAGTGCATGCAATAATTAGCAGAGTAATATGAAGCTGACCCAATGAACTTAAGTAATTTAATAATGAATAATTTTAGGTGATTTCTATGTATCAGTCACAGCTCTGACATAAAAGCAGAGAAGAGCTGCTACAGAAGCCCAGATGTCTAAAAAGGGATTCGATGTTTTAAAAATGTTTTAGAGGTAAAAGCTGGAACTCGAACCGTGTGGAAAAGTACACCATAAAGCCGACAGGGGTCATAAAAAGATTCCTTTTTACATGTTTCTTACATCGTCTTTGTGTTTCATTCTGCCTCTTGTTCCAGCTTTTGAAAACCAACACAAGACACTTGTGTTTAGAACAAAAATTTGCTTCTTAAAAAGAACTCCTAGAATACTTTGCCTCAACAAAATGGAGCAGTGAAACCGGATGGAAAATCTTTCATACACCACAGTTTTAAAAAATGACCTGGTTGCAGTGTATCACTGGTAAAATAACCAGCCAATGACAAAGATTAACCAGAAATCCTGCATTCCTACATCTGCAAAAGAAAACTAAGGATTCATAAAATTGGTGGTTTAAATTGACGGTGGCACACTCCAGACTTCCCCCAACTGCCTCTGGATTCCAGATTCTAGTGCTGATCCACAGCTGCTGTCTGCCTGGAGCAGCCAGCAGGAAGCAGAACATTAATTCACGTCTGACCCTGAAGGAAACCTGGGAGGGATGCCATTATCTTAGGTACGGCCCCACATGGCACCAATCAAATGGATATAGCCCCCAGAGATCCAAAGTAAAACCTTAGAACACAGAAACAACCCTCAGCAGTTTAAATGGGCAGATAATATTATTATCGTTTCTCCTCTAAAAGATATTTAAGAAAAGCCCCAAAAAAGAAAAACATCCATTGTTTGAGTGTGTAAGTTAAAATGTTGAGAAACCCGTTTTGACTTGCTGAAGAGTCTCAGTGCAGCCAGGATTGCTGCCATCTTAAAACTTCTCTAATCTCCAAATATTTTTACCAGTACATACATAATGCTATAAATGTCACATTATGTAGTCATTTATTTGGGTATATGTTCATTTATAAATGTCGCTATAAATGTCAGAATTGTCTTGCTGCACTCTGAAAGAGACAATGTGTGGTTTTTATCATTAATCTATGGAAATATCGATCGAAATGTGAATTAAATGATGAAAAATATTGGTGGCTTCATAACATGTAACCGTAAAAATTGAGTGTAAAATACATGGGAGCGAGTCTAAGTCTCTGGGGGTGTCATGTTCCTGGGCAGAGGTGAGTCACACCTTCTCCTCTCACCAGACTCTAACTTAATTCTCCACAGGTGAGGAGCAGGGGGAGCGGCAGCTGCAGGAGATTTCCCAATCAGGGACGCGGGTTCAAAAGGAGGATGGAGACACATCACTTTGCCGGACGATTGCACCAGTTTAGGTAGCACCAGCCACTCGACTCTGAACTTTGATCTTGTTAATTCGTGTTTTGACTCGCCTTCGACTAGTGGATTTATGACCTTGGATTGTATTTTGGATTTGGAATTGGATTATCCCTTACGCCTGTTTTTGTCTCGCTCAGGATCATCTCATCATCTACTCACCCTCGCTGTCTTCGTTTTCTGGAACATACTCATCACGTCCCATCCTCCTCCGCCGTTCCTGTTTGGCTTTCCCTCTGCTACCTCACCCCTCCTGGATCTCTCATCCTCTGCCCAGCGTCCTCCCCGGCTTCCCCTCCTCTCCTGATTAACCTGAGCACCTCAGAGACTCGAGCCGTATTGCTCATCCCACAGGACTTCCCTGTGCGGTTTCAGTTCCCGTTTTTATAATAAAGACATTTTACTTTACTGCTTTGGACTACGTGTGCTGATTCTGCATGTCTTGGGTTAGACACTTACCTCGAGCCATGACAGAATCATCCGGCCACACATCTAATCCAGCGGAATCAGCACTCGCGGATCTGGCTACCCGGATGTCCCAACAAGAGCAGACACTTCCCGTCCTCATGGAGCAGCTGAATATCACCAACCAACGTTATCAACGTTTGGAGACCGTCCTGCAGCAGCTTCAGGAGCAGCTCTCCTCCACAGCCTCGGGTTCCGTCCCCGCTCCAGCGACAGCCGCCGCTCCGGCGTTCGGAACAGAACCACACGCACACGCCTCGGGAGGTGTGGTTTCACCTGGACCGGAGGCGCTCGGCTCTCCGGAAATCACCCACTTCCGTTCGGCTCCTCCTCGGCAATGTCCGACCTTCTCCGGTGAGTTCGAGGATTGCTTTGGGTTTCTGCTACAGTGCCGCCTAGCGTTTGAAGACTCCCCGAGGTCTTTTTCTACTGACTCAATGAAGATCTCGTTTATTGTTGGACTACTTAGGGCCAAGGCGCTTCGGTGGGCGGAGGCTAAGAGCAGAAATCCTAATTTCCTGTCTGGTTCTTACCCAGACTTTCTGGAGGATTTTAAACTGACGTTTTGCAGTTCAGAGACCACCACTGACATCAGAAAAAGATTGTTGCACCTCTCGCAGGGAAGAAGGTCAGTGGCTGACATGTCTCTGGAGTTTAGGACCTTGGCTGCAATGACATCATGGGGAGACAATGCCCTTAAAGCAGCATTCATCGAAGCGCTGAACGATCGGGTAAGGAACCAGCTGGCTCTTTGCCCCGAGCCATCAACCCTGGACGGACTGATCTCATTATGCATCTCTATCGACAAGAGACATAGGGAGCTTCAGAAGACACCGTTCAGGGATTTGTCACCACCTGCAGCACATCGTCCATCCCACAGGTCTCCTCCTCTGGACTCACCCGAGGAGCCCATGCAGGTGGGACGTACCCACCTTACTCCGGAGGAGCGCCAACATCGTTACAGTAAAGGTTTGTGCCTTTACTGTGGGAAACCAGGACACATGGTGCACACCTGCCCTGCGGCGTCAAAAGGGCGTGCCCACCAGTAGTTCCGGGAGTTCTGGTGGGCAGTCATTCAGGTAAAGAAACCTCCCGTTTTCTTATTGACTGTGCTTTGACTGTTAACAGTCGTCGCCACCAGACAACTGCTCTAGTAGACTCAGGATGTGAACAGTCATTGGTAGACCCGCAACTGGTGCGGGATTGGGGACTGTCTACTGATCCACTGCCGGAACCTTTAACGGTGTCCTCCCTGGATGGGAGGCCCCTGGCCACAATCACCCACCGGACCCAACCACTCCAGCTCCAGGTCTCAGGTAACCACACGGAGATGATCTCATTATTTGTGTTTCCCTCCCCGCAGAACCAAGTAGTTCTAGGCCATTCCTGGCTTAGGGTACACAACCCGTGTTTGGACTGGAGATCAAGCCGTGTGGAGACCTGGAGTCCGGAGTGTCATCTTACCTGCCTGACCTCTGCTTCCTCTGGATCTAAGGACTCTGAAAAGACTCTTGTGGAGCCACCCGATCTGACCCAGGTACCAAGTGAGTACCATGACTTACAGCAAGTATTCAGTAGAGATCAAGCAGCCACGTTGCCACCTCACCGTCCATTTGACATTGGAATCGACCTGTTGCTAGGAGCTCCGCTCCCAACCAGCCGCCTCTACAGTCTGTCCAAACCTGAACAGGACAGTATGAGGAAATACATCACCGAGGCCTTGGCCAATGGCATAATCAGGCCATCCACCTCGCCTCTGGGAGCTGGTTTTTTCTTCGTGGCCAAGAAGGACGGGTCGCTTTGCCCTTGTATTGATTACAGGGGTTTAAATCAAATAACGGTGAAGGACAAGTACCCGCTCCCTCTACTTTCGTCTACCTTTGAACCTGTGCAAGATGCCACCGTTTTTACGCGGTTGGATCTCCGCAATGCATATCACCTGGTCCGAGTCCGCCAAGGTGACGAATGGAAGACAGCTTTTAAGACACCCCTGGGGCACTTTGAATATTTGGTGATGCCCTTTGGCCTCACTAATGCTCCAGCGGTGTTTCAGAGACTCGTGAACTCGGTGTTGGGGGACTACATTAATGACTTTGTATCTGTATATCTTGATGATATCTTGATTTTTTTCTAGGTCCATTGATCAACACCAGAAACATGTTTGGATGGTACTCCAACGGCTGTTGGAGAACAGACTATTTGTAAAAGCCGAGAAATGTGAATTTCATGTTTCAGTAGTTAAGTTTCTTGGTTTTGTTTTAGAAAGTGGACGGCTGAGGGCGGACCCAGACAAGGTCCAAGCAGTGACTGAGTGGCCTACCCCTGCCACCAGGAAACAACTGCAGCGGTTTCTTGGCTTTGCAAACTTTTACAGACGGTTTATCCGCAATTTTAGCCAGACCGCAGCCCCTTTGACAGCTCTAACCTCTGTTGTTAAGCCCTTTTCCTGGTCTCCAGAAGCCGAAGCTGCATTTAGGACTCTGAAGAGGAGGTTCCCCGAGGCCCCAGTCCTCTCCAGACCAGACCCCAAGCGGCAGTTCACTGTGGAGGTGGACACCTCTGACACCGGGGTTGGTGCAGTCCTCTCTCAAGTATCCCCAGAAGACCACAAACTTCATCCGTGTGCCTTCTTCTCACGGCTCTTGACACCCACCGAGAGCAGGTATGACGTGGGGGACAGGGAGTTACTGGCAGTAAAACTGGCTTTGGAGGAGTGGAAACATTGGCTGGAGGGGGCTGAACTACCTTTTATCATTTGGACTGATCATAAAAACCTGATCTATCTCAAGGAGGCAAAGAGACTGAACCCTCGACAGTATAGATGGTCTTTGTTCTTCTCCCGCTTTAACTTTGTTTTGTCCTATAGACCAGGATCAAAGAACACAAAGCCTGATGCTCTGTCTCGCCAGCACTCCTCTAAAGATGAGACGGCTCCTAGCACCATCTTGCCTGCCTCCTGCATCGTTGCTGGAGTAACCTGGCCCATAAGAGATCAGGTCCTGGAGGCCCTTAAGGTGGATCCTAGCCCAGGTAACGGACCCTCCAACAGACTGTTTGTTCCCCAGGCACTACGAGGAAAGGTTATTTACTGGGCTCACACCGGGAGGTTCTCAATCCACCCTGGAGTAGGACGTACTGTGGCTCTGATCAGGCGATATTTCTGGTGGCCCTCCCTCTACAGAGACGTGAAGGAGTATGTGTCGGCCTGCCACGTCTGTGCCCAACAAAAAGGTACCAATCAGTCTCCAGCAGGCCTACTCTGTTCCCTACCAGTGCCGTCCCGTCCTTGGTCCCATATTGCCTTGGACTTTGTTTGTGGGTTGCCACCTTCACATGGTTTTAGTGTCATTTTAACTGTTGTGGACAGGTTCTCCAAGGCCTGTCATCTGGTGCCGTTAAAGGCTCTCCCTACATCTGCCGTCACGGCCCAGCTTTTAATTAAACATGTCTTTCGTCTGCATGGGATCCCAACAGAGATCCTCTCTGACCAAGGGCCCCAGTTCGTGTCTCGTGTCTGGAGGGAGTTTGCCACCGCCTTGGGAGCCCAGGTGGCTCTGACCTCGGGGTTTCATCCGCAGACCAATGGACAATGCGAGCAGATGAACCAAGAGTTGGGTGCCATGCCTCGCTGCGTCTGCGCCACCAACCCATCCACCTGGAGTGAGCATTTGGCTTGGGTCGAGTATGCCCATAATAGCCATGTCTCCTCCGCCACAGGTCAGTCTCCCTTCGAGTCCTCCCTCGGATATCAGCCCTCTCTGTTCCCCCTTCATACAGATGCCACCATCACCACTCCTCAGTTCCTTCGTCGGGCCCACCGCACCTGGATCACCACGAGGTCGGCTCTTCAGCGGACCGCGGAAAGGAATCAGCGACTGGCTGACCGACACCGCCGTCCTGCTCCCACCTACTCTCCCGGTCAAATGGTCTGGCTGTCGTCCAAAGATGTCCCGCTGAAGGCGACCACCAGGAAGTTCTCTCCTAGGTTCCTTGGTCCCTTCAAGGTCGCGGCGGTTCCTAGTCCAACGACGGTGCGGTTGGAACTCCCGTTGTCTCTTCGGATCCATCCCGTGTTCCATGTTTCCCTGGTCAAACCCGTCATTTCCAGCCCTCTGTGCCCGGTTCCGGCTCCGCCCCCTCCTGCTCAGCTCTACAAAGGGGGGCTGGTATACAAGGTTCGGCGCATCCTCGACTCTCGACCCCGTGGTCGGGGTCTTCAATATTTGGTGGACTGGGAGGGGTACGGCCCAGAGGAACGCTCCTGGATTCCCCGGTCCAACATCGAGGACCCCTCTCTCATCTCGGACTTCGAGGCCTCCAGATCCGGTGCTAGGACGCCGGGGGGCGTCCGTTGAGGGGGGGGGCACTGTCATGTTCCTGGGCAGAGGTGAGTCACACCTTCTCCTCTCACCAGACTCTAACTTAATTCTCCACAGGTGAGGAGCAGGGGGAGCGGCAGCTGCAGGAGATTTCCCAATCAGGGACGCGGGTTCAAAAGGAGGATGGAGACACATCACTTTGCCGGATTATTGCACCAGTTTAGGTATCACCAGCCACTCGACTCTGAACTTTGATCTTGTTAATTCGTGTTTTGACTCGCCTTCGACTAGTGGATTTATGACCTTGGATTGTATTTTGGATTTGGAATTGGATTATCCCTTACGCCTGTTTTTGTCTCGCTCAGGATCATCTCATCATCTACTCACCCTCGCTGTCTTCGTTTTCTGGAACATACTCATCACGTCCCATCCTCCTCCGCCGTTCCTGTTTGGCTTTCCCTCTGCTACCTCACCCCTCCTGGATCTCTCATCCTCTGCCCAGCGTCCTCCCCGGCTTCCCCTCCTCTCCTGATTAACCTGAGCACCTCAGAGACTCGAGCCGTATTGCTCATCCCACAGGACTTCCCTGTGCGGTTTCAGTTCCTGTTTTTATAATAAAGACATTTTACTTTACTGCTTTGGACTACGTGTGCTGATTCTGCATGTCTTGGGTTAGACACTTACCTCGAGCCATGACAGAGGGACGCCATGTTAGATGCCACATTTCCTTCTTTGTTGTTTTACACATTTACCTCTTCGCTTGTTGCCAGTGATGAAAACAAGTGTTATGTGATTGTCATTTTGCTGAAGTTTGAACGATCTGACAAATCACTAAAAGTGCTCCCAGGGATTTTTGACCCTAATGGCTATCCGTTGGGAAGGTCTCACTCTGACACAAAATTACTGCTTGCTTGCAATTATTTAGGTATGTGCTGCCCCCTATGGCCAGGGAAAACACACACCGTCACTTTCAATCGCTACATATGTTTAAATTTCATAAGTTGCATGGAAGTATGAGCAATATCAGTACTGAAAATTGAATAACTATTTTGTCTCCTCTGCTGAAATAAATAAATAAATAAATAAATAAACCTCAGGGTGTCTCTTTTGAACATAACCTCTGATGTGTTAGTAAATATAAATAGGAAAAGCTTGGTCTCAGTTGGAATAGACAACATCTACAATAATGAGTATTTAATGTGTCTACCCAAAGGCCAGTATTTACATCACAAATGACCAGAAATTAACTTTTAATTTGCAGACACAAACATCCCATCTGTCTGGCCTCCAAACAGCACTGCACAAGGCCTTGTCACCGGATAAAGGAGATATAATAATCCCTAGCCACCTTATCTTAGCTTGACATTAGTGGAACATTAATTAAAAATGCACATAAATGGATATAAAAACTATTACTGGTCCTTTTATTATCATTCTGTTGTGGAAATTCAGCTGAATTATTAAATAAAAACTCTGAAAAACTGGTTAAACTGGTTAAAATATAAAAAAGGATTTCACTATTTTAAAGTGTTTATAACTAAAGTTACTTAGTGCCATTGTGCAAAACTATTGAACCAGTGCAACTTTCTTCCACCTGGGACAGTAAATAAAGTCTTTTGGGACTGGGGGATGAAACAGCAACCGAACGTGGCCAACTCGCCCAATGAAAACTGAGACTTGGAAGTTCGGCAAAGTCCAAGTCCTGAACAAACTCGGTCCTGAGATCAGGATGACTGAGTCTTCCTTATATGGTTCACAGAGCATTTCTGTGGGCTTATAGGAGGGCCCTTACAACAGACAGACTAGGTGGGAGGTAAGGGCTGGGGCCATCAACCTGCAACAGGGCTTACCACCGCCGCTGGCGACACCGAGGCAGGGGATGTGAGATGATGGCTTGTTTAACAGCTCCAAGCATCTAGGTCTCACATCTCATTGATGAGGGGGTTGGGCGAGCTGCCGGATGGGACCAGAGCTCCAAGGTCCACCAAACACATTGGTAAGCAGGTCTGCAACAAGATGGCAGAGCTGAGTGCAAGGGTGGAGGTGGCCTGGGCCCGGTAAAACCTCTCCAGCTGTGCGGAGTAAAACTGGCACTGCATAGACTGTAAACAGCAGGTCCACTCACCCCATTGTTACAGGTCAGGGCCAAATAACAAGAAGAAGACAATCTTTTATATAGCGCCTCTCAAGATAAAAATCACAAGGTGCTTCACAAAAACAAAAAAGAAAAAGATTTTTAAAATTATCAAAAATATGTTTAAAAGGATAAAAGAACAACAAAAATGTAAGGAAAGGGAGAAAGAAAATGAGCAGGAAAGAGGGAAATCAATGAATCCCAGGAAAGGTGGAAAAAGAACAAAATAAGGAGAGGGTGGTGAAGGTCTTGCAAAAGCCAGCTTGAATGAGTGAGTTTTCAGCTGCTTTTTGAAGAAGACCACTGAGTCCACTGATCTCAGGCTCAGGGGGATCCCGTAAGGGCTCCATAGGGGGAAGGTTCACAAAGCCCAACGTCTCGGCACCGTCGAGGTCCACAAACTGCCCATAACCCGACACCACGGTGCGGGTGGACAGTGCTTCCCCCAGGACAATGCAAGCTCTGCCGCAGAGTCGAGAAAGGTGGTAATAAGTTTTGACCTCAGCCAATTTGGAGGGGATTTTAAAAAATGGGACCTCATTTGGGCTTGTGGAGGAGTTGGCCAGTCCACTTCAAGTTTCTCCACCGCTCGTCCGCAAAGTGGAAGAAAGAAGTGTCCTCCCGACATTCAGGAGTTTAGGCAGCAGTAACAGTAACACAATCCACCGTAAAGAGAGTTGCCTAGTCCTCAGCAGGTCATGACTGTTGACATATATGTCCAGAATGCCCTCTTGTCCTCAACCAGACGAGATAACTGGGAAATCTCCAGGTCAGATTTGGTCAGCCCTTCTGTCACCTCCATGTGATCTGCCCAGCTTGCAGCAGGGAACTTGATCACAAGACCACACGCGTCAGAACAGTGCAAAGGCACAGAGGCAACTCGGAGAGTGTGGGGTCCTGTTGTGAACCCGCAGAGTCCCCCAGGACACGTTGAAGGAAATTCACACGCCAACTGAGTGTGGGACAACGGAACTGGCGACAGAACTCACTAACCTCCAGGTCCGAGAGTGCTTTGTTGGCATGAAGAATCCACAGGCAGACAGGACAGGCTTTGTGCAGGTGCTTCTCGTGGAGAAAAAATCCACAGTCCTGAGGGCAGGGACACGAAGCAATCTTTCGCCAAGCAGAGTCCAACGTGGTGCTCATGGCGAGACACAGAGCGGAGCAGCAGAGGCGAAAGAGCATGGAGGCAGAAAGCTAAAAGAGCCACATAAAGGTAGCGAATGCTGACCAGAAACAGAATCAACGCCAGCGAGTAGTCAAGGTAACTTTCCAATAGCATAGCTAACAGTAGTTTATTTGTACTTACGTGTTATAAGTGAGGTGAAGAGAGTAAGAACTGAGAAATGCCGGTGATGCTGGGGGCATGTAGATGGAGGGCGGGGCCATCACCCAGCATCATGCTCATTTGCCCTCGCAGGCGTGATTAAATGTGTTTTCAGCCAGGCGACACGAGGGCGTGATATCCCATAGTACTTTTGTTGTACCCGAGTGAATCGACTGAAAGGGAACTGCCTAGTACCATTTAATAAGAACCAAAATGAACTTCAAACAAATAATGTAAAAAGAGCTGGTAAAGATAGATACTTGGTCCTTCCTCTCTCCAAAACAAACTACATTAACTGTTATATTAAAAAAATAAACTGATACCAAACAAACCTTACCGGGAATAATTGTACAGAACATGGCAAGAGTCAGATCCACAACATTTTAAGGATCCTTGTAGATAAATTTATTAGTTTAAAATACCATATTGGTGATGCACACACCATGGTCATATTAGAACAGTCCTTGAAATGTAGAACAATACTTAGTAAATTCTTATTTCACTCAGTAAAACTTTTATAAACCAAATCAGATTTTAGTAGCCAAAAATAGTTTATTATAAGCTCCATAAATTTGCGATATTATCCTGCAGCACCTTGATGAGAAACCAATAAACCGAGTAAAAGGGAGAGAAAAGCTCCTAAAGTTTCTTTCCAGACTCAATTTGCTGACAGCAAGATTAAAAGTTACTCACATGTGGGTGATTCTCCTCAGGTTATAAAAGGAGTGCCTCTCCAGCCTCTGTAGCCTCACGTCCACATATAGATATCTGAAAAGAAGATCACTTGAAATCAAACCAGAAATTTCCCTAAGGCTATAAAAAAACACCATTTTGGGGTTTTGGGTGTTATTTAAAGGAGACGAATAGGAAGAAACTTTGGAATCAATAAAACTTACTGGAATTACTAATACTGAACATTTAGTCAACTAATAAACCTCAAACTGCTTTTACAATAACAAAGAAACCAATGAAACTGTCTTGATTAACAATAAGATTTTGTTGCCCAACTTTGTGAGGCAAGCGGCTGATTTCTGTAAAGCCTAATTTATACTTCTCTGTCATTCCCGTGAGCGAGAGATGCACACGCATTGACGGAGACGTTTTGCTATCAGACTTCTTCATCAGCTGGGGAATGTTGCGAAACAATTCCCCACCAGGACAACAGAGGGTGTAGTGCTGTTTTGAGGTATCCTGCCACTATTACAGTCATGTATCTGGTTCACTATTGTGCTTACATTGTTTTAATGCATTTCTGAGACTTTTTAACATGGACAAATTAGTCCTTAATTAGCTTTCTAACAGAAGTTACAGTATCTGCATAAATCAACTCATGTGAGATTCCACCGATCTGTTTTGCAGGATACCCCAAGGCTCTGTTTTGGGTCCACTGTTGTTTCCACTGTACATACACCCTCTTGGACAGATAACTGATTCTTTTCATAATGTCTCTTATCACCTATATGCAGATGCATTCAGCTGTACTGCTCCTTTAAGGATTCTGAGTTCTATAAACTGAATTACTAAAGTTTCTTTCAGCTATAACCAGCTGGCTAGAAGAAAACTTCCTTCAGTTAAACTCTGAAAAGACTGAATGTCTGATCATTGCCCCTGAGAGTGTGGTTCCCCTGATTAGTCTAAAACTTGGTCATTTATCATCTGCTGTCAAGATGAACTTAAGGAATTTGGGTGTTGTTTTTGACAAATCAATGACTCTTGAAGGTCACTCAAAAACATTGGTCCGAAACTTTTTTTAATCTCTATTAAGGTAGCGCGACTCAGGGTTGCGAATGACCACAGTCACCAATTCTTGTCATGTGTCTTGCCTATGTATGTCTGATCACTGAATTGTGTGTACTGAAACTCTAATTTCCCTCTGGGATCAATAAAGTATCTTTGATTCGATTTGATTTGATTAAACAAGTGTATTTTTTAAATACCACTTATAAGTTTGAGTAAACTGTACTTTTTAATGGCCTAGCTTATTGTACCTATAGGCTTGAGTTCAAACCACTTAAAACAATCAAGTTTTCTTGGTTACACCCACCAAAAACCTGGTTCATTCCAGTTTGGACCGTGTGCTATTGAGAAGCTCTGACTCTGGAGACAGAACAGAAAAGCACAGAACAAGGAAGGACTCAGTTGCACTGAAGTTATCACAAGCAAGTTTTGCACCCCATGTTTGACGCCTTAGGCGAATGACCAGAGTTTAGTCAGCCTAAAACTGCAAATAACCCCGCCCACGTTGCATTGTGGGTAGTCATCGTCTTAGTTATTTATCTATTTTGGGGTGTTTATGCATGTTTATTGTGGGAAGAGGGTTGTGTAGTGATGTTTTTAGTTATTTGCTTTATTCTGTGTTGCAAAGGTGGAGTTATTTGCTGTTGTCATGGTGGCACCCTAAGTGAGGAGGGTGGTTACAACATTCATCTTGATCGTCCATGATGAGTGCCCTTCTCTCTTCACTATGACCTGCCTTCGAACCTCTCAGCCAATCACGGAGCAGGAAGGTGGTCTGCCTTCTGTTTCAACCAAACTTTCTCTAACATTCATATATTTTCCTCTCATACACACATTTTCTCACTTGCACAAAAGTACACACATTCTGGTTTGACATTATAAGAATATCAGAGACAAAATATGTATAAATGTGAAAATGAAGAGTATGTGTGTGTGTGTGTGTGTGTGTGTGTGTGTGTGTGTGTGTGTGTGTGTGTGTGTGTGTGTGTGTGTGTGTGTGTGTGTGTGTGTGTGTGTGTGAGTAACAGAATGAGTTATGGCTTACACGGTCCCTAAGAAAGCACAACTGTTCCTATATGTGAACATTTTTAAATGCTTTTACATAATTAGTTGACCTTTTGTATAAATAGGGAATTCTATACATTTCGTTAGTTCCTATGTGAATTAAAGCTATTTATTCAAAAGGTATACATCTTTTAAAATTTTCTCCAAATCTTCAGAGCCATGGGTCTTACTTATTCACTGATATTTTCCTTTGGGTAAATACCCCCCCCCCCAAGAAAAAAAACTACGGACAACAATTACAAATTTGTCTCTACCAATCAAAATCTCCTGTGTCAACATGCTAACATAACTTTTATGAACATGGTGTGATGCCATCCAAAGGCAAAGGACCCCTAGCTGGCTCACATAAAACATGGTGTCTATTTTGGTGTCCCACAGAGTCTTAGACCCGTGCTCTATGTATTTTATTTTTGTTTTTAGGGGTATATGTTACAAAGCCACCAATATTTTTCAACAACTGGACATCATTTTATTCATTTACAACATCATTTTGATTAATATTTGCATAGATTAAAGGTTAAAAACTACACATTGTCACACAAATTTATGACAATCTGCCTGATTTTACTTTATTTTCTTTCATAGTTGTTTCAGGTGAACATCAACCAAAGAGCAAGTGGAAACACCTGCTTTGCACAAATGAAGCTCAGTAAATGTTTAATCCAAGTTGGGTTCCTCTCATGTGTGATTTGGACATGGAAACAGCAACTGAGGATCAAAACGCAATCACATCTTTAACCTCAACACAGAGTGACTACCTATACTGGGACTAGTTTCCTCACTCCCCCTAATGACTCCCAGTGAAAGGTACAAGCCCAGCTATGGTTAAAACACCAGCATTCCCACTAAAAGAACCTGTTAATTCTTCCAGCTGTGACATTTAACAGAGAATGTATAACCTGGCAGGTTAAGGGGGACAAAAAGGTAAAAGGAAGAAGTGTGAAAATATTCTAAAATCAACAAAAGACCATTTAAAGTTTTATATTCGAGCAGTAACATGAGCATAAATATACACTCACATTCTTGAGATGTTGACCATACTGGCAAAAGCATCTGTTGGCACAGACGACAGACGGGTCTCAGAAAGCCATCTGGCAAAGACACAAAATGAAAATAAAGAAATTACATACATTTTTTTTTATTTTAATTGTCACATGAACAAAATGTGTAAAGTGTGTGGGACCCAGTTTTCAGCATATAGTCAGTAAAGGCATGAACTAAGATCGGTACCTGAACATGTGGCCAAATCCAGATAGTGGTGATCAGCTTAGTTATGAGAACAGAAAGATAAACTCAGTGTCGACTGTTCTGATGCTTGTTAACACAAATATCAAATAAACCAATCTCATGGCAGCAACTACATGCAGTTAGGCATCTAGAGGTGGTAAAGACGACCTTCTGAAGTTCAAACTGATCATCAGAATGGAGAAGAAATGAGATGTGAATGGAAGTGTTAGTTGGTACCAGACAAGTTGGTCTACAGTCTTTCATAACCTGCTGGTTTTCTGGGGTTTTCAGTCACAACCATCTCTAGGGTTTACAGGGACTTAGACCAACACAATCTCACTTGCAGCATGCCAAAATCAAACGCGTGGCCAGCCGCCCTCCGCGTCAGACCCCTGACGCCAAAAGTGCCCTTTTTCGTCACTAATGTACGAAAAGGGGTGTTTCCGTTTTCTGACTGCAGATCCCAATGCAGCGTAAAACTGACGCGATGGGATATCCGCTACCGTTGTATCCCAATGCAGCGTAAAACTGACGCGATGGGATGTCCGTAGCCAGGGCACCAAACAAGCTCATTGTACCTCACCCTAACCTTATCCTCTTGTTATTTAACCTTCCCCTCACCCCTATCCTAACCTTAACCATCTTGCTAGCGAACACGTTAGTGATGTGTCGGTCGCTCTAAAAGCCGGCTCTATGAAGTGAACGACGGGAGCCGCCTCGTCATCGGTCGGGTTTGGACGGAGGCAACGCGAGGGGGAGGTTGAGCTTAGATGTGATGCGAAAAAGCCGAGTTAAGTGCCTTAGAAACTTGTGATGTCTGGGTGATAAACAAATGTGGCTGAATTTAATGGTTTAACAAACTATAACTTAATAAAACCATCCACGTCATCCATGTCAGTGTGCAGAATCTACAAACCCTTGTAGTGAAAGTTCTTAGGAGATCCAGCCGACAACGAAGTCGTCTCAACAAAGTTGGAGAGGGATTTGGACTTCTAGGGTGTCCGAAGGTCGCAGTATCCTTTGGACACAGCCTTAGCTAGTCAAAAAGATACTTTCGGGTGGCTGCTGAATGCTGGCGGAGCTGTTATGCATCTGATGCAGCTTGCAGTTTTGCACAGAAAGTTTCAACTTGAAGGATGGTTCTTTGAGTGCGAATACAGTTGGCCAAACCGTATTGCTGGCATGAACTCTCAAGCTGCAACACAGATGATGGATTTGGTGTCACCAACATTAAAGCGTGGATCCATCCAGCCTTATATCAATGCTTTGAGCTGCTGGTGGTGTAATGTTGGGGGGAGATGTTCTTGTGCCACTTTGGATTCCTGAGCCTTGTTTAAACTCCAGCCCACCTATTTTTGCTGATCATGTCCATGCCTTTGTGACCATAGTGGACCCATCTTCTGATGGCTCCTTCCGGCAGGATAGTACACTGTATGAATATAAAAATGATTTGTTTCTTTCCCTGTACTCTTGTGAGAATTTTTCTTAAGGTGGATTTAGGAATTAGGACGAAGTATTTGAAAAAATGGATCGGTTTTGTTTCCATGTGTGGCTGGAGACAAAGGCAGGGTTAGATCCTTAGCATCCAGCCTGGAACTCAGACGAAGCCACTGTCTTCATCTTTCTTTGGTTAATCATAGGAACAAAAGCCTAATTCAGAGACCG
Organism: Nothobranchius furzeri; assembly: GCF_043380555.1. NCBI lineage: Eukaryota > Metazoa > Chordata > Actinopteri > Cyprinodontiformes > Nothobranchiidae > Nothobranchius > Nothobranchius furzeri. The sequence continues at coordinate 19,712,915 of NC_091742.1, forward strand.
AGTTCTGGACCCGGAGTCTGAATCAGACTCTCGTGGGTGATTTGTCAGTCAGTAACTACAGTGCTGCACGACATGCTGCTTTGATAACAAATATAGGGACGAAGACCAGATCCTGAACACCAAACACCCTGGTAAGAGCCCGCAGAACCAAGCAGGAACGTAGGGAGGACTGATGTGTTATTAAGGAGAAAAGTGTTGCCTTAATTTGACCTTTAGAATAGAAAATAGCACAGAAAACAAACAGGATGGCACTTATTCACTGTGAAATTTGTCTCATTCTGTGGTGGCTCGTGGACGGGGTCGGTTACATACCTGAAGATAAACGAAACTCTAACCTAAAACAGTAAACTGTTCTTATTCTGAAACAGTCAATTGTCAAATCCCTGGGATCTGCTCCGTTAGGCTGTTTAGATTTGCTGCCACTTTATACTCAATATACACTGTGAAAAAATGAGGAAAATGTTGATTTAAAACATGTAAAGATTAAAGAAATTATTTCCATTACTTGAGCAATAAAAGCGACTGGAAATTTGTGATAATTTCCATTAATCCCAGCAACAGTTGAACATGTTCAGCGTTCCCTGGTTTTACATAAATCCCAGTGCTCATCTGCTCCCGTTCAGGAAACTGCATTACGTTTGCAGCCCGTTTCATTAGAGGCTGAGAGACGAAAATCATGAGTTATCACATGTTTAGACTCTAATCCAAGAATCCTGAGGTTTCTGAAGTACTGGAACTGCTATGTTGCCCCCCCCCTTTTTTCCCTCTTGAATTCTTCTCCCTTCCTAATTGTTCTCAAATGGGACTCGGTGTGTGTTTGAGAAACGTGCTGCAAAAGGTAAATATTGTATTTGAATGCATCGTCCAGACTCAGGAGGGTGTCACGCCACAGAGACTTTTTAGTAGCCTGTACTTTTCCTTTCCACCTCTCAGTGACACACACACACACACACACTCAAAGTGCTGTGCAGATGTGAGCACTCATGCAGAAAAACACACAAATGCCTGCTTTGCATTCACGTTTTGTTTTACTGAAAGGTTCAAGCATTTTTTTTTAGCACAAAACGTTTTATTTTGTGTGCAGAACATTTAGCTACCTCCCCTAATTACCCATTTATCATAACTCAAGAGCACAAGGATGAATCAAGCCAAACCCATCAGACAGTTTTGTTTTTATTAATTTGATTAAGTCATTCAGGCCATCTCCACAAACATGTCCTTGCCGTGATACGAGGATGTTAGGACCCAAAATGCAGAATCCAAGATGACACGAGGCAGGAGAAGATATAAAGAAAATCCTTTATTTGTAGGATGAGTCCAAAATCAAAACTAAATCCAAAAAGGGGCTGGAAGCCAAAAATCCAAAATGTCCAAGATCTAAACTAGAGATAAAAACACTAGAGACTAGAGAAAACAGAGATCCAAGCACTAGGGAAGAGAAGACTGACAGAATACCGCAATGGACCGACACAACACAGAGACAAGACAGGGCTTACATACACTGGGGAGGAGCAATTAGGGAAACAGGCAGCAGGTGTGTGGAGTGAGGGCTGGAGGGAAAGCAGGTGAATACAATAATCTAAATGGGAACAGAACCAGAGGAGGGCAGATAAACCTAAAACTATAAAACACAAAACTACACACACACACACACACACACACACACACACACACACACACACACACACACACACACACACACACACAAACACAGAATGACACACACACACCGAGCTGGGGACAAAGAGGCTGGAGCTACAAGGACACAGAACGTGAAGGAACACCTGGAGGGGCTGGGGATGACTGAATGAACACAGGACCTGAGGGGAATGATCTGAAGGGCTACAAACATAAGACACATAAATGAGATACAGACAAAGGACACATGAGGGTGCTATGAGACACAAAAGGGGAATCTAGAGAGGGATGGAGAACATCAGGAGACACCTGAGGGAAGATGCAGATGCAGACTGTGACAGTCCTGGTGTATTTTTTTTGTTCTTGTTAGAAAAACTATTTTAATTATGGTGTGACTAGCAATATTTGTAACATTGTCTAAAATTTTGTCTCACATTAAAATGTCATTTTTTACGCAGTATTGGTATAAGAAAGTTACTTACTATAAATAAGCTCAACCAAGAAAAGTAAAAAAACAAACAAGTAAAAGTAAGTTACAGCTATTTTGTCTTTGCTTTTGTCAATTAGCTTTGGTGGCCATCTTTGGTCTTTTTACAAAAGCTAGTCGGTGGTACGTGTCCCCAAGGACGATGGCCATTTCTCAATATGTGCACTTGTCTGAACAGCAAGTATGCTGAAGTTCCTGGATATATTCTTGCTCCGCCCACTCTATCGAGGATGCATCAACACATCCTTCTGCGGACTTGGACCAGCAAGGTATCCAATAATGCCATTAAACTCGAATGAAAAAGAGCAGATGAGAAAGCTCATTACTGTTTTAATGTCAAAAATACAAATACGTCTAAATAAATAAATAAACATAAAGCTGTCTGTTACTGTACATAAGTGTAAAATTTGCTGTGTATTTTTTATACATTAGGTTTTGTTAAACTGTTCAATTCAAGTTGAAAGGTCTGCAGTGTGTGCTTGACACCATTTTATGCATCAAACTGTTAGCTCAATAGCTCAATGTTGAAACTCTAAACATTTAATTCCAGATTTCTGTTAAATATCATATTTTAGCAGATTTTCCTTGGTCCAAAGACTTTAAATAATGTGATATTTTTGTGAAATGAAGAAAGCCGGATAAATCCAGGTGAGTCAGCTGGCATTATAAAGCCAAAGGGTCGTTCATTCCTCAGCACGAGCACAATAAAATCAAATCTCATCACGCCTCATCTGCTAGAACATCCCACATAATACGCAGTCTATTTTGGGCTTATTTGACAGATATTTTTATCAGAACAGTCGACAGCGCTAGGTGGTATGCTTTCATGTCTTTAATCTTCCTGTTGGGCACTGGGTAAACTCTGGGCAGGAATGTGAGGACTCTCTGGACACAAAGTTTGGTGAATTGAAGCAGCGATCGGGAGATAATTTTATGTGATGGGTGCCGTCTGTGGCCATGCAAAGTTCTGCTGAAGGAGAAGAGATGTTCTTTGCTAATATACACTACATCAGAGCCTTTTAATAAAAAAGTGGAGTTTAATTTGGTAAGATTGTGTTTGCAAAATTGTCGTTATTGGAGGTTAGCAGAATCTTAGAAGATGCTTTATTCAAATTATTAACATTAATTAATAATTGGAAAACTTTTTGGGGAAAACCTGGTCTGATGCGGAGAGATGGCATCCATCCCTCTTTGGATGGAGCAGCTCTTCCTTCTAGGAACATGGCCAGTTTTATTAGTCCTCCATGACAACCCAGGGTCCAGACCAGGAAGCAGAGTCGTAGTTTAACCCACCCATCTGCAGCTTCTGTACTGTTACCCACCCACTACCCCATAGAGACAGTGCCCTGCCCATGGCCAAAATCACACAGATTAAATATCAGGCTTAATAAAGCAAATCATGGAAATCTCATAAATATTAGAACAAATTCAACTGAGCAGAAAACTAGAAAAATTAAATGTGGGTTGTTGAACATTAGATCCATTTTTTTCTAAGACTTTGTTAGTTAATGACTTGATTTGTGATAATCAGATCTCTTTGCTCTCTCTCACAGAATCCTGGCTGCAGCAAGAGGACTAAGCTAGCTTAAACGAGTCGACTCCTTCAAATTATCTAAATCATCATATTGCTCGAAGTACAGGGAGAGGAGGAGGAGTAGCAACTATTTTTCATTCGGACTTATTAATCAGTCCCTTACCAATTAATAGCTACAGTTCGTTCGAACATCTTATTCTTAGTTTTCCTAATCCAGACTGCAAAACTGTAAAACCACTCTTGTTTGTAGTTTTATATCGTCCACCAGGCCCTTACTCTGAGTTTTTGGATCAGATCTCTGATTTTTTTTATCTGATTTGGTGCTAAATACTGATAAGGTCATTGCAGTGGGGGATTTTAATATTCATGTGGACATTGAAAATGATAGCCTCAATGTAGCCTTTAATAATATCTTAGACTCAGTTGGTTTTACTCAAAGAATACATAGCTCCACCCACTCTTGCCATCATACATTAGACCTTGTGCTGACTTATGGCATAGAGTGTGAGGAAATAACAATCTTTCCACATAATCCAGTCCTCTCGGACCACTTTCTGATAACCTTTGAGTTTTTTATAACTGAGTTCTCGATACATGAAAGTAAATTTCACTATAGTTGGTCTCTATCTGACAACGCAGTTGCATCTTTTAAATCAACTGTTCCGTCTTTACTGTCCTCAGCATCTCAGAGGCATGTAGCAGAGGGCAATATTTTCAGTTCTAGCCCCTCACAAATTGATGCCTTAGTTCATCATGTTAATTCCTCTTTACGCGTGGCATTAGATGATGTTGCCCCTTTAAAAAAGAAGGTAATTAGGGACAGGAAGTTGGCTCCCTGGTTTAATTCTCATTTACGAGCCTTAAAACAAAACTCTAGGAAATTGGAGAGAACATGGTGCTCTACGCACCATGAGGAGGCCTACCTATCCTGGAAAAATAGTCTTGTGCTTCATAAAAATAATCTTCGACAAACTAGAACTGCTTATTTCTCAGCATTAATTGAGGAGAATAAGCATAATCCTAAATCTCTTTTCAGTACAGTTGCTAAACTTACACAGAATCATAGCTCTGAGCCATCTATTCCCTTAGCCCTCAGCAGCAATGACTTCATGGGATTTTTTACAAGTAAAATTAATTCTATTAGAAACAAAATCTTTAGCATCCTCCCTAAAGCGATTTCTTCTTCCGCCGTAAGTGAGGCAGCATCAGAGGTGACTGTAGAACCTCATCTGTGCTTGAACCGTTTTGATCCAGTTGAGCTTTCAGAGTTATCAAAAATATTAGCTTCATCTAAACCTTCAACTTGCATTTTGGATCCAATCCCAACCAAATTATTTAAAGAAGCATTTCCTTTGGTTACTGCCCCCATTCTAGATATAATCAATCTATCCTTAGTAAATGGATATGTACCACAGGATTTTAAGGTTGCTGTAATCAAACCTTCACTTAAGAAGCCTTCTCTGGATCTAGATGACCCAATGAATTATATACCAATATCTAACCTTCCATTTTTATCCAAAGTCCTACTGTCATGACCGGCCTCCCTGACTGTGTCGCTCCTGCCTTAATTAGTCCTATTGTTCTCACCTGCCCCTTGTTAATATGCCCATGTGCTCCCTGATTTTCCTGCGTATTTATACCTCCCTCCTTGTACCAGTCTTCGTCAGATCATTGTTTGTAGTCACCGTTGTTTTGTTCCTGTCGTTCCCATTCCACCATTAAAACCATTTTTATTTTTCATCCCTGCCTGCTCTCCTGCCTCCTGAACTCTGCACCACACATGGTCCATCACCTCCACTCCGCTCAATATGACACCTGGAGAAAATAGTGGCCATCCAAGTATGTGAGCATTTAAACACTAATGCTCTGTTTGAGGAATTTCAGTCTGGTTTTAGAGAGTATCACAGCACTGAAACCACGTTAGTGAAAGTTACAAATGATATTCTCATGGCCTCAGATAAGAATATTGTGTCTGTTCTAGTCTTGTTAGATCTCAGTGCTGCCTTTGACACAGTTGATCACAATGTTCTTTTAGAAAGACTTGAACATGTTGTAGGGATCAAAGGAACAGCGCTAGGCTGGTTTAAATCCTACCTGTCTGACAGATTTCATTTTGCAAATGTACATGACAAATCATCTTCATACTCCATGGTTACTTGTGGAGTACCACAGGGTTCAGTGCTTGGACCAATTCTTTTTACTATGTATATGCTCCCAATTGGTAAAATCATTAGACAGCATGGGATAAACTTCCACTGTTATGCTGACGATACTCAGTTATATTTATCCATTAACCCTGATGAACCTAATCGGTTGGGTAGATTACAGGCTTGTCTTGAGGACATAAAAAATTGGATGACTCTAAACATTTTGCTTTTAAATCAAGACAAGATGGAAGTTCTCATCTTTGGACCAGAAATCCAGAAAAGGAAATTGCTTAGTCAATCACCTGACCTGAATGGCATTACATTAATCTCCGAGAACAAAGTAAGGAACCTTGGTGTTATCTTTGACCAGGACATGTCATTCAAATCCCAGGTTAAACAGGTTTGCCGGATTTCCTTTTTCTACCTTTGGAATATTGCTAAGATTAGAAGCATCCTTTCCAGGAGTGATGCTGAAAAACTAGTTCATGCATTTATTACATCAAGACTGGATTACTGTAATTCATTACTCTCAGGAAGTCCACAGAATGTAGTTAAAAGTCTTCATCTTGTCCAAAATGCTGCAGCTAGAGTTCTGATGAGAATTAAAGAGAGAGAGAGATCTTATATCTCCTGTCTTAGGTTCCCTGCATTGGCTACCTGTTAAATTCAGAATAGATTTTAAGATCCTTCTTCTCACAAATAAAGCTCTTAATAATCAAGCTCCATCATACATCAGTGATCTTATTGTTCCATACGTTCCTAACCGAGCAATTCGCTCTCAGACTGCAGGTATACTGGTGGTTCCCAGAATATCTAAAATTAGGATGGGAGGCAGATCTTTTAGTTATCAGGCTCCTCTCCTGTGGAACCAGCTCCCAGCCTTAGTCCGTGAGGCAGACACCTTGTCTACTTTTAAGACTAGGCTTAAAACATTTTTATTTGATAGGGCCTATGGTTAAAATCTTATGTTAGCCTAAATCTGGACAAGTGGGGGAGTAGAGGGAGGTGGAGTGTACAGTCGGTAAAGACGTCTCTCCCTTGCCCTGCCTCCAACATGCCTCCATCTAAATAGGATAGATTATCCAGTGTTATCTCTGTAATTATGCTGCTATAGGCTTAGACTGCTGGAGGATACACTGACCACTTTTCACACTCTACTACTTTCTTCTACAATCTGCTCTTTAAAGGTATTATTTTCTGCAATTTCAGCTGTTAACTTTATTTTCTCTCTAAGTGTTTTTCTCCCCAGAAGAAGCTACAATGATGTTCTGCTGAGCTGTGGTGGCCTCGTGGAAGGGGCTATCGTCTAGCACACTGCTGCTAACCACTTAAACATTCTCCCTCTCCTGATAACTTTTTGCTTTCCTTGATGTCGGATGTGCTACTGCTAGTTTACCCGTTTAATTATAGATCCATAGGATAAATACAATAAAGTTCATCACTCACCAAATAGAATATTTACTAAGAAATCACTATATAACTATAGACACATTACATTGTCTTTGTCTGTGTGTGCGTGCGTGCGTGCGTGCGTGTGTGTGTGTGTGTGTGTATGTGTGTGCCTGCTCTGTCTTCTCGATCCCCAGTGAGTCGTGGAGGATGGCTGCTTATACTGAGCCACGATTCTCTGGAGGTTTCTTCCTGTTAAAAGGGAGTTTTCCTCTCCACTGTCGCTTTATGCTTGCTTAGTATGAGGTAAAGTATGCTGTAAAGTCACTGACACTAGTCAGTGACTTGATGCAATTTGCTGGGTTCCTTAAATAGGAAACATTATTTCTGATTGGCTTAATGAACTGACCTGAATTGGAATGTTTATTATGTGAAGTGCCTTGAGACGACTTGAAATCAGCCAAATATGCTATTTTTCCATGGGAGACACAAAAATGTGTTTTTGAGATTTCTGACACAAGTAGCGTGAGATCCAAGTTGTTAAAAGGTGTGAAGTTCCAATAATTCAACTTTAAAACTTACTTGAATAGATTTGTATGTGTTTGGCAAAATCCTTCTTGCTCATGGACAACAGTTGAAAACTAGCTCCAGAGCTAATACTGGTATATTTACATACATGTCCATTAATGTGTACTGTCCCTCTTACATAAACTTATACATTTAAAACAAGACCAACCAGAGGTTGAAATGAAAGTAAATGAAAGAATACTCTTTCCTATGTAATTATATATTTTTATGATGTTTTGCTGTCTCCTCCCCTTCGGGATGGCTGATCGGTCTCCAACTGTCCAAAAAACACAAATGGCAGTCTATGAGCGGATTTCTGATCCTGTTTGATATGTGACATAGATTTAACATGTGATGTCCGTGAAATGCAGAGACACAGTTTGATGCCAAGAAAGCGCTTATTTTCGACAGGCGGCGAAAGTTATTTTAGGTTTCAGGTGAAAAGACACAGTGGACTACAAATGCTCGTCTCACCAAATTGACATCATTGAACCAGACAGAGAAAAGAAGAAACATGGCTGTAAGTTTAGCGAGCTTTGAAACCTTTCTGGAAGAAAGACTGAGCATTAAGCGTTGAGAGAACCCGTAAAAATCTGGCCATGTGATAAAGCAGCAGCTACGCTGGTGGAGAAGAGATTCTGCCATGTATGCGACTCGTCATAATGTATGCGTCATGTATGCGACTTGTCATAATGTATGCGACTTGCGATTTGTAGTCATTTTAATTACGAATTTTTACAAGTAAAAAAATCTCAAAGTACGTGACAGACATAGTTAACACATGCAATTATTTTTCATATAAATTGAAATGTTTAACATACTGTAGGTGAGATTCTGGGATGTAAGGCAAAGCGGATTAGAAAATAGCTTCTATAATCCTGTTCACTTGCATTAAAGATTCAAGATAATTTATACTCATTGCACAGGCGTACAACTAAATTTACTTTGCTCTTACTGAAGACAGTTTCCGTAAGGAGGTAGTAAAATATGTGTAAAATAAAATAACAAAGCCAAAATAGATGTCACACACATGCTCTCTCTCTCTCACACACACACACCTTTCACACACACACACAGCCAGGTTAAGGTGCAAAAATGTAGAAATATAATATAAACTTGGTAATAAGACGAATCTAAACACAAACTGAAATATAAAGTAAACATAATATAAACGTAAGCAGTCACATGTTGAGGTATCAGGATGAACTAGCTTAATGTAAAGGTGCTGTAGTGCTGTGTTTCCCAACCCTGAGGACCAACTGTCCTACAAGTTTTCCATGTCTCTGCTTCAGCACACCTGATTTGCATTGGCTCCTCAGGAGGACATCAAGTGCTGCAGATACCGGTTAATCACTCATGCATTTAAGTCAGGTGTGTGGCAGCAGAGACACACCAGTGTTTGAAAGGGCAACATGGAAAACATGCAGGACAGCGGTCCCTGAGGACCAGGGCTGGGAACAGCCTGGTGGTGCAAGTGTTTATTGCCCTGTATTGTTTACCAGATGGAAGAAGTTTGAAGAGGTGGCTAGCAGGGTGGGTCGAATCCTTTAGGGTGTTTGTGATTTTTCAAAGGCAGAGAGTGGTGAAGATGTCTTCCAGGGCAGGCAGGTGTGTGCTATTTTCTCTGCAGTTTTGATTACTCTCTGCAGGGCCTTCCTGTCAGCTGCAGAGCTGCTGCAGGATGCTGTTGGTCAGGATGATCTCTGTGGAGCAGTGATAAAACCACACCAGCAGTTTTTGTGGCAGGTTGATCTTCCTGAGAGCTCTTAGGATCTATAGCCATTGTTGTGCCTTCTTCATCAGACATTGGGGGTTGTGTGTCCGTGAGGTCCTCTGATAGGTTTGTGCTCAGGAACTGCATTCATTATTTCTTTGTTATATAATAAAAAACAATTCCACACTGTTCTGTTTGAAATGGAGCTGGCGGGAAGTGCAAACACATTCTGCCCCACCCCATTAATTTATACGTTGATTGCTTCAAACCTGATCTTTCATATTATTTACTTATGGTCAAAAGCAAACTCAGGCAACATTACTTTTGGCCACAAAATATAAAGGGCCTCATAAACTTACAACATGGGTTCTATGTCCTACTGTGTGATGATAAATATGTTTCATAAAAAGGTACAATCTTAAATCTTATCCTGGTGAAACTCAAACAAAAACAGTGTTAGTAAATGTTTTGACAAGATTCAGATGTTTTTAGGTATGTGTCCATGTTCGAAACTCTTATTGTGAAGTACTGAAGGAAGTTCTTTTTTTTTATGTGAACATTGCTAAAGACATAGACTCATATTCAATTAAATAACGAGTTTTTATGCTTCATTTATTAAAAATACACCAATAACTCTTGGTTAAAAATAAAATACAAACAAAACCAATGCAGTTGGTTCCAGGAGCACATTGGGATTGACACAGCATTCAACATCTCAGTTTTGGTCCTGACATTTGAAGTTTGATTTAACAGGTAGGCCAGGTCTAAAATAAACATGGGACATGTGATTTGCCCTGAGCCCAAAAACAACTGAATCTTCCCCTGCTCCAAGACGCAAAGGTGGATTGTTTTTTTTTTCCTTCAACCTGGACCAGAACAAAATTAAAATCCATTATTATTTTTCATTACTGGTGTGCCACCTTGCGTAAATGAAACAATTTCAGTCTCTTTTACCAAAAAGCAGAAATGATCCTGTTATTTAGCCTAAACGTTCCCGCGGGTGCACCAGGGAGGACTATTACACCATAATGGTTTTTCCTCGGGCTTAAGAACACAATTACCTCCAAATTGCATGAAACAAAGACAGCATAATCTCTTTCACAGATGCGTTTTGAACGCCTACTTACAGCGTCTCCGTGCTGGCTGGAAACCTCGGGAGAGTCTCTATGTCCGCGCAGGAGATGGTGAGAGTCTCCCACTCTGAGCACTTGCACACCGCGGGGCAGGAGTCAGCCTCCGAGCCGGAGCCGCTGATGGGGAGGGAGGCGAGTGCAATCAGCGCGCATGTTATCACCTGCATGCCTGGAGTACACAGAAACCGAGCCGAGATGTTGGAAGTGTAATCCTGCTGTGGAGTCCCAGTGATCAGCTCAGGGGCCAAAGTGGCGCAGGTTGGATGCTGAGGGGCGGACAGCCGCTCTGAGGTGGGTTTGGTTGGAGGTGGTCTTCAGCCTGAAGAGAGGGTGGATTCCAGGCAATTTTAGAAAAGTTCATCCCACCTCTTTTTGAGTTGTTTCCAGATAAATTATATTTTGCTTAAGTGTCTCTTATTAATATTTCATTCAGAAAATATTGATTTAATCAACTTTAATGGTAAAAACATTTTAGTAACTTCGTTTGGTAAACCAGCCCAACGCTGAACTCCGAACCAGACCAACGGCTGGGTTGATTTTATTGAGAATTCCAAGCAAAAAATGTGTTTAAACAGCTAAACAGGCCTGCTGTTAGTAGCCTTACCCTAACTATAGCCCGGGCTGCAATGGCAAACCCAGTGGTTTAATTAAAACAGTAGGCTAATGTATTTGAAAAACAAAACTAATTTTATTTGAAAAATGTGATCTAGAAAATCAGCTTATACGTTTTCAGAAAAATACGTTATAGTTTAACAATATAATAATTGTACACTAACATAATAATGGTACCAATTTTATAAACGGCCCCTTTTATTAACTTTACTTAAACTATTATTAATATTAATAAAAAGCAGTAATTTTAAGAAATTAATTACTATGCAGACACCTTCTCCGGCCCTTTGTCCTATGACTTAAGGAAATTTAACAACGTTAATAAAGGGATCCTTTGTTTATTAATGCTTTATAATGTATTATGTATCGTTAATAAACGGACCCTCATTGTAAAGTGTTACCATAATATTAAAAACATAACTTAAAAAATTACGAAAAACTCAATAATTTTAAAAAGAGTTGAGTCCGGACAGGAGCTAGATTGGCTTAATATCATTAAAAAATAAAATAAGCTACATTATCAATTTTGCCCAACTTATTCAGTCTTTTTTCAGAATAAAACAAATGTGTTTTTTTTCGGCCCAAAAGGAAATGGTTTGCACTTCTAAGTAGAAGACACTTGCAGTGAAGTAAAATAGTTAAATTTTAACATAGAAAGAAAAATAACAAAACAAAAATAAAGTTATAATAATAATACTAAAAATGATTATACATTTCTTTCCTGAAGAGCGGCGTTAGTGGCGCTTAAGCATACTTCTGGACAATGTAGTTCACAAATAGCAAGTTCCCTATGATCCATGGTGAGGAGCCTACATTTCCCAGAGTTCCTTGCGGCAGTGGATGAGATCCGTTGTTATGCTGCTCAGGCGCGGCTAGTTTGAGTTGCCATAGCAGTGATGCAGAGGACTCTTTTTGTTATTAGTTTCACAGCAAACCCTCTGGGCGGCTTGGATAATGTTCTTCCATAGAATTCGTTTATCATCTCTTTTTACTTTGTGGTTTTTAAGAATATCTGGAGGTTAAACCAGCTGGTCAGCGTTTGGTTAGCTAGTTAGCTACTTCACTAGAGTTTGTTGTTAGCCAACAGGAGCATCACTCCTGACAACAATGCTCCTGACTACGGTGTGCTGGGCTGAAAATATTATAAGCAGATGTTTCGGGTTGTTGAAGTTACAATGACACCGCTGCAGTTTACTTCTGTGATGTCCAACATTACAGAAAAAGATAACGACCATTCCTGTTCGTTGGTTAGTCTGATTAGAAGCAACAGTGTTTCATAATTGCACCATTAGCGCTTTCAGACAGTGTGTGCCTTAATCTGGGCTCGTGTCAAACTATGGAGACATCCAGCGACTCGGATTCATACGAGAGGACACGAGAACACAGGCCTCGGGGACGGGAGTCCCATCGCAGAGCTGGCCGAGACAGAGGCAGAGCTGCTGGGGGTAGAGAGGAGGGACGAGCCGCTGACATCTCCAACAAGATCAGCACTCTAGCGAACACCTTACAGGTACTCTGCTACAGGACCCGAAGCATGATTATTATGCACACGTGTGTGTTTATTTATCTTTGCGTGTCAGGACACCAGCAGGAACTTAACCAAGGTGGACAGAATGTTGGGTCAGTACAGGGAGCATGCAGATGATCAGGCTGAAGCCATGGCACTGGTAAGACTCATGGTTCAAATGATCTACGTGATTATTGTAATTACACAGTTTTACACATTTATAATTCTGTTTTTGTCATGTAGAAGTTAACTTCTTTTCTAAACACAAAAACGTGAATTTCATAAATACAAAATTCCTGATTTTAAGTTTAATATGAAGGAAATGACTGCATTTAAAAATCAGAGATTCCAGAGTGAACAAAACCCAAAATAGGTAATATATTGGTTAGCTGATATACCTCTTTAGCAAAGCCAATTTAAAGTCAGGCACATCCACGGGCGGCCTAGTGTTGCTGCAGAAATTTGTGACGTTTTAGCATGAAAACAGGGAGCCTCTCCCCCTTTCCAGTCAGCTCTTGGGTCCCCGGAAGAATGATAAAATGAATGGAAGTGAATGTGGCTTAAAGAGATATTTTCTAATCTAATCTGCTTTGCCTAAGACCCTGGATCTGGATATGTTATACTATGGATATGTTGTAATTCCATTTAAATGAAAGGGACTGATGTGTGTTTTGACTGTGTCAGTCACGTACTTTGAGATTTACCGGTTTGTAAAAGTTCGTAGTTAGCATGACTACAAATATGTCACTTAAGTGACGTCACCGCAGAATCTCCTCTCCCCTAGCGTAGCTGCTACTTACCACATGGCCAGATTTATGGTGGTTCTTTCCTCCTGAAGGAGGGATTTGAAGTTTGCTGAACTTAAAGCCATGTTTCCTCGGCTCTTCTTTGTGTCTGGTTCGACGACGTCACTTTGGTGATGCACATTTGTAGTCCTGGACGTATTTTCACACAAAACCTAAAATAATGATCCCCCACCGTTCAAAAATAAGCATCTTCTTAGTATCAAAATGCATCTTTAAAATTCACGGACATTAAGACCTAGTCCACACGTAGCCGTTAAAAAAAAAAAAAGAATATCCGCCCCTCCAAAAACTTGCATCCACACCACATCGTTTTAAAAAAACTCTGTCCACACGTACCCGGATAAATACGTTGTTAAGGACATGCCAGACCTGTAGGCGGCAGTACTTCTCCCGTTCTTAACCTCGTCCTTCGTCTGTGGTCTTCCGCAAGGAGCAGTAATTCCTCTTGCAAAAACAAACAAGCAAAAAGCGCTTGGACAATTGATAAAGCGAGCGCAGCTCTGAGGGCATCCATGCTGTCGGCTAGTGTAAACACAGGTCGCACACGTGATGTCAGCATTTTTTGTCGCGGAAAGTGACGTTGCGGACCTTAAAACTCCGGTTTTGTCCGTCCACACGCAGACACCCAAAACGGAGAAAACGCAGATCTTCACTTTGGCCGGAGTTTTTAAAAAGATCCGTTTTCGTGTGAAAAAACTCCGTTTTCGTGTGGATGACAGGCCAAAACGTAGAAAAATATCTACGTTTTGGCAGATCCCCGGCTACGTGTGGACAGGGCCTGAATATAAAATCCACGGAACATAACAAGCGGGATTAGAAAATAGTGTATTTAGCCCCGTTGACATGCATTCATTTTTTCCATTCTTCCCGGGATTCATGCTCCGGAAGTAGATGGGCGTGGCTCCCGATGAGGTGGAAAACGTCTAGACATGAAAATCAGCCCAATAATCAGCAGCGCATATCGGCCGTCAGCTGACCACACCCTCTATATCAGCATCAGCAAAATAAAACTACTGGTCAACCTCTAATCAAAAACATTACTGTTGTTGACAACATTCTTACTTTCAAATGTTTAGCTAATTCTCCTCAATAGACAGTTTTTAGTAGTTGTGATAAACATCTTTTAATGTTCATTGATGATTATCAAGTCACGAGGAACAATTATTAAATTCTTAGGCTGTGCTGATGTTTAAAATCACTTGATTCTGTTTTATTATAGATGCTTGAAAACCTGAACTTAGTCATTTTGCTTATTTCTAAATTGCTCATCAACCCCTGCAAGCTGAACTTTGAAACGGTGCAGTCGCTATCTCCTTTATCGGATACAAAAACATATTTTACCGTACTTTATTAATGCAGATTCCTAAAATTTCAAACTGCTAACTCACTTCAATCCAGCAGCGAACGCCAGGATTACAGTTGCTAACGGTAACGCTCCTCTTTTTAGCAGGCTTCTGCTTGTGTTCAGTACCATTAAATACCATTAGGAACTGCAAATCCCAGAATGCACTGGAATGATCTGTACTGCCTCAGCGGCTGGTTTGGTTTAACAACAGCAAACGTACACGTTTTTACTTTTACATAGAGGAGTGAGTTTGATGCTGACGGTGGAACAGCTGATGTTATTTGTCGGCCATGTGGGATTGTTTCTGCATCAGCTCAGGGAGAACCTAGAGGAGTCCATCAGTCAGCTGCAGACACAGAGGTTGAGCAGAGCCAATGTGGCCCACGGCTCCTCGGCTTCCACCCTTCACACCAGTGACTTGGAGGCCCGCTCAGAATCAGGTACACAGTATAAACCAGGCAGTAGAAGTACAGGCTCAGCGTCATTTCTAAAGACTGTTTTGTTTGGGGATTTCAGAAGGCCAGCGCTTCTATCCAACCTCTCCACTCAGAGACTACAGCAGGAGGAGGTCTCGCTCTGCCAACGTTCGCTTTAAAGATCCCAGCCTGGCAGGGCAGGACGTAAAAGGACCGGACGTAAGAGAACCAGGATCTTCTGACTCTGTGTAGTTCCATGATGCTCCACAAGAGGGCAGAATGAGCCAGCAATATCTGCTGAATAAGAGCAGCTTTTTGCTGAATTAAAATCGATTTTTTAAATTCAAAACCATGTTAAGTTTCCCATAATTAAAATGTTGTGATGCTGCTGATGGCTGCAGAAGATTTGTGGCTCTTTTCCATAGATTCACACCTTCCACCAAACCCTGCGGGATCTGCACTGTGGTCAGCAGAGGCTCTCAGACGACCTGGACAGAGAAATCCTCAGGAGAAACCGGTATCTGCTCCTCTTCTTTGTGCATGTCACAGCTAATGACCCACAGCTGACTATACCACTCCCATTTAGCAAGTTTGAAAAGTCTCTAATGTTTTTTTATCATCACTTAGAAAAATGTTCTTCCCGTTTCTTTCTTCCCAGATCTAATAATGCTCTAACTTTCATCCACAACAACAGAATTTATTCTCATTCACACCAGACATCTGTAATGAAAGCTTTGTTATTACAGGCTCTTTTAAAACCCATTCTGCCTTTTAGGATGGCTAACCAACGTGTGATGCCGTAAGAGACTGATCTTTTGCTGTTCATGTAAAGAAAAGACTTACTGACTAATTGAATTAAAACGGGGATTTTAAATGTTTTTGCTGGCTCACTAAACCACTATCTCTATTTAAAGTGTGTCCTTTGATTTCATATTTGTGTGGAGTGCTGATCATCTTTAGCTTTGGATTTATCTTTGCCAAACAATGAAAAAGTAACTGGGAACGTGAGGAGAAGCAGCAAAATCCAGGCGCCCGCAGATCGTCCTCCACTCTCCGGGTTAGGATTTGACCTTTTCCGCTTATTAACAGCCCCCTTCATTGCTGCTGACCAGAACAAATCAATCCACTGTTGTATTTCAGCATCTGATGCTGAATAATTACTTTTTTAGCTGCATCACATTAAGCCTTTACAATCATATCGATCTCGTCCAAGGAATAAAGAATCCCTGGAACCTGCCTGAGTCTCAGATGAGTGGGTTTTCACTTGGCTGGGTTTGTCTGTTGTGTTCTGCAGGTCCGATATCGACACCAGGCAGGCCATGGAGAGCCTCGCGGATCACCTGACAGCTTCCCAAAGACAGGAATCAGTGAGTTGTTGCTGCAGGTTTCGCTGCCAATACCAAGTTCGGGAATCTCAAATAAACTAATATTCATGTAAAGGTCAATACGTCTGCAGTGGTCTCTAGTAGGAATAAATGTCTTGTAAGTCGTTCTCTGGGGAAACAAAGCTCTTGTGCCACAACAAAGTTGAGCTTCAGAATGCTGGATTTGAAGTCTTATTTTGTGATGTTTGGACATCTTGCCTCTGATTGGCTAAAAGCAACGAGACTACCACTGACTCCATTCATTCTGCAACGCTGATGTTTTATCTCCACAAATAACACAACCCTGAAGGAGTTCTGCTGTGTGGTGGAGTTGCTACTGCTAATGTTAGCTTTTACAAGTGGAGGCTCGTCCATAGGGGACGCTAGGGTGCCGCCCCACCACTCTCACAGGAAGAAGATAGGAATCACAGAATATTTAATAAAAAAAACTAAATCTATCATTCAGACTATAGGTCAATCTGCTCTCGGTGAACCTGCAGGAAAAGTATTTTTATCTCAGTAGAAGTAACGGCTAAATCAGTACTTTTATAACATTAAAGGTGTGGAACACTGAAAACCCTTTTTTAATGATTATTCTGACAATAATGGGTCACTGAAATTTTCATGCAGGCAGAACACGAAAATAGTCTCCTACACCTATCTCCTGCATTAGCTTCTGATAAAAAAAAATAGATGCTGAAACTCTAGGATTTGAAAACCCTGACAGATCTACGTCACACTGTCACTTAACTCATACACTGCCAGCCATTTCCTGATCAGAAAAGCCGCTATGATGATGTCGACGCCAAAACAAAACAAAGAGGAGACTCGCCTTTTACATCAGGAAGAATCCGCTCGTTTCGAGTGTTATCCGTTCTTTCATAATCCGTTGTCGAATTGTGATCGGCAGATGCTTTTCCGGTTCGTGCCTCACTTTTTTTACAGCAGCGGCCCAAAACGATCTCCTAACATGGATTTTCTGCGTATGAAGTGTGACGTACGCGGATGAAGATCAGCTTTAGAGTTGGGATGTTTGTTGTCACGGTGCGGGGGCTCGTTCCGATTCCCACACAGTAAAAAAAACTGCAAATGACGACTTTAGTCATCACTGGCAGTGAATGAGTCAACATTCATGGACTCACCCATCTTGACTCATGACGGGGAAGGCTGTTGTTTGTTTAGGGTCCAGGAAACAGCAGAGAACGTCTCAACTAGCAGAAGCTAATTGTTAGCATTAGCAACTCCACCACACAGCAGAACTCCTCCAGGCTTGTGTTATTTGTGGAGATAAAAAAACGTTGCAGAGTGAGCGAGTCAGTGTTAGTCACGTTCTGTTATTCAACCCAGGCAAGATGTCCAAATATTAAGAAATAAGACTGAAAATCCTGTCGTGTTCTGACATTTTCTTGACATTTTCACTTGAAAGTTGCTCGTCTGGAAGCAGCCAGCGAGACGCCCGGCGTGACTTGTAAATTAACGAGGGACGGCTTTTAAATTTGATGGCAAGCCCTTCCCGCTTTTCTTAATATCTAATCTAAAATGAGTATTTTGTGGAAGTAAAATAAAAGTCTGATTATTGCACAAATTTTTTGGCAAACTTGTTCTACTGGAAATACACGGAATGGATTAATTGCTCAGGTTGCAGCACGGATTCCCGTTTCTGATCTCAGCAGCTGCAGGTGGTTTCTTCTAGGTCATACAGACCTGGTTTCAGAAAAACATCCTCAGTTAGTGTTCTGGGTGACTGTGCACAGTCCTATCTGTGTTAACAGCTCGTTAGCGTAGATTAAATGCCGTTCATTTATAAACACATGAAGAACACAGGCTTCCAAACTCTGGACATCTCCTGTGATTTAGTTTCAAATATGTCCCTCAACAGTTTCAACTGATTGTCTCATTCAATAATAAAACATGATCCGGAAGTCTCTCTTTCTGCTCTGAGTTGCTCAGCCGTCAGACCCGCGCATCAGCCGGTCCAGAGGCAGGGAAAAGGGTTAAACCTCCAACCTTGTTTGAGCGTTGTGTCTGTACAGGTGCTGGCCAGTAAATTAGAATATCATCAAAAGGTTGAAAATATTTCAGTAATTCCATTCAAAACGTGAAACTTGTACATTATATTCATGCAATGCACACAGACCAATGTATTTCCGATGTTTATTACGTTTAATTTTGATATTTATAGGTGACAACCAATGAAAACATCAAATCTGGTATCTCAGAAAATTAGAATATTCTAAAGGCCAATGAAAAAATGTTTGTTTCTCTAATGTTGGCCAACTGAAAAGAATGAACATGAAAAGAATGTGCATGTATAGCACTCAATACTTAGTCGGGGCTCCTTTTGCCTCAATAACTGCAGTAATGCGGCGTGGCATGGACTCGATCAGTCTGTGGCACTGCTCAGGTGTTATGAGAGCCCAGGTTGCTCTGATAGTCGTCTTCAGCTCCTCTGCATTGTTGGGTCTAGCGTATTGCATCCTCCGCTTCACAATACCCCATAGATTTTCTATGGGGTTAAGGTCAGGCGAGTTTGCTGGCCAATCAAGGACAGGGATACCATGGTCCTTGAACCAGGTGCTGGTGGTTTTGGCACTGTGTGCAGGTGCCAAGTCCTGTTGAAAGGTGAAGTCTGCATCCCCATAAAGTTGGTCAGCAGCAGGAAGCATGAAGTGCTCTAAAACTTCCTGGTAGACGGCTGCATTGACCCTGGACCTCAGGAAACAGAGTGGGCCAACACCGGCAGATGACATGGCACCCCACACCATCACTGACGGTGGAAACTTTACACTGGACCTCATGCAACGTGGATTCTGTGCTTCTCCGCTCTTCCTCCAGACTCTGGGTCCTTGATTTCCAAAGGAAATGCAGAACTTGCTTTCATCAGAAAACATAACTTTGGACCACTCAGCATCAGTCCAGTCCTTTTTGTCCTTGGCCCAGGCGAGACGCTTCTTGCGCTGTTTCTTGTTCAAGAGTGGCTTGACACACGGAATGCGACACCTGAATCCCATGTCTTTCATGAGTCTCCTCGTGGTGGTTCTTGAAGCGCTGACTTCAGCTGCAGTCCACTCTTTGTGGATCTCCCCCACATTTTTGAATGGGTTTGTCGTCACAATTCTCTGCAGGGTGCGGTTATCCCTAGAGCTTGTACACTTTTTTCTACCACATTTTTTCCATCCCTTCGCCTGTCTGTTAATGTGCTTGGACACAGAGCTCTGCGAACAGCCAGCTTCTTTAGCAATCACCTTTTGTGTCTTGCCCTCCTTGTGCAAGGTGTCAATGATTGTCTTTTGGACAGCTGTTAAGTCAGAAGTCTTCCCCATGATTGTGGTGCCTTCAAAACAAGACTGAGGGACCTTTTAAAGGCCTTTGCAGGTGTTTTGAGTAAATCAGCTGATTAGAGTGGCAGCAGGTGTCTTCTATATTCAGCCTTTTCAGAATATTCTAATTTTTTGAGATACCAAATTTGGAGTTTTCATTAGTTGTCACTTATGAATATCTAATTTAAATGTAATGAACATTGGAAATACATTGGTCTGTGTGCATTGCATGAATATAATGTACAAGTTTCACGTTTTGAATGGAATTACTGAAATATTTTCAACCTTTTGATGATATTCTAATTTACTGGCCAGCACCTGTATATGGAGTAAAAATATGGAATAAATACTGAAATCTAGAATGCAAAAACAATATTTACTTTAAAAAACCTGATTAAAAATGAAATGCTAAACTTATATAATTCTGTTACATAAACGAGGGAGGAGAGGTAAGGGGAAGAAAAAGTATATATATGTGTGTGTGTGTGTGTGTGTGTGTGTGTGTGTGTGTGTGTGTGTGTGTGTGTGTGTGTATATGTTTGCATATATTCTTGTTTTTAAAATTGAAATTGTTAGCCAACCAGTCCAGAAATCATTGTGTTCAAAGGTAATTTAGAATTATTCTGTTGTTTCCTTTGTGTTAATGTTATTTTAGTTAAAAGGGGCAAAAAACAAACAAACATGTTTTTCTTCTTTCTGTCCCCTTTTCATTTTATTTTTTAGTAATTTAGTTTTATATCTTCATTTTAATGTGAGTAAAAGAAAATAAAGTTGAAGAAAAAAATGTCAACAAAAACTGCAGCAAATCATAATTTTACCTGCAGTTATTGAAGCCAAACTTAACTCTCAGGAGTAAAAACACCCATGAAAATGATTACATGAATCAGGAAAGCAGGAAGACATTTTATTTCTGTTTTTACATTTTTTTTACTTCAGTTCAAAATATTTAGAATTTAGAGTTTTCATCACATTTAGCTTGTGTTTAATTTAAAGAGCAAGTCACCCCCTACAAGAAACTTACTCCATTCCCTTCTCAGGTTTGAAAAATGCAACACATGCTGTTGCCTGGCAGATCGAGAGGGCGGAGCCGCTAACAAGTACACACACAGGGTCACAACAACATTGTGACATCATAATGTGCCAGCTAACATCATTAGGCGTGTTTCCACTACAAGAACTTCAGGAACCTCCCGACATGCGCGTGATTCCAACTGACTGGACCATCCAAACAGCCATTTTTTGGGCCGTTTTCAGGAACCTTCTGAGTACCTGCTCTGGAGTAGGTACTCCAAAAGGCCCGGTGAAGTAGCTGAGGGGAACCTAGTCTCTTTCTGGAGTAGTTCTCTTATCCGATGGCACCATCTGGCTGACAAGCATATCACACAAAAAGTCTGTCGCTCAGTTTTTTTAAGATGGCGGCTTCACGTTTTTGTTTATAAATGTGCCTCTGTAGCTAACAAACAGCTAAAACATGTTGTTTTACAAGTATTATTCTCATGTCATGTTGTGTTCTCATATATTTATATTTTAAAAACTTACTTGTCCGTGAAAAGTTCATCAACTCTGCTTCAGCCGAGGTATTCCTTAAATTTGAAGCAAGTAAGCGGTAGTCTAACACTATTGGTTAGTTCTGGTCGGCGCTCAATGTCCTATTGCATGGAGGTCTGCGGGGCAGGGGGCGTGCTTAGCAAAGAAAAAAAGATGTATTGTTTACATCACATCACAGTACATGATGAGTTGATAATTTTTTCGGATTTCTGAAAAACCAAACATAATTTCTGAAAGTAGAAAACTCTAGAAAGATACTTTAACTCGTTTTGACTGGTTTTAACTCAGTAGGAAATGACATCAGCAGTCGTCCAAAACAACCGGCAGCAGAAGAGTAGCTGGTGAAGCAGAATAGAAGCAAAAAAAAAAAAAAAAAAAAAAAAAAAGCACTGATCGCATTTATAATCTAACTCACAACACCGGAAAACGGTGGAATTCCCCCACAGACTTAGTTAGCGGGGCTTGTCTTACAAAACTCAGAGCTGCTTTTGTCCCCTGAATGAATAAAATTATGATTTACTTCAATAAAATAAATGCTGTTAATATTATTAATGTTACTCTGGGCGCTTTTTCGGGCTGATCATCAGTGACATCACTCAACTCCCAAAGCAGTCACGAAATGCTGACGTCTGTGCAAGTTCTGAATGGAGACACAGCAGCTGGGATGACTGGGACATCCTATCTCCTGGTCAAGTTCCCCATCCCAGGAACTACACTGGAGTTCTGGTAATGGAAGCATGTCTAATGTACTTCTTATCCAATAGCGATGGCAGATTTAAATGATAATGCAGTGCTGAGTTTTTACCTGACGACGGCACAACACTGACAGTTTTAGGCAGAATATTTAAATTTGAACTAAGATGCTCTAAAGTGCCAAATTATTGACTACAAGTGTCTACAGCACGATTAGACACTCAGTTATACAGTTCATCAGCAAAATAAATAAATTAAGATTTGGGGTGACTAGCTCTTTAAAGTACCTTCAGCTTGATCCATTTTGAGAATTGTTGTTGCATGTTTGGTAAAATAATCATAACAAAATAATTACTTAAAAGGTTTTGTATTTAATACCATTTAAAAAAAGATTAAATGTTCTTTAAAAGGCCTTCTATAGTTTTTGGAAGTATTTGTTCATTTATGACTGAACAGCTAAAACACTGAAAAACGGACATTGCTGCTTAGGGCAGGGGTCAGGGACCTGTGTGCTCCAAAAGTTACGTTACTGATCCATTCTTTAAAAAAATATATAATCATTCACACAAAGTAGATTTATGTTTCATTATCTGAAAGTTTCGGATCAGTTAATAAACGAAATGTTTTGTTTAGTTGGATATTCAGAATGTCACTATTTTCCTTTTTTATTATATTGATGCACTGAAATACAGAGAAATCAACTAGTGAATACCACACATGCTAACACAGTAAGCATAGCATTTTTAACATTAGCATATTCACACATGGAATATGTCAGTGTGAATAAATCATGTAGCAGTAGCTCTTCTGTACTTTCACTGTGTAAAAGGGCCTAAACGGGTTGAGACCCCTGGTCTAAAGGATAGTATCTATGCAGCTAAAGTTTCATAGTTACCATAATAAAATGGCGCCAATCTGTAAAATTCCACAACAACAAACATCTTTAATGGACCTGATGTCAGTCTCACAATCGTAGTAAGTCCCACCTGGACAACCAGCCGATGGCCCCCTCCAGGAGGCTCTCAGCTCAGCAGAATGCCATGTGTAGCTTCAGTTACCAGTCCTGTAGTATCAGAGGGTGTGTGTTACTGACACTGCTGCTGCACTGTTTATTATTTTAGCAGCACAGATATCTGGCAGGAGTTTTAAAAGGGGAAACATGAGTAAATGTATATAAAAAAATGTTTTTGCGTTTGTGAATAATGTGAAACCGACTGCAGATGTTTATAAAGTAAGTTTATAATTCTTCATGACTTTTACACAGAATCACTTTAAAAATGGCCAAATATCTCTTTAACTAGCAGATCCTCACTTCCCATGGTTACAGAGACAAAAGTGCAGCTCCGGCTGACAGCCAGTGTGTTTAATATTTGTTATCTTCTGTGTGGGGACGTGACGAGATAAAGTTTTAACTGTCCTTTCCAGTCGGATGTGCCGCTTCCTGATTAGTTGTGGTGAATGTGTTACTTCCAGCCAGTCATCAGAGATAATTTTCTGACGCCCATGCCTTCATTCCCTGATGTCTCATTAATCACCTTCCCAACGCCGCTCCCGGCGAGGCTTACGTGATACGAGGTGTCCACACACTGCTTTTGCTGTATCTGCAGGTGTCGTCTCACGTGGAGAGGCGTCTGCAGGAGCTGGAGAGGGACAGAAGACCGGAGCAGCGGGCGGCAGACACTCTGCAGGAGGTGACCTTCTCTCTCACCACTCCTCCTTCACTCGCTCTCAGCAGTAGAAGGTGTTTGCTGGTCTTCCTCACAAATCTGAGTGGAGTCAGTTGTCCGCAAATGGAGAAACGTTTCTAATAAAAGGAACGTCAGCAGCTTTTACCTCTACATATTCAAAGAGTGGAGCAGCACAAAGTGATTTCTGCAGATTGTTGGTGTTCAGACCACTTAATGATGCTGAATTTTCCAGGAACCCAGCAGCAGCACAAGCGGGAGCAGAAAGTTTATTCTTGGAAGGATAATTGCGTTTCTAAATGACAGCTGAATTACTTTGTAATTCCTTTTAAAGGTGTGGTTGACTGCAAGAATATTTAATGTTTCTAATGTCTTACTGTACCGTCTCCTACCCCCATCTCCTGTGTTAACTTCTGTTAGAAAATACACAGTGAAACACTAGGATTTGCGAATCCGCACATATCTATGTCACAATGTGAATTTACACTCATGGCCCTGCCTATCTTGGCTTGTGCCTGCCCCAAGGGAAGCTTTTTTAAAACAAATTTGCAGCGAGGAGAGGTAGATCGACAGGCGGATTGGTTCGGCGTCTGCAGTGATGCGGACGCTGAGCCGATCTGTCGTGGGGAAGAGGGAGCTGAGCCAGAAAGCCAGGCTCTCGATTTACCGGTCGATCTACGTCCCAATCCTCACCTATGGTCATGAGCTTTGGATAATGACCGAAAGAACGAGATCGCGGATACAAGCGGCCGAAATGAGTTTCCTCCGTAGGGTGGCCGGGCTCAGCCTTAGAGATAGGGTGAGGAGCTCGGACATTCGGGAGGGACTCGGAGTAGAACCGCTGCTCCTCCGGATCGAAAGGAGCCAGTTGAGGTGGTTTGGGCATCTGGTCAGGATGCCTCCTGGACGCCTCCCCGGGGAGGTGTTTCAGGCACGTCCTGCCGGCAGAAGGCCCCCAGGTCGACCCAGGACACGTTGGAGAGGTTACATCTCCAATCTGGTCCGGGAACGCCTTGGGGTCCTGCCGGAGGAGCTGGTGGACAAGGCCGGGGAGAGGACGGCCTGGAGCTCCCTAATTGGGATGCTGCCCCCGCGACCCGGACCCGGATAAGCGGAGGAAGACGAAGACGACGACGAAGGAGAGGTAGTGACATTGCAACATGGCTGAACATGTTCTTTTAGCCTATCAGAAGTGAGGCGTGTGCATATAATTAATAATTATGAGCAGTCCTGCTGTTTTCTGCCCACCGCTGCACCAACAAACTTCTGCATCTCACAACAGGAGCGCCATAGCTTTCTGGTTTTCAAATTACTCAAAAGGCACTGTCTCGTCTTCTGCCGCCTACCTGGGTCTGGGTCGCAGGAGTTCCAGACCGTCCTCTCCCCGCCCATCTCCACCAGCTCCTCCAGTAGGACCCCAAGGCCTTCCTGGGCCAGTTCCTGGGTCGACCAGGGGGCCTCTTGCCGGCAGGACATGCCTAAAACACCTCCCTGGGGAGGCGTCCAGGAGGCATCCTAACAAGATGCCCAAACCACCTCAACTGACTCCTCTCGATATGGAGGAGCAACGGCTCGACTCCCAGTCTCCCCCGAATGTCCGAGCTCCTCACCCTATCCCTAAGGCTGAGCAAAAAAGGCAATGATTTACACTAAAGAACACGACACATGTATTGAGTAAATGAGTAAACCCCACCTTTAAGAAATGTCACCTTAATAACAGAATAAGCTTCCGTTCAGGCAGTTAGTGGCTCTAATCAGAAATGTTCAAGTCAATTAGAAGCAATGGTGCATTTGTTAATCAAGTCTTAATGAAATACTTAATGCCATGCAGCTTTATCCTGAAGTGAGAAGTTATGTTTCTTCCATGGTAAAGCTTTAGTAAACCTTTATTAATTCTTGGTGCCAATTTGACCCCAAAGGTAACATTTGTTAGTAATATTTGGAGAGGGTGGGAGGGGTAGACACCCGTCTGTCTGTTTCATCACACAGCGAGCGAGTCTTTAACCTGAGGCTCTAGGGGCACATGCGTCTCTTTGGTCCCTCTGAAGGGGCTCTTTGTAGTTTTGACCCAAAACCATGCATGGAAATAATTTATATCCTTTTTCCCAAAATGGGGTAAAAAAAATAAACAACACATTTTTCCTCTTAACAAATGTTTTATTGTCTGTACTTTATCAGTGAGCCACAAGAGGGTGCTGTGTAGCTGTGAGCAAGCTAAGAATGCTCTGACCCTGCTGCGTAATGACAGCAGCAATCAATTTCATGTTTTGAATTCCTCTTCAGCGTAGTGCCCTAATGGGACACCAGCAGGGCCTGGAGAGGGGGATGATGGGAAATACAGCATTTGTCCAAAAATCAAGAGTAAACAAGCACGATGAAATTAAGAGGAAAATAATATCTTATGCTGCCGAAGAGCATGAGAAGAGGGAGAGCAGAGGGCACAGTTGTTCCCTGCTGATGCCTCTGTGATGTAAATCAAACATAAAGAGTCACTTGGGTTGTTATTGGGAGCAGCAGTAATTCATCACCATGGCCTGAGTGGGATGGGGGCTCTGGTACCGCAGCTCGGCCTACCCTGGAGTGGGCGGCTGCGGACGGGCTTGCCGATATTATCTCCTGGGCCTCTGACATGGCTGCTGATTGGCCCCCCGGGGTGCTCCTCTGCACCACGCTCCGGGAGGACCTTTGGATCTCCTCCATATTCTGTGGGTCTTTGGGGGCAGGTCTGGGGCCCTTCACACTCACTATTGGAGACTCCTGTAGAGAAGCCTTATATACACAAGTGCGTGTACACACACAGGTGCTCACACGGTGCCGTCACACGTATGGACTTGGGTGTTTTTGACACATAACCTAAGGCTGTGGTTGGCACTAAATGCACTATAAATTATTACTGTGTGCTTTTCAGCTAAAGCTGTTACTGTTATACATCTTCATGCTGTTTCCCTTTTCTTTTCCCCTCTTTCTGCAGGTCTAGAAGCAAATTCTTGTACATCCTTTAGTGTTTATTTTTGTGAAATTTTCCCCACCTCTTCCTTTTCTTGCCACCGTTTCGCTTTCATTTCCGTCTGTTGGGATTTAAAACATCCGGAAGCATTTCTAATAAAGTTTTGGAAGGAAAAAATGCACGCTGGTGACCGTACTCCAGTTAGAAGAGTACGGTGGGGTGGAGGGGTGCTTCTGCAATGCCACAACGTATCTTATTCTGCATCCTTTTATTTGTGTTTTTGTAGAGTTTAGGGAGACGGCCTCATGATGAAGAATCCACGACAACCAGACTGCTAAAGAGGGAGAAGTCCAAGGTGAGTGAAATTCCACAAATAAAAAATAAAAATCACAATTATTGAAATGTTTTTCTTGTACAACATCTTTTTTTTTTGCTGATTTTAAAACAGCTGGCTGTAGAAACAACATGTTTCAGTGTTTTGTACAGTGCTATGCCAAAAGAATGTTTCACGTCAGCCTTGGAGACAAAATTTTATCTGAGACAAATCTATTCAAACCAGCCAGGCTCCGTAAGAAAAAGCAATTGCCTCCTTGTTAAGTTATAAGTTAACATTGATTTCTATTATCTGGAAAGCTGGTTCTATTATCTGGAAAGCTGGTTTGGGTTCCACCAGCCACCCCCCAGACCCGATAAATCACTTCAGCAGAGTCAGGCTGATGTTGAGATTCAAGAGTAAAAGAACCCAGAACAACATCTAAAGTTCTGGAGGTCTCAGTTAGGTCAGGTTAAGGTCAAAGGTGATTCAAAAAGGCGGGGACAAACATCTAGTAGATCTCAAAGACTTTTGAGAAAATTTTCTGCAGACTTTTCCACAGCTCACGTTGTGTGATCTGCAGATGGAGCAGGAGTTAAAGCAAGCCAGGAGATTACTGGAGCAGTCAGAGGACAGCAGGGAGGCCCTGGCTCAGCAGGTTAGTTGCCCTCTTCTTTCGCCTGATTACAAACACAGATGTGCAGGAAACGTCATGAGATGGAAACCGTAAGCTGTGAAGAGCCCTAGCAGGACACCTCTGCACTGTGAGACAGTTAAGTGTGTCTGCTGGTCCCCAGGTGGAGGACATGCGCGGCGAGCTGCTGAGGATGAGGAATGAGAAGACGGTGCTTCAGAGGGCACAAATGGAGACTTCTCAGCTCGGTGCTCAGCTGTGTGGCAACCACACCGAGCGAGAAGGGGAAAGAGGTCGACTGCATGGGTCAGGTACTGATCTGTCCGGGGGGAGAGGAAGGCAGGAAATCAGGAAACAGATTTGAATGCATATTTAGTGTTTAGTTAAAAAAGTTCCCATCTTAACTTTGTAAGCTTCTAAAATAGAGTTTTGGTTTTATATTCATGCAATAAATCAAAATTTGAAAAGAAAATCATTAGACAGCACACAGAGCCAGCTGTTGGAGGGAAATGTGAGACTGGTGAAATGGCTCAGGCTCGATGCAGAATCAGTCAGGGTGAGTATGGTGCCAAGGACCACCTGGATATGGTAGCAGACTTAAAACAGACTGGGATAACAAGAGAAAAAGGTGTTGGAAGACAAGAAATTAATGCATTTTATTGTAATTAACTAAATGGCTGGCCATCCTCAGTGAAAGGTTTAAAAATAATTTACAACTGGAACTTTAATATTTATTTCTCTAGCTTCTTTATTCAAATTTAATCCAGTTACATTTTTAACACGTTTTTCTTCTGCTCCAGTTTCTTGCCGTTAGGTGTTCTACTTTTCCTGTCCTGAATTTTAACAACTTTTGCCTCTGCCCATGGGCATGCGGGGGGGATGTATAGATCGCTCAGGCCTGGAAAAGGAAGTGGCTGAGTTGCGGGCTCAGTTGTCCAGGGCCTCGGTGCTCGGTGAGGTCGAGGAGCTGAAGAGGATTCTTGAATGCAAGGAGAAGGAGAGGCTCCATCTGAGCTTACAGGTCAAGGTGTGTGTGAGAAGCATATCTGTTTCAGTTCTGCGTTGTAAGTGTGACTCCTGGAGTTTACAGAGAAATGTAATGATTTTAACTCATTGTTGAAAAGCCAAAACTCCTCTCTGTGCCTTCATCTTTTTAACACCTTAATCTAACAGCTGACATGTCTCCAGAGCCTTCATTTCTACAGGAGCGGGTCATCACTAAATCACACAAGTCAGTTGTGTTCACAATCAAAAACATACAGGAATCATGCTGAAAGCAGACTCCAGCATTAGCATGTCAGCTAGCCACTTTACCACAGACTAACAGAGTTCCTGGTAAATATGACAGATTCTGAGAGGGGGAACCACAGGGAAAGGCTGTAGCATGTTAGCAAAACCAAACGTGGATCCAGAGTGCTGGGTGATCACAAGTTACTCTACAAGCTACGAGCGGCTAGCCAACAGGGCTGGGAGCGCCTGCCGGCTGACTGGCTGGCTGGCCAGGTAAGAAGAGAGCTTATGTGGGTCTTAGGGTGAGTGATAAACGGGACATGATCATTACCGCCTGACAAACATATTTAGAATTAATTATACCCCCTGGGAAAGCTAAAACATGCACAAACATGGGGTAGCAGTAGCTCAAGTGGTAGAGCGGCTTGCCTCATGATTGGAGGGTCATGGGTTCGATTCCAGCTCCCGCCAGGGGTATCCTGCTGTTGTGTCCCTGGGCAAGACACTTCACCCAACTTGGCTGTGTTAGTGGTGGTCAGAGGGGCCGACGGCGCCAAGTGGCAGCCTCGCCTCTGTCAGACCTCCCCAGGGCGGCTGTGGCTACAAGTAGCTTACCATCACTAGCAGTGTGTGAATGTGAGAGTGTGTGAAAACATCTTTGGGTGTCTAGAAAAGCGCTATATAAGTTCAATGCATTATTATTATTATTATTATTATTATTATTATTATTATTATATTAAAGCTGTACTTACAAGAGCAATAAGGTGATCATTAAGTCTGCATCCAGTATGAATCCTTGTCTCTCAATGTTGACTCGTTTAGATCCTATTGTGGTTGAACATTATTTTTATTTGTTTTAACCCAAAGATAAAGGTTTTCTTTGTTTCTTCTCAGGCTCTACCATTGGTGTTTAAAGTTAAATTCCCATTAGTCATCACACACTGGTGAAATTCATTTCTGCATTTGACAACAGCTGAGTTGAAAGCAGGGAGGCACTGGGTCCCATTTTTAAAGTCTTTGGTATGACCCTACGAGGATATGAACCCTGATCTCCCAGCCTCTGGGCAGACACTCTACCACCACGCCACTGAGAAGGTTTACACATTAGGGTCAGTACAGTCGGAGGAGGATAGCGTCAGTTTGATTTCGTACGGACAGTGTAGCGTTCACTTGTACGCAAAACTAAACACACCAGCACAAACAAATGTAAAGGGTTAATTTACATCTATATAATGAACCGTAAGACATGAGATTCTATAGTGAATATGAAATCAATCTTATGGGTCTTTGGGTACTTTTAACCTGAAGATTGGAACTTTTTATTGCAGGGATTATGTAACACTTCGTATTAACTGAGAGACAAGAGAAGAGAGAGTCACCCTTAAAATATTTAAGAAGATTTATTTCTAAACAATTTTAAACAAGACTAACTCTAAATTCTAAGTGAATGGATGGATCTTGGTGTGAATGAGACATGAGATGAATGGTGTATGTGTGAGCGATGTTGTCATCAGAACTCTCATATCCGGAGAAGCAAGTCTGAATGATGTTGTGATTTTTGCTCTTAAGCTATGATCGGAGTGTCATAAACACATGAGACGCCATCTTGTCGCTCCACACATACCCTTAGAATGAGACCTCCATACAGATCCAGAATGCCAGGTCCTCGGACCCCTCTTTCGGTACCGGAGCCGATGAAACAGCGTCAGCAGTACGACAGACTAGTCTTTGGATTGTCTCCAGGTAAAAAGCAACAGTTTGTTTACAGCATCAGATGGACCCGGAGGGTCAGTGAGTTCAGCTTTTATTCTGAAGGAAACCTGTTGCTTGGTTGGTAAAATGCAACAGATTTTATCCAGCTTGTTGGTTCTTTGCTTAAAAAGCAAGTCCGGGTGGCCGGTCCGATACTTCTCTTAGTATGCGGTGAACTGCAGAGAACTGAACTAAGATGGCGTGGGGACTGGTTTTATTAATCTGGATGTTTTGATTTATGGATGAATCAAAGTTGGCAGATTTATAAACACCACAGAGACTATGCCACGCTTCAGAAAGGAAGGTTCCGACTGGATGAGTAAAAGCAAATGTGTCATGCATTTACATTACGTGTGATCAGGATGTCTAGTGCAGCTAGATTAAAGTCATATTACTC
Organism: Nothobranchius furzeri; assembly: GCF_043380555.1. Lineage (NCBI taxonomy): Eukaryota > Metazoa > Chordata > Actinopteri > Cyprinodontiformes > Nothobranchiidae > Nothobranchius > Nothobranchius furzeri. The sequence continues at coordinate 19,744,093 of NC_091742.1, forward strand.
ATTAAACTTACTTATCATAACATTGTCATTTCACAGATTGGTCAACATTTTATTATTGACTAACACTTTGTTTGATTAGCTTTATTAAAAAATAGAGTTCTTTGATTTATTAAAAGGAAAAAGTCCTTTGTCTTCATTCTTCTCTTGAGCTAGAAAGGAAAACAGTTTAGAAGCAGATGCATGAAACCTTGAACAATATCTCACGCAGATTAGTTCTTGCTGAGGAGAGGGGGGAAATGACTTTTAGGTGGAAAACAGTCATTTCATTCCGTTACACAAACTAAACACACCAGCACAAACAAACTAAACACACCAGCACAAACAAACTAAACACACCAGCACAAACTAACTAAACATACCAGCACCAACAAACACACCAGCACTAACAGTCTAAACTCACCAGTATTAGCAAACTAAACACACCAGCACCAACAAACCAAACACACCAGCACCAACACAATGAACACACCAGTACTAACAAACTAAATACACCGGGTGATGTTACAGAAAGCATGTTAAAACATTGGGGCTTTACTGATAAATCCCTGCTTGACAAAGTGCTCTACTTAGCTAACATCCTTCTCTTGTACCACCACAGACTTTAGAGGGCATCCCAGTACACAATTAGACCTCTGCACCAGTTTGTCAATTCTGCTCCTGTCCGTGTCTTTACATCCGCACCCCCAACAGACCACTGTATAGAAAGGGCAGATGCTACCACCGAATCATAAAAAGTTCTTAACAGAATCCTGCATGCGCCAAAGGATCTCAGTCTCCTCATGATGTTTCCTGATAGAAACTGAAAATATCTTTTCGCCATATGAACACAACACTAACTTTCCTCCACCTGATCACAGACGTTTATTTATCTAATTCTCTTCAAGCATACTCCGATCCTTGGCCATTAAAGCCCTTGATCCTCTTAAATAAACCAGATAAAACAACCCTTTAAACAGAATAACTGACCTCATTTATTCTTCCAGTAGCTCAGGAGGTAGACTGGGTTGTCCAGTAATTGGAAGGTTGCAAGTTTGATTCCAGCTCTGACCAGAAAGTGCTGCTGTTGTGTCTTTGGGCAAGACACTTAATTCGCCTTGCCTGCTGGTGGTGGTCGGAGGGACCGGTGGCGCCAGTGTTTGATTGGCCTCGCTTCTGTCAGTGTGCCCCAGGGCAGCTGTAGCTACATCGTAGCTCATCATCACCAGCGTGTGAATGGGTGAAAATTCATTGCATTGTGAAGCGCCTTGGGGGGTTGTTGAACCCTAAACGTTGGTTTATGCTTGACGTGTCCGCGAGGTCCGCACGGCTCCGGGCGGAAACGTTGCGTCATTTTGCGTCATTTTAACAACCACGCCCCTCCACCGCGTCTCCGCACGGCCCAAGATTTCCGCAACGCGCACCTCGGAAATTTTCTAACCACGCGGACGGTCGGACGCGGAAAAACATGGCGGACCGGCACGGCAGAGGTTCGTAAATACAGACATTTGTATGATTCAGCTCTCAGGGATCACCGTGATCAACATGTTGTTAATAATTCTTGGAGAGAAATAGCTCGCACTGCCGGAAAAGACGAGAACGCTGTTAAAAATGCTGAAATACCATGTTGTAAACAGTAATTTCTACTTCTACTATGGTGTAGTGTTGGATGCATGCCGTAGAGCTCCATGCTGCCCCCTACAGTTTGGGAGAATATTGGCTCACCGCAGAGACGAGCCGCACAAACCATAAACGCTGCGAGTTGTGAAGCGCGTTCCAGCCGCGAGCCGCATCACCGCGCGGAAAGTGAATGCGTCAAGCATAAACCAAGCTTCAGAAGGTGCTATACAAATACAGGCCATTTACCATTCTCAAGCTGGTGCAAAGGTCAATCCTCTTCTTAAAGTGCATAAAATCATCATTCCAGTTCAAACTAGTGGTGTTGATTATGGTAGGTGTCAGCTGAATGTAATTAAATGGGTAAGTGGCACAATCGTGGCACAAATCTTCTATCTCTGTTTCTTTCAGTGGAAATGTGTTTAAACACCCACTTGTCTCCTGTTGCAGCGTAGGTGTGGGTGTTTGCACTGGCGGCGTCTCTCATGGTTCCTATACTTGGATCAAAAGACAAATTAAATGTTTTATTTTAGAGGCAAACAAGCAAAAATTGTGTGTAATGATGTGAACAGGGGAGATGGATTTACATGCTGTCGAAGACTAATCAGTGTATGACTAATTACCCCGAACTAGTAACAGTCTTTTTTGATTTATAAACCTAAATGAGACCTGTGTATCCTTTTTTTTGACCTCTTTCTACACAATCATCAAACTTTAAACATCAAATTTCTTTTGATTGTACATTTAACATAAATTTTATCCAGATCAAATCTTCTTTTAGCCTAATTTTCTGCTGTTTTTTCAATGATCTCATGGATAGGTAATCGCATAGCCTTCATTGACCTGTCTGTGAGAACTTCTCTATCTTTGCGCTCTACAAACCTTCAGTTTTCACCTTTACTTAGTTGTTGGTCCTTTTTTGCTTCATCACCATTTTCACAAAAAATTATACTGTCATTACGTTTTTTGTTAATCAAATCTAACCTCAGTTCAGCTAGAGACACATCAGATTCCTCGTGTCATAAAGCAAATTCACCTCTAAAAAAGCAGGGGTTTAATCCTCCATTTGGTATTTTAGGTTGAGCTATATCTAAATACCTTAAGACCACTGTTGGTGGCGAAGCAAGTTCACCACAAATTCGGACCACGGAAAGCTCAGAGAAATTGTAAAAAAAAAAAAAAAGAGTCCCATCTCACTCTACTGGCCTCAGTTAGCAGGTCAGAGGTTAAAGTGTACAGCAGGACAACAACATTAAGACTGGTTTGTTTGGAAGGACTGCTCTACTCTCTAAAACAAGCATGGCATCATGTCTTTGGTTTGTAAAGGCCCATCTGAATTAAATATAAGACTTCTGGAACAATTTGGATAGATGGGACCAAAGTAGACATGCTTACCCATAACGCACAGCAGCAAACTGCTGATATAAGCTGTCAGCACAGAGGTGGAGGGCTGATGGTGTGAGATCCTTACAGTGAATAGGTCCGCCATGAACTCCTTTGTAGACCAAGGTCTTCTAGAGTCTAATATAAGTTTGCTAAGCTAAAGTTAGGAAAAAACTGGGTCATAAAACAGAACCATGATCCAAACACAGCAGCAGATGAAAAAGCAGAAAGCAATATGAAGTGAAACAACATTGTAAAGACGAGTGGACCAGAAGTCCAGAATGATGAGATAGAATGATAGTCAACAGATTAAAGATTCAAGTTTTTTACTGTTAAAAAATATTACTCTATATTAAATAGACACTGGTTGAGCAAAACAACCGCTTGTGTTGAAGCCTGTTTATCATTAGATAAACAGGCTCATAAGCTCGTCTATTGAATACTTGCTAACGTGATTGGCCATTCCTGCCATCCGAGTACTTGACAGTTCTGCATCCCTAACATTGCATAGAAGAGCCTCTAGGCTGTAGTTTTATACATAGTTTTTGTATACTTACTGTAAAGATCTGTTTAGATCTCATTTCCTTGTGCTTAAAACCATATACGTGAAAGAGAATGGTGCTCTTGTTTTGCTTCACCCTAAACTCATTATTTATATTTTCTTTTTCCCTCTGTTTGCTATTTTTACTCTAGTAGAAGCAGTCCTCGCTTAAAATCTGACCTTTCTTTTCTTTACATGTAAGGAACTGTCGTCAAACCTGGCAGGACGTGAGCAGCAGCAACTCCGTATGCTGGACCAGCTGAGAGACCTACAGGTACTATTAATCAAAGTTTATATTTTATAGAGGAAGTTTGAGCTAGTACCATGCTGTGCTTAGTGCCTCTTTTTGGGCTGTATGATTATTAAAATTATAAAGTTAAGACTTCAAATCAGATGCTGAGATAATGATGATATACAGTGGGGAAAATAATAGGACACAAAACTTCCACCACATATCAATATTGTTATTGATAATAATACCAAATAATACCAAATACTCAAATATTTTAATTTATGCAAAGACATCAAAACATTTAAGTCCTTAAATTGAATCGTGTGATAAAGTGAAAAGACACAGAATAATTATTAAACACATGAAATATGGCATAGGAAGCCAGAAGATCACCTGAAATCTGTCAGCATTGAGAAAGAAACCCCACCCCTTATCAGTACTATCAGCTACTTTAGTCCTAACTGATTGTCACGTTATGGGGATGGTTTGGACCCAAAAATGCAGATACCCAGGATGACACGAGGCAGGAGTTGATATGTAAAGTAAAAATCCTTTTATTGTAGGAAGAACAAAAATAAATCCAAATGGCAGCGAGCCAAAAATCCAAAAGTGCAGAAGAAACAAAAGCTCACCTAGAGCACAAAACTGGGATGAAGCACAAAGCTCACACAGAGCATCAGAAAACGCTGACATACAAACAACAATGGACTGACACCAAACAGAGACAAGACAGGGCTTAAATACTCAGGGAGAACAATAAAAGAAAAAGGAAGCAGGTGTGTGGAGTGAGGGCTGGAGGGAAGGCAGGTGACAATAATTATCTAAATGGGGAAACAGAACCAAAGGAGGACAGATAAACCTAAAACTATAAACACAAAACCAAACTAAAAGACTGCGGGAAGGCTTCACACACACACACACACACACACACACACACACACACACACACACACACACACACACACACACACACACACACACACACACACACACACACACACACACACACACACACACACACACTTACTTGAGCAGGGGAATGAATGACACAGGACCTGGGAGGAATGATTTTTAAAGGGCTACAACATAAGACACATAACTGAGATGCAGACAAAGGACACATGAGGGCGCTATGTGACACAAAAGGGAATCTAGAGAGGGATGGAGAAACATCAGGAGACACATGAAAGAAGACGCAGACCATGACACTGATGGCCTATTAGGGCTTCTCAGCAGGAGGCATGCAGGAAAGACTTCATGATGGGTAAAAGCAAAGAACTTTCCTAAGATCTTCGTAATCCTATTGTTGAAAAGCATTCTGATGAATGAATTCTGATGGGCGTCGGTTGAGTCAGCCGAGTTCGGAGTGTCCAATCACCGAATGAAATGACAGCCTTAAAGCATCGGAGCAGGTCCTCCCCCAACAGGAAAGGAAAAGCTTTGACATCAGCTACAAACACTGGATGGCTCACGGACATGTCTCCCACTGCGAAGTTTAGGAACACCACATTCGACAAGGTCATTTGACCTGAAGAGTAAGGACAGATGTTCACAGCGCAGGGCATGAGTTCTAAGACGTGACCCTGTGCAGCTGCAGCCAAGAGGACATGCTCCCAGAGAGAACTGGACATGATGGTGAAATCTGAACCGGAGTCCAAGATGCCCTCAGTCAAGCGCCCCCTCCAGGGTCACTGGAATGTGAGGTTTCTCATTAGGACCCTCATGGACGATATTGCAGAGCAACCTTAGTGGAAGTCTGACCGGTGAGCTAGGCTCGCCGCCTTGGGTGGCAGGTGCTTTGGATGCTAGAAGACCAGCGCTAACGGAAGCGACCACACCAGACCTCGCCGATGTCACAGGTGCCATCGGACGCGCCGTTGTGGCAGGCTTCGCCTCTGCAGGACCTGCTTCTACGACCAAGTCACATGCTGGTTCAGGAGGTGGAGGAGGGTCTGCCACAGAGATGGACAGAACCGACTCACATGCCGATGGATCTTTCAACAGGGCCCGAAGTGCAGCACTCAGTGCGGCGCAAGTCGTTCCAGGAGAATGGCACCTAGAATCAGCTCTCGGCCTTGGGGCAGGACTGTAGTCTCTGCGACCACGGCGCAGTGAGTACCGGTCAGAGGGAGATCGGCGCTCGCCTGAGCGAGATGTCTCTCTCCTAGAGGAGTATGATGAACCCCCGTTTCCTCTGAAAGAGACACGATGTTTCTCAAGACCAAGTCGTGGTGACCTAGGGTCCCCCTCACCAGCCGGTGGGGGGCTTCAAGCTCTGGCAAAACTCTGAGACCTGTTAGTGGAAAAGCCTCGCAGCTTGGAGTTGTTATAGGACTTCTGGGCCTGTGATTTAGCACCAGGTCTTCGGTTATTACCTTTACGAGTTCCTGATGTAGTCCCATCGAGTCGCAGCGTGGAGGGATCTGCCTCCACCGCCAGGACCGAAGGGGTGTCCTTGGACTTACTTGAATCTTTGAACTGCCTCAAGCTATAACTTGCCATCCTCCTGAGATCGCCCATGGTTTTGACTCAAAGGTCTACCGCACCCATATAGGGCTACACTGAGGATGCAAATTATCAAGGAAAAGCTCTTTAAAGCCTTTTTCATCTTCCATCCCCTTTTACATTCTGAACCAAAGTACGTGTCAAAGAGGCGTAGAAAGCTTGTGGGTCTTCAGAACGACCTTGTTTGACTGACAAAGCTAACTTTAAACCAGCTTCTTTAGCATCATAAGTTGATTCTCTTCGAATTGCAGCTTCTAGCCAGTCGTAATCATTTGCAATCGCATCTTGCTGGCGATCAATGAATGAACCCACTGCATCTGAGGTTCACCTTATCAGAAAGATCTTGTCCTCGAGAGTCACTCCAGGAGATCTCTGAAAATGGTGTCGAAGGTCACTAAGATACGTATCAACTGGGTATGAATTACCTGGTCGAGGATTGAATCTCTTGACGCTACGAGACATCCTATAGATGTCAGCCATGGTCACAGGTGAGTGTGGTTGGGCTGGCTGGAAAGCTGGCTCGAACTTCGCAGCAGCAGGTGGATAATGTTGAGCTGCTGGTGGGTTATGTTGCTGAGCAGCAGGAAGGTGTTGTTGAGCTGGTTGGGGAGCTGGTACCATTACCGCAGCAGCACCGGCAGGTGCAGCAGGTGGGTAGGTATGGTTGAGCTGGCTGGGGAGCTAGTTCAGCCACACCACCAGATGGGGGCAGTGGTACTGGAGGAGGTGGATGTGGTGCATTCAGCTGAGGAGCCGGCACAACCACAACGGTCGCAACGGCAGCGGGAGGAGCGGCGGGAGGAGCAACGGGAGGAGCGGCGGGTGGAGGAGCAGGTGGAGCCGGGAGGGTTGAAGGGGTCCCCCTTCTTTCTCCAGTGAGCTCAAAAATCTGTGATTTTAAATCAGCAATTTCAGTATCCCACTCTCGTACGTCCTTCCTGATTGTTAAGAGATCAATCTTCAGAGCATTTTTCTCATTCTCCATAACAGCAAATGGACTTTCCGCTCTCAATTTCTTATCCAACAACACTGCATTCTCTTTTAGAGCTTCATCCAGCTCCTTTCTGCTAGACTCATCGTCGGGTAGGTCGGGTTTTCACAGCATCTGTCTGCATTCCTTCGTGGGGGTTTGTTGTTAGCATCTTGAAGGCTGCTATTGTTGGGTAATTTTTATATTACTCCCATATTACCTCAAAGAAAGTCAAAGCACACACAGAGGGATTAGATTGATAATTTGGTAAATTGTAATCAGACAAAATGAAAACCACAAGAATGCTTTGCAAAGGGTGAGAGAATCAATACACACCATACGAAAGGCAGTTTGCTCTCACACCGAGCCGAAACTGTGGAGCGAATTTATTTGCAAGAACACACACACACACACACACCAAAGAGATAAATACCCATAAATTCCTCAAAAAACCCCTTTGCCTCAGGAATCCACAGAAGACGAAAGGGATTCTTCAGATAATAGATCAACGAGTCTCTTGGTCTGGCAGGACGGCGTTCCTGCAAAGGAGACTCCCAGTCTGGCCGGTCTGGCCTCCATATAATAGAACAAAAGTACCTGAAGCAGAAAGGAGTTCCTGCAAACATTTAAATGTAAATAAGGGTGAGGTAACTCTGTTTGACAATCAATTTTTTACCTATCAGCTATGGCGTCAGATTCGGATAACAGGACTTTGGGTCAGGCTGAGATAATTTTCTCTCTGCCTTCAGTCTTTAAACTGATCCTTCAAGTCCTCCAGTGAAGCCAATTTGGTTTTTAAACTTGTCCGTACCGTCCGGTGACCCTCTCCGTGATGACATCCATTTTGCGCACTAATACCGGTATCGCAGCTAGAACATTGTCCAGCTTAAGATTCATCTCGAGTAGCGTCCCAGTCTGTGAGGTCTCCACACGGACGGTGCCTTCCGTGGGTGCGGGTTGCCCTCCAATCGCTCCCGTCTTCCCAAATTTCCATAAAACCAGATATCCTCCCACTCCAATCAGAAGAAAGCCAGTGATCATCAGGCCAAACATCCACATGTCTTCAACATCCTCATTGGACAGCTGGGAGAGGCATACGATCTTCCACTCCTTCCAGGAATCAAGCATATACCCCGTCGGGTGTGTCCCTTGTGGGCAAGTGGGAGCCCCCTGCTCCGTTCTCATTGTTGAAAAAATCTTATCAATCGTGTTGAATGACCAATTTATCAAATCCATTGTTAAAAAATAGGGTTTTTCAGAAGAAATGCAGAGACGCGCTCTGTGGGCAGACAGGACAAAGAGTCTTGGGAAAAAAAAGATAAGGAAGCAAAAAGAGAAGCGTCTGCGAGTGCCATTTCAAACTTCAATCATTGAGCACAGATTAATGAAACATTTTATTATATCATAATTATTATAAGTGGCAATAAACAAACATTTTTTTAATGATTATCTAGCTTACAAGGTGTAGAAGAAGTTCGTATTAATTTAGCAACTGATCCGAGCTGGAGTGTTCCTTATATGGAGGCATGAAGACCTGAAAGATTGGACCTTGAGGAGAAAATGTTATTGTTGACATGTCGTTATCTGTGTTCAGCTGCAGAGACTCTGAGCTCTGAGTTCCAGCTGATGGGATGAAGGCAGGCTAATTTAAAAGGGACACATGCAGTCTTGTGTCTCCTTTTTGACCAGATGTTGAATGGTCAAACTATACCTATAAACTGACCGTTGCTGGACGTTACACACCTGATCTAAACCTCATAGAAATCTATGGAGAGACCTGAAGATCAAAGTTCATAAGAGGCCCAAGGAACTGTCAAGTTTTAAAGAGGGTTTGTGTGGAAGAATGGGCCAGAATGACTCTTGAGCAATGCATTCGACTGGTCTCTCCATACAAGAGGCGTCTAGAAGCTGGAATCACCACAACAAAGGATTTTCTACAAACTATTAAAGCGTGTTTGATACTTGTTCCCTTTGTCATTTCACTTTATTATGACTCAACTTGTAAGTTTAAACATTCTGATTTCTTTGTATGAATTCAATATTCAATATTTGGCATGATTGAAACATCTGGTGGAAATTTTTGTGTCAAATTCTACTTGGAAATACCGTTACTGATAAAAATACTGATAAATACTTATTCTCCTTGCTGTAAATATAGACCTAGGGGACTTGAATTTAGACTTAATTCATAAATTCCATCATAATTTCAGAGCCATGGACAGACGGACAGGAGAGAGATGGAGGCACTGCTTCAGGAGAGCACAAGGAGCAGAGATGAGCTGAAGACCAGGGCACAGGAAGCTGTACGCCAGTGGAGGGCGAAGTGCAAGAGACTGCAGAAGGAGCTGGAGGAGCTTCAGAATGATAAATTCTCACAGGTCAGTGGGACCAGAGGCATCTTTTCTCATCATCAGTAACCATGGCTTTTCTAAAACGTTACAGAAATGATTCTAACACAGTTTTTTAAAAGCATTTGACTAATTTTACACTAGGAATGGGCAATATGGCCTAAAATCTATCACAATAGATTTCAAAGCTCATGCGGTAAAGATCTATATTGTGATGTATTCTGTTATGTTTATACATGTAAAAGGCTGTTTTAAAACGGTCTCGCATGCCAGATGAATTGTAGAACAAATACATATTTAAGTTCGTTTTTTAAACACAGAAACTTTTTTTTTACTTGCTTACAGTTTTGATTGAAAGGTAAAAAAAAACTTTTCTGTGTTTAAAAAAGAACTTAAAAAGGCATTCAGAAGAAAAACATAATGAACGAACAAATGCTGAACAAATAATTCTAAAATGTATAGAATACATTTCAGTATAAATTATTAGTGTCAATTACATTTAATTTTCAAATACAAAATATCTACAATAAATTTTATGTTAAGGTTCATTTTACAAACAAAGCAGCAACAAAATCATAAAACAAATAAAGTGAAGATATTTTAAATTAAATACAAGCTAAATGTGATGAAAATACTAAATCATGAATTGTCTGAACTAAAGTGAAAAAATGTAAAAACCCAAATAACATTTTGTTCTGCTTTTCTGATTCATTTTTCATGTTTTTTTTGCTGATAGAAGTTAGGTTTTACTTCAGGAGTGAATAACTGCAGGTAAAATGATGCTCTGTTGTGTTATCGCAAATAATATTACAATAATGTTGGAGGTCACTTTTGTTGAACTGTGCTCAGATCAGCGGTCTGACCCAAAACGGTTCGCTCCAGCATCACTGGGCCGGGGTGTGTGGTTTCAGATTAGATATTTAAAATTAAACATCTGAAACTGGAATGGTTTGTGAGTGAAAACTGTTCAAACAAAATCACAGAAGATGTCCAAAACATCTGAATGCCTTGTGTGTTCGTCATGTGTTAAGAAACCAACAGAGTTTAAGGGATTTGGCGTTAACGAGCGGGTAATGCAGATACGACTTTACTCTCACCCGGCATATTTTACTGACGAGGTTGTTCAGCTCACCATCGGTCTCCAAACCAGGTTCATGCAACCAACATAGCCCTGTGTTCTTTACAAGCATGTCTTCATCCACACACTCTGCTCTGCAGCATTAGCTGCATTCGGTCCAGAGCTGATGTAAGTTGACAACATTCATGCAAAAATGGGAGGAGTGTACGCTCAGCCATGTCGCGGTGTTGAAGCTCTAAACTGTTGTGCTGCTCGATCACGTCATCAGCAAGAGTAACTGGTTAGCCGGTAGTAAAAAAAAAAATTATATGTTGGTTTGTAGTTTTCAGATCTGTTTCTAAATATCTACCGTTTCATGAGGGTGAGCCAAGTTGCAAATGGTTCAAACTGTAATCTCTGTAATAATTTTTTTAAATGCCAACTTTCTGCTCGGAACTTTTTCCAAACATCAGACAAAACAGCACAAAAAAAATGCATAAATGCCTTTAAGCATGCAGGATCAAATACATAACAGACAGTAATTGTTGTGAATAAAGTTAAGTCTGGAAATATTTGAGCCATTTTTTGTTGTATTCATCTTTTTATGAGGAAAAAAGACTTTTGGTGGCAGTCAAGAAGTCGCTGCAGCAACAGCGCTCACAAGAGCTCTTTGAGAAAGCGTAAAAGACAAACTAGGCGCAAAAACAAAACAAGTCCATCAACTAGAAAGAGCACTCCGGTGCTGTCTGAGGAAAAGAAAGAAGCAGCAGTGAGCTCTAAAGGAAAAAAGAAACCTGGACGTCTACAGGAGATGGGTGATTGCAAATCATTTCCATGGTAATGAAAATGTCTTCACCATATCCATCCAAGTGAGGAACACTTTCCTTGAGGTAGATATGTCATAATCCAAGTCAGAAGAAGACATAACTAGAGCAAATACAAGCTCTTTCTGTAACGCCACAACAAAGACATCCTCATTATGCCGGTTTGTCACGCCTGTGGCTATTCAGACTCACCAAACTGAAGAAGCTTAGTGCTGTGCTGGTGTCTTCTGCTGAAATGTGACATAAAACAGAAGCAACTGGATGAATTCTGAGGTTTATAATGGACACGCTGACTGCTCACATTCAGCTGGATGTGCTAAAGTTGACAAAGTTGAAGCACAAACAATGAAAAACCCAGCAAAACATTTCTGAGTTTCACATATTTAACTCACACGTTAACAGAAATGTTATTTGATAATGTCCTGAAACACTGGACAATTAAACCCACGTGAAATGAAATGCCATTTGTGCTGAAGATCGCATCATATGTACTTGCTCCCATGAGCCTCTGCTACTGATTTTAGTCCCTCAAACTGGACCTTCAGAGCTGCTGTAGTGAAGGAGGTATGATGTTTTGATTTCCTTGTCTTTCATACGAGTGTCACTCTTCATGCTTCCTGGCTCTTGAGACTGCTCATGGCAGGCAGGTGCTTGCTTGCCAAGCAAGCTGAATAAACAAGAATCTTGTTAGGTTATGTTGGTTCCTGATCACGTTTGTGTGATATGACTGGAATTGCTCTAATTAGGGACACGTGTGCAATTTATGTAATTTTAGTCCTGAATAATGTTGCGTGCGACTGAAGCGTGTCAACTTTTCCTCGTTCAGCAAATTAATTACTTTATTTGGAGTGCCTCGGATACCTCTTTTTCTTCCTTGACTACATTGGATGTTTCAAAAAAACCTGAAGAGCACCTATCATATGTTTCCTAGTTGTTCCCACAGACGCACTCCCTCTCACCTGTTTTTGCTTATCACTTTGTGTTTTAATGGTTGTGGCGGTGCACAAAAGAGGAGGGGCGCCTCTGCGACTGATTATAAGGAACGTTGCGCGCGGGGGGGGGGGGGGGGGTGTAGATGTCAAGAACCTGTGTAGCTCTGAGTCTGACGAGGAGAATGGCAGCTACTCTATTCCCTAAAGAGGACAAATAATGTGTTATTGAAGTACAAGCTGTGTCATCTGTGTGTCTGCGAACCTTGCTGTAGCTGGCAAACGCTACAATTGTCACCCAACATGGGGCTTCACACACACCTCCCCAGCAATTAGTGCACACACCTCCCCAGCAATTAATGGAAGCCGTGACGATGCAGCAGCAGCCAGACCACGACACGCTGGTTGCAGTGCTGGGTCAGATGTTGGTAGAGATGGCTTGGCTAAACGGCAAGTCTGTGGAATGCTGCAGTCGCATCAGATGGAGGTACTGCACCGACAGGTGGAGCAGCCGACAGCGATCCTGGAGCTGCAGGAAATCCGAACCGGAGGGGCACCACCCACCACACCAAGAGGCCCACCCACTCTCCTGCACCAGATAACACAGGAGGACGTCCCGGAAGCTTTCATCAAGATGTTTGAGGGGGTTCAAATGGGCCATACTGGACTGGATGGAATGCGCATCAGAGGACTCCGGCCACTGATTCCGGGAAGCCAGAATGAGGACCCAGGACCAACCCTTTGCCTTTGCACAGTGGCTCTGGGATGAAGTGTGTCAGTGGCTCTTCCCTGGGCAGTTTGCAGGTGAGCTGGACACACTGATTCTGGAGCAGTTATTGGAGACAATGCCTTGCAAGACTAAGGAGTGGATCTGGTGCAACCGCCCTATGGACTTGTGACTCTGACTGAGGATCGCCTAGCGCCCCAAGGGTACGAAAAGATGCCAGGGTGGCCGATGCCCATGCAGCGCCGACTTCGACCTTCCGGTGCGGGAGATGGACCCGAAGGGACAATGGCGCAGCAGGACAGCAGATGGTGGCCATCCAGGGTTATACCCCAACCTGAACCAAGCAGTAGGGGAGTGTGGTGGTGTGCAGAAGGGGAGGGGCTGGTGGGAGCCCACAGTTGCACACCGGGCGGCAATCACTATAAGGGACATCGCCATAGGAGAAAGAGAGACGAAGAAGACAAGGAGAGTGGCAGCCACGCTATTTCCTAATTAGGCCTACAAAAGCTGTGTTAGTGAAGCAATAGCTGTGGGTGTGGTAGTGAACCTCAGTGTAACTGGCAAGCACCACAATGGTGTTCTAGAAAATTTTTCTTTTACAATTGGAAACAAATTTTTGAGTCTCTATATAATATGTGAATCTTTGTTAGGGCTCAAAACTACCCAGGAGCCCTTATAATTGGCCAAATACAACCCCATAATAAAGCCCTGCAATAGAAAGGCAAGTTTACCCACCCATTTGACCAGGACATGTATGTTAAAGGATATGCATTCTGATCGGCCTGAACTTAGAAATTATGTATACATGAATGTAGTCTCTAGATAACCCAGTAGGCAATCTATGGCTCTGTCTGTCATTCATTCAAAATCTGGACATTTTCAGTACATACCGAAGTGTTACATGTGAGATCCCACATTCATCTTTGTTGTTTTCCTATCTTTCAGCAAGAATGTTAGCAGTAGTTTGTTCTAGTATTGTTCTGCAATTAACATTTTTGCTACTAGGGCTGCAACAAACGATTATTTGGATCATCAATGAATCGGATGGGGTCTCGACTCGATTAATCGGATTAAATGGGAAAATAAAAAAAATGCTAGGAAAACATTTTTTCTCTCCTTCCTTTACTTTAATAAACAGAACATAATTGTGCTCTGTTTATTAACAGAGTTGTTAAATGTTAAAATAAAGTTAGCTTTCTTTATTGAAGTATCAGACCGATACTCAAATACTCATCGGGGTGGCGGAAAATTACTACCTGTCTGAGGTGCTGAAACAGGCTCGCTCTGCCTCATCAGTCTAACAAAGATGTGGATCCATGGCATATGGGTGTGGTCCGTGCTTACCTGGGTCATTCTGTCCTTTGTTTATGTTTATGTTTATTCATTTAGCAGACGCTTTTATCCAATTACAATTTATAACCTATAGGGCATGTTGTGATCTGTGGGGGAAACCGGAGTACCCGGAGGAAACCCACGCATGCATGGGGAGAACATGCAACTCCACGCAGAAAGGCTGCAGCCAAGTTTCGAATCTGCTGCAGCCAAGTTTCGAACCTGCAACCTTCGTGCTGCGAGGCAACAGTGCTAACCACTGCTCCACCATGCAGCCCCTTTGTCCACTACCTAGTGACTGCTCTTCTTCAATACTCCGCCAACTTTTATGGCTGTACTTTTACCTGCCGGTTCCTCCACCAGCAGCCCTTCACCTCCATCCAGACATCGCCTTCCAGCCACGCCGCAGATACATTCATCGAGGATCCTGACAAAGTTTCTGTGTCCAAAATCCTGCCATAGTTAGCTCCTTCTGGACCAAAACCCGGCGTCCTCCCAATGCAAAGACCCGGACTACTAACCACAGCATGTTAGCCCACCTAGCCAGGTCGGCTGATCACATGGTCAAACATGGCAACTCCAGCATTAACTTCGGTCTACCGAATATTTACTTTCTTACAGGAAAGGGCATCTCATCCAGAATCTCCTTTTTGACCACAAACTTGACTTTCTCTGCATGACTGAAACATGGCAATATCCTAATAATGACTTCATTTCACTCAATAATGCCACTCTGCCTTGGTTTGTTTATGTCTGTAAACCCCATGAGTCAGGGAGTGGGGGAGGCCTTGCGATAATTCACCGAAAGCAGTGGAAAGTCTCCAGTCTCTGATCCACCCTTCTGCTCATTTGAATACAGTGCACTACAATTCCCAGGTTCCACTCCTACCGTCATACTGTTGACAGCCCACCTAAGCTGAATAAGGATTTTTTATTTGACTTTAATGCTCTCCTCACTAATTTTTCCATATTTTCTCTAAATCTGATAATCGCTGGTGATTTTATTATTCTCATGGATGAAGCTAATCTTCTTACCAGAGATTTTACCTCCTGTCTGGACAGTTTTGGACTCCAACAGCATTTTAACTTCCCCACTCACTCCAAAGGCCATATTCTGGATCTGGTCTGCTGTTCGGATATTACCCCTGCCAATGAAAGCTATTGCTTTTTCTCTTTCAGATCATAACTTAATCTTGTTTAATGTAACTGTAAAGGCTTTTAAAACCCTTATCCCTCGCAACATTGCGTTTAGAAAAATCAGCAAGACAAATCCTGACTCATTCTCTGCTGCAATATCTGATTTACAGCCCGCTCACACTTCCTCATCACCTGTTGATCTTGTTTTTAACTATAATTTTAATCTACATAACATTCTAAATACTTTTGCCCCACTTAAACATAAATTTGTCTCATTTAACCACTCAGCTCCTTGGTTTACCCACGACCTACACTGTCTTAAGTCCGAAGGACGCAGATTGGAACGTCTGTTTAAGAAAACTGGCCTTACTGTCCATAACGATCTATATAAGAATCATTTGTTGCAATATAAATACTCCATTCACACAGCTAAATCAGTTTATTATTCCAATTTAGTCAGCTCGAGTGAAGGTAACTCCAAGACCCTCTTTTCACTGTTTTCCAAAATTACAAAGCCACCAGATTTATTGACTAACAGTATGGTTTCCTCTGACTATTGCAACTCTCTCAAATCCTTCACATCCAAAATCTCAAAATTTCACCAACAACTCCACACTGCTGGAGATTCTAATTCAGAGGCTGAGCCCATCCTAACAACTTCAGGTCATTTATTCTCAAGTTTCACTCTCCCCTCTGCAGCTGAGATATCAAATATCACCAGGGAATCTCAATCATCCTCCTGTCAGCTTGACCCTCTCCCCACAGTGCTACTTAAAGCTTGTCTTCCATCACTGGTCCCGCTCTTATCTACTATCATATACTCCTCCCTCAGTACCGGTGTTCCATCAGCATTGAAAACTTCCTGTATCACTCCAATTCTCAAAAAGCCTGGTATGGATCCCACCAATTTTGATAATCTTCGACCAATAACTAAATGACCATTTATCTCCAAAATTCTTGAAAAAGTTGTTGCTTCTCAGCTTCACTCTTACCTCAATTCTCATAGCCTCTATGAACAGTTCCAATCTGGTTACAGATCACTACATAGTACAGACACAGCACTGGTAAAAATCACTAATGCTCTACTAATGGCAGCAGACAGGCCTTCTCTCCATTCTTGTTCTACTAGATCTCAGTGGATCTCATTGGATACGATCTCTCATAATATACTTCTCAAAAGATTAGCATCTATCGGCATTAGTCACACCCCCCTAGCCTGGTTCACCTCATACATATCTGATCATACTCAGTTCATTCAATTTCAATCTCACTCTTCTACTTCATTCCGGTTACTGCAGGAGTTCCCCAAGGCTTGCTTTTTGGCCCCCTCTTATTTATCATCATATCTGCTTCCCCTTGGTTACATTTTCCACAAATACAACATCAATTTTCACGGTTCTGCTGATGACACCCATCTGAACATTTCCTCTAATCCAAATGCATCTCTTCCACCAATCTCCCTTTCTAACTGTCTATCAGAGATTCGATCTTGGCTCTTTCGTAATCTACTTAAACTAAACAGCAACAAAATGGAACTCCTACTCATTGGCACTGCTTTGGATTTAAACAATGCTCCCAATCTCTCTATCAATATTGACAACTGCACTGTTCACCCATCTTTACAGGTAAAAAGCCTTGGTGTCACACTAGATGGTACACTTTCATTCAAATCTCACATTAACCATGTTACTCACATCTTCCTTACACAATAATTACACGTGCAACGTGTGTCTCTCGTTATATATAAGAGCTACATAGAACTACATATATATTAAATGAGCAATAAGATGTGATAATAGATATGAAATATCAATCTGAATGTTTAATCAGAAGACTTTAGTTTTTTGGACACTTCAGGGAACACACACTTCATATTAATCCAGACAGAGTCAGGAATATAGTAAAAAAATTTAAATTCTCTTTTCCTAAACTAAATAAAAATACACAACAAAGTATGAATGACATGATGGCTGTATAGATAACAGTTGATGAATGGAATGATGGAATGTGAGCTGGATGTTTAGCAAAACCTTATAAGTATCTGAGAGAGATTGTGAAGTCTGGGTGGTTAAATCATTTTTGGCTGTATGGTTTGATAAGCTAAAATTTATTTATAGAACCATCTGACACAATTTGTGCTGATTTACGCGCCCTAGTGTGAAGATCCACATGCGATCCAGGGGGGGTCAGAAGGTTGAGATAGACACTGCCGATGGCGTGGACCTCTAGTACCGGAGCTCATAGCCAGCTCAGAGTATGACCCATCTAGTCTGGGTTATCTTCAGTGACGGCAGGAAGCTGGAGTGTCTATTTTGCGTCTAAGGCTGTTTGGAGGCTCTTAAAAGAGCCGTTGTGTCTGATATCACTTGCAAGCATTGCGGAGAGGCTTTGGCCTTGGTATCGAAAGAGAGGATGGTTCCAAATGCTTGCTCACTGGTCGGCAGAACCAGGATGCAGTGGGAGAACTAACCAGATCAGGAAGGGATTCCTGTATTTATGAACCTTTGTTTATAAATTTGGCAAATCAGAATTTGACACGTTTAACAGGCGTTTACAAAATATCTCAGAAATCATGCCTTCACTCAGATACTCAGAGGTTAGCTCTTAGTGAGAAGTGGAAATGTTTTTTACACATTTATTTGAAGTGAATGTTCAAACCTTAATATTAATCTTATGATGTATGCGTATACTGATAGATTAACTTGTTAAATCAACAATTACTGATCTGGTGTAGATTAAGATCTGACATGAATCATTGCAGGAAAAATATAAATTTTAACACATCATTGACTATTGCACACATTATTCAAACACTTTGGGAATTAACAAGATATGATTATATGACACTTATGCAATTATAAGGTTTTAAAAAGTCATTTATGATTCAAGGAAGATGAACTTTATTCAGAGTGAGAGTGCAGAAAGTCTTGTTTTCTACATGACTTTTGTTCCAGCCAAGATACAGTAAGTGAGCTAGGAATTATTATGGCTCCTTTATCCAATGACAAGGCCTTGAGCAATGCTTCTTGTTTGGAGGCCAGACAGATGGGGTGTGTGTGTCTGCAAATGAAAAAGTTCATTTTTTGTTCATTCTGATGAAAATACTTAACCTTTGGGCATGCTACACATTCCAGCTGAAACCAAATAAAGCAAAGTGAATGGATATTTATTTAGACCTTTCTTTGTTGGAAGGAATTAATCCTTTGGATTTTCTTGGCATTTAGTCATTGAAACTCATCAATATTTTCCTTTAAGTTTCAAATATTTACATACTGGATGGAGAAAATTGGTTTTTGCTTCTGAATTTGTGAACGCAATGTTTCATAAAGTTTTATTCAAGCATAATTTTCAACTTTCAAAAAAAAGTTGTGTTACAGACCCAAAGGGACTTTACTACTGCAAAACATTTGCTTGGTTTGTTCCAGCAGTTAGTTTTAGTTGAATAATTAATGGCTGACAATGTTCATTAGCTTTAAAAAGTCACCTCCCAGGGTTTTCCAGTCCATTTACACCGGGAGAGTCACCTCCAAACTCACGCCCCTTCTCACAGAGGTGCACAGACTCCCACCTGGCACATTCAACGTGACTTGAATTTTTTTGCTAAATCATTTCTGCCCTAGGGACACTTCCACCAACGACATTCCACGCAAACACTCACTTAGGGCCTTGGGAGTGAGCACATTCAACGGCATTTGGCAAGGGGATCTTTCAGCCTCATCCCAAGTGCCGGTGCCCACTTCCAATTTTAAACTGCACTTAGATATACAGTGGGGCAAAAACGTATTTAGTCAGCCACCGATTGTGCAAGTTCTCCCACTTAAAATGATGACAGAGGTCAGTAATTTACATCATAGGTACACTTCAACTGTGAGAGATAGATATAATGTGAAAAAAAAATCCATGAATTCACATGGCAGGATTTTTAAAGAATTTATTTGTAAATCAGGGTGGAAAATAAGTATTTGGTCACTTCAAACAAGGAAAATCTCTGCCTCTCACAAACCTGTAACGTCTTCTTTAAGAAGCTTTTCTGTCCTCCACTCGTTACCTGTATTAATGGCACCTGTTTGAACACATTATCTGTATAAAAGACACCTGTCCACAGCCTCAAACAGTCAAACTCCAAACTCCACTATGGCCAAGACCAAAGAGCTTTCGAAGGACACCAGGAAAAGAATTGTAGACCTGCACCAGACTGGGAAGAGTGAATCTACAATAGGCAAGCAGCTTGGTGTGAAAAAATCAACTGTGGGAGCAGTTATCAGAAAATGGAAGACATACAAGACCACTGATAATCTCCCTCGATCTGGGGCTCCACGCAAGATCTCATTCCGTGGGGTCAAAATGATCATGAGAACGGTGAGCAAGAATCCCAGAACCACACGGGGGGGGGGGGGGGGGGGGGGGACCTGCAGAGAGCTGGGACCACAGTAACAAAGGTCACCATCAGTAACACACTACAACGGCAGGGAATCAAATCCTGCAGTGCCAGACGTGTTCCGCTGCTGAAGCCAGTGCATGTCCAGGCCCGTCTGAAGTTTGCCAGAGAGCACATGGATGATACAGCAGAGGATTGGGAGAATGTCATGTGGTCAGATGAAACCAAAGTAGAACTTTTTGGTATAAACTCAACTCATCGTGTTTAGAGGAAGAAGAATACTGAGTTGCATCCCAAGAACACCATACCTACTGTGAAGCATGGGGGTGGGAACATCATGCTTTGGGGCTGTTTTTCTGCTAAGGGGACAGGACGACTGATCCGTGTTAAGGACAGAATGAATGGGGCAATGTATCGTGAGATTCTGAGCCAAAACCTCCTTCCATCAGTGAGAGCTTTGAAGATGAAACGTGGCTGGGCCTTCCAACACGACAATGATCCCAAACACACCACCCGGGCAACAAGGAGTGGCTCCATAAGAAGCATTTGAAAGTCCTGGAGTGGCCTAGCCAGTCTCCAGACCTCAACCCCATAGAAAATCTGTGGAGGGAGTTGAAAGTCCGTGTTGCTCGGTGACAGCCCCAAAACATCACTGCTCTCGAGAAGATCTGCATGGAGGAATGGGCCAAAAATACCAGCTACTGTGTGTGCAAACCTGGTAAAGACCTATAGTAATCGTTTGACCTCTGTTATTGCCAACAAAGGTTATGTTACAAAGTATTGAGTTGAATTTTTGTTATTGACCAAATACTTATTTTCCTCCCTGATTTACAAATAAATTCTTTAAAAATCCTGCCATGTGAATTCATGGATTTTTTTCACATTCTGTCTCTCACAGTTGAAGTGTACCTATGATGTAAATTACTGACCTCTGTCATCATTTTAAGTGGGAGAACATGCACAATCGGTGGCTGACTAAATACTTTTTTGCCCCACTGTAGAGGGCTGTGGGGGGAAGAGGGGTGGTCTGGTGGCATCAGCTGGCATAGGCCAGACATTGCCTGCACTGCCAACTCACCACAGCCACAAATACACCTCATGAACACGCACCAATACTGTATTGGAGCAGGCGGAGGGAGACTAGGGGTCTTAGCACACCTCTGTTGTCGCTTTGCTTCCCAGGAAGAGAATCAAGTGCTCAATTAAATGATTAGTTTCTGAGCTGCAGCAAAGTCCTTGCGTACTCCAGTCAAAGCCAGAGCATTAGAAGCAATCAGCCTTGTACAGACCTGACCATTGTCCCTTATCTGAGCTGAGTGTTAGCATTTTCCTATCAGCTAAGACTCGGTTTTGCATATGTTTCTGTTCCTTCGTCTGTCTGTCACTCTTTCCCTTTCTCTCATCATCATTATTGCAACTTTTCTGTGTACTCTCTTTCTCCTTTTCTTCTTTTTTCATTTCTGTTTTACCTGCCTGACTCCATCCTTCCCTTCACTCCTTCTCATCTGGTCCTTGTTTTTCTTTTACCACCCTGTTCAGGAAGCCAGGGAGAACAAAAGCTCACAGACACAGCTGAAGGCGCTGAGCCAGCAGACTGAAGCGGCCCGCAGGGAGCTTGCTGAAATCCTAGGCCGCTTGGCCCAGCGTGAAGAAGAGCTCCACCGCAAGGACGTGGAGTTGTCGGAGGCTCAGCAGCGTCAGTTGTCACTGCAGCAGGAAATCCGGGAGGTGTGTAGCTGAACTTCCAAGAATAGAAAACATTCCTCCCCTATTCACCAGGGACACCAAACAGTCATTAACACTTCCAAAGAACTCAGATTTGAAAATATTTATTTTCTAAATTTGATCAGAAGACCAATGTTTAGTTTCAAAATAGATATCTAATGTCTTTAAACAACTTTGATTCATTAGAAAGTTAAACAGAATTTTACTCTAGTTAAAGGAGGCCTCAGCCACCCAGGAGCAGCAGACTCGGCATCAAGCCACCATCCAGGCACAACTGAGAGAAGATAATCAGAGGTTAAGAGAACATGTAGACGCCCAGGCCTATCGTTGTCAGAGAGACCAGGATTCACAGGCAGAGCTCCAGACCACCCTTAAGCAGATGACTGCAGCGCACGCTCAGCTATCCCAACAACTGGTCAAGGAAGAGGGCACCAGGCAGGAGCTGCAGAAGGCCATTTCAGAACTTAAAGCCAAAGTGACAATGCTGCAAGAGGAGCGGTCCACCCTGAATCAGCAGCTGCAGCTTGAGAGAGGTGTGCACCAGAAGGAAGTGGATAACTTGAAGGTCACTGCTGAAGACTGCAGGATGAAGGATTGCGAAATGCAGCGCATGCTCAGAGCCAGCCGTCAGGAGCGAGATGAAATACAGGCAAAACTAATGGAAGTTAAGGTAGGAAAACATTCTGTAGCTACTGATTTGCATAGCTTTGCTACAAATTGGTGAATTGAATTGAGCTGGTTTAGGTAAAGCACTTTCTGTATAAAGAAAGAAAAATACCTCATTTTCATTCTAATTACCCACAACAAGAGTTTTCCTGGCTTCTTAAAAAAATGCAACTTGTTATTTGAACAATACTCAGTAATTAAAAGGAGTGTAATTTCATCCATGCCAAGCTTTTGTTAGTGCTTTAGTTTTGACTTTTTGAGCCAGGAAACAGAATTAAATGTTACCATTAAGTGCACATGCATTAAAGTAGATCTTAACCTGCTAATTTGTGAGCTTTAGAGAGGCTTTAAGTTATTATTGCTGTTTGACAGAGCCATGCAAACTGTCTTTGATTCCTGTCTATGCTAAGCTGGCTGTACTGAAAATGCATATTATGCAGAGACAAACAGTGATAGTAATCTCTTCTTCTGCCTCTTGAAACGCTAATCAAGTCCTTCTAATATATTTAAAGCCCTCTTGCAAAAGCGTGGTTGATCCCTGGATGATATTTCAGGTGTCACATTCTCTTAATTTAGTTTATCTTACATGTTCAAAGACAAATGCCAACCACAGATGGGTTTTTCCTACCTACAGTATGCAGGTCACCGTCTCACACCCTGAATTTGGCACAAGTTAACACTTGCATCAGACAAATAACAGCTGGAATTTTTTGACTCAGTGAGATGAATCCATCCAGTTATTTTCTTATCCAAGTTCGGGTTGTGGAGGTAACTGGTCCAGGAAAAAAAAAACTCAAAACATCCCTTTCCACAATAACACTCTCCAGTTTATCCTAGGATTGCAGGACAATCCCAGGCCAGACAAGATATATGGTATCTCCATCAAGTTATCTGAACTTGGATGTCTTTCCAGTGTCTAGAAATCCTCCAGAGGAAGGTGACCAGGAGGCATCCTAGTCCAATCCTGAACCAACTCGGATGACTTCTTTCAGTGAGAAGGAGCAGTGGCTCTATACCAATCTCCCCTTGTGGCATAGCCTGGCAACCCTCCAAGGGAAACTTATTTCATGTTTTACAGGTCCTTCTCAAAAAATGTGCATGTTGTGATAAAGTTCATTATTGTCTGTAATGTACTGATAAACATTAGACTTTCATATATATTAGATTCATTACACACAACTGAAGTAGTTCAGGCCTTTTATTGTTTCTAATATTAATGATTTTGGTATACAGCTCATGAAAACCCAAAATTCCTATCTCAAAAGATTTGCATATTTCATCCAACCAATAAAATAAATGTGTTTTTAATACAAAAAAAGTCAACCTTCAAATAATTATGTTCAGTTATGCACTCAATACTTGGTCGGGAATCTTTTTGCAGAAATGACTGCTTCAGTGCGGCGTGGCATGGAGGCAATCAGCCTGTGGCACTGCTGAGGTGTTATGGAGGCCCAGGATGCTTCGATAGCGGCCTTAAGCACATCCAGAGTGTTGGGTCTTGCCTCTCTCAACTTTCTCTTCACAATATCCCACAGATTCTCTCTGGGGTTCAGGTCAGGAGAGTTGGCAGGCCAATTGAGCACAGTAATACCATGGTCAGTAAACCCTTTACCAGTGGTTTTAACACTGTGAGCAGGTGCCAGGTCGTGCTGAAAAATGAAATCTTCATCTCCATAAAGCTTTTCAGCAGATGGAAGCATGAAATGCTCCAAAATCTCCTGATAGCAAGCTGCATTGACCCTGCCCTTGATAAAACACGGTGGACCAACACCAGCAGCTGACATTGCACCCCAGACCATCACTGACTGTGGGTACTTGACACTGGACTTTGGGCATTTTGGCATTTCCCTCTGCCCAGTCTTCCTCCAGACACTGGCACCTTGATTTCCGAATGACATGCAAAATTTGCTTTTATCCGAAAAAAGTACTTTGGACCACTGAGCAACAGTCCAGTGCTGCTTCTCTGTAGCCCAGGTCAGGCGATTCTGCCGCTGTTTCTGGTTCAAAAGTGGCTTGACCTGGGGAATGCGGCACCTGTAGCCCATTTCCTGTACACAGTGGCTCTGCATGTTTCTTCTCCAGTCTGTGTCTTACTCTCTTGCTTGAGGGTGTCAATGATGGCCTTCTGGACAGCAGTCAGGTCAGCAGTCTTACCCATGATTGTGGTTTTGAGTAATGAACCAGGCTGGGAGTTTTTAAAAGCATCAGAAATATTTTGCAGGTATTTAGAATTAATTGGTTGATTCAGATGATTAGGTTAATAGCTCGTTTAGAGAACCTTTTTATGATTTGCTAATTTTTTGAGATAGGAATTTTGGGTTTTCGTGAGCTGTATGCCAAAATCCTCAATATTAGAAACAATAAAAGGCTTGAACTACTTCAGTTGTGTGTAATGAATCTAATATATATGAAAGTCTAATATTTCTCAGTACATTACAAAAAATATATAACTTTATCACAACATGCTAATTTTTTGAGAAAGACCTGTATCTGGGATCTTATTCTTTTGGATAAAATTCACTTCCCGCGTGACCGTAGGTGAGGTTAGAAGGTAGTTGGATCTGTCAATTCAAAACATTGCCTTTTAGCTTAGGCCCAACACCACAACAGACTAGAGCAAAGCTTTTATTACTGGAGACAGAGCCTCAATCCCACCCCATCCTGTCATCACTCATGAACAAGACACTGAGATGCTCTACTTGAAGCAGACCCACTCCCAACAAAGAAGAAGTGGCTTTTGGGGAATAAGTACCATAGCCTCTAATTTGTCTTCTATTTCATTCTGGTCTCTTCACTTCAAATAAACTAAAAGTGATTCAAATATCTTGATGGAGGAGGATCATGACAAACATCTTTCCCAAAATAGTGAGACTGTGGCACCTTTTTGGGACCAATCCTGTGAGGAAACTCATAGGCATCTTCATTTCTGTGGCCTTTAACAGTAAGCCACCTTCACGTAGGCCCACCTCCTGTAGGGAGAAAAACCATAGTCAAGTGCAAAGGAAGCCAGGTTGCAGGTGAGGACATGGCCCAGGGTTTGCTAAACCATTCTGTTCCATTAAGGCCATTTACCTCTTTTTCAGTTAATTGTTTTATGGCTATTTTTTTCCAGATGTAAAAAAATCTTTTACCTTGATGAGTTTCAACTGTCAACTGCAGTCTTCATCTGAAATATCACCAGCCGTTTTACCTTATATGAGCATCTGGTCATTCTAAACTTTACCGTCAAAATAAACAACCAAATAAATACCAATCCCTCCTTTTTTAAACCGAACAAAACCAACTAACAATATTTAGTTATGCTGAATCCTGATTTCATAAACAGAGTTAAAGTTTGGGCCCAGTGAGAGTCACATGGCAGCTTAATTTAGAGTGATTGTAGTTCACTGTTTGGAGTTTTGTCCTCTGAGTACAAAACCAGCTGAGTTCTCAATAGTATGTGTTGTCCAATAGATCTAGATGGTAATACGAAAGCTCCAAGCATGAATATTTAGAAGCCCCTTCATATCAGACCCACAGAAGCCTCATCAAGGCTGTGCTGGAGATAGAGGACTTTTCCTAACTTCCCCCTCATCACCACCCCCTCCCTACTTTCAATATCTCCAATGATTAGTCCTCCTCCATAGGACTGTTTCTTGAGGGGCATGGCTCCTCCTGATATGGTAAGTTTAGCCCATTAGCCGTGCTGTATGACATTAATATCTGACATAGCTCATTGTAATGGTGTCATTTCCAAGTGCAGAAAGGACAAGGGCGTTTGTTGGAATGATTTTAAATGCTAGCCTAAGGGTGCACCAGATGTCCCAAAGAAGCCCACCCAATATTTATACAGCATAGCTGGGAGCCCATATTGCAATTGTGATACAGTCAACTGTCAAAGAGGGCTTAAAATATTCTAATTTCCTTGTCCTCTCACTCTTGATTTCTTTTCCTCTGTCTTTCTTCTTGCAGAATCGCTCTATTTTAATCCTTTTTTTTTCCTACTTCCCTTCAATTCTAATTTACATTTTCACTTCTAGCTTCTTAATTTTTTCCCCCTACTTTTATTTTTTGTTTGTGTCATTCCTGCCTTCGCCAGTCCTTGTATTCTTTGCACTTTCATATGTTTTGATAGTGGAAAGCTTGAGACTTTTGTAAAATCCCTCTGGAGTGCAAAGTAAATAGCATTAGCCAGAGAATTTTTTGAAGTGGTCTGATCTACAGAATACATTCTTGTAAATACAAAGCAATGTTAATGTGTTAACACCACTGACTGTTAAAAATATGGACAAACCCTCAGTGATGTCACACATAGGTCTCTGAAGCTTTGACTTGAAGCCCAGTGGGTGGTTCCGCCATCTCCGCTGTGTCACAAGTCAAATTGTGCTCAGAAAATCAAAAAAATGGGCAAAGAGGAGACGATGAGCGCTACACTATTTTTTGGGCACTCAGGCCTGGCTCCAGGGCATGGCCTTAGAAACCCTCACTGATGGGGGGGTCAGGGACTCTGGGGCGCCAGCCTTTATTTTCATGATAGGTCATCTGAACCATTCTTCTTCTCACCCTTCTTGGACCATTCTGCCATGGAAATCTTACTTGGGCCAAGGTGCCCTAGGCACAAAGACTTATAGCATCATTAGTTTTTCTGAGCTTAGATCAGAGATCCCCAGCTCTCCTCCTCCAAGGCTGGCATCCAGCATGTTTAACTGTTTTCCCTACTTCAACATACCTGATTTTTATCAGCGGGTGATTAACAGGCTTCTGCAGAGCTTAATGAGCTGCTGAACAGGTGACTCATCTAAAACATGCTGGATACTGACCCTCGAGAAGGCAGTTGGCGACCA
Organism: Nothobranchius furzeri; assembly: GCF_043380555.1. Classification (NCBI taxonomy): domain Eukaryota; kingdom Metazoa; phylum Chordata; class Actinopteri; order Cyprinodontiformes; family Nothobranchiidae; genus Nothobranchius; species Nothobranchius furzeri. Next base: position 19,771,263 of record NC_091742.1, read on the forward strand.
CTGACTTATAGATATTACTGGATTTTAGAAGAAAGCTGTTGTGGGTCAAAATTTTAATTTTGCCAGTATCCTATTTAGAAAATCCTTTACATTTTCCAGATTTAAAAATACAATTTTAATACAGATTTGTTTCAGTCTCTGTAGTCCACTATTCCTGATTATCTGCAATTAATGCATTTACCATAGCTCCTGACATGCATCACTCTCCTACCAGGCAGATGCAGCATCAGACAAGGAGCTGTGCGCGGCGCTGCACATCAAGTTGGACAGGATGAAGGATGAGTGTGATAAGCTGGCAGCGCAGCTGTGCACGAAGGAAGAAGCACATTTGCTTCTGCACAGAAAATACCAGCAGCTGAAGCAGGAACTGGAAGACAAAGTAAGCCAAGAATCCTTGCCATGTTTTCCTGGTGTAATGTGTGTCATTAACAGACGGATTATAAATGCAGATGTTTGTTGCAATGCCAAGCTACTTAGGCTGATTAGAGTTGTGACAGAGATGGTTCAAGTACTAGGAAAGCAAAGAACATCATTCCAAGTAGTAAGGCTTGCTGTAGTCTGTTTTAAGCCAAACAATGCAGTAAACCGTCAAATTTTATTGACCGTCATTAATTTGAAACTACAAGTTTTACCATTACTGTCTGTATCTCTCGAACACAATCACAATCCATTTGATGATGTGGAGTCAGGCTGTGTGTTTGTTATCAGTGCATATACAGTTCCTTTACAGCTTTCAGAGGGTATTCCAGTTGTGTCAGCAGTGTAGTTGTTCAAAAATACAAAAACAAATGTTACTTCTCTCCCTTTCTCACTTGCTGTGCAATAACCAGTTATCAAATAAATCTAAGAGTATTTTCTAAAGGTTCAGATGCACCACATCAACAGGCCTTTTCAGTCTTTACCAATATGGCTTCAGGCGTGGAGGATTAACATCTGCTCACCTCCCTGACTGATGCTTGATAAGTTGTATGAGGCTCTTTCAGGGAAGCCAGGTATTGATCTGAAACTGGTTGAGTGCAGAAAACTGACTCTTATTAATGTAACAGGGCCAGTTTATTATCTCAGTGACGAGATAATGATTCGTTGTCCCTAGGTAGCACTGATGACAGAGTTCCCGTCCTTGGATCATCGATTGCCTTTGTCCCTGGTAGAGACCCTGAAACTGTGGGCAATAATGACCAGAATAAAGAAACATGGCTGGATGGGTTTGATTGAACCCAATTGCTCTTTGTGAATCATTGCTACTATCATCAGACCATGTTAGGTGAGCTGAGATGTGCATCTGAGTCTGAACTACTGAGGCTGGAGCAGAAGGTGTTGCAGTTGGAGGCAGAGCAAGAGACTGTCCTGACTTCGATGGGTGAAGAACTGGACACGGCCTGCCGTAGCCTGATGAAGAACAGAGAAGACAAACTGCAGGTATTAGATTTGTTACTCCTCTTTATTCCTTCTCAGCCTTTGATTGCCTTTTATGTGTTTACTGCAAAGTTTAAAAAACCTTTACCAATAAATGCTCAAAACATTGTACTTACACAAATACTTTCCCTAAGGAGAAGTCTGACACTGCTACTTTGGCATTTATTTTTAACATTTCAAACTCCTGGGGGAAATATTAGATTTTTGGCTTTACTCGATGCTAAATTGTTGAAATTTGTTTTTATGTAGTACTGTCTGTTAGGGATTGTCAGTCAGTCCATTTTCTACTGCCTGTCCAGGATCAGGCTGCAAAGGCAACAGCTGAAGCAGCGATTCCCAGACCTCTTATCCCAGCTGCCTCTTCCAGCTTTACTAAGGGCACTCCAAAGCGTTCCCCTATAACAGCCATGAGATATAATCTCTCGGAGTCCTTGGGCTGCCTCAAGGTGGGACATGTCTGAAGAGTCACATTAGAAAGCTGTCCAGAAGGCATCCTTACCAAAAGCATGAAACACTTCAGATGACTGTTTTGAACACGATGGCCACTTCCAAATTCCTCCCTATCTGTAAAGGTACTGTAAGTCCAGCAACTGCAACAAGGAAGCTCATTTCAGCTGCTGGTATTGGCCATTTCATTTCACTCGTTAGTTCCTGTTAGGGATGGGTACCTTTGACATTTGAATCGATTCGGTACTAATTCCCGGTACCTAGGAATCGATACCAGTACTTAACGGTACCAATTTTCGATACTTTTGAGTGTTTATTATTTTAATTGTCTTTTATAATAATATATTTTTTTTCTCAATATATAACAATATTTGATAAATATCACGATAAATAACATTCAACTGTTTGTATTTTAACATCGTCCTTGTAGTTTTATAAGCTGATAATTAAACTGAAGCAAACATCTTTACTGTGAACTAAATTTACTGTGTATCTTCATTCCTTTTGCCGTCCTTTTTCATTTGATTTTTCCTACTGGGAAGTTAGAATTTCCGAGGAGAAAGCGAATGCACCATTAGCTGATAACAACGGTGGCAATGGAAACTAACATATCAAGCTAACATATCTTAAACATTTTATTTACCTACCGGAGCAGATTAAGATGAGGATGTCTCACTTAGATCGTTGTCACTGGTTTCGTCATCATCCAGTTTCCCATCACATTTAGTGAAGTGGACCCAAGCTTTAGCGTGTGTTCTTTCTACCATGCTGCTCTGTTTACAACTGCGATGACATAACACTCTTGTGCATGCGCAGATGTCTTGGCAAGTTCTCGTTATGAAGGACGGGTACCGAAACGAGGCACCGTTTGAAATGACGTGAATCGGTGCTCGGTCGGTACTATGGAATTCGGTCGGTACCTTAAAAAGTACCGAATTCGTTACCCATCCCTAGTTCCTGTTCCACAGTTAATGACTATAAGTCAAAGCTGAAACATAGATCAACTAGTAAAACAATACATCTTTATCTCACCAGACTGGTACAAAGCCTGTTTTGTTTTGATAAGCCTCAGTTTTGTTATCATGTAAAAATACCTGGCAGTAACAGATTGCTATTCCAAGAAAGTGACAGTAATTTGCCAAATTGTTGGCCAACTGTAGTCTTTTCTTGCAGCAAAGATGTCTTAGTTTTGGCACATTACTGGAGGACTAAAACTTGAGGGGATCTCATGGCTTCCTCTACCATTGATGTCCTGTTTTGCAAGGATTATAGAGGCTGAGCTTAGGCATGGACCAATTATGGGTTTTGAGGTAGGAAGTTTTTAAAAGTCCCAGAGTCAGAAACACCTTTTTCTTCTGCCAAATTGTTCCAGTGGCCTCTTCAGCAACCCAACTGGCAATGCGAAGAATCCTCTTGTGTTCTGCCAAGCTCAGCTCCTTCTCCCATTATCCTAATCACTCATGTTGAGATGCTGATTTGCACCCAAACCTGATTTTTAAAAACAAGTCATGTAATGAAATGAAATTTGAGGCAGATGTTTTAATGTTTAAAAAATACAAACTTTTTTTAAAGGTTCATTTGAAAACAGAAAGTAAAACTAAAACACATCTAACATAAAAAAAATGGTTAGTTGTGCTCAAATCTGATTTTTCTTTTTTTATTTTTGCTAATCAGAATTATTGTAAACTGTCATGAATAAATTAAAGTTGTACAAAGATTGGAGATTGACATGACTTAATTTATTGGTAGAGAAGTCATTTAGGCCATCACACACACGATTTATCATTGTTAGAGATAAATTACAACACTTGGTGAGTGCAGACAGACATAACCTCTAATAAAGTACAACCAACATTTCTATTAATCCTACAAATCTGACCGGATTAGTGTTACAAACTCAGCTGTTTTTGTAACAGATTGTGTGTTATAGGCAGATGGTCAAATTTATAATCACTGTGTCAAATATTTTCACTTTATTAGTTCACTGGGGTAAATTCATGTCTGATTTTTTATCTGATTTATTTGATTAATTCCATATTCCCTTATTGGCCATGCCAGTGATGTGTTAAATGACACAAAACGTCCACTGGAAATATTCCCAAATCTCAACTTGTCTTTTATTATGTCATCTATTCTTTGAACATTACATCTTTGTTTCCATAAAAAATTCCTTTATTAAAAAATGTTTATTATTTAGTTCAAAGATATATCAGATATATATCTCATAACCACGCATCATTCTTTAATTACATCCTGTAACCTCTCTTTGTTGTCCACTAATTTGTTTCTTAAGTTGTCCTCTGGAAGTATTTACAGTCTCATAAACACTGTGACACACACCTGCTCCCCAACAGGCTTGCATCTCATTTTCCTCTCTTGGTTGAGGATAATAATCCTGGCTGCTCTTATTAGAGGTCTCAGTCTGATCCAGCGTGATGCCCCACCTCTCCATTATGTTGAAAGGTGGTTGGCTAATGAGTGAGAATATTAACTGTTCACAGGGTTCAACCGTACCCTACTTATCACATTCGCTAGAAAGTCACCATGAGATATAAGGACATTTGTTTTCCATTAACCAAATGGTTTGATGTATCATTCTGTACAAGATGGACTCTTTGTTGAAGAATCACAAACCAGAGTCAGAGATTAACATTTACCCAGAATGGCTAATTCAGTATCTGTTTTTTGGTACTCTGGTATTTCTAATAGCCACATTAAAGCCCAAACCTAATACGCTCCTAACATGTGGCACATCAAACCAGGTCCCATTATTATTTATTATTTTCTACCCAAAGTTTTCACTGGCTCCTGTGAATTAATTTTTAGGTTTTTTTGTTAGTGCTCAAGACTGAGTTCACAATCTGCATTGACTGCTGATGGATTTGTATGAAAAAATCTGTCTGCAGATAAACTGGAACTTTGCAGTGGTTCTCCTTTTTAAAGAGCAAGTTTGCCGACTTTTACTTGTTATTTTTGAAACCGACCAGACCGGAATTTTTTCCACCAAAATTGGTTCCAGAGTTTGTTCAGTAATGGTGCCAGAGCCGGTGCTTTACTGGTTCTAAGCTGGTTCTTTCAAAGAACCGGACACCTTTTCACAGACTTGGGACTTTGTTGATGCTGTCATGACGTCAGACAAAGTGTTGAGACTAGGGCTGGGATAAACGATTATTTTTAAAACAGTTATTCGGGTGATTATTTTATCAAAAAGTCGACTATTCTAATGTCTAATTAGACAAATAATCTAATGATTATTTTTCTTTAGCGCAAATAATAAAAAACATAAAATCTCAAATAAATACCCCGCAAAAATTTTAATAAATTGGTACTGTAAAACTGTAAACACTGACAGTCCTTCCATTTTGTATAACACTGCTTTTATTTTGTTGCGGCGGGTTGTGTTCTGGTGGCATAGAGCTTGGGAGTGCAGGCTGCTGAGCCTGAGAGGTCAGATACTTATGTTCCTCTCTGTAGGTCACACTGTAATTTAGCATTCATGGACTCGTCCATCTTGGCTCGCAATGGGCAAGGCTGTTGTTGATTTGATGCCAGGAGAGAGCAGAGCATGTCTCGAGTAGAACCTAAGCATTTAACCAGGTAAAAAACAGATTAAGAACAATTCAGCGTTAGCATTAGCAACTCCACAACATGGCAGAACTCCTCTGATTGGTTAACAGCAATGCAACTCTCATGTGTACGTTGAGTCAGTGGAAGAGTTGCATTGCTGTTAACCAATCAGTGGCGAGATGTACAAAATCATGAATATAAATGACTCCAAAACTCCAAATGCTGCCATTTTCTGCCCCCCTCTCCACCAGCTAACTTCCACTTCCTGAAACGTAAGCACCAGTGCTTTTATTCCCACAGTGAACAACACACAAGACATTCATTTGTAAGACAACAGCGAGTGTACTGAAAAAAAAAACTGTTAATGAGAGCTTTAAAAATAAATTTCTTGTGAATACGAGTGAAACATTTCACATTAAAAGAAATAGAAAAATATATTTTCTGTGGCTTTTTGTCCTTTCTGCTGATTTATGCAAAGAGAACGAAGTGAAAATCCCTCTTTGAAAACTTCCTTCTTCGCCGTTTACACTTACTGTTAGTCTTAGCAGTTCCTCCATCTGTTTCCATCTGAATGCTACCATCTTTTCCAATTTCCCAGTGGGAGGTGAAACAAGCATATGGCTTCACAAAAAACATGCCATCCTAGATTTCTTCACATTCTAAAAGAGACATAAACCGTGCCGTCTCATATCGAAACTAGCAGTACTAAAGATTTGGTTGCCACAGCAGTTCTGCTCAAAAAAATACTGGCATTTCTTTCATTTGAAGCCCACAGACAACACTTTCAACTTCCTGCTGTAGGGTTTGGTAAATTGAGTGCTTTAAGAGCTCAATATATACTACCTCTACTTATGACCAATAAGCTGTGATACTCTATATAAATATAGAATACCAACCCTGCTTGGCCTTTACGGTATTTAATCAGAAGATTCTAGGATTCTTTATTTATTAAGGGATTGTACACACTTCGTTTTGCTTCAGAAAAGAGTCAGGTTTATAAAAGTAAGAATTTATTTGACCAACAATTAAAACATGACAAGGTAACTAACATTTACTGTGATGGATGGAACTAGATGTGATGTATGAACCTATGTGTGAATGTGATGTTAGTCAGAACTTCCGTATCTAGGAGAGCTGAGTTCTGGATGCAAAAGAATTTGGTTTGCTTTAAGCTATGAAGTTGATTATTATCAAAAACACATCAGACGCTATCTGTGTGTCTACTTCACCCGTTTTCGGAGACCCTCTTGGTGGATCCGAAGGTCAGAGAGGTCAGAGAGGAAGGCTGACCTCTGGCACCGAAGGGCTGTAGCATACCGTGGCACCGACTCTTCAGTCCAGAGATGTCTCGGGTCACGACAGATGGATGGAACCGCGCGTCTGGGACTCTGAAGGAGTCTAAACAATATCAGCTCGTTCTGCAGGAACTGTTGCGGTATCAGCTTAGCAGGTGCAAAAAGGTTTTGACGACATGTCAAAAGCTTTGATTGTTAAAGAGGGTTTTGCTTCAGATGGCTGGTCTGAAGCTTTCTCTAGAACTGAGGAAAAACCAGAGTGATCTGGTTTTAATGTTCTCTTGTTAGAATTTGTGTAGCCAACCAGAGGTTGACAAGTTTGAGGAACATTACCAAGAATCTCAGAAAGATGCCTTCTTTGATACCGGAGGCTCTGATCTGGGGTAAGGGACTAATTATGTGTCATGACTTTGTCCTTGCGTGAGTGCAAATGGTGATGACCTTGTCATATTAACATGCTGAAACATATTTCAATCACTGTAATCATACCATAACATTCATTTCAAACTTCAATCATTGAGCACAGATTAATGAAACATTTCATTATATTATAAATATTATAAGTAGCAATAAACAAACATTTATTTAATGATTATCTAGCTTATAAGTTGTAGAGGTTCATATCTGATTTAGGAAATCTGGGCTGCGAGTGTTCCTTATATGGAGGCATGAAGAACCTTGAAAGATTGGACCTTGAGGAGAGAACATTATTGTTGGTATTTTGTTTTCTGTGTTCAGAGCTGCAGGCTCTGAGCTCCAGCTGGTGGGATGAAGGCAGGCTGATTTAAAAGGGACACATGCAGTCTCGTGTCTCCTTTTTGACCAGATGTTGAATGATCAAACTGCACCTAAAAACTGACCATTGCTGGACGTTACAGTGCCTACTCTTTACATTTTTCCTATAGTTTCACCTCCCTTTTTTTGTCTGCCACCGTGCCAAGCAGGCTTTGGTGGTTCGAAAAAAGTTAACAGAGCGAGATGCTGAGACATGCTTCATCTTCCCACACAGTCACATGCTCTTACGTATGGCTGTACACTCCAGGAGAAAGGGACCTCTGCTTCCATGCTTTATGCTGCCAAATCAACAACTTCAGAAATTCATTTAGCTTGGAGTGAAAACGAAGGGGGGGAACACATTACACCTGTGCAGCAACATTGTTTTCGGCAAGGCTTGGGACAGAAAGGATTTAGAAAATTGGACTGTTTCTCACTTTGAATATGCAAAAATACCCTGTCTCTGGGTTATCTTTAGAAAATGAAGCAACACTTTTTTGAGCTGTGGGTGACTGCTCTTGCAAATTAATGTTTGTCATCTTTTTACCAAGCATAGCTCAAGGGAAGTTATGTTTTGCTTTGTTAGCAGGGCGAGATGTATCTGTTCTGGCACAAGCTCAGCTGCTCGGTTTATAGCAGCTTCCTCACAATATTGCATTTGCAGGTGCTGCTTCTTTGTGTAGTTGCAGCCAGACTGTGGAGTGTTGATGTGTGCCTGAAAGTCCTACTTAAGGCTAGTTTATACGTCTCCGTCTGCGTCAGTACGGAGACACGCAACGCCGTTGTCCGTCATCACAAGAGCTCTCTAAAAGGCTTGCAAGGATAGATGGAATAGAGTCCACTTTTCTAAATATCTGTCGAAAACGACGGAGACCACAAGCCTGTGGGTGGTCAGTACGCCGCTTCCTTCAACTTTGTTGAGCACCGTCTGACTATATAAACGTCAATACAACTGTGACTGAAGGAGTACAAAGAAACAGCAAACTTTTTATTCATGTCGGAAAATTAGGGGACACAAGTTTAACTGACTGGATGAAGAGGTGGAGGACAAATTTGCACATGTTAAAAAGTCTCTGAAATACAAAAACACAATGTAAACACTAGCGTCGTGTTTGCACGGATGGCAGTATACTCCAAAAAAACGCTACAGCCTCGGCTGTCCTGAGGACGACTTGTTTTACAACACTGACGCACCAATGGAGAAGTATAAAAGAATAAGGTTTGGCGCAGTGGTATTTTGGTTCTGTTGTTTTTTGTGTGTCCCCTTTTTTTTCTTCGCATCATCTCTTTCTTTCTACTGGTCTAGAAGCATATTCTTGTACATCCTTTATTGTTTGTTTCTGTGAACTTTTTTACCTCACCTCTTCTTTTCCTCTCCCCTTTCTCTTTCATTCCACGTGTCCGTGACCTTTGGGATTTAAACCAACCAAAAGCATTTCTACTAAAGTTTTGATATCAGGCGGGGCATTGTAGCTTAAACTATAATACTCCACCTGTGAGAGTAAAACTGTAAAGCTTGTTTTCTGCACTCGGACATCAATTCTGACTGCTGTTATAGCCGGACAGAACATGGGGGGGTGGGGTGTTTTGAACAGTGCTTTAACGAAGAAAAAAAAGACAACCCAGGAAAACGTCCAGTTAACCTGCCTTGGTAAATCACAAGCACATAAATGCTTTTAAAGATTAAAGAAGAAAATTTTGGGAGAAAAAAATTAATAGCTTGTAATGTTTTTATTGTATGGCTATATATATATATATATATATATATATATATATATATATATATATATATACACCGTAAATCCTCTAATACAGGCCGGTATTCAATTAAAGGCCGGGTCTCCAATTTTGGCCGGTGCCGGAGTCAGCGGAGGTAAATAATGGCCGGTCTCTTATTGTGGTCGGGTGGATTGTGGTAACAAGCAAGTATGAGCGTCCCAGCGGCAGGGTTATAGTCCCCAAATTAACCAGCAGGAGGCAGTAGAGGTTCACGCAGATCTTTATTGAGCTTTTTCTTCAACGCTTTGTAACGCTACAGACACGAACCTCTATCACGCTCCTACCACACAGAGTCACGGTGTCAGTTAACCATGCTAATTCAACCCCTCCACAGAACACACATCACCTTCCCTGTGGCTTACATAACACTCACACAACACGCAAATCAACACATAGGAACTAGCAGAACGATAGGAAACACATATAACACAATACCCAGAATGCACATGGCTTACAACCCCAGCCAGGTCATTACACTATCAAGTTCAAAGAGAACGTGCTGATTATGCTGCAGAACATTCTGGAGAGCAGCAGTAGGGGTTGTATGAACTAGTCAACTTCACTATACAGTGATCCCTCGCTACTTCGCGGTTCGTTCATCGCGGATTCGCTGCTTCGCAGATTTTTTCTTTGGAGCATTTTTCAGGGGGAATTCGCAGATTCGCGGTATTTTTCACTGATTCGCGGTATTTTTCTATGCGAAATATCAAGAAATTCTTGTTTTTTCATCAATTTCATCATAAAATGCACTTTTTGTAATAAAACTAGAAAAAAACAAGTAAAAAAAATTTTTCTTGAGTTTTTTCCACAAAAAGAGAATGTGATCATACGATAATTCAATAGGGAGCGTGGTTTCACAGACGCGGAAGTGATAGCGTCGGTGAAACGCCGGCTGATCTAGGAAACCCCCGAGCGTTCGAGCGTCAACGAAGTGACACGGAAATGCCGGGCTTTCCAGAAGTAAGTAAGATAACTTACTATGAGCTGATAGTTCGTTGGATTGATCGGTAGGTTGGAAACTCTGATCATGAATCTGAAGAAACGATGACTGAGTGGTGAGCTGGAAAGGCGACTTCCATTTATAGCCGCGGTTTGTGACGTAGGTGCAACGTGGAGGGAATCCCCGCGAGGGGCATGCTGGGAGTCCCTACTTCGCGGATTTTCACCTTTCACGGCCAGGTCTGGAACACATCTACCGCGATAAACGAGGGATTACTGTAGTGACTTTTTATGCCTGTCGTCGACTAGTCGCTGTCACGTGATAATGACCGGCAAGATGCAGCCCTCGGAAAAGACAGCAGCCTGCTATCAGCAGGTGACAAGCTCCTGCGCTCTGGGGGGGGGGGCAACGCGCTGTGCCAGACCGTAGGTACTGACACGCGATCGTTCATGTCGTTTCATTTCCTTTAATGTTTTCTGTCTTTTATTTGCGCCTGATGTGTATCGCTGCTGTGGAGCGGGGCGCAACAACTTGTCCTCCGACGCACAGATCACTGATGCGGCCGGCAAGCAGGGAGTGCTCCGCTGTTTTCGCGGTCGGTAGATCTGCCTCCTGAGCACGGCCACAGTAACAATCAGGTGTCGCCACCTCAAAAACTAATTTAACACGCGATCGTTCATGTCATTTCATTTCCTTTAATGTTTTCTGTCTTTTATTTGCGCCTGATGCGTTTCGCTGCATGCTGTGGAGCGGGGCGCTGCGCGCATCACCTTGTCCTCCGACGCACTGATCACTGATACGGCCGCCAAACAGCGAGCGCTCCGCTGTTTTTGCGGTCGGTAGATCTTTTAGAACTGCAGTTCAAAGGTAACTCATGAGGTGAATATATATGAACCCAGGTAGCAGTTTTTCTTTAGGATTGAGAGGAGATGCAGGAAGATAATAAACAGACAGGACAGAAAAATAGTCAAATAAAAACAAGTTAGTTTTTGTACCTGCTGTTGCAACAAACAGACACCATTGAAGGTCATCAGAAGTGAGGAACAGAAAATGAAATAATTATTTTAATGTTTAGAGCAGCAGGAACTCCGAGAGGCTGCAGGCGCATCAGTGAGTTTGCGGCTGCTGCGCAGGGGGAGGGGGGAGAGAGCTGAAGCAGGGGGAGGGGGGAGAGGGCTGAAGCAGAAACTACCGTTGTTAAAAGAAATGTGTTTAACTTTGAAAATGTGGGCACAATTTTAATTGTCAAAAACTCCAGCGAACAATTAGTTCATTTTGCTCAATTAGAAATAGAGGCCTGCCTCTAATACTGGCCCTCCTTCCAATAAAGGCCTGGAGCTTGATGAGCTTGAGTCAAATACAGGCCCGGGCCTGTATTAGAGGATTTACGGTGTATATATATATATATATATATATATATATATATATATATATATATATATATATGTATATATACATATATATATATATATGTCAAATTGAACTGAAATCGCAATTTCTCGTAGACAAATCAATTATCTCCTAAAATTGTTCAGTCCTAGTGGACAGTGTTGAAGATAGGGCTGATAAAGTACCAATGTTTGTATGCTGGTTGAAATCCTGTTTTCTGTCATGGCCGACTGGGGCCTGCCAGTCAATAAGTCCAAGAGCCAGTCACAGCAGGCTGCAGTGTAATTTGAGTCTTGACAACTTTTGCAGAATAATCATGTTGAAATTGGAGCTTTAGTTATTTAAAGGTATCTGGATGTAGGAGTCTTCATTTTCCAAATGGCAGAGGGAGACATGAAAAGCAAAAGCAGCAGAGTCTAACGTAAATGGTCTGTATTTTGATATAGCACCTTCTAGAGTCCTAGAACCCCCCAAGGCACTTTACAACACAATCAGTCATTTACTCATTCACACACACATTCACACGCTGGTGGGGATGAGCTACAATGTAGCCACAGCTGCTCTGGGGCGAACTGACGTGGGCCTGATAGACATGGAAGCACTCTCCAGAGGTTCAGTAGAGATACAACAATAATTATTTACTACATTTTTTTATTTTATTTTATAAATATTTTAATCTGAGAATATTTTGTTGAAGAATTTACTGCATGTAATGTTTTATTTTAAAATGTCATTAAAGCTGTATCAGTTTACACAAAAGAGAAATCTTTTTCACTTTGATCCCTCACTGTTGTGGAATGAAATAAACCGTTATACTTACTATTACACTTTTGGCAAATATACTTAAAAGAAACCAAACTGCCACAACATTCAAATATTGATTAAAATATACTAGGAAAACAAAACAAAAAACAAAACAATAATAGTCTCAGAGAACCACCATTTTAAAGATTGTTGACAATAAAATCACAGAGGGATAAACATCGTTTGCAACAAGTTATTGATTTATTTAAACAAATGTTACACCTAGCTACCGCGCAAGGGCAGGCTGTCCCCACACGGCCTGTCGCTTTGATCACCTGACACACGGGTGGCGACATACTGCAGCGGCCAGCGGTAAAAGCCAGCCATGCACTTTGTTCCAGGGCGAATAGCAAGTCTTCTGTTGTTTTGATTGGCCATCAGATTGGAGGGAATGTTGGGTTATTAACGCAGTTCAGAGTTGAAAAATAAACAGTAGATATGAAGTGTCACAAGGTTTTGCTAGATTAAAGTGAAATCTTTTGACTTTACTATATATAAAATAAGAAAAATTTGTGAATTGGTTCATCCCCCCACGCAATGTTGATGGTGAACAGATCAAAACACTGACAGAATCCATGGATGGCAGGCTTTTGAGTGTCCTTGCAAAGAAAGGTGGCTATATTGGTCGCTGATTTGTTTTTGTATTGTTTTTGAATGTCAGAAATGCATATTTGGGAATGTGGAGATGTTATATTGGTTTCACTGGTAAAAATAAATAATTGAAATGGGTATATATTTGTTTTTTGTTAAGTTGCCGAATAATTATGCACAGTAATAGTCACCTGCACTCACAGATATCCCCCTAAAATAGCTAAAACTAAAAACAAACTAAAAACTACTTCCAAAAACATTCAGCTTTGATATTAATGAGTTGTTTGAGTTAATTGAGAACACGGTTGTTGTTCAATAATAAAATTATTCCTCAAAAATACAACTTGCCTAATAATTCTACACTCCCTGTATGAATGATGCACTGTAGTGTAAAGCATTTTGGAGTCCTCTGACTCTGAAAGCTGCCATAGATGGGTGGGTCACTTATCTTTGAGTAACAGAAAATCTTTATTTGTCCTCTTTCTGTCATTTGTTCTACCCCCTGGCCATTTTTTCAGTTTTTTAAGCAAACTTTGTTCAAGTCAGCTGCTTCTAACGTGAACTCGGTGTCTTTATCACTGTATCAAATTAATCCCTATTTAAGCCAGCATGGAGGGGTGTCTTCCTAGAAACTGTATTTTAAAATAGTTTTTTTTTGTTTGCTTTGGTTTTTTTTCCTTTCATAAAGAAAGTTGATATGTGACCAAAAGTAGTTAATACACTAATTTCATATAAGTTTTCCCCATAAGTCTTCCTCCTGCACACAGATCATCATGCACTGATTTAGAAACAGGATCAAAGAGAAGGGGCTGATGTAGAGAATCAATGCTCTATCTGCAGCCTTACTCAAAACAAACCCCTTCATATTTTAGATAGAAATTACAGAATAAACATTGATGTGTTGCTAAATATTCATGCCTGTTTAAATACCTAAGATGCTCAGCCAAATGTTGCATTTAAAAGGGAACGCTAAACCAATGATGTGAATCTGTTACTAGAGGAATATAATCTCTTTTTTTTAACTTGTTTTTCTATTTTACTAGTTCCTGTAAAAAGTCTTACTGCAGCATTTTGAAGCAGCTGGAGGCTTTTTAGAGAATTATGTGGAAATCCCCAGTGTAAAAAATGACAATAGAAAAGCCTAGAGTAGTAAAAACTCGTTTATGTGGAGCTAAATGCAGCATCCATTCAATCTGTCTTTGAATCACACTCATGTTACGTCAGCACTCCTCTTAACACAGACACACTAAATGGCTAAATGTGCAAGACAATTTGTCAGTGGGTTACATTGCAGCAGCTTTATATGTTTGTCTCATTTCCCAAATTTTAGTTATCATGATGAAAAGATAATGAGTTCTAGAAAGCTTTCCCCCTCAGTGAAGGACATATCCTGGTCATAACTGTAGTTGTGCTGCAATACAATATAAAACCATTCAGGGAAACTGTATGGCTACCTCATGATTCACAAATCATGAAATGTTTATTGTTTTAAAGCATAATTTGTACATTTAAACTGGGTGAAACACCCTGGTCTGAAATCTAGAGTATAACTTCTCAACATAACAAGCCAATCACAAAGAGGATAAAGATGAGACACATATAATACTTTTCTTTAACAACCAGTCCTAGGAAAATTCTTGATGTCTGGCGTCAAAACCAGTGACCACTGCGAAAGGGCAGCTGACAACCCAGGAAAGACCTGGTGACGGCCTGAAGAGACTGCTGGCAGGAGGGAACAGACCCCAATGGGGCTAACACGGGTTAGCTACCCGTGCTAGCAGAATCCTTGTATTATAGTGATTTGGATCCACCCAACCATGGCTACAAAAGGAACAAAAGGAAAAATACCCCTTGAGTCTGTGAGAGTGGGGGTGGAAGATGACTTGTCGGTGGATCACACGGTAACAGACCCTAGAACGTGAAGGTGTGGCCAGTGGAAGTGGGATGCAGATGCTTTGTAGCCAGTTCCATAATAAGGCTTTTGAAGGAAGTAGGAATCAGAGGCCAGGCCCAAAGGAGGGCAATCAAAGGGCTTGCCACTGCAGCGGAACAGAGCAGTCACTGGCTGTGGCTGAAACGAAGGGATGCAATTTGGGCTGCCAAATGATGACGTGGTGCTTCCGAGTGACACACACCCGGGTCTGATCAACCAGGGGTGGGCCAACCCCGGCAGATAAATGGCCGAAACACCCAATGAGGTCGGGGCACACAACTGAAGGTGTGTCGTGCTGGTTTCACCACGAAATCTATGGCAAAGCTCACTCCACCAAGTTTTCAATCAATTGTTGTGCCGAAAGGGATCTTTAACAACCAGTCCTAGGAAACTTCTTTGTTTACACTATAGTTGCACAAACACACCAACATTTGTATTTGTCAACAGCTTATCATGAAGGGTTTCTCCTAATAAGGGGTGCAAACTACCAGGGTGTTTTCCCCAGTCTGTGGATTCTCTCTGAGCACCAAAATAAAGCTACAATGTGTAATATTTTTTCTTCTTGACTATCAAATTCCGTGTATCACATTCACAAAGTTGTCCATTTTCATTAATATTTCTCACTAAAATCTATTTGAACTATTCCTATTAGCTTGAAAGTTTTCAGTTTCATATTCATAAATGGTCGATGCTCTATAGTTATGTGCCATCTTGAAATACTGTTGCTGTTTAGGGGCTTACAAGATATAATGCTCTGTGTTTTGCATTTGCGCTTTGACATGAAAGTTCTCTTCCTCTTAAACGTAAGCGGGGGTGGCGCCATTTGGGGAAATTCTCCTTCCCCTTGGGTTGCTTGCCCTGCTCTAACACCAGGCGATCACTGAATTGAAATCTGAATGTCATTTATAACTGTGGCGGAGAGCGGATAGTCACAGGCGAGAGGGAAACGAGTGACGCAGCAGAAGCAGCAGCACTGGAGTGAGAAGAAAACTGCTACCAAGGACGGATCAGACCCATTCTACTGTACATATATTCACTGGACACTCACAGATAGCTCTCTGATCCCCGAGAGAGATGCTGACTTTATAACACGGCCAAATTTGTTCTTCATTCTCATCCACCTCTTCATATGGTCGCCACCTCCAAACCCAGATTTCCCGTCTTTTCCGTACATGTTTTCTCTGTATTTTGTACTCCTTCAGTCATGGGAGAATAAATGTTAATATTTTCGGACTTTTTCCGTGATGCGTTCTTCAATCTGTTCGAGGTCTTCCACTAAATATCTGTTTAGTTTTTAATGGAGCTACAGTGGTGCTGGTGACACTTATTCAGGAAGCAGCATCCTGACCAATCACAAGCTTGCGGTCTCCGTTATTTTCAATGGATGTTCGAAATTCTGGGCGTGTCTCCATCACCCTCGGAGAGCCCTTGCACCATAATGGCGTTGCGTGTCTCCGCACCGACGCAGACGGAGAAGTATAAATCAGGTTTAACACTTATTTTATTTGTCTCCAAACCCGAACTCCGAAAAGGAGTGTTGCCTCCACTGTTGCTAATGTTACTAATTTTACTCTTGTATTGTACACCCGTCACTAGTTGTTCACGTCACTCCCTGAGTGTTTTTTCAATGGTCAATTGCAGATGGGATTCATGGGTTTTCAAGCAGTGCTTGACGACTGTTGGAGGCTGACTTTGGTTGAAAGAGTGCTCATTAAGCTGTCGCAAAGCCGGTCACACTGGATGGCCACAAACTTGCAAGTCACCCTCACGTTCACCATTTTTTGTCAAAATTCTGTTCACGATGATGGATTTGTTTAGGACAGTCGAAACACACACTGTGTGGTCCAGGCTTAACGTAATGAGGACAATTTGACCCTGTGCATGAAAAAATGCTAATTTCTGGGTTCCGACCAGAGGAATAGGTTAGTTATTTCCGGCTAGTATTATGCTAATACTAATAATAGTTGTAGTGTTCGAAGTTCTCTGGGTGAGCAAATTAACGTGTTGCATTGTAGAAATAAGGTCCAGGTAGCAAAAAAAACTGTAGTTATTGTTTAATAATAGTACAACCTGTTTGTCATGCCCCTTTTAGTCATCTTTGCTTTACTTAGCACAGCTGTGTTGTGCACTCACCTTCATAGTTGTACAGTGGGATATGTACAATTTGAATCCTTATTCTCATTTGGGTTGTTGAGCAGATGAAAAAAGGTCGACAATACAATGAACGTCATTGACTGAAATTTTCGGCAAATTCCCAAAGGATCTGAAAAAGTACAGTTCACTGCATGCACCGTCCATGTTCACTTTGAAGGGGATAGGAAGTACCACGGCGGAGTTCATCAACCGAAACTAGCATTTGCAATGGGTCCATTGCAAACAAGTTAAGTTACTTAGAAAATAAATACCTTTCAGAAAATTAGCAAGAATGCTGGATTGTATAAATTGTTTCCAACCAAAATTTTGTATATCTTGCAATTTACCAACCCAAGGACTGCCATTTCTTTAGTGACTGAGTATCTACCAGTGTGGCCAAAACTTTGACTGTGATTTTAATTGTAGTTGTCACCAATTTGTTGCCCCAGTGTGTTGCTGTCTTGATAAATTAAGGTGTAATTCCAAAACCTTTGGCCACAACTTTACACCAACATGTTTTTGAAGTACTTTTGACTTGCTTAACCCAAGTTAAGTGTTCTTTAAAACAGAATGACCACCAAATTATTCAAAATTTCCCTGGTAAAAAATCTGCCATTGATCGGTACCCGATCTTGGCCCAGGGACCTCATTTCAGATCACAAAACTGAGCAACTCCAACTGATCAAAGCCAATCTCTATTCAAGTTTATATTGACTCAAAACAGCCAGATTGCAAATAATCTGAATTCTGTTTCACAGTAACAACACACTGAATTATTTAAGGAGTAATAAGGAGTGTTTCCCTTTTATGTAGTGTTTCGGAGTGTTTTATGCATAGTCACTGTGTGATGTAAAAGGAGTTGTTTACCCTAGCTGTGTGGCATGCACATCTCAGCAGCTGCACCATACTGGCAGAATTAGGCTCTCACATGATGCAGCCGTGCTTATCCGTGTGTATTTGCGTGTTAAGAGTGTGGGTTTGTGTGTCTGCGCGTGTCAGCAGTCATTAAGTGTTGGCACTGAGCTTGCATTGCTAACGCTGACAAGCTTGTCTGGGGACGAATAGAGCACAGACTCTGAGCTCATTTTCATGACACACACCACCTCTGCGTAAAAGGTGTGCATGCACCCATGTGTGTCGTGTCATACGTTGTGTCAAACATGTGCACACCAATTTAAGTTGGCAGAAGCAGCATCTTGCTAAAGCTAAGGCTTCCAACAGGTGACCCTTTTCACTCTCTTTTCCATGTTTTTTTTTGTTCTTCCGCATTTTCAGTCACTGTTTTTTTTTTTGTGTAATCATGTAGTCAGGTTACTGTACATTTATATTATTCAGAATTCAAATGAGTTAGTCACACTCTGTTGCATTGGAGGCTTTCTTTGTGAAAATAAAATTATGTAATGCATACTAACAATGGCAGGACAGCTCACATTTACATTTATGTTTATTCTTTACTAACAGGCGATCTCCCAAAGACCTGGATTAGTGAGAGACCCACACCGCTGGCTCGCCGAGACAAAGGTACTGCATGAAGTTATGCTGCTTGCATTTTCTCTACCTTTATGAAACAATCAGTTATATTTTGCCACACACACAAAATCTAGCTGCAGCCTTTATATTACAGTGTTGATGAAACTTGAAATGCATTGGTTTTAGTTCTTTAAGACGATTGTGATAGTGATTTTTGCCAATTCCAATTCAGGCAGATTCCTTTAAAGGGACCAGATCATGCTATTTTAGACCTTCAAGAGCAAAGGTAGGCACAGTATATGATAAAATATTACCATTGACTAGGGTTGGGCGAGATGGTCAAAAATCAGTATCAGTATCAACCCTTTGATCAAACAAATCCTTCGTATACGGTTTTCCTTTTACTGGTTCGCTATTAAATAAATAACAACTACGTACCTCCAAAGGATTATCTGTATGGAGGATAAAAAGTTTAACTAATGTTAGATTAAGTCATTCATTCAATTTACTGCAACTTTACACTAAATTAAACATCATTTCTGCTGAAAATGGTCATTAATTATGCACATTAAGTACAGACACAGCCTCACACTGTGCACACACATCCTTGTGTGTGTGTGTGTGTGTGTGTGTGTGTGTGTGTGTGTGTGTGTGTGTGTGTGTGTGTGTGTGTGTGTGTGTGTGTGTGTGTGTGTGTGTGTGAGACAGAGAGAGAGAGAGAGAGAGAGAGAGAGAGAGAGAGAGAGAGATTGCTGCATGTGGGGCTACAGTAAAAACAATTCCTCCAACCTGAAGGTTAGGAGTAGAGAAGAAAGAAAATATTGATTCACTGAAATATTATAATTTGGGGGGAAAAATAACTGAGGAGTAGAGGGGCATTGATTTGTAAACTAGCTTACATTAATAAAGTTCAAAAAAGTTAAAAATCTCTGTACTCTGTATCTTTCTGTCTTACTTAAGAAAGCTCCTTTAAAAAGTACTAAATTAAAGAAGCCCAGCTCATTTTTTGAAACCTAGTTGAACAACCTAGCTGTCGTGTGTTTACTGACCATCCCAAAATATGTTTATTTTTGAGTGTTAGACCAGCTGGTTCTCAGTCAAGATTAAAACGGTCTGGTTCTGGTTACCAGCTTGATACGTGAAAACATACAGCACTGAATGGGAGATGTTGAAGGCCAAGTTCACTCAGTTTTTCAACACATTTGCAGTGGCCTCTAGTCTAAATGAATGCCTTGTGTTTCAGTTTCTGTGGGGGGAAAAAAGCTTTTACGCTCCAGTTTCAGGAACTAATAGTAAACTAGAACAGAGGGGAGCAGAACTCTGCAGGATTTGGAGTCTTATTTTCTGATATTCAGAAATTTTACCTTTGATCGGCTAACACCAACGTGATCCTACTGACTCCCTTTGCTTTGCAATAAGCTTGGGCGGTATCCAAATTTTAATACCATCCAACTTCCTTCACATTTTTCCACGGTGTACGGTATTATTGAGATTAATTTAAAAATGAGGACGTAAGCCTTAAGCGGAATTACCAAACTGTTTTTTTGGACCTTCACCTTTCAGAAACAGAATAACAAACATTTTTACCAAAACAATCACAACATAACAGACATAATATTAACAGCTTTTAAAAAATGCAGCTTAGAAACAGATTTATCGCCTAAAAAGCCAGCATGTTTACCTTTTCTGGTTTCAGCATAGGAAGTTGTGGACCGACTGCTGAAAACTTGCTTCGATGAGCTTGTGGCTCAGACACACGGATACTTGGGTTTAGTCATGGCATCTAGGGAAGACTGGCAGCATATTTTCATCCGGAAAAGTGCGTTGTTATCTTTTACTAACAGGCTCCCAACAGTAGGCTGCTATTTCAGCTCCAGCTCGCTCCTTAGCGGTACCCGCATCTTTCGCTGTCATCTTTTGTTTGCACAAATTCCCTCATCAGTGTTTACTGGCTCTCCTTTATCGTTTGCTTCAAACCTGAAATACTCCCAAACTGCTGAAGTTGTGTTCTTTTTAGACACCAAATCAGCTGGTGTACGAGCTGCCAGCTGCTGTTACTATGTTTAGAGATTCATTCCTTAGTAAACAGCTAGTGTGTGGTGATTATGACTCTTTTGAGTATCTTTGTTTTGAAGTTAAAGGTACACCCAATATGTTAGTGTCTGCAATCTTACGCTTGGTTTATGCTTGACACATTTACTTTCCGCGCGGTGATGCGGCTCGCGGCTGGAACGCGCTTCACAACTCGCAGCTTTTATGGTTTGTGCGGCTCGTCTCTGCGGTGAGCCAATATTCTCCCAAACTGAACGGGGCAGCATGGAGCTCTACGGCATGCATCCAACACAACACCATAGTAGAAGTAGAAATCACTGTTTACAACATGGTATTTCAGCATTTTTAACAGCGTTCTCGTCTTTTCCGACAGTGCGAGCTATTTCTCTCCAAGAATTATTAACAACATGTTGATCACGGTGATCTCTGAGAGCTGAATCATACAAATGTCTGTATTTACGAACCTCTGCCGTGCCGGTCCGCCATGTTTTTCCACGTCCGACCGTCCGCGTGGTTAGAAATTTTCCGAGGTGCGCGTTGCGGAAATCTTGGGCCGTGCGGAGACGCGGTGGAGGGGCGTGGTTGTTAAAATGACGCAAAATGACGCAACTTTTCCGCGCGGAGCCGTGCGGACCTCACTGACGCGTCAAGCATAAACCAACCTTAAAGGCCTCCAGGGTCATGCAGTCTTTTCCTAGAAAACTTCATTGAGCTTCTTTCTGTTATCACAACAGTCTTTGCAAATCTTCTCATAACTGGTGACTTTAATATTCATGTTGATGATGCTAATGACAAATCTGCTGAACATTGACTTATTTGATCTTACAAAATGTCTATCATCAAACACATGATCTGGGATGCACGCTTAATCATAACCAAAGATGTGGATGTGTCGGACATTGTTGTTAAGGATGTGGGTCTATCTGACCATGTCTGTGTTTTTTCCTATATATCTGTTTCACCTGCTACACATCACACCTCAGTTGTTCTCAAAAGGGGTATCTGGGTGATCACACTGCACCAGTTTTATAAAACGCATGAATACTTCAACAGGTCTAACTACCAGCTATGCTGCTTCACTTTTATATCACTGCAGCTGCAAAACTCTTGAAGTCCTTGACACCATTGCATCTGAAAAGGTCAAACTAATCTCTGGCAAACAAAAAGCTCTATGGAGGTGTACTAAATCAGTTGCTAATCAGAAAAGAGAATGCAGGAAAACTGAGCGTCAATTCAGAATAAGTAACCTACCAGATCACTACGAAACCTTCAGAATGCAGCTGCACACTTACAACTCTAATTAAATAAGGCGAGACAAGTCTTTTTCTCCAAAGTCATTAGTGATAATATTAACAACTCCTGTGTTCTGTTTGCTACTGTTGAGATGTTAACTAATCTCCCAACACAGTTAAACCCTGATTTCATATCCCAAACTACAGTTCCTGACAAAAGTCTTGTTGCTTGTGTACAAATAGACCTAAAGTGCCACTAAAAATAATTCTAATGCAGATATAGTTTCAAGAAATGGGTCATTTTAATCCAAACAGCTTTTGAAATAATGTTTCAATGCAAAATGAAACTAACAAAAAGTGTTCTAATATTTCCAGCTTGGTAAAGCCCATTGAGTCCATTTTTGCCAAGACATTAGTGTTGTCACCTTGTCATATGAGCTTCACTTGTGACCAATAATGGATCAATTAGGTGTTGGGTGTGTATAAAAAGAACCCCAGTACACTAGACCTTCATATCAACTGCAACTAGACCTCTGCAAACAGGCCTAAGATTCACCTAAAGTGGTGATTATCAAGAGGCTGAAGACCAAATCCACCGCTGATGTGTCACACACCTTCAGTGTGTCTCAGCATCAAGTTCAGAGGACAAAGAAAAGATTGAAGAGACTGGAGAAGTTTTTGACAAGCCCAGGCCAGGCAGACCCCACAAGACAACTGCTCGAGACGACTGTTTGTTGGCTCGAATATCCAAGGCAAGCCCATTTTTCACTGCAGCAGAGCTCCAGGAGACCTGGTCACCTGAAATCCCTGTGTCAACCAGAACAGTTTGTTGTGTTCTGTCTCGAAATGGCCTCCATGGTTGAATCAGTGCCCATAAGCCAGAACTAAACAAAAGACAATTGAAAAACAGTGTGGCATTTGCCAAATCCTACAGCCTGCTAAAAGGATGGATGCTGGAAAAGTGGCAGAAGGTGGATTTTTCAGATGAATCTTCCGTTGCAGTACACCACAGTCGCCGCAAATATTGCAGGAGACCTACTGGAACCTGCTTGGAGCTGAGATTTACCCGGATACAGTGAAGTTTGGTGGAGGCAAAATCATGGTCTGGGGTTACATCCAGAATGGGGTTGTGCAAGGGATCTGCAGAGTGGAAGGCAACATCAATAGTCTATAATGCCAAGAAATCTTCGCTACCTTTTATGTTCCCAACCATAAAAAAGGCCAAATTCTGCAGCAGGATGGTGCTCCCATCGCATACTTCCATCTCCACATCAAAGTTCCTTAAGGCGAAGAAGATCAAAATGCTCCAGGATTGGCCAGCCCAGTCACCAGACATGAACATCATTGTGCATATGTGGGGTAGGATGAAAGAGGAAGTGTGGAAGACAAAACCAAAGAATATTGATGAACTCTGGGAGGCATGCGAAACTGTTTTCTTTGCTATTCCTGATGACTTCATCAAAAATTGTATGAATCATTGCCAAACCGCATGGATGCTGTCCTTCAAGCTCATGGAAGTCGTACAAGATATTACATTTGGATCTCACAGCACCACTACTTAATTTGCTGATATATTTTTGGATTTGCTGTAAAGTTGATCATTTTCTGTATAGGCGACAACACTTTTGTCTTGCCAGATTTTGACCTTTCTGTCTTGATTAAATGATACATCTTTTTTCAGTGAAATTTTTTTTTCAGTACATTTAACATTATTTGGGAGGGCTTTAGCTTTTCATATAAGCTATTTCTAACACCAATTGATCAATTAAAAGTCAGGTTAATAGCAGGAGTTTCTACAACATACAAAAGCGACAAGACTTTTGTCAAGAACTGTAAGTCTAATGAGTTTGTTTTATTTTTCAATGAGAAAATCATAAACATCAGATCAACCATTTATTCCTCCATGTCAGCCAACACAACCAGACCACTGCTACAGCCACACAGCAACAATCTGACTAGAATGCCAGCTTTCAGTGTGATTAGTGCTAAAACACTGGAGAACTTACTAGTTAAAGCTTCTTTGTTTCTTAGACTTTTAAAGTTGTATTTTCTGTCATGTTGATTTTAATGTTCTTGCTATTCATACTAATGGAAAGCACAGTGAATTGCCTCTGTGCTATAGAAATAAAGCTGCCTTGCCTTGCTTAGCCATTTTTCTCCTCGTCTCTCTTGCTGCGTCTCCTTCATGCTGTCATGTGAGGACATCACATAAACTTTAAAAAAACATTTAGAACTTTTTAAGTTCAACCACACATCTGATTTATACATCAAATGACTTTTATTTATCTTTTATATTTATTTTTATTTTTAAATCCTCGTCACCTACTTACATTGTTTTTTTTTTCATGACTGTATTGGAACTGAGTGACACTGTTGCTATTTTTTAACACCGGGTGTACGATATTACTGTAAACCCGCCCAAGCCTACTTTGCAATGTTGATGCTTTATCTCCATAAATAACAGACAGGAAGGAGCTCTGCCATGTTGAGGAGTTGCTAATGTTATCGGGTTGCTTCCACTAGCCAAGATGCTATTTGCTCTCTTCTGGATGCTAAATCAACAACAACCTTCTCCATCATGAGCCAAGATGGGATAGTTCAGTAATTTAAATTGACAGTGAGACCTGACTTGCTTTTGTATTCTGAGCATTTCCTCGTCTTTTTTCAGTCAGACGCCAATGCAGGAAATAAGGGTTGAAGAGTATTTTCACGTTTAACCTTCATGTTAAATACTGTGACCGATCATATTTCAAATTAATGAGTAAAACTGTTACTCATTGAACTTAGTATTTGATTAAAAATTCTTTTGTAATCAGGCAGGAAGCAGAAGCTTCAGAGCAGCTCTAACATTTTAAGTATTTTGCTGAGTCATTGTGACCAAATATACTGATGCTCACAGACGCAGGGTATACAACAATGATTAAAGTTTTAATTTACCCATCGTTACTGTGTGGTTGTTAATGTGACGTCAGCAGAAAATGAGTCTTTTTGTGTGTGTTTGGTTCAACGTCGTTATCTAAAGTCTACAGTTTCAGGAACACAACCGTTTAAACTGTGAGAAGTGATTCTGATTCAGTATATCTCCTTTCTGCTATTATTTCTCTTTATTCCAATAATATTAACTGACTGGCTTCTTTATAAATTAAATCAATTCCTGTTCAATTATCTCAATTTACGGACAAATGTAATTAAAGTTGTGTCAGTGATATTTGAGACTGTTTAAATTGTTTTAACATTTTCTTAGCTTATCACCATAATGTTCACTATGAAGTTGGAAAGATGCCCAGAGTTTTATGCATTTACAGGAATGAAACACTTGAGAAAATTTGAGGTAATTAGCTCCCAAGTTACAACATTTGATGTCAGGGAAACATAGGAATGATACAAAAGGTTGTAGACAATTCTTCTGGGTGGTTGCTTCTTAGGTGAAAATGTATACAGTTAATTACTGACAATAACTAAAGTAAATGAACAGAAATTGCAGGATTGCTTACCTAATCAATCAATTTGAAATGACCGATATATCAACTTTTGACAAAATGGGATTTTGTTCTAAAATGAGAAATCAGGGTACCTCTGTTCATTCATAATTGTGTAAATAAATGTCTGAGTCTGTTTTATTTCAGGTATTTTTTTTACAACCTTCAAATGTTCTTGTAAGACTTAATTTTACCATAAAATCACTGCCAGGCAACATAAGGAAATTAATTCCCACATAATGACTCACGCCTCCATGCTTCGCTGTTGTGTCTGTTTTTTAACAAAAAGTTTGGACCAGATGTGTCAGTATTCAGTGACATAACCTCTCTAATGAAACTTCTTGTTGCTGAAACACACCAGACCAAGCTCCGCTGGATGTGTGAAGAAGTGCGGGAGCGCGACACCAGGGAACAGCGCCTGAGGAAGCAGCATCAGCAGACCCGGGATCAGCTGAAGGCTCTCAGGCGGAGCCGAGACTCAGAACAGGCAGCTCTCCTAGAACGCCTGGAGCAACAGGAGAAGCTGATGTGCTCCCTCAGCACTGAAAAGAAAGGTTTGTTAGAAGCTAACTTAACATTGTACACTGCTTCAAAAACAATGTTGAACACCATATCCTTTGTTTGTCTTAGTCCACTGCATCAAAACCAAAGGAGAGGCTATTTCAGACTATAAACAGAAATATTGCTCTCACAGACTCCCATTCCTTCATCTCATCATCAGGATGAACAAAAATTATCAAATCAAAGATAATTTATTAGTCCCAGAGGGAAATTAGAGTTTCAGTACACACAATTCAGAGGTCAGACATACATGGGCAAGACACATGACAAGAATTGGTGACTGTGGTTATTCGCAACCCTGAGTCACGCTACCTTAATACCTTATTTCAGTGCAGGGAAGATTTATGCTGGTTAGTGCTTTTTGTGTCTTATTTTATTGTGTGCTTGGGAAAATAGCAGTCTGCACCCACCTGTAAATTTTGAACATTGTTTTTTAGACTGCGCAGACAGGTCTGTCTCTTTACGATTACAAATGTTTGAGAAAGCATTTTAATGATGCTGAGTCCTCTTTTGCAAATAGACTTTATTTTCCTTTCTGAGTTCAGTTTTTGACTCAGGTTTTCTTAATGAGCTGGAACCGGCACTGGGTTTGTATTAGCGTTTTAACTGAACAATACAGGAAAATGCACCACATGTTTCTTTCATTAACAGAAAGAGTAAAAGATGCAATGAAACAGATAAAGCTGGAAAAGCTTTGTAAAAACATTCTGGTCCCTTTTTTGTGGTAGTGTTACACAATCCAAATAATATTCCAAAACAGATCAGCCAAAATAGTTTGTTGTATAATTTGTAGCAAAATTATCAAATTTGACCTATATTTTGACAAAGAATCAGTGGGATTTTGACTCGTAGTGGCTTATTCCAGACTCCACCCTTAAACACATAGACAAACATCAGCAATTGATGAAAAATGTAAACAGGTGTTTCCTGTAACAATAACCTGACTTGATCTATTGAAAACAGGCATATGTGTTCCAGACTAGTGTCCACATAGCTAATGTACGTGACATGGAATTTCCCAGTAGTTTTTTATTGCCATATTGACCCCTTGATGACGTCACGCATCCACTCCCCCCAGCCACAGACTGGAGGGCAAGAACAACTGTATTTTGTGCTCCTTCAGCCACGGGTGAATAAATGTTCATATTTTTAGAATTTCTCAGCGATACACTCTTCAATCTGTTCTGGGTCTGCTGCTAAATGTCTTTTTACTTTTTAACGGGTTAATGGCGGTGCTGGTGATGAGTATACAGGAAGGGGCGTCCTGACCAATCAAAAGCTTGCGGTCTTCGTCACTTTTGACGGATGTTTAAAATTTTGGGCATGTCTCCATTACCCTCTGTGAGCCTGACGGATAGCCCTTGCACGACGCATAATTGTGTCGTGTGTCTCCACACAGACACAGATGGAAAAGTATAAATCAGGGTTTAGTTATAGTTATAATAATTTATTACATAGTTATAATAAACAGAGCTAAATAGCAGCAAAATAAAATCTATTCTCATGGTTAACACACATAGAGCTGTAGGCTGCACGAGTAAATGTAAGGAGAACCGTAAAGTGAAATTGTGCAGGTTTCCAGCTGATAAAATATGCTGAAGGCAGTGGTTAATAGCCAATTCCAGTGGATGAACCCCAAGACAAAGTCTCGTGACAAAATAAAAAAGTTAAAAATCTGCCCCACATGTCAAGAAACAAACAAGTTATAGCCATGTAATGACTTATGCTTTTTTAATATAATTATGTGTGACCGCGGGAACGAAAAGCCAGGGGAGAACTGACTGACCAAGCGAATCCAGCTGCGGGAAGATGCTGTGCTCCTGATCAGTCCTGAGAAATAAACGTGTGTAAAATTGACAACGCTGGTGTGTAGTTCTGTGTGTGACCTGCAGTAACGGTCTTGTCACAATAATTACACAAAATGGGTTGAGTAATTGGAGCGGGCAGCTGCCAATGTCGTTCATTTGTGTTTCTGTTTACGCAGCTCGTCAGAATAAGTGGAGCATCCAGGGTTTCCCCCAGCGCTTTATAAGCCTGGTGGGTGGCCAAGTTAGGCTAAGCGTCATGCCCCACCCCCCTCCCCGACCCTACCGTGTCCGCTGACACGAACAGCGCAACGAAATTAGAGCCCTCCTTCAGCTGATTCTGCTGAGAAACAGCAGCAGAACGTGTGCAACCTAAATGAAACAAATCATCTGTGTTTAGGGTTCGGCATCAATTGTAACTGGGATTGCCAGTTTTTCCCAGAATCGTAAAAATTATTTAGTTTTTTTAGTTTTGATTCCTCCTTTTTGATTTTTTTATCCGCTGACCGTCCCCACAAGAGTTTTCGTCCCCACAAGAGTCTTCGTCCCCACAAGAGTCTACGTCCCTGTCTCCAGAGCCCCCAGTGTCCCTGTCTCCAGTGTCCCTGTCTCCAGAGCCATGATCTGCGTCTGCCCCTTCCCTCATGTGTCTCCTTGTGTTCTCCATCCATCTCTAGGTTCTCCTGTTGTGTATCTTAGCGTCCTCTTGTGTCATTGTCTACGTCTTCCTCATGTGTTCCCAGAGCTGCAGCCCCTCTAGGTTTCCTTCCCCCCCAGGTATTTCCCTCCAGGTCCTGTGCTCCCCGTGGTCCTCCTTAGTCGCGCCCCTGTAGTGTCTCTTTCTGTAGTGTTTTCCTTTAGTTTCAGCTGTTCATCTATTAGTCTCTTTTGATGAGTTTCTTTCCCCAGATTATTAGTTAGTTATTTTGTTTTTAGTGTGTTTCTTTCCCTAGATTGTTAGTTAGTTATTTTGTTTTTAGTGTGTTTCTTTCCCTAGATTGTTAGTTAGTTATTTTGCGCTTCTTATTTTTAGGTTCTGCCTTAGATCATGTTATTTTTCTTCCTCCTCACTCACTGCCCTGATTAGTAATTGAGTTCACCTGTTCTCTCTCTCCCCACACACCTGCAGTTCATCTCCCTCTCATCCTCCCCAGTGTATATAACCCTGTCTGTGTCTCTGTATGTTTGTCGGTCCATTGTGTTTCTGTCAGTCTCGTCTCGTTTGATCTCTAGTGTTTCCTGTGCTTCTTGAGTCTCTAGTGTTTTTGAATCTCCCGTTCAGTATTTGGATATTTTTGGTTTTTGGCTTCCTGCCCTTTGGATTTTATTTTGTTTTGGTCCATCCTCAATAAAGGATTTTACTTAATCTCCACTCCTGCCTCGTGTCGTCCTGGGTTCTGCATTTTGGGTCCTAACCTCCTCCTGGCACGTATCGTGACAGATACACACGCACAGATCTTTAGTTACACACACACAAATCTAGATACACATGCACAGATCTTTAGTTACACACGCACAAATCTAGATACACACGCACAGATCTTTTGAGACTTTTTTCTCCCTGTATTAAACCACCAAAAACCGGTAGTTCCTGAGCACAGCTGCAGCTCACCGATCTGGGGATGGGTCAAATGCGTAGATGAATTTCACCAGTGTGCGATGACTAATGAGACTTTAAACTTCATTTTTATATCCTGCTGAGAAAGCCTTTTGAAAATGACACATTTACAAAAATGGTTTCTGCTCTGTGTAGCAATTACAAACATCAATTCCTTGAAACGTGTGTGCACTTGTTTTATCTCAACAGATTAGCTGTTATTGCCTATCCTGTGAATACGGTATGGGCCATACAGTACTTGTGTCACTGAATTTATAAGTGTCAAGCAGCAGTCTGTTTATTTTCTCTCAGAACTTGTGCAGACACAACTCCCTGTTGGCCTCTTCTCTTGAAAGCAGGTCTGCCCTGCATGAGAAGATAAGAGTGGTTCTAGTATTATGGAGCCTCACCACAGCTTTCAGGTGAAATGTTCGAGTCAGCAAAGATAGTAGCGCCACTATCTTTCTTCGGTTGGTTTTCTGAATTGATTGAAGCAGACTTGGAGTTTGGAGACCCTAGAAGTTTTTCCCATAGGAGAAGGTTGTTTTTTGTTGGGTTGTGGTCGGAAACTTCTGTTGGGAAAAACACCTTGTTTGGTCTATGTTATATACATTTATTGGGGAAGGTGAGGGTTCATTTGATATCAGGAAACTGAATGATTCGGAGTCGGAAAATAGCAGCAATTATGATTAAACTACTTTAGAAACTCATAAATTAGATAACAAAAATAATTCTTATGCAAATGTGTTAAATGTAATATGTCAGGGGACAGGTTTCTGTAGAAATATATGTAAATAAAAAATGCTCTTACCAGTTAGCGTTTCCAAGTCTGTGTGCATTTTGAAGTTCCCATCACCATCTTTCACCATTTAAATTATTATTCCTGTTTAGCCTGTTCCCATCAACTCTTGCTGCTTGCTTAAGACTGTACGGCTGTGCACTTTCAGTATTTAACATAATGTAAGTTCGGATTCAGAATCTGGAGCTGCTTGCGATTACTGCAAATCCTTGTTTTTCTGAGTAGAGTCGCGAACGTTTTCCTTGAACAACGTCACTTCCGGTTAACAGCAAGAGGCTCTAGTTTTAGATGGATGAGCTAGGAGAGCCTAGTTGGAACAGTAATAGCACCTTTTATTTTCAAGTATCTTCCTTTTTTTAATGAAAATATAACATTTAGACCGGTTACAAACTGAACCCTGTTAACAAGGAAACCTAGTTCTGTTTTTTATTTTTAAATCCAGTATGGAGTTCAGATGATTTTTCAAAGTGAACTGGGATGTGAGAATTCTGTTTATCAGCAAAAGCATCTTATCTTACACAGTCTCCTCATTTCAGAGCTGTTGGAGAGGAGTCGCAGGAAGGAAGAGGAAATGAGAAGCCTTCAGGTCAGATTCATGTATCTTGATTATTCTATCGGTTTGTCTGCTGGGTTTTTTCTTGTTCAAACAATCCAATTTCCACAGCATAAGGAGGCCATTTATTACACACAAGATGTTTCCCTCTGTCCTGTTTTTACATGTAAGATGTCTTCCCCCCCCCCCCCCCCAACATGTCTGCACAGCTGTGAGCCTGACAGACTCCTCGCTGGCTCACTCCAACAGAAAAGCTAATTGCTGCAGACGCCAGGCCTTGGAGTGTAAAAGCCACTGAAGGCCTTGTCTGCTTTTCAATGCAGTTACACTCGGCAGGCCATCCACTCACCTTGGCTTGAGTGAACTGCCCCCCCCCCCCCCCTTTCTGGTACATCACAGGCACTGTACTCCACCATTAAAATGCTAAACAGATGTGTGCATGCATATACACACGTTAAGGTATCTGCAAAAGGACACTATTTCCACGTAAAGAGGAAAAACGGGTTGCACAGGGGACACAGATGGGTTCAGTAGAAGTTAGGGATGAACTGATGGGGGAGGAGGGAGTTGTTAGAAACCATCAGCACGTTCCAGGCAGAGGGAGAAAAAAAAAGAGCCTGCTGGAGGGAGAAGCAGGTGTGCGTTTGAGTGGCAGATAAGAGGCAGAACATCACTTATGCATCGTTAGCGAGGGAACATCAGTCAGGAGCTGGAGGAGTGGGTGGAGCATTTTGTCTTTGTGTGCGTAGTAAGAAGCCTGTTGTGCTACACTCTCCCCGGCTTCCTCCCCGTGTTATGTTAGAACAGCCTATTCCTCTCCTGTTTTGTTTTTTCAACTCTCAACACACATCTGCTCCGCTCTTTTCTTCTCAGCCATTTTGAATTGGACTCATCATTTCACACAGATCCTGTTTAAGTCTCTTGTATGCACAACTTTGTTTATCTTTGCTGTGTTTTATGTCTTTATAGGATCGCGTTTTGGATGTGGAAATGGTAAGCTTCTCTTCTGTTGCTGTGGGAGTAACAATACATTAGTCATGTTTCAAAGAAATCTTCACTGAAATTCTGAAAAAAAATTTTTTATGAGTCATTCTGGAAGGTTTTACCACAAAGTCAAATACTGCTGCCTCTACTGTTGATGCATCATCATTTATCTGTTCAAACCTTTAACACCGACTATTGAAGTCCGTCCCATTTAGTCCATGACTGACATTTCTCATGAGCCACAGAACAGATTTTAATTAAACTTTTTGGGATGGTAATCACTGGGCATACATCTACAAATAGCTAACTATTGGAATCAATCCAGTTTAGGATCTTTTGACTTTAACCAACCCATCACTAAAACTCATTCTGATTTTCAGCTCTAATTGACTGTTACTAGCTGATAGTCATAGTGCACATGAGACCTTACATCATGTCATTATAAGATATCAAAACAACTACTATAATTCTGTAATTTCTGAAAATTAAACGACCTCTATCCTAAAACTTGGTAAACTATATACATTCCTTAAAGGGACTTTATGGACTTTTGAATTTTTATGCTCGCGATGGCCCTCTCAGGCCAAAAGCGTAATGGCAGCTTCAATTGTAGGCTTGTGCACGAGGCGCGCATGCTGTACATGCACACTCCTTAACGAAAATAACAGCTGAGACAGTCCCTTGTGTGTGTGTGTGTGTGTGTGTGTGTGGGTGTGTGGGTGTGTGGGTGTGTGGGTGTGTGTGTGTGGCCCAGAGGACAGGAGAACGCGCAGCTAATTAATTAAATAATTTGGTTCTGTACCTTTCTCTTCAGCACAGCCGACGAAGGTTTATGATGGGTCAGTCCTCCTGCATGCTCAGATCATTCCCTTCCCTTGCTTGAAAAATTGTTCCAAAATGAAAGTTGAACCCACATCTTTTTTATCTGTGAATTCAATGCCGTTCAGCGAGTCTCAAATGAAAATTTGGGCATCTTACTGTAAAAAATATACCATTAATGTAAAAAAGAAACTCTAAATGAACTATGTTCACACTCAGAATCCAACCCGGGACTTCTGCACGGGAGTCCGACGTCTTACTAGATGAGCTAAAGCGTCAGTGACAACCTTCGTATCTGTAACATTTAAATCCTTGATGACAGCTGAAACAACGTTCAGCGAACGGTTTGGAGCGAAAATGGCTATTTTGTTGCTAATTTGCAGGAAATATCTAGAAGAAAGTAGCTAAGGGTCCTCAGAAATGTAGCTAGCTTTGTCACTAGGCGTTAAGAACAGCGACAAAGAGGCACTGCCTCTCTCTCGGCTGCTAAAGCTACGGATAGCAAATGCTACGGGCGATGCCTGAGCGTGAACGCGCATGAAGCAGCCTGCTCAACCCGAGCATCTCTCTTTTTCTGTGATTTTACAGAAAAACAGGCAATCACAGTAAAAATGCCAGGGCTCATTCTACAGGACCAGGGCATTGCAGGAGAATGTATGAAGAAGACATTTATTATTTCTATACATGATTTGGCTGTCAAACTTCCATAATGCCCCTTTAATAAAATGCATGTTTTTAATGAAAAGAGATTACGTACTACCTTGTGTTGAGTTTCAGCATGGTTTTGATTTTGCCATGTAAGCACCTTCACCCAAGGTAGTGTTTAGCTAACCACACACTCAGTTAGAAATGATTGTTTTAGTCAAGGCTGAGCGCTCTGTTAATCATCATAAGTCTCTGTGATGGTGCTTAGAACTGAGCCGCCCTGACAATAAGAGATCGATCTCACTGTCCGCACTAGTAATGGCCACTGCCAGCATCCTTTATCAGCCGTTAGGTGTCCGCTACAAATTAGTTATCACTATTGAAAAGTTATATTGACCCACATACACTTTTTACTCTTCTTAACAAATAAAATAAACAAACGAAGGAGCCTGTCTCAGTTTATCTGTCACAATTATGCGTCACGCCTGTCGGCGCCAGCCTTCACTTAGCCGCTACAAGAGAGAAGACGAAGTGCTCGGACCTCTATCAGTTTCCAC
This sequence comes from Nothobranchius furzeri, assembly GCF_043380555.1. Lineage (NCBI taxonomy): Eukaryota > Metazoa > Chordata > Actinopteri > Cyprinodontiformes > Nothobranchiidae > Nothobranchius > Nothobranchius furzeri. The sequence goes on from NC_091742.1 coordinate 19,804,884, forward strand.
TTTTTCTGCGCAGAGACAGGACACATTGACCCATTCTCTACTCTCCCTGAGTGCACTCAGAAAATCTCGGCATCGTGTCAATGTGCCATTAATATGGCTGTCAGTGGGAAGCCTTCTAACAACCAGTTCCTTTGCTGCTGAACCTCCCCTGAAATGGGAACTGGGCAGTTATTGTAACTCATGTCAGAGGAATTAATACGTGAGAACAATATTGTAACTTTTATCTCATCTTACTTTGTGCTGCTTTAACAGAAAATATGAATATGACTTGATTAGACACACAAAGAGTTCTGCTGTTCTAATGTGAAGCCATGTACCTATACGTTCCACCTAACTTTGTGTTTAGGATCACATTTTGGTGTTTTATTCCCCCCAAGATCTACATGAGATTGCAAGACACTGATGTGTCTTTGTTGTGTTTGACAGAACACAAAAGCTGCTCTGGAACACCTGGAATCGATCCCAGATAAAAACTGTCTGATGGAGGGCTTCAAAGATTTGGAGGTGGGTGTAAATTCAATTCAATTCAATTCAAAAATACTTTATTAATCCCAGAGGGAAATTGATTGGGAAATATAGCCTGAATATTACTTCTTCATTTAGAGTTTTGGCCTTTAGACTATATGCAACCCCGTTAGGATGTGTTTTATGTCTGATTTATGTAACAGCAGCCTCTGTTTTGTTTGTTCAGGCATCACAGCAGCAGAAGGAGACTGTAGAGGAGCGCTATGCTAAATACAAAGGGATCGTCCAGGATCTGCAGCACCAGCTGGACGAGTCCAAACACAGAATCCAGGAGTACAGAGTACATCTGTAGGAGCTAAAAGCAGTGTTTTGTGTACTGCATGTTGACATGTTGCTTATCAATGCCAGCCGGTTATCAGGCAGCCCAGCTGCTGAGTACATGCTCCAAAAACATGTTGATCTGCCCAGCTTATGTAAGTTTCAACTACTTTTGACCATATTAGGATGTGGAAGTAGCACCCCATCATTTCTCAGAATCAAAAGGGAGGTGGGGGTTGAATAGTATAACTGATGCTGCGTGGTGTAGGGGAGTGGGCTTTTTGCAGAAGGATCTCCAGCCGAGGTGGTTAGATCGAAGCTGGACGCTGTCCCCTGTGAAGTGTTGGTGATGTATGGATGAGTTGTGTAAATAAATGCCCCCCGCTGAGTTTGGACAGAACCTGTCTCCTTCTTGTTTTTGATAAGGAAAAAGAACCACATTTGGCGACCACGAAGCGGGAAGTAGAGGTGTGCTCTTCGGATCGTTTCGCAGCCCACGGAATAAACTTCTGGGCCCTAGGTAAGAACAGTTTTTGTTCAATTTTGGAGTTATTCCGTGGACTGAGAACTGGTCTGAGAGAAAAAACATGCCCTTCTCATAAATTAGAAGTTATAATAACAAGAAGAGGCATTTGTCCAGAGCAGCGGTGAAATTATTCACACATGTGTGAAGTCAGCTGAGTCATTTTGATGACGGACAAAGTTTAAAGTGACAAATTAAAAGCTGGGACAGCGAGAATTGGAATAGAATTTGACAGCTGATAAAAAAAAGTCCAGGGAGGACAAGTAATAGGTCGACAATTGAGATCCAGTATGCCCCGGTGAGGCCGGGATAAGATTGGGATCTGAGAAAAAGCGCTGAAGTTGTGACAGATAAGCTTGCCAGTAATTCGGTTGAATCCTCGGGGATTGGTAAATTTCATGAGTTTTTGGCAAAGATATGTTTGACGTCAGAGTTTGCAGCAAAGTGGCTGTAAACAACTCTAGAGCTCAGAAATTGTTTGTTTGTGTGAGTGTGTTTGTGAGAGAAGTTTTGTGGGTGGGACAGGCGTGTGAGATAAGCGTGTGTGTGTGGAGGAGATAAGAGTGTGTGCGAGTTGAGAAGTGGGTGCGTGAGTTGAGAAGGTGTGTCAGGCGCCAGAGAATTAGAGGAAAAAAGAAAAACAAAGGAGTAATACAGATCAATATTGTTCACTGCAGTGCTATATTTTGATGTTTAATGTTATACAAATTTCAAAGTCTGTGATCTTGTTCTGATTAGTCTTTAAACAGAAAACCAGAAGTTAAAATAATTAGTTTTAGAGTGACATATATATAAATAAAAATATATGCTGAAGTGCACAAGCATGATAACTATTTTTACCAGCTGGGTAATGTGAAATATGAGAAATATAGATTATGATTAATAAATAAATAATAATGTTTATGCGTGTTGAGTGTGTGGCATAAAATGATGCTTCGGTGTCAAATTGCTTTGAAGTGTGTTTTTCTTATCTCTATGCAAGTGTGAAAGCTTTGCTGTGTGTGGTTGTTTTACTCGTGAAAGGTCAAATACTCTGATCTTGTTTGGGCTGTTGCTTGGATGAACTGGAGAGAAGCTGATTCTTCTTCTGCTGATTCGGTCTCTCTTGTGGTTGACTTTTTCCTGTGTTGTGATGTTATAAAGCTGTATGAGAGTTGCTAAAATCTGAAGGCTGAATGCTCTTGGGTGTCGTCAGCGTGTTCGTTTCTCCGTAGACACCCTGAGCTGTCAGACCCAAGTTTAGACTGAGCAGAGGGGCCAGTCCAGAAGCGCAAAGCTCCACCTACAAGCTGTCCTCTCCATACACACGCACAGACACAGAAGTACAGAGGCGATCCCGCCTCTGACTCCACCTCTGTGTGTGGATAGGTTGGTGAGCCAGAGGGCGTAGAGAAACCCCACCCTGTGGGCTGAGTTTTGCTCACACACAAGCTTGAGATCCAGCATAAGGCTATTTTTAGCCTGCCACTGCACAGCTGCTGAGGAAAAAAAAAAAAGAAAAAAGGGAAAATAATACATATTGAATCCAGATTTAAAAGGTTCACCTATAAAAACTTTCAGGCATTAAGTTTTTCTTTCAACAATAACTAAAGCTTTTGAACTAACTTTACTTTAGTGTTACATCAGAAGAGATTTGATTTTAAGGCATTTACAATAAGAAGATAAATTGTTCAACATTTGTGTAAACAGAGCAATAACAGATTACTCAAGACCACAGCATCATATGTCACCAGTATCTGTTTCAACTTTCAATTCTTGTGTTATTTTCAGGAGATTATAAATAAACAAACTAGTCAACTAATCAAAGGAATAATAGTGTCTGTGAAACTTCAAAATGTCTGTCACGCCAGCAGGAATTTTGGGAGCAAAGAATCCTACTTTAGCAAAAGAGATAAAGCACATGTCAGAGAAGTGGTCAAAACGGACGAGAAAACTATGCAATCCGTGGCCATCTGAAGGCACTTTTGACGTAGTGGCGTGCGATAATTTGGAATTGAGAATTCAGGATCATAAAGCAGATGGGTCCAAGAAAAGACAGCAGAAAAGAGAAAAGGAAATTCAGATCCTGGATTTATTCAGGAATGAAGGAAAGATTTACAGACAGAATTTTAAACAGGCCATCCTTAAAATGAAAGACAAAGTGGACAAACCCCAGAAGGAAGTGAAGGCCCCAGCAGAAGAGGGCCTGTATCCCCTTTTGGGAACCATTACAATTACGGGAGATTTTGAGTTGCGCGACACATTCGACAAAGGTCCTAAGGGTTTAGATGTTGACAATGCAATTTTAAAATTAACAACATCACAGCAATCAGATGAAGCACCTGGCAAAGAAAAGCATGCAAAAGGAAGTGAGGAAAGAGAATTCGAACAAACAACTCCACCTCGTGGAACGCATCCAAAATATTGCAGTACAGAACGTCGAGCGGTAAGGGAAGAAGGACGAAGGGAGATTGATTGTTTTGCAGAACATAAGGATTTTTTGAAAAAGCAACCGAAGGCTAACTCATACTGGATTGACCTTGAGAACAAGGATGAGGATGTACATGATGAGCTAAACGATGTTGACCAAATTATACAGGACATATCTGAAGGCCTGCGGAAATCCTTAAATCACATCACAGGCACACATTCAGATGAGGTTAGTGATAACACCACTAGCACAAGCAAGGAGAAAAATTTCAAGCCTTTTTACAAACCAGGCATTCACTCACCAGAGCGTGGTGACCCAAATACAGGTCTGACTCAGGAGAAGGAAAAACCAGGTCCTAGCAGTGAAAGCCGTGAGCTGAGACCCAGACATGACTTAAAACCACCTATTCGATACACTAATGATGGTCAGTACCCAATTTTAATTAAGGGCACAAGAGCTAATTATATTCCCTGGCAGAGCCTCGACCTCACTGGTTTGGTTTCGCGGCTGCCCCACATTCAAGATGGCGCTGGAAGGTGGATTGGGGCCTTCGAACAGGAGACAACTGGGCTAATGCTTGCCCTTGGAGATCTCAAAGCTATTTTGGCTCGAGTTGTTGGGACATCAGCTATGGGAACATTGCTAGCATCCAATGGAGTCCAATGGATGCTGGACCCAATGGCTGACGGCACGGAGTTTAACACATACAGAAATGCACTCTGGAACATACTAAGAGCAGCATATCCCAACAGGATTGACCCCAAAGCTTTGAAAGGAGAGCCACTTTCAGAGACTGAGAGTCCTGCGTCATTTGTTGACAGGCAGCTCAGACGGTGGAAGCTGGAGACGGAGGAGGGTCCTGAGGGGACGCCGATAATGACTTCTCTGTTCCGAACATCCCTGATTTCTGCTCTCCCGACTCCTGTGCGAGACAAACTGGAGGATGTTGTGGGACTGGACTCAATGCCACATGTGCAGTTCAGAGACCATGTAGTCCACGCAGTGGACCGCTATCGGAAAGACAGTAACAAAATGATTGAGCAAGAAAAGTGCGCTCAGAGAAAACTCACGCAGTTGCACATAAATGATCTCCAGCACAAGGCGAAGACCCAGGCGGCAGTGGAGAAAAGTGACAGCAAGAGTGACAGTCAAACTCAAGCATTGCAGACAGCTGTGGCCCCGCCTCAAACTCCATCTCAACCGGTTATCAATGTCTACCCAAACCAGTATGGTAGACAGCAGCCCGGACCACAGAGACGATTTCCAAATCGTTTCCCCAATCGCTACCCAACCCGACAAGGCTGGGTGCAGCAGAACCGACCCCCACTTCCAGGTTCATGTTGGGGGTGTGGCCAGATGGGTCACCTGTATCGAGACTGTCCGAATCCAATTCCAAACCCTGAATGGTCTGGGCGTGGTCGTGGAACACGACCAAACCGGGGAAGAGGAGGTCCAGTTAATCCATGGGCAGCACAACAAGGATTCTAGGGATGCCCGGAGGGCCCTGGGGGGGAGGAGCAACTACCAATTTTAATAGCTAACGCCAATAAAGAACCAGTGATCAATGTTAAAATAGAAGGCAAATCGGTCCCAATGTTAGTAGATACTGGGGCAACCTACTCATGCATAAAATCAAATTATTCAACTCATCTCCCCATGTCTGAGAAAAGCGTAAAGACAACAGGGTTCTCGGGAACAAAACAAATAAACCCCTTAACAGCTCCAGTAAGACTAGCAGTTGATGACAGTGAAATCGTAATTCCAATTCTGATTTCAGACCAAACTCCAGTTAATCTACTAGGAAGAGATGCATTGTGTAAACTAAAAACAAAAATCTGGTGCACACCAGAAGGAATTTATGTAGATAGCTCTGGAATAAACTTTCAAATGACTGCTCAGACAGAATACGCTAAGGTCTACTGGCTTGGTGACATTAACAAGCCAGTCTCAGAGATGTTTCAACAGTGGGAAAAATTTATTGAAGCTCAAATTCCAGAAGCTACTGTACCGTTCAGTGACTATCACTGCACAATGACTTATGATCCATCATGCAGTAGAATCTTTGAAGAAAAATGGGACAAAGAAACAAAAGACTTGCACGTTAGGCTAGTGTCACAATACATCGTGATAGGACAGCAAGGTGCAGCTGTGAATGTGGAAGAAAACCCATTTATTGAAAAATGGCACACTGTGCCAGAATCAGCACCACACATTACCTTAATGGTAAACAAAGGCTTTGGGTCAAGAGATCTTGGACCAATGATGTTAACAGCAACTAAAACAGAGTGGCAGAAAACAGATAACCCGCTAATCTACACTACAAAAAATGCAGAAATGATTAAAATTCTCTGCGGTACCACCATGATGTCAAAACCACAGGTTGTAACAGTCGCAAACAAAAAACACATGCAGGGTGTAGCAGAATCAGAAACAGTTCAAAACAAGTTGAAAGCTGACATGCTAAAACAGGTTCCAGACCAGCTATGGTCCAAACATGACACGGATGTTGGACTGGTAACATCGGCAACTCCAGTTCAAGTGGAATTGAAGCCAAATGCAAGACTGCCTTATCGACCCCAATACCCACTAAAGCCAGAAGCAGAAGAGGGTATAAATGCAACTATTGAAGGTCTAATTCAAGCAGGAGTACTAAAAGAAACCTATAGCACATGTAACACTCCAATTCTGCCAGTGCTAAAAGCAGACAAGCTCAAGTACCGACTGGTACATGATTTAAGAGCTGTAAATGAAGTGATCACTGACTTTGACGCAGACGTGCCAAACCCAAGCACATTACTGAGTAACATTGATGGGGAAGCTAAATACTTCACGGTAATTGATCTGTGTTCAGCATTTTTTAGCATCCCATTGGCCAAAGAATCACAATATCTTTTTGCTTTCACGTTTCGTGGGAGACAGCTCACGTACAGAAGGCTACCACAAGGGCTAAAACACAGTCCACACATCTTTAATCAGATTTTGAAACAGAGCCTCGAAGGCATCGAGGTGAACAGCACTGTGATTCAGTATGTTGATGACCTACTGATTTGCGCACGAACAATCGATGATTGTCATCGTGACTCCATTAAAGTCCTACAGAAGTTAGCTCGGGGAGGACACAAAGCCTCTCTAACAAAGCTTCAGTACTGCCAACCACAGGTAGAGTACCTAGGGAGAGTAATCTCCCATGGGACTGTCGCCATCTCACCAGAACACGTGGAAGGTGTGAGCAAAGCTCCACAACCACAAACTGTCGGACAAATGATGACATTTCTGGGAATGACTGGTTTTAACTCCGAGTGGATTGAAAACTATGCTGAAAAAACCGCACCACTTAGGGCACTGATTAAAGATGCTGGAAGTGAGTCTTTAAAATCGACTCTAAAATGGACAAATGAAGCTAAGATAGCTTTTGAAACCATCAAACAAGACATGCAAACTGCGCCAAGTTTAGCAACACCTGACTACACAAAACCATTTTTGCTGTACGTCGCAAACAGACATGACATGTATGCCTCTGCAGTGTTAATGCAGGACACATGCAGTGGACGTCGGAAACAACCTATTGCGTACTACAGTGCAAAACTTGACAATGTGGCACAGGGATGGCCCCCTTGTTATCAAGGATTGGCTGCTTTGCACTATGCTTATGAGAAAGCCTCAGTGATAACAATGGGATATCCTGTGACCATCTACACACATCACAAAATATCTGAACTAATCAACCGAGGGAAGTTTGTGTTAAACCAAGCAAGATGCCTGCAGTATATGCCACTACTGACATATCCTGACGTTGTCATAAAGAGGTGTACCGCAGCAAACCCTGCTAACAGTGTTCCCTTTGAGTTTGAAGGAGAACCACATTGCTGCATAGCCGAGGTATCTAGATACACTAAGCTAAGGCCTGATTTGGAATCTACCCCTTTCGACCAATCTGATGTCACCTATTTTGTTGATGGTTCATGTTTTAGAGACTACTTAGGAAACCATGCAGCGTTTGCTGTTGTGGAAAAAGTAGATGACAGATTTGAAACAGTAAAAGCTGAAAAGTGTAACCAACCCTGTTCTGCGCAGCTAGCGGAACTCAAAGCCCTGACCGAAGCTTGCAAGTTGGCAAGTGGCCAGGTAGCAACTATTTACACTGACTCTGCATACGCCCATGGTGTTTGTCACCTGTTTGGAAGTGTGTGGAGACAAAGAGGTTTTAAGAAGACGGATGGTACACCCATCCTTCATGGAAAGCAGATCAACGAGCTGATCTCAGCAATGATGCTTCCATCGAAACTGGCCATTGTAAAGTGCCCTGCGCACCGCAAGGGTAACTGTGATGTCATCAGAGGCAACAATGCAGCAGATGAGGCGGCAAAATCTGCCTCCAGGTGTGAAGAAGCCATTTTGGCACCTGTAATATCATTAGAGCCTGCAATAACACCAGAAGACATCATTCTGATTCAGGAAAAGGCAGAGAAAAGCGAGCAGCAGTGTTGGAGAAGAAGAGGTGCAACAATGGACTCAAGCGGCTTGTGGAGGTCTCATGAGGGCTTGATCGTTGCACCTGTCTCCTTGCTGACGATGCTAATCTCGGAAAGCCACGGTCCTGATCATTGTGGTCGTGCAGAGGTGCTGAAAAGACTTAACAAACAAGGTTACTGGTCACCATACCTAAAAGCCATGGTTGAGGAAGTAATAGATCAGTGTGACATTTGTGCTGAGAACAATGTAAAAAAGGGCATCACAGTCCCAGCGGGACACATTCCAGTGCCCGAAGGTCCTTTCAAACATTTGGTCATTGACTATGTTGACATGATTAAGTCTGTGCATGGGAAACGGTACATGCTGGTAATCATTGACAGATTCAGTCGGTGGATCGAAGCTGTTCCCTCTAAAGATCTAGGTTCAGAAACAGTGGTAAAGTTTCTAGTCAGAGAAGTGATTCCTCGCTTTGGTATCCCGTCGGAAATAAGCTCGGACAATGGTCCTGCTTTTGTTGAAAAAGTCCTTAAAGGTGTGTTGCAACAACTAAGGATAAAGCAACGATTAGGATCAGTTTATCACCCCCAGAGCCAAGGGATGGTCGAGCGAGCGAATCTGACGTTGAAGTCTAAAATCTGCAAAATCTGTGCTTGTACTAACCTTAACTGGGTTGATGCATTGCCGCTTGCCTTAATGAGCTATCGCATGCAAACTAACAGAAGCACGCATCTTTCACCTCATGAGGTCCTAACAGGCAGGCCAATGCCAGCTCCTCAGCTTAGAGGACCCCACAAGGGGCCTTCGCTGGAACAGCTAGAGCTTGAATTCAAAAGCTATATCAAGCAACTAACCAGCATCCATAAAGCCATCTATTTGCAGGAAAAGAGAAAGGAGCTCGTCTCTAGCGCAGGCGCAGACGGGCCGGTAGTTCCTGGAGACCAGGTGTACATCAAAGTTTTCAGGAGGAAGTGGCACGAACCGTGACGAGAGGGTCCCTACAAAGTGGTTCGAGCAACGCCAACAGCAGTCCAGGTCGAAGGAGGATCGACGTGGCATCATCTGACGCACTGCACGAAAGTCAAAGACAAAACTCAGGGCAGTATTGTGCCTAACGTAACAAACCGGCATGATGGCCGGAGGAGAGAAGGGCGTGCTAAGCCTGATGACAGTTCTGTTTTGGATAACACTAGGGGGTCTGATGATGGTGCTGGAGGAGGTGAAGATGGAGACGATGGCCGAGGAGCGACTCGTCGACCCATCACAAGAGCATACGCCAGACGACTTGGCCAACGACGAGGCAGCATACCATGATCAAGTTAAGTACAATTCAGCAGGCCGGATGCAACATAGGTCGGCATCCCTGCCTGCATTCGACGTAGCAATTGTTAAAACTGGTGATATAACCACAGTTCCAAGTAATGTTTTAACTACTAGCGCTACTGCTACTGTGATCCCTGATGTTTTGACTACCACAGCCCCTGTTGGAAAGGTGAGGGCCGACTGGAGCTCTTCCTCTCTTTTACAGCTAGTGACTCCACTGATTTCAAGATCTAAAACAACGCCGATTAGCAAGCTGAGAAGCGTAACCGCTAAGCCACCTGTCAGTACTACAACTCCCACAGGAGGTGTAGCTGTGAAATCTGGCTTTCCCACTGCAACCTCTGGTGGTAACCATGTTCGTAATCTCACTCAGAAAGGACAAAATGAACAAGAAGTGACCAATCGCAAAGCTGTACCTAAGCCACTATTTGGGCCGATTAGACCTAGGCCCGGGAGTAACACAGGACCTATCTCCCCTAGAGCGGGCAGACCATTGCCGATAGAGGATAGGCTTTGGGATGCCGCCATGCAAAATAGTTGGTATAAATGGGCTTTGTATACGACGAGAGAAATGACTCCTAATGACTGCATAGTGTGCGCTCAAGCACCCGGAATGTTACCTGAGGTTGTTCCGGAAAAGTATACTTCTAGTGAGTGTGCCATTACACAACAACGCACATGTAAGACTAGAAAGGTAATAGAGATAAATAAAAAGATTCCACCTCTTCTTAAGATGCCATTGTGTGGATTCCAATGCAGATTGCTCCATGGTACACGAGATAAGTACAAATATGTTGAAAAATATGCAGAATATAACATCCTAGAGGAATGTGCTGAATTTGCGATCCAAACAGACCAAAATGGTCCTCCAACGGACTACAAAATTGATTATAGTGCTGATTATGAATGTTTTGCAAGCGGAGGTTTCGCTGACGATGGAGGAGTGGACGTAGGTAATACATCTGTCAACTGTAACGTCACTTGGGTATTATCCTGGTTCCCGCATGCAAATATGACGCCACTTCTCATTGATACCCCTGTTTGGTATGAAAACCCTGTAACTCTTAGTCAGGACTGTGATAACATATCGATGACGATCCCCACTCTGGATCTCATAGGTGAGCAAGACATTCCAGTGGCCGACAGCTACTGGATGTGTGGTGGTGATGTTCTAATGAATGTTTTGCCAAGTTTTTGGGTTGGGTTGTGTACGCTAGTACGTATGAAAGTTCCAGTGACTATCTTGCATGAAGGTGTGAGTGAATTACTTCAGTTGGAGATTACCAATAGACGTAGGACAAAGAGGTATGATGTGTTTGATCATAAAGTGCATTTAAACGCCATAGGACTGCCAACAGGAATTCCCATAGAATTTCAAGCAAGAGATGAGGTAGTAGCAGGTTTAGAGTCAATTCTTCCTTGGATAACAATAAATAAGAATGTGAAATGGATCAACTATGTTTATTTTAATCAGCAAAGAATCTTAAATTACACAGTAAATAACCTTGGCCTCTTGGGTGAACAACTTCATGCCACAGTCAAAATGACTTTGCAGCATGACCAGGCTTTGGACTGGTTGCTGGCCGAGAAAGGTGGGCTCTGTAAGTTTCTGAACTCCAGTGGGCAAGAATGTTGCACCTACATTCCAAGTAATACGGCCCCTGATGGTGCATTTACTGAAGGCATGAGGAAATTGAAAGATTTAAAGATAGAGCTGAAGGAGAATGCAGGCAGGGAAAGCTGGTCCTTAGACTCCTTAGCCCTCAAATTGGGTCAGTGGGGAGCTATTTTGGTAAAAGCAGGAATTAGTGCAATAGTAGTACTAATTCTGATTTCTCTATTGGCATGTTGCATCCTACCTGTTGTGAGGAGACTGTGGGAGCGAACTCTGGCTGCCCAAATGAACCTTGCTGCGTCGTCTCAATATGTGCAAATGGAAATGGCCGCAATGGACTCAGCACGACACCCAATGTGCCTGAAGAATGGGACGGCTGATGGGACAACGGCGGAGTAATCTTTGCGTCTCATCATAGATGTTGCTGTTGTGGTTACATGCACTCGACTAAGGAATCGGCCTCAAAGTCCTCTTCCAGCGGCAAGACCCCTGCAGCAGTCATCAATAAAACTGAACTTGACTCTTATGTTTTCTTCACTCCATTTCTTTTTCAGTTCTGCAGCTGGGACTCTGACTCTGTTCTCTATTTCAGTTGAGCAGTTGTGTTGTTACGTTGAGTATATTCATTACACCTCCTGTTGTGTTTAACTTTTATAGGTTTAGTCACAGCGACATCATCTAGTCGTTCATTAGTATCCACGTCAATCATTTATTTCACATGAGTTTGTATTTTTGATTGCATATTCACGTACAGTTACTGGTTGCAATATTGCTAAGGGTAATTAATGCTCGATCATGCTTATGATTTTGTTCTCTGTTGGAAGGTTTCATCAGTTTGTTTTCTCTTACGTGCGTTCTTTTGTTAATTCACTGTTACCTAATGTCTGCCATATACTTAGGCTAGGCTTGCATGCTCACTCTGTGCTTTATGTGACCGTCCTGTTTTGGGGCCAGGAGGTCAAGGGGGAATTTTTCCTGTTAAGAACAGCGGACAGGTTTTCGCCCCCTTACAGTTTGCGCATGCATTTTGATGTGACTGAGCTGGTTAAAGACGTCACATTCCATATTGTGTTTTGAAGCTGATACTTACTTTGTGTACTCATCCAAGTGTTGGTTTGCAGTTACTTCGTCGTTACATATATGCCTATATAGTTTGGTTGAAGTTTGTAGTGTATTTGTCATTTTGCCATTCGACACCCATTTACTGGTTTATGTTAACGTTCACTTATGTGTTAAGTTATATGTTATGTAGCCAGCTTATTAATGGGGGTGGACACCCCCATGGGGGGGATCTGTAGGAGCTAAAAGCAGTGTTTTGTGTACTGCATGTTGACATGTTGCTTATCAATGCCAGCCGGTTATCAGGCAGCCCAGCTGCTGAGTACATGCTCCAAAAACATGTTGATCTGCCCAGCTTATGTAAGTTTCAACTACTTTTGACCATATTAGGATGTGGAAGTAGCACCCCATCATTTCTCAGAATCAAAAGGGAGGTGGGGGTTGAATAGTATAACTGATGCTGCGTGGTGTAGGGGAGTGGGCTTTTTGCAGAAGGATCTCCAGCCGAGGTGGTTAGATCGAAGCTGGACGCTGTCCCCTGTGAAGTGTTGGTGATGTATGGATGAGTTGTGTAAATAAATGCCCCCCGCTGAGTTTGGACAGAACCTGTCTCCTTCTTGTTTTTGATAAGGAAAAAGAACCACACATCACACACTTACCAAAAGACTGTATTAGGGAATAGCTTAAAGGGCCCAGGTCCTTAAACCTTTGTATGATAAAATATGACTGTTAGCACTATTGAGATTTAATTTGATCTTAAATAGGGGTGTAGGGTTTCCTCCAGAAAACTTGTTAACCCCGGTTTCACACTGAAAGCATCGGTGTTGCGGAACGTCACTGCTTTAAATAGAATCCATTATGTATGTCTACGGAGTGTTTCAAACCAGCAGCGATGCGGCAATTTCCAGGCATGCCTTAGAAGCGGCGCGCCACACCGCTAAACATATGGTTGGGTTCTATTTTTGCCGCGTGCTGCTTCTGGGATGCGTGGATTTCCGCAGTTAACATATGGCTCACTAGCCTAGTGAACTAGACCAAATTATTGCCTTTGTATATTCACAGGGTTTTTTCCATTTGATGACATATCTCCTTTGCAAGTTTCCCTGTTGTCATACTTTCTTATAGTATAACCAAACTCTCCAGTGTTTTGTGCCACTTAGGTGCCATGTTTGCTGCTGTTGTGGTTATTAGCCAACAAATAGTTTGTAAGTTTTACTTATCCTTTGGATTCATCAATAAAATTTGTAAATATGGAAATATTTATCGATTCTATTACTTAATTAGGATATCTGTGGATATGCCTCAGGGCACCACCCCTTTTAACAGGGGAAAAATGAATCCAAACCTCTATCAATCTGTCTAAAGTTCATGAAATTCTTTTAACGAGCGGCGGTCATATTCTATCCAACACAGACAAATTCACTTGAGACGAAACTTAATTGGCAATAACATTTATTAACTAATATAACCACCTCAGCTCCTCCAAGGCGCTAGCCAATCAACATGTCAACCAACTGGTTTTGTCAAACAAACAACAAACAAGGAAACAATGGAATGATAATGTGAAGTAACAATCTAATCAGACCGGTGCGGTGAGATGGTGATGTAATCAAGCAAAGGTGGGGTTGCTTGATGATGTAATCAGACAGAGATAGGCTGATTACCAACCTGGAGGGAGTTTTGAAAAACAAAATGGCGGATCCTTTGTTTGGTTGAACAAAGGATCGAAACTAGGTGTGTGTGTGTGTGTGTGTGTGTGTGGAATTTAGCCTGTCTTCCAAAAACACGTATAATCAGCGGGCTTGGGCCCTCTGATCAGACGCGCATTTGACGGTGTGAGCAACGTTCACAGTAAACTTAATCAAAACACTTCAAATCGCTTCACCAAGTTCAAGAAAAAAAAAAACAACAGATCAATCATAAAGGCAAATTAAATATCTAAACAGTCTTTCTGGCCTGGCCACAGCATAAACAAACTTAGATATTAAAAACAATAAGAGAAACGGGGCTTACTTCGAGATGGTCCGTTGGCGTTTTTAGTACGGAAGAGAGAGAGACCGTCTATTATTTTAAAGCAGTCACGTGGTCAACCGCTTGTTTTGGACTATTAGAGAAGCGGGAGAGAAAGAGAGAGAGAGAAAAAAGAAAAATCTTGAATGAACAGACACAAGGCGTCCCTCTGTGTCCGGGGCTGAGCAGATCAGATGGCGTTGGTCTGTTGATCCCAGCAGCTAGGCCTCACACACACGCCGTCCGGAGTGGTAGGAGCAGAGGCGGGGGTCTCCTTACACCAGGTGAACTGGACAGGGGAGAGAAAGAGTTCCGCTCTGCGCCTCGGCTTTATAGACTCGTCCAGCGGGCGGTTTCTGTAGGGGCTGGTATCCATCGGGGCGTGTCAGCTGCTGTCGGCTGCAGGGGATCATGGGGCATGGAGTCCCTGCTGGCGCCTATATTAACATGCTTTATTGTCTACGCTTCAGGGCGTAGATGGCACAGTCCTTTGGAGAAAATACTGCGTAGTAATTTTCTCCTGAGGGCAGGACCCCAACACTGCTGAGTAAATATGTAAGCTACACAACGTGCAGGGTGACATCATTCGCACCAACTGGAATTGATAAAGGAATCATTTGCAAAAATGGCAAACTATTCCTAAGAATTGAAACGTGGGAACCAGTTCTTAACAAGTACCAGTTTTCAGTTCTCACCCTTATCTTAAATATGAGTTATTTTTGTCACCTTAACTTTACACCCAGAAATGAAATGGTCTGTTTCAGCTAAGCTCTGCCCACACCCACTGACAAAACATGCTTCTTAGGGATGTCAATTGCTGTATAGAGCTCCGGGAGTTGACGTCACTTCTCCCGGCATGCAACAGTTCAAATCGAAACGGCGCCATATTGGCATGCAGAAACCGGCAGCTGGACTATTTGTTATTGTCAGAAAACTCAATCAAACGGGAAATATGGTAGATTCCTGTTGTGCCCCAGGATGCAGAACAGACGCGGACGACATAAGGAATGAGCCTTCTACAGGATTCCCCAGGATCCGGAGCGCCACAAACGTTGGATCATTGTAGTAAAACGTGCTAGTGACCGGGCGAAAATGAAACTGTGGGATCCCGAGAGTAAAGGTTTTCGCTTATGCACCGACCACTTCATATCAGGTATTTAAATCAACGTTTCCTCAACTGTGTATGGTATTTATTTTAAATGCTTTTATTATGATTCTTAGTGGGCTTCCTAAACTTATTTTGGCGTGGCTTTTTCTGTCTTATTACTCATAGCAACAAGTAAACATCACGTAAAACGTTGCCTCGTGAGTTCTGCGTGCTGCCGTTTCCGTGTTTTATGATCACAGCAATTAACCGGCTAAGCTGTATTTCATTTTTAAGCAATGGTTGATCAGATCACACATAAAAAGCACTTTGGATTGCTATTATCTGTCTCACCGAGACTACTTACGTGTAAATCTGTTATTTGTCCGTCCATCCATCCATTTTCATCCGCGTATCCGGAGTCGGGTTGCGGGGGCAGTAGCGTGACTTCCCTCTCCCCAGCCGCCGGAGCCAGCTCCTCCGGGTAAATCCCAAGGGGTTCCCCGGTCGGTCCGGTGTTGTGCCGGTAAGAAGTCTGCTCCGACAGCTTCTGGCGTCGGAGCGGGCAGTAGAGTCGAGAGTCCCAGACCTTCTCCCCAGCTCCTCCGGCCGGGGGAATCCCAAGGGGTTCCCCGGTCAGGTCCGGTGTAGTACCGGTAAGAAGGCCGCTCCGACAGCTTCTGGCGTTTTTAAAAAGTATCCCAGGGGCACGGTAAGGGTCGGAGATGTTTAGTCTATTTAATTTCTGACTATATAAAACGATTTCTTCTGTTTTAAAGTGTGAAGTAAACTCCGACGAAGTAAAATCCAAGCGGATCCCGTTCATGTTCATGGTTACATCCGTGTTTGTTTACCTTTTTTTGCATGCCAAAATGGCGTCCACTAACTGAGAGTCACGTGGGGTCCGGAGCTCTATTGGCCGTGTCCTGATGCCAGTTTGACTCCTGGTGTCAGCAGTAATTTATTTAGCCAGCTGAAGCAGATTTCTTATATATTTTAATTTTATTGATTATTTTCTGCAAAATATTTTGTTTCTGTAAAGATCTGGCAAGTGTAGCTAAAAAAGAAGAAAAAAAATTACTGCGGAGACCGGGAGTCAAACCGGTTCAAAAAAGCATGCCGTTCTAGGCACTAGGCTACCAAGTCTGTTACAAAATGTCAGTCACCTATGACACATATCTTGTGCTGGCCATAATTTGTCAGAATATCCACTGTGGTGCTGGTGGAGGTCATTATGTCATTGGTGACATGAAGGTCATATTATCAACTGCAGCCTGAAATCAACTGCTGTATTCTTGCAAGTCGGAGAAAATGGGTGTTAGTGACCTACTTCCAGAGGAGGCAGGTTCCATGTCTGACTAGCTTCAGAGTAAGGACTAGGGTTTGATGACGTACATTGTTTCAATCCATGTGTTTGCAGGCTTTTCCAAAATATCTGAAAAATTGCAGCTGAGACAGGAAAATGCATGAATTGAGCAAAAGTAGGTTTGAAGATAGTTTTCATGAGGAAATAACAAAATCTCATGGTTTTTCCATAATATGGCTCCTTTAATGAGTCCCAACAACAGTACCAGGCTTTTTCGCCATTTCCATCCCAAACCTCACGGCTGTGCTCAGACAGAGCTGGTTGGATGAGGAGAGGCTGACTCCGAGAGCCTTTCACGAGCTTGACTCACCCACACAGATGCCAGTGTGTTGCACTGCACCTCATTTACAAGTTGTGTGAATAAATGAATAATTTCACGTAATGCTAATGCATCATTGTTTGTGAGAGTGAGCCGTTGCAGCATAAGTGTACACTCAAACAAAACCCTGAACATTACCAGCCACTGTTAATTGCTACCTTGGTGTTCTTTGCTGTAAAACAGTCAAGGGAGCCATCACAGTTGACAGCTGATTGCCATCAGCAGTTTGCAACCTCCGCTAAACAGTCATTCAACAACTTTTTAAATGGTTTTGCTCTTCTAGATTACCTCCTTGCTTGGCTTAAATGACTCCCGTGTTGAGTGATAAGGGGCAATTGCATTAACTTAATAGCTGCTGTTCACTTGAGGATTGTTTAAAGAAAACGAACGGACAAGATCTATGTGAGGTTTCATTTTGATCCATGGAAGGGAACACTGTTTACATCACTTTTAGACATCAGTGTCACTAAAATTGGATTTACTACCATATTTGACAAGATCAATGTTTTATATTTAGGTGTCAGTTCAAGAGGGGACGCTTGTCTGCCTGTTTACTGGCAACGTGCTTCCAACTCTCAGAGGCTCATGTTTTAAAGGGGCCATGTATGGTAATGGAAATTCCACTTTTTGGAGCTTTTTACTATGTTGTCATTTCCTCACGAGAAATACCTCCAAACCTGTTTTTGGTTGCATTCATGCATTTTGCTGCCTCTGCTTCAATTTGGTCCATGTAAATATTATTCCTGCAGAAATTCCTGGAGAAAGTTGCCCAGTTGCATCACCAAGCATTTTCCCTCCCTCTGAAGCTGGTCTGGTCTCATTTCTGAAAATCTGGATGTTCCGTGGATATTCTGACAAATTACTTCTGCATGGTGGACAAAAAACTGCCATAAAATCATGCATCGTGTCTACAAAGATGTACGTACTGGCCAGCTCAGGATACGTGCCTTAAGCTGGGCAGACACTGTGCGACTTTTTCACTCGTAGCACTCAGCTTCAGCTCAAACTGTACGACTTCCTCGCAGAGCAGATCTCACGAGTCATGCGCTCACACTGTACGTCTGGTAGCAACACATCGGACCTAAAAAATATGCTAAAAATAGCAGTTTTTACACAACACATCAGACTTTTTTGTCTTGCCTGTTGTCCTTCAGGAGTGCTGCAGGAGGACACACAGGGATCTATGGGGGTTGGATGAGGGAAACGAAATAAAGAAAGTAAATCCGTGTTTTGTGATCAGTTTAATTTGACATGAACACGACAAACACGTTTTCTTGACAATCTTTGTGAGTAAAAAAACGTTTGGAAATACGAACAACGTGACTCATTAGGGAAATAGCGGGTGAGCGGTGTTGATGCATGATCGTGCCTTGAGCGGTTCTGATACTTTTTGGGTCGCAGCCGCTCGCAGCGCCGCTTCAACAGTGTGATACCCTCACGAGGGACGAGCAAAATATCAAAGACGCCAGAAGTCCGTGCGAGCTCGCCATTGCTGATCGGTAGCTGGTCACGTGGTGTTAATCGCCTCTCGTAACCCCCGTAGACTGCACGACGCTCAGCGCAAAACTCGCCCTGATCTTGTGGATTCTCGCACGAGTGGAAAATCGGCTCAAAAAAGTGAAAAAGTCACACAGTGTACGCCCAGCTTTAGGCGACCGCTATTTAGTAACATACTCAGTGGTCCAGAGGTTAGTATGAGGAGCTGCCATGTAATTTTGTGCAGGTTTGTCTCCTGGTCGCATTAATAGCTTTTTTCTTTCTTTTTTTTCTTAGCTACACTTGCCAGTATTGTTTTCACTCCTTTATTGTTAAACTGTTTAAAACATGAGGACTAATCTGTTTCTTTTACTTTCATTGTTTATTCATCCAGTGAATCCATGCAAGGTGAGAAGAGTAAGTCAACTAAAACGCTGCTTGGAAAATACTAAATTCAAAGATGTTTAGAATCACAATATATTTAGCTGAAAATAATCAGTAAAACTCCCAATAACTGGAAGTCCAAAAACTGTCAATATAAATAAATGAAATCTGCTTCAGCTGGCTAATAAAGTTACTGCCAACACTGGGAGTCAAACCCGCATCAGCCCATGACAAAGCAAGACGAAAGGCAGGTGCTTAAAGTGACAGTGTGTATTTTTCTTGGCGACAGGGGGCAGTAGATAGCTAAATCATTGCAAGCAAGCAGTATTTTTGTGTTTGAGTATGACTTTACCAACGGATGCCCATTAGGGTCAAAAAGCCCTGGGGAGTGCAAACTTTAGCACAACGACAAAAGCACATCTGACTCCCTTTCATCACTGGAAACAAGTGAAGAGGTAAATGTGTAAAACAACATTTAAGAATGATAAAAGTTTCGTAACCGTTTGTTACAAATCAGTAAATTCATTTTGTCCTCATGGGCTTCCGTAGAAGGAAACATGGCATCTAATATGGCGTCGCCCAGAGACTTAGACCCACTCCCGTGTATTTTAGACCTGATTTTTATGGTTATATGCTATGAAGCCACTAATATTTTTCAACAACTGGGCTTCATTTCATTCATTTTCAACAATGTTTTGATGGATGTTTCCAGAGATTAATGGTAAAGACTACACATTGTCTCTTTAAACCGCTGGACTACCAAGGCCAGTACAACAGCAGCCTTGCCTATGATACTGTTGTAGGAGCGTTTTGTCGGAACAGATATGGGCGGAGCTTTGCTAAGTCGAACCGCTCCAGTTCCGTGAAAAATTCAGGTTGAGTAAAATAACTCGTATTTAAAATATATTACATCTCAAAAGTGCCAACAGTTATGTTTTAGCACAGCGGCTCCCAAACTTATTTAGCCGCGCACCCCCTTCTATGTCCCGACCAAGTCGACGCACCCCCCAGCCCCACATCAGGGCATGGGTATATATATATATATATATATATATATATATATATATATATATATATATATATATATATATATATATATATATATATAGCCATGCCTAGGTAGCACATAAAAAATGCAATTTAACGGTTTTCTTAAAGTAGGAACGATTAACCTGCGGTAAGAGCGCTCTCCTTCCTTCTGCTCTGTGTAAACCTGAACTGGTCACCTACTTGTGCGTAATCAAATGTCTATAGGGGAAAAGATGGAAAAGATATAGCCATGAGGTTCACTTTTGCCTCAGACTGACTTATTGCTGTTTTATGGTGTGGCTGAATCTGCAATCCGCTGCCACGCGGACTGGAATAAAAATGCTGCAGTAACATGAGTTGTGGTCAGGTTCAAGTGGAGTCACTGGCTGGAGCGGACTCGAATTTCATACGTCATCCCAAAATAGAAGCTAATATCTTAATATGACCTTGAATGAAAAATGTTGTTATAAAACCTCTTAAAAGTTTTTTTATCACGGAGGAGGCAGCGCTCATTTCTGCCTTCAGTCTGACGGCACAGCCAGGGCCGGAGTTTGCGCAGCGTGCGCATGTTCAATCAGTGTGTGTGTGTGTGTGTGTGTGTGTGTGTGTGTGTGTGTGTGTGTGTGTGTGTGTGTGTGTGTGTGTGTGTGTGTGTGTGTGTGTGTGCGCGCGCGCGCGCGGCACAGCTCCATGAGCTGCTCCAGTCACCGCGTCTTGTTATTGACACTATTTAAACCAATGTTGTAAAACTACTTATGCCCAGCCCAGATGTGCTCACTTGTGCACTCGTGAGCCGTGGTTGCGCTGGAACGCGTCTGACCTCTGACAGACGCACTCTGAACTTCAGATCTTCAGCACGCTGTTAATAGCCTGACACGTTTAGAATGCTGTCCCACAGTCAGTGTGCTAATATAATAATATAATAATGCTAAAATGCTCAGATGGGAATCATTTCTTGATTTATTTTGTTACATCCACAATGTTCTGTGTGTGAGGTTTACAATGTCAGAACACCTGCATGAGACAGGTGTTAATTACAATCTGCCAGAATGACTCACCACCTTCAGATTTCTCCAACACCGATAAAAATGATCAAATACGGAACATATCTTGCTATTAACAGCGTGCGCAGGCCAGAGTGCTGAAGCTCGGAGCATTGTTATTATGAAGCTAGGGCACATGCGGAGGACACACACACACACACACAAGCAAAATATACTTGTTTTCAATTGCATTTATTGGGCCCACTTAATTTTTCTTAGGCCCACCCACAAATGAGTATCTGGCTATGCTAATGGTGACATATGACAGACTTCTCTGAGCTCCGCGGCCATTACACTTTTCACCTCGCGCACCCCCTAGTGGCAGCTCACGCACCCCACACTTAGGGAATCCCTATTTTAGCATATATTGTGACTACCTTTGCTTTCAAGAGTTTATAATAGCATGATGTGGAATCTTTAAAGCATCCCTAATGAGTAAAGCAACTGAGTTAAACTGCTCCATTCACAAGTGGCTTGCTTGCCAAACCTTTTCACTTATTTTGATGTTTTTGTTTTACCTGTTGGTGTTCCAGGAAGAGACGCGTGATGCCACCTCCAGGAGTTTAAGATTAGCTGTTCTGTCTTCCTCTATCAAAGGTTCCAACGCGTTCCTCAGCAGCATGATGAGGTCGGACTCGATATGTAAGTGTTCATTTGTTTTTGGATGATAATCGTGTTCTTTTTTAATATCAGTGTTCATTTTGTTGACATAGTGTTTTCAGGGTTTTTTGGAACAAATGAATTTTTGCGAAGGAAAACAAAATGAAAACTAAGAAAACTGCATCTATAAAGACTAAATTATGACTAATATTGATCGACATTTTCCTCGACAAATGAAAGACAACAGTGAAAATTGATTGTAACGAAAATCCAATCAGAAAATGGAAAAGATGGGAGAATGTAAGAATTGACCAGTCAGCAAATGGAACAAGTGGGACTAGATGAGAAATCAACTAATGATAAATGACCTGCTCTTGTATAGCGCCTTTCAGAGTCAGAGTATTCCAAAGTGCTTTACACTACAGGGTATCATTCATTCATTCACACACTCACACACTGATGGTGATGAGCTACGATGTAGCCACAGCTGCTCTGGGGCGCACTGACAGAGGTGAGTCTGCCGAGCACAGGCGCCACCGGTGTTGGTACCAGATTGGCTCTGGGACCTGTGCCTGCCGATGACGTCACACTGCATATTTGGCTGAAGGCAGGACTTACTAAAGTTACAATACCACATTCATAAAAGTTACGTTAGCACGTTGACACTAAAGGTTTTGATTGGTCGGAACAAATTTGCGGTTGAAGTCCTGTAGTCTAACAACCAAACTCTTTTCGGAGAAAATAGGTTTATATTGCCAAAGGAAACTGATTTTGATGACATGGGGCAAAAAATTAGCAAGCAACATTTTTAATGACTGAATGGATTTATTTACAGAAGAACTAACGAAATTTACAGAGGAATATTTTTTGTAAGTCATCTGTTTGAATGAACTTAACTCATTCTCTGCCAGCCGTTTCCTGATCAGAAAAGCCCTTCGCTGCCAGCGTTTTTCAGAGTTTTTACTGTTTTTTTAAGTCACAGAACATTATGCTCTATGATGATGGCAATGCCAAAACTACCAAAACAAAGAGGAGATTCACTTGTTACATCAGGAAGAATCCGCTCATTTCGAGCGTTATCCGTTCTTTCATAATCCGTTGTCGAATTGTGATCGGCAGAAGCTTTTCCGGTTCGCGGCTCACTTTTTTTACAGCAGCGGCCCAAAACGATCTCCTAACACATGGATTTTTTGCTTTCTGGTCACGTGACATGTGACGTACGCGGATGAAGATCGGTGTTAGAGCTGGGATATTTGTTCTCATGGTGCGGGGGCTCGTTGCGACGCCCACACAGTAAAAAAAATGCAAATGACGACTTTAGTCATCATTGGCAGTGAACGGTTGGATTTGAAATGACGACTTTTGTTTTCAATGGCAGTGAATGAGTTAATACAAGAACAATTTCAGTAAATCATTTTTCAGGAGGGCAGCTGGAATAAGGAGTAAAATAGTTTATAGTTTTTAAAACTGTGTCCAGCGCTAAACAGGAGACTTGACAGGTGTCAGTGCAGGCTCCACCTCTTCTGGTTCCAACTCCACTATGTTGGACGTCTTGTCCTCTTCTGCACTTGTGGATCACTCTGGGGCTGTGAACTGTTCACACTGAAGATTGTTTGATGTTGCATTTCAGTTAAGTTTGAACAGCCCCACAATTAAATCGGATATACTCATAAAATTGGAATGGCGCATCAAGGCCTGCAGTGTGACCCTAGCCTATTTCATTTACAAGTGCTGCCATGTTGTAACTTTAAAACCAGAATCTTTACCCTCAGCCAACTCCCCACCACACAACCATGG
Source organism: Nothobranchius furzeri (assembly GCF_043380555.1). Classification (NCBI taxonomy): domain Eukaryota; kingdom Metazoa; phylum Chordata; class Actinopteri; order Cyprinodontiformes; family Nothobranchiidae; genus Nothobranchius; species Nothobranchius furzeri. The sequence goes on from NC_091742.1 coordinate 19,828,175, forward strand.
TTATGAACTTATTACAAAAACATGCTATATTTGATGACACAACCAAACATTCACAAGGAAAGTCAAATTAAAAATGTCTTTGTTGTACTTTTATGTTTTGAATCAGGACAATGTCCTATTCGTTTAGATGATGTGGTGGGTTTGGAGCGTACCACAGACAGCCACTAGGGGGTGCTATGGTTTAATTTAGGCTTTTTATTCAGATACCGCTGATGTGATTAGCTCAAGGAGACAAACCTAGTTGCGCTCCTGAACCCGACTTTTCTCAACATTTCTAACAATATATCAGATATTAGCTTAATTTTTGTCATAATTCTGGAACAGGTGTTTCCAGAATTTTCTTGAATAACATTTTTTTAACCTTTACACCAAAAATTTCTCTGTGTGAATCATGCACCACTGTTTCCAGTAGAGCAACTTTCAACTGTTAGCCTTTGTTATTGCTGAAGTAACATTCCCAACACCGAACTGAGTTTCTTTCAGCACATTGACTTGTGAGAACAAATGAACAGTTCTATGTTTGAAAAGGTATTCCCAATAATCTTTCTGTTTCCTTTTACTCATTTCTGCAGCTTCTCCCAAGCGTCTGACCAGTTCAGATTACAATAAATCCAAAGATGATGGGACCTGACTCTTTAGTTCTACCATTAGCTGAGCTCCATAATTCCCAAACATCTCCTCCTGCCTGCTGTGGACCCAGAACACACTCAGCTGAAGCCTTAACCCAAGAAGAAGCTGCTTGAGAGCAGAAGTGGACGCTTTAATTAACACGTCCAGTCACTGTGAAGGAGACTTAACTGTGAAATATTTCATATACGCACTTGTACTAAATGCATAAAACCTGAAACCAGACATTTTAGTGCAAAACCATAGTTACATTTTATTTGTTTTAAGGCTGTTTTATTCATAAATCATGTGATCATGCCAATGTGTTGGTGCTAAACGTCTGCTGTATGCAGGAGCTCTGTTGCCTTTAAAACAAACTGTTGTTGTTTTTAACTAATATGTTATATTTATCTTCAGTGTGTTTCTGCTGTAGTGTCCTTTTTAATGACCTGACATGTTTCTGCACAACTTTATATTTTTAGTGCATACAAAGGAAAAAAAAGAAAAATATATCAAATGTCTATTTTTTATGAATTGTTCAATAAACATTCTGCAAATAAATCTGCAGGTTTCTCAGACTTTTTAAGCAGAAATAACACCATATATGTATATATTTTTTTATTTAGACTTTTTTAACTAAACAAACATCAAAAGTACCAAAATTGCTAAAAATTAAACAGTTAGCAGAGGTTTTGGATAACAAATAATTTTTATAGTGGTGGCATATAACATTTAGTGCAAGGTTGCTTATGTAATCGTCACCCTTGAGTGTAACTTGAAAATAACCTTTACTCTGGACACCCAGAACTGATCCCAACACAGAAATGCTAAAAAGGCCAATTTCACAGCAGAAATAAACATGTTTACAGCCTGGTTAAAAAAAATAAATAAATAAATGGAGTTCCATCATAGCTTCAAGGATTAGCTCAGTTAGCTAATAGCTACATTGGTTCATTTGCTCATACTCAACACTCTGATTAGATACTGTTGGGTAAGAGATTTTTAGCACTGACATGAGGTCTCTGCCCAGAAGATTTATCAGGCAGTCTGTTGATTGACAGGCTCACAGCTAGGTCGGCTCCTCTGTGTTTGGAAACCCCTGCCTCTTTTGGGACCCTTATTGGGCTTTCTGTTATCTGGGCCATCTGACTGGGAAGGACAGACACATGACATGTGACCTCGACCTCCACAAGTCCAACAAACGAGTGGCTGTGAGTGGTCTAGTGAGGACCACTGTCTCTGATTGCTGTTACGACCACCCCTCTGGGGATTAAACTTCCCTCTGTAGCTACCCTGCTGGTAATAAACAGCTTCCTCCTCAGGTTCATCAGTTTCTTTTTCTAGTACCTCTAAATTCATACTTTCTCATACATGCACAGACAGACAGACAGACAGACAGACAGACAGAGCCGGCTCAAAGCTTCAGAATTGTAGCTACACAATCACACTTAGAACAGAACCTGCAGGATTCAAACACACTCAAAAACCCAGATACACACACACACCGATGCTCGGAACTGCAGTCGAGCCTTCCACACACACATACGAACACACCCACTTAGAACTGCATCCGAACCTCCACACACAACATTCCTCAAGTCCTGAGACACGCATACCTAAACACAAGACCTGCAGGCTCTGCCGAAGCAAAGTTCGCAGCTGGGTTTTAACACTTTAGCACAGATTTTCACAGACGTCTGATGTCTGTGATGGGACAGCCGACATCAATATTTCAGATACCAGCAACGAACGATAACAACACCACAGGACTACAGTGATCAGTCCTGCACAATCTGAAATGGGACGCCGCCCATCAACCTACGAATACACAGACCACAGAACGACAAGGGGTGAATTTTAGAACGGTTTGGATTCCTTTAGCCAATTATAACGATGATTAACTGTACCTTTCTGCACCATGAAATATTTAACAATACAAGCGTCAGTGGGCTTACATAGTGATTTTGCACATCCAACCTTATTATGACCCACTCATTCTATTTATTTATTTTTCCCTTATTCGTTGTGGGGCGTCTGCGCGCAGACACAGACCGATTACACCTCTCTCACGTTCCTCTTCTCTCAAATTTCTATCCGCTTTAACATGGCTACACATCACTTCTCATTTTAGTGCCGCAGGTATGTTGCCATTATCTATTAAGCCAGTATACATTTCACATACACGATCAATAAACCCAAGACGAGCTGGCTGCGCAGGCCGGGACTCGCTGCGAAAACATCCCAATGTACTCCCATGCAGACAGAGCTAAGCAGAATCTGTCAAATCCTTCCTGTCGGCAGCTGAAAAAGGAAGTGTGTGTCTGTGCCCACAGCGGTTGGCCGCTTTAACGCAGCGCTGGTTTAACTGAGGCAAACGGAGTCCAGGACAAGGTCCGGCGGCTATCAGCCCAGCCCTCAGCCGGGGCCCGAAACGTCTTTCGTGCGTGGATGGCAAACAATCACTACCAACATATTCTCTTTTTCTTTTATTTTTTTAAACCACACCGTCAACCAGTTATTAGAAAAGGGTGCAATTTAATTTAGGTACTCACTCTCCTGTGTGACAGGCTCGCCCTGAATCTGATTAGCGAGAGCCGTAGGTGGGAGTCCGCCTGTGAAGCTAAAACAGCCGGCCAATGGGGCAATTCTCAGCCCCCCGGACTTTGGATGAGGAAGTGGCGCCATTCGGCTCTCCAGAGGCGATCTCCCACTGAAAGGCTCTGCTATCCCGGGTTTCGGCACCAAATGTTGGGTAATTTGTATTTTCCATAACCCTTTACCTGAAATAAACACACCATATACAAAGAGGAGTTCATTTTACACCGTCTCACCAAACAGTGGAGAGGAGACGATGCACAACTCCCTCCGGAGCTGTTTCCATCGTCTCCCCCACCCCTCTCAGCTCAACAGAGGTTTTTATTGAACAATGGGATGGAGGGCGGGCCTTGCTTGAGTTTCAGAGTTACAGACTCATCTCCTAGGAAACCATATTCCAGGGATAACAGCACAACAGGCTTACAGAGAAATCATTTACAGAGGAATTACACAGTCAAAATACACACACAACTCCTCAGCTGACCGGGGTAACTTCATTAACACATATTGTTGGACCTTCATCTTGTCTCAGGAAGTTGGGTGATCACAGAGGTCATTCTTCACCACTCTAAAATGTGATCAAAGAAGATTGATAACCTTTCGTTTAAACAAATACTTATCATGTCCTGCAATGTTCTTTAGGCCTCAAAAAGGTACATTAAATACAGGAAAAAAACCATCAGATACAGCTACTCAGATCTATGACACATTTAAAATTAGCGTTCATGGACCAAAGTCATGGATCTTTGCTCTCTGATCCTCAGCTAATAAAATCAAAGCATTTAACTACCTCCAACCTATAACTTAGCAACTCACTAAACTTGCATATTTTATTTTATTTGAACTTTATTACATGTTTTTACTAACTTAAATATTACAACTTATTTGAACTCTAAATGAGCCTATTAAACCCTAACCCAAATATGTTGAATTTACTTAAAAATGACAATGTGGCAGGCTGGTGAATGCAGTAACTAACACCAGATCATGACTCATACACCCATAAATGCTAACAGCCAATGAAAGTGGAACACTCAAAGTCAAGTCAAGAGCATCTGGTGTGAACAACCACAGTCTTTTTAACAATGGGAAGGCACAGCCGTACAGCATTACTTTGACCAACCTCCTCGCTTATGGTGCCAACATGATACAAAAAGTAACACCACATCTGCAACACTGAACGAAATAATAACTGAGAACAGCAATCATCCACAATAAACATGCATAAACACCCCAACTGAAAACATGACTACCCACAATGCACCTCCGCCACCATTTGTTTATTGTTCCTGAAATTCAACAAAATTGCTAGTTTGTGGTTGTTTTTATTGTAAATCCACAAATATTTCAAATAATATACAAGTCTGTTTATCAGACACACTTTAGGGTTGACGTAAAGATGAATGGAATAATATAGAAACATAAAATAATAAATCAATCATTTTTTGGTTAATATTACTCATTAAAGTTAAGTTGTCCTTTATTGATTAATTTAAGTTATTACTTAAAAAAGAAATAGTTCAGTTTAATTAAAACGTTTGAGTTCTAAACAAGGAAAAGGTTGAACAAGCTCAACACATTTGAGTTCTAAAAATATATATTTTTTTAATTATGAGTTTTATCTACCCAATATATTTGATTATTTTGAACTTTTGGGTTTACAGTGAGAAGCTGTCCCTTTGTAAGTGTGTTGTCGCCTCGCTGCTGGGGAAAGTGCCAGAGTTTGTGTGTGTGGTTGAGAGTTTCTGGCTTGATATTGCTGGACTTACCTTGATGCATGGCTCTGGCTCTGAAATCAGTTTCCTTGAGAAGGGTTGGACACTCAACCACTCTGGAGTTGCCCCTACTGAGAGGTGCCAAGCAGGGGTGGACATACTGATTGCCCCCATCTTGGTGCTTGTATGTTGGAGTTTGCACCGGTGAGCAAGGGTAGCCTCAGCGCATCCTGACTGTTGTTTGTGCTTATGAAGAATCTGCCTGTCAGACTACCCACCCTCCTCAAAATAGGACCCAATAATAATTGTGTACAATTTCTCAGTGGCCTCGTAGTACAGGCTCAAAATAAATTTTGATAAAAGGACGACCAACTAAGTCCTTCGGGGGTACTTCTGAGTTAAAAAATGCTCACGAAACACGTATGTGGAGTAACCAGGTAGGTAGGTTTTAACTGTTGCAAATCTGCAACGCCTGCCTCCAGAGGGTTAATACAAAAAGCTTAAAAATGAGACCCAATGCCTTCCCGCGTGACACTAAGGTGTTAGATTGGGGGTGAAACCACCAAATAGTTCCCGCGTGCAGCCACTGCTGCAGCTCACCATTCCCATGGGGATGGGTCAAATGCGGAGTTGTATTTTCACCAGTGTGTGATGACTAATGGGACTTTAACTTTGAAATAATATTTACTTTTTTTGAAGTTATATAGAATTCAGACATCTATTATAAAGGCATCTTCTCAGAAACTGCCAGCTTATTTCACTCAGGGACTTCCCTAATTAGGCTACTCATTCAGATCCATAATACCTCCAGTTAGCTTCCTTGTGGTCCCCCGTTAGACTGGTCATGTCCACAGCATCTGAACAAACTTCATTCCCTCCACCTGGCAGAGGCGGCAGCTCTCAGCTCCTCTGTTGTGTGTGTGTGTGTGCATGCAAATCTTAATCATTCAATGAAACTGTTTTTTCGCACATACAAGCGGCCAAAAGGAGTTTTCTCTGCAAGGTGGCTGGGCTCGCCCATAGAGATTGGATGAGAAGCTCGGTCATTGGGGAGGGGCTTGAAGTAGATTTGATGCCTCTCTACATTAAGGGGAGCCAGTTGATGTGTCTCTGGCATCTAGTTAAGCTGGGCGGACACTGTGAGACTTTTTCACTTGTAGCACTCAGCTTCAGCTCAAACTGTACAACTTCCTCGCAGGGCAGATCTCACGAGTCATGTGCTCACACTGAACGACCCAGTTCTCGGATGCGACCTGACTGCTCACACTGCACGTCTGGTAGCAACACGTCGGACCTAAACATATGCTAAAAATAGCCGTTTTTACACAACACATCAGACTTTTTTGTCTTGCCTGTTGTCCTTTGGGAGTGCTGCAGGAGGACACAGGGATTTATGGGGGTTGGATGAGGAAAATGAAATAAAGTAAATCTGTGTTTTGTGATCAGTTTAATTTGACACGAACACGACAAACACGCTTTGTTGACAATCTTTGTGAGTAAACAAACGTGTAGAAATAAAAACGAACAACGTGTGTTATTAGGGAAATAGCGGGTGAGCGGTGTTGATGCATGATTGCACATGCGCCATGAGCGGTTCTGATACTTTTTGGGTTGCAGCTGCTCACAGCGCCGCTTCAACAGTGCGATACCCTCACGAGGAACGAGCAAAATTTCAAACACGCCAGAAGTCCGTGCGAGCTCACGATTGCTGATCGTTAGCTGGTCACGTGGTGTTAATCGCCTCTCGTAACCCCCTGTACACTTCATGACGCTCGGCGCAACTCGCCCCGATCTTGTGGATTCTCGCACGAGTGGAAAATCGGCCTAAAAAAGTGAAAAAGTCGCACAGTGTACGCCCAGCTTTAGGATGCCTCCCTGGTGAGGTTTTCTGGGCACGTCCAACCGAGAGGAGACTTAAAGGAAGACCCAGGGCCCGATGGGGGGACTATGTCTCTTGGCTGGCCACGGAAGGCCTTAGGGTTCCTCTAGAGGAGCTGGCCCAAGTGGCTGGGGATAGGGAAGTCTGGCCCTCCCTGCTTAGTCTACTGCCCTTGCAACATGATCCCAGATAAGTGGATGACAATGGATGGATGGTATCATGGGCGTAGATTTGGCATGGACAGAGGGGACGTGTCCCCACCAATGTCCAGCAATTACCCCCCCCCCCCCCATAATTTGACCACCTTCGCTAAAAAACAACCATTCAATGTCTCCCCTAGAGTCCGACCTTCGTAACGCGTAAGGCCAGTGTGACTGGCTGTACATGCTGGCAAAGGAGACTCACGTGAGACAAACTACACCGGTTGTGCAATTCTCATCAGAGCTACAGGTGACACACCTGATTTACCTTTCTCTGAGAGAGAAAGAGAACTAACCGTGGTTTACAAGCATACTTCAAGCTTCTGCGGGTCTCATGTTGAATGTTACATTCAGATAATAAAAAAACAGACAGTTAAGAGGTTGCTTCTAAGACTCGAGGCTTATTAAAGCCTTATCATTTTGCAGTTGCAAACCAGTCATATATACACATATTCTAAATGAAAATGTCTCAGTATTTAAAGACTTCAGAACAAAGAGGAACCAAATTGCCATATAGCTCAAGCAATTATGTGTCTGTGTTATGAATCTGTCAGTGATGCAGAGGAAAACAGATGGACACGGCTGAGGGCATGGACCTCTGGTACCAGAGCCCGTAGGCAGCTCCAATTGCTGTACGACCCATCTTGTCTGGGTTATCTTCAGGTGACGGCAGGAAGCTGGAGTGTCTGTTTTGCGTCTGAGACTGTTCAGTGGCTCTTAAAGGAGCCGTTGTGTCTGATATCACTCGCAAGCGTTGCAGAGAGGCTTTGACCTTGAGGTCAAAAGATAGGATGGTCTCAAAATGCTTGTTCATCTGATTGGCCTTATCAAGCGAACGGCGAAGACTGGCTGGATCAGGAAGTGTTCTAGCTTTTATTAACTTTTGTTTATAAACTTATACAAATAAGAATTTGACACTTTAAGAAGGCTTTAACAAAATATCTCAGAAATCACGCCTTCAGTCAGATATTCATAGAGGTTAACTCTTTGTACGAAGTGGAAATGTTTTTTTTACACATTTAAGTGAAGTGAATGTTAAAACCGTAGTAGTAATCTTATGATGTACGAGTATACTGATAGATTAACTTGTTAAATCAACAATTACTGATCTGGTGTAGATAAGATCTGACAAGAATCATTGCAGGAAAAATATTCATTTAACACATCATTGGTTATTGCACACATAATTCAAACACTTTGGGAGTTAACAAGAGATGATTATATGACACTTATGCAATTATAAAGTTTTAAAAAGTCATTTGTGATTCAAGGAAGATGAACTTTATTCAGAGTGAAAGTGCAGACAGTCTTGTTTTCTGCATGGCTTTTGTTCCAGCCACGATAAGGTAGCTAGTTTTATTATGTCTCCTTTATCCAGTGACAAGACCTTGTGCAGTGCTTCCTGTTTGGAGGCCAGACAGATGGGATGTTTGTGTCTGCAAATTAAAAAGTTAATTTCTTGTCATTTTTAATGTAAATACTTGACCTTTGGGTACACTACATGAACAATCCATGACTGGCGCAGAAGTCCAATAACAAAACACCGCTCAGATTCAGATTGGGGGGGTGGGGGGGGGGGGAATGGGCGTTCCTCCCAACCACACCTCTCCAGGTCTGACTGTCGTTGCCCACATGAACATTAAAGTCCCCCAGCAGAAAAAGGGAGTCACTGGAAGGAGCGCTCTCCAGCGTCCCCTCCAAGGTCTCCAAAAAGGGTGGGTAGTCTGAACTGTATGTTGGTGCATAAGCACAAACGATTCTCCTCAAAACATGCAGCAGATCTGCCTCTAGTGCTACAAAATTGGTAAACCTCCACATGACTGATAGATCGCATGCACATAAACTTTTCTGGAATATGAGCATCCTGCAGCAAAAATAGAACCTAGTCAGTGGAATCAATCCATTGACTACACTGTTTTCTATTTGAAAAAGAAACATGCCGCTGTCGGGTGTAAATTGGGGTTTAGCATCTTTTTTTACTTTTTTATCCCACCCACACTACTTTTAATGAACAGGTGATGCCTCCTAAATCCAGATTTTTTACAATGTGTTATTAAACATTTGCAAAACTCAAATTCAACCAATTGCAGCCACTTTCAATGTAAGATTAGAAGAGTTTGCTGCACCTTGTATGGGAGATGATTTACAGATAGGTACGGGATGAATATTTCACAAAGTTAGAGGTCAGAATCAGAATTGTGTTTTGTGTAATGATAACCAACTTCAGATGGTTTGAAACACTTTTAAAACTTAAAAAATCCTCCAAGGAATTTTAAGCAGCCGTAAGAACCGTGTGTGTTGTATCATTCTTGTACTCGAGTATCGGAAGGTGAGTTCAGAGCCAGGTTGGTGCAGGCATCATCAGTTATCAAATTCTCATTCTGGTTGCACTGCAGTCACCTTCACAGTGGCTCAAAAACCGACTGACGTTCACTCGCTTTGCTTCATTCCCCGACTCTTCTCGCTGTCCATCTGGTCCAAAAGAGGAGGGAGGGGCTACAGGCCCCATAACCCTCGAGTCCCTGGAGATCTGAGTTGATGTTCGGGCGCTTATTGCTTCATTGAGATTCTCTCTGAATCCAGTCACACTGTCATGCTCTGTGTAGGACACCTGTCTCCACAGGTAGCAAATGCATCACACACACACACACACACATTTACTGTGAAAATAACCTGATAAGATTTTTATTTCAAAACAACCCCGACCTGCAGGATTCTGACACCTAGATGGCGCTGCGTCCACCAAGTGAAAAAGCCGCCCTGTGTGCTGCTCATCATGCAGCACTGACAGCCTTTAAAAGCTTTTGTCGGAGGAACTAAAGATTTAAAGCCCAGATTAGCACATTCATATCTTGGCAGTTAATTAGAGAAGCTAACTGAAAGCTTCTGCTGCAGAGCGATGGAGCGGAGGAATAGGATGGGGCGTGCCCCCTCATAGTGAGACACAAAAGTGAATTAAGTGCACATGTTTATATACGTGTGTGTTCGCCCAAAATATCACCTACTGAGGCGCATGAATATGAATGCTAAACCCCCATTTCTCTGCTTTTCCAGCAAACTTGAGGCACACGGAAGGCATTCACACACCTTTTCACACAAAGCCACTTTGTTTTTGCGGTTTTTGCACGTGCGTGTGTGTGTGTGTGCCTTTCATAATGCTGGTGTTAAGGTCAGTGGACTCATACTTTACATGTCAGGACTGATCACCATCGCCTTCTCAGCAGTCCGTGAAGGAAACAGAATCAGAGAGGGAGGAAAATAACACCCTCATCCCTACAATTTATTCAGGAGATCTATAAAGTGCGGCAGCTGCAGATGTTCCCGATGTCTAAGGTGTTGTACATCATCCTGCCTCCAGTGAGGGGAGCAACAAAGCAGATTTCATCAGCAATCAGTGACAGGGCTGATGCTTATAAGCTGCTGTTCATTTGAAGAACATTCCATAAAGCGACTAAATGGACTCGACCAGTTCATTAGCTGGAGTAAAATTCATGACGGGTCAGCTATCTCACTTAATGCACGAAGGGGGGGCTGGATTTCTCCACGGGTTCTGTTCCCGAATGCACGAAGGCCTGCGGGGAGGAGACAAAGCTACGCAGAAAGCCATTTGGTGAAGCCATTAATGAATGTAAATTGTTTTTCTGTCAATTACGATATGAATTATCCAACTGACATCAGCGCCACTGATGTAATCTGCTTCTATTCATTTGGCTAAAAGGAAAAGTAGTCGCTACACAAAATCCAATCAATAAACTTTGCCAGGCAGCAGATGTGTGAGTCGGCTGAAATGCGACCGCTTTACAGGTGCAGCTTTTTTCTGCATGATACATTTCGTCTGATGTTTCTATTTGCGGTGGCCCACAGAACTCCATATTAACCCTTGTGTGACTGCAGAGCTCTAAAATTTGTTTTCTACAATAATTATTTGAATGGACTTCTGATGTGAAACTGAATTGAATAAACAAACAAATAAATAATAGGTGAAACTGAAAAGCCAAGTTCTTCTCCTTTGGGTGTGCAGCGGAGGGGCTGCATCAGAAAATGTCTGTACAGTTCTTGTTCTCTTCTGTGAAGATTTGCTCTGGCACATCATGCCTTACCTGCATTTCACTTTTTTCATCCGTCTCACCTCTTGTGGCAGCCCCACTTGACAGAGAGAGACCTGATGATCATCTTCATCATGGCAGCAGATGAGTCACAGAACATGACCTAGTGTATGACAGGAGAAGGGGCAGCACAGTTGGTCAATCTGCATGGCAGAGGGGAGTGCATCGCTCCACCTGCTGCCTCTTTCCCCTAGGGAGTGGCCCATCAGGGCCCTGGTGGCCTCCTATAACACGTTCACCAGAGTGACCATGTTGCTTCTCACTGCTGCCACTCCATCAGACCAAAGGTGGTGGACGAGTGTGGGGCCTTTTCTGTCTGACCCACGGTGTCCTGTGCGTGGTGAAGCCAGGGGACAAAGGACACTTGGTTCTGATCTCTTGCTTGCTCCTGTGTGTGTGTGTGTGTGTGTGTGTGTGTGTGTGTGTGTGTGTGTGTGTGTGTGTGTGTGTGTGTGTGTGTGTGTGTGTGTGTGTGTGTGTGTGTGTGTGCGTGCGTGTGAGATTAGATAAAACATTATTTCATCCTTAGGGGTGATAGAGATTGACTTTAAATGATTTTATTTAGTCAAGAGATGCACACGCATCGACAGACATTTTGCTCTCGGTTGTGACTTGGGCAGTGTTGCAGAGCAATTCCTCGCCAGGACAACAGAGGGCGTAGCACTTTTCTGTGGTATCCTGCTACCATAACAGTCACGTATCCGGTCCATGATAGAGTATTTACTAATGTGTTTAAATATTTCAGAGACTTTATAACACAAACAAATTTGCCCTTCATCCTCTTCCACCTCTAAACCATGCTCCAAACCCGTGGTTCCCATCATTTCTGTCCACGAATAAAACATTAGCTCTGTATTTTGTGCTCCTTCAGTCACGAGTGAATAAACGTTGATATTTTTGGACTTTGTTTGCAATACATTCTTCAATCTGTTCTGGGTCTGCCGCTAAATATCTTTTTACTTTTTAACGGCGCAACGGCGGGTGCTGGTGACAAATTTACAGGAAGTGGCGTCCTAACCAATCACAAGCTTGTGGCCTCCAGTACTTTGGACAGATGTTTAAAAATCCCCTTCCCTCTGTGAGCCCGTTGGAGAGCTCAGGAGCTGGTGGCCATTGTAGAAACAATCTCTCCTGCTCCTTCTCCGTGACCCATCTGCTGTCATGATGAAGATGATCATCATGGCAGCACACACACACACACACACACACACACACATGATCATCATGGCATCATGGGGTGACGGTGGCACAGGAGTTAAGTGCTCGCCCCGTAATCGGAAGGTTGCTGGTTTGAGTCCCGCTCAGTCTGTCGCTGTCGTTGTGTCCTTGGGCAAGACACATAACCCACGTTGTCTGCTGGTGGTGGTCGGAGGGACTGGTGGCGCCAGTGCTCGGCAGCCTCGCCTCTGTCAGTGCGCCCCAGGGCAGCTGTGGCTACATTGTAGCTCATCCCCACCAGTGTGTGAATGTGTGTGTGAATGGGTGAATGACTGATTGTGTTGTAAAGCGCCTTGGGCGGTTCTAGGACTCTAGAAGGCGCTATATCAAATACAGGCCATTTACCATTTACCATCATCAGGTCTCTCTCTGTCCAGTGGGTGACCATGAGGTGAAATGGGAAAAATAAGTGAAATGCATTTAAGGTATGATGTGCCAAAGCAAATCTTCACAGAAGAGATGAGAACCGAAACGTCTTCAAGAAACCACAGAAGTAACCTTCACTCAAACCCTGGATCAGTTACAATTCTAAGAAGGCATGTTCTACAAACATATTACAAGTAATATAAAAACTCTTATAATTTCAGAGTTACTTGATCAAAACTGCTTTGTAGTTCTACCTTATGCTTTTGTAGTATCTTGGTACCAGGGGTCACCAACCTGGTGCCCACAGCCACCCTGGTGCCCCCTGGAACCACATAAGACATACCCACAGGCCATTTCTCCTGAAGTCTAAAATAAAACAAAATAAATTTGCTGCCCTGTTTTTAGTCACAAACAAATGTTTAAATAATTCATAAACTATGTTCATGAAGTTTAGTTTAACTCTGATCTATTCCAGTTCAAAGGTCGGTGTTTTATTGGCCTGTCCTTTAACAAAGGTTGTGACCCCGATCTACTCTAACATCTTTAACAGGACTCTCCTTTTGCTTTGAGAGTGGACCAGAAAGTAGATAGATGTCTCGACGTACTTCTAACTGTATTAAAAACGGGTCAGCAATATCTGGTATGACGTTTGTAGTGTTATGTTCTGACAAGTTCACATGTCAACTCACCTGCTTTCTTACTAGACAGCATTGTAGCTATTACTGCTTGTTCAGATTATTTCCCTTACACCTTAGTGGCTCTTTGTGAACTAAATACATTTCCACATAATTTTTAAGTAGAAAACAGATTTTCTCCTGGTACGCAGCTCAGAGCGGTGGGGGAAAGCTCCTTTGGTTAAATGGATCTAGGCTGGCCCTCTTGCTCCTTTTGCCTGTGGCAGAATGAATAAGTTAATATGTAGTCATTGTGTGAGCTGGATATACTCACATGGCGTTCTGATATCCTACATCAATGGGCTATTGCAAGTTAATGACCAGCTCTGTGAAGGCCCATTTGCACGAAATATGGGCGGTGTAAAAACGAGTGAGGAAAGCAGGTGCTCCAGCTCATAACTGAGCCGTGTGATGGTAAGAATCTCATTTGGTCTTGCAGCATTAGAAAAACCGACTCAACAGAAAACTAGAGATGGGTACCTTTGACATTTGAATCGATTCGGTAGTGATTCCCGGTACCTAGGAATCAATACCGGTACTTAACGGTACCAATATTCGATACTTTTGAGTGTTTAATATTTTAATTCTCTTTTATAATTAAAGATATATTTTTCTCAATATATAACCATATTTGATAAATATCACGATAAATAACATACAACTGTTTGTATTTTAACATCGTCCTTGTAGTTTTATAAGTTGATAATTAAACTGAAGCAAACATCTTTACTATGAACTAAATTTACTGTGTATCTTCATTCCTTTTGCTGTCCTTTTTCATTTGATTTTTCCTACTGGGAAGCTAGAATTTCCGAGGAAAAAGTGAACGCACCATTAGCTGATAACAATGGTGGCAATGGAAGCTAATTTATCAAGCTAACGATATCATAAAGTTTATTTAGCTGCTGGAGCAGATTAAAACGATGATGCCTCACACTTAGATCATTGTTGCTAGTTTCATCTTCTCCCAATCACCCGTCGCATTTAGTAAAGTGAAGCCAAACTTTAGAGCACGTTCATGTTCCTCTAGTCGGAAATTCGGAGTTCCGAGGCGAATGCACCATTAGTGGAACGGAAGCTAACATATCAAGCTAACGTTATCTTAAACATTTTATTTACCTGACCTGAGGGTGTGTTCCAACTATAGGGGGATCACACTCCTCAGCCTCCCTGGAAAGGTCTACGCCAAGGTACTGGAGAGGAGGGTCCGATCGATAGTTGAATCTCAGATAGAGGAGGAGCAATGTGGTTTTCGTCCTGGCCGTGGAACTGTGGACCAGCTCTATACCCTTGCAAGGGTGATGGAGGGGGCATGGGAGTTTGCCCAACCAATCCACATGTGCTTTGTGGATTTGGAGAAGGCTTATGACCGTGTCCCCAGGGGCACCCTGTGGGGGACGCTCCAGGAGTATGGGGTGGGTGGCTTTCTGTTAAGGGCCATTCAGTCCCTTTACCAGAGGAGCGTGAGTTTGGTCCGCATAGCCGGTAGTAAGTCGGACCTGTTCCCAGTGAGGGTTGGACTCCGCCAGGGCTGCCCTTTGTCACCGGTTCTGTTCATCACTTTTATGGACAGAATTTCTAGACGCAGCCGTGGTGTGGAGTGTGTCGAGTTTGGTGGCAGGAGAATCTCGTCTCTGCTTTTTGCGGATGATGTGGTCCTCCTAGCTTCATCCAGCTCTGACCTTCAGCTCTTGCTGGGTAGGTTCGCGGCCGAATGTGAAGCGGCTGGGATGAGGATCAGCACCTCCAAATCTGAGACCATGGTTCTCGACCGGAAAAGGGTGGCTTGCCACCTCCGGGTCGGGGGAGAGGTCCTACCTCAAGTGGAGGAGTTTAAGTATCTCGGGGTCTTGTTCACGATTGAGGGTAGGAGGGATCGGGAGATCGACAGGCGGATTGGTTCGGCGTCTGCAGTGATGCGGACGCTGAGCCGATCTGTCGTGGGGAAGAGGGAGCTGAGCCAGAAAGCCAGGCTCTCGATTTACCGGTCGATCTACGTCCCAATCCTCACCTATGGTCATGAGCTTTGGGTAATGACCGAAAGAACGAGATCGCGGATACAAGCGGCCGAAATGAGTTTCCTCCGTAGGGTGGTCGGGCTCAGCCTTAGAGATAGGGTGAGGAGCTCGGACATTCGGGAGGGACTCGGAGTAGAACCGCTGCTCCTCCGGATCGAAAGGAGCCAGTTGAGGTGGTTTGGGCATCTGGTCAGGATGCCTCCTGGACGCCTCCCCGGGGAGGTGTTTCGGGCATGTCCTGCCGGCAGAAGGCCCCCGGGTCGACCCAGGACACGTTGGAGAGGTTACATCTCCAATCTGGTCCGGGAACGCCTTGGGGTCCTGCCGGAGGAGCTGGTGGACAAGGCCGGGGAGAGGACGGCCTGGAGCTCCCTAATTGGGATGCTGCCCCCGCGACCCGGACCCGGATAAGCGGAGGAAGACGAAGACGAAGACGATTTTATTTACCTACCGGAGCAGATTAGGATGAGGATGTCTCACTTAGATTGTTGTCGCTGGTTTCATCATCAACCAGTTACCCATCACATTTAGTGAAGTGGACCCAAGCTTTAGTGTGCGTTCTTTCTACCATGCTGCTCCGTTTACAACTGGCTCGCAGTGACCGACGACATAACGCTCTTGCACATGGGCAGCTGTCTAGGCAAGTTCTCGTTATGGAGGACGGGTCCCGAAACAAGGCACCATTTAAAATGAAGTGAATCGGTGCTCAGTTGGTACTATGGAATTCGGTCGGTACCTTAAAAAGTACCGAATTTGGTACCCATCGCTACAGAAAACACAATTCTTAAATTGTGAAGAATCTGGACCCATCCATTACGTACTGTATATGCGGGGTCCCCCGATATAAAAAGATGGGGGGGGGGGGGGGGGGGGGTAATTTTGGTTGCTAACATCACATATTTAGTGAATGCTTAAGCTTTAAACATTATCAGTGCAAAATGGCAACTGCTTCATTTTAAGTTGGTAATAGAAAACAATGTCATGATTAATTTTGCTCCAGCAGCAGCTTAATGATATTCTCCCTGAGATAATCCTGACTAATGCTGTGATGCCTTTAGCATCAGATTATTATTAATTTCATGATGGGAAAACGTTTGATTAATAAATAGTACAGGTGAATTATTGATGAAAGTTAAAATGCTTTAGGTTTTGAAAACGTATCAAAAAGAGACGTTGCTGTTATAACAACCATTGTTACATTGTCCGTGCAAAACGCGACAGAGTGAGCATTGTCAACTCAGATCTATCACTGACGTAGTTTTCGTTTTCTTCTGCTCCCGGTGTTTACATTTGGGCATGAACAGGACAACGGCTCACAAACACGGTAATCTTGCTTTATATGTTCGTGCCTTGGAGAACCTTTGTCACTATCAATGTGCTTAGGGAATTTTTGGGCGTGTGTTAAAGTTAGAATATATAATGTAATGCTAAGCTAGGCTAATAGCTAAGCATGACACTAAGATTCAATTTGAGACCATGATCTTGAGTCAGAAAAGGGTAGAATACCTTCTACTGGTCAGGGATGAGGTCCTGCCCCAAGTGGAGGAGTTTAAGTATCTCGGAGTCTTGTTCACGAGTGAGGGGAAGATGGAGCATTAGATCGACAAGCAGGTTGGTGCTGCGCCTGCAGTAATGAGGGTATTGTATAGATTTGTCGTGGTGAAGAGAGAGCTGAGCCAGAAGGCAAAGCTCTCGATTTACCGGCCTATCTACGTTCCTAACCTCATCTATGGTCACGAACTTTGGGCAGTGTCCAAAAGAACAAGATTGCGGATGCAAGCGGCCAGAATTAGTTTTCTCTGCAGGGCTCTTCCTTAGATAGGCTGAGAAGCTCAGTCATCTGGGAGGGGCTCGGAGTAGACCCGCTGCTCTTCCACATCGAGAGGAGTCAGTTGAGGTCGCTCTGCATCTGGTTAGGATGTCTCTCAGACGTCTACCTGGTGAAGTTTTACGGGCACATCCAATGGGAAGAAGATCTTAAGAAAGACCCAAGACATGCTGGGGGGACTCAGGCTGGTCAGGGAATGCCTTAGGATTCCCCCGGAGAAGCTGGTCCAAGTGGCTGGGGAGGGAAGTCCGGGCCTTCCAGCTTGGGCTACTGCCCCCGCGACCCAACCCCAGATAACCGGCCAAAAACGGATGAATGGATGGATGGATGGATATTGAAGTTATGGTGCTAAAAAAAAAAAGATCTTCATTTACAAAAAAAAAAAAAGCATTGGGTGAAGATGCTGGTACTTGCTTTAGTTGTTTTGCTAGCTGGCTAGCTAAACGTCTAAGGACAGCAAATCCTTTATACAGGGAAGATTCCTAATTATTCACAAGTTGTGGCAAATTAAACTAAAATATCTGAAAAACTAAACCCCAGATTTGTTTTACTTTGTATTTTGAGACAGAGGAGATGAAGCCGAAGCGTTTGATGTATAATATGTGTATGTTATGTAAAAGTTGGGTCAATAAAGGAGTAAAAACAGACACCAATATTTTCCGATATTACATTTTGAGGCCAATATCGGCCAATAATATCGATAGACCAATTATATCGGACAACTCTATTTTCCCTTGTGTGTGTCTCATTCTTCTTTTACATCAGTTATGTGTACATTTTTTTAATTTATTCTAGACTTCATTTTTATAGAGGTATGCAGGGACCCTGCATGCCTCGCCAACGCATTCTCACACCCAAAGCATCCAAAAACTGATGATGGGTGATCAAGCGTTTGGTTGCTCCTGACGCGTCAGGAGCCGATGTGCGGTGCCAGAGCTTTGTTTTCCGACGCCTGCGGTAAAACGCACATTTCACCAACTTTAACCTCTAACCTCTTGCTGTTTAACGTTCCCCTTGCCCCCATTCTAACCATAACCCTGTTGTTCATTCTAAACTTCCCGTTAACCATGTTTGAGAGGAATGACACAACAAGGAACAAAGTTTTGCATGCTCTAGTGGGTTAAGGTTAGGATGGGGGTGGGGGGAAGATTAAATAACAAGAGGGTAAAGGTCAGAATGAAGTGAAATCTCTGTTTTTCCACGGCAGTTGGAAACCAACGCGTTGGGAGTCCCAATGTGTCGAAAACTAACGCTGAGTCATCCATCGTCAGTTTTCGATGCTTTGGGTGTGAGAATGTGTTGGCCTCGCTGTCTCAGACTCTTATAACATGACATGAATGACAGCCATTAGCCATCACAAAACATTTGGAAACAGCATTTTCTTTTTATTTCTGGGAATTGTTTGAAATCAAGGAAGCAAAAGACTATAATTAACTGGTTAAAACACACAAAAAAATAAAAATAAAATCAAAGGGTAAAAATACACACTGATTGATTTACATTAAAATGAATGAACACTAATAAATTTAACAATAAATAATGACATTAAAAAAAGGGACAAACTACCAGAACATAATGTCGTATAGATGAGACATGGATGAACTGTACAAAAACAGACAGAACAGAAAAGATGCTGACATCACAGAAAATTTAAAAAGCAGAAGAAAAACAGTTGTATGTAAGTAAGGTGCCAGCACAGGTCTCCAAATCCACCATAATCCATCTTTATTCATCTTATACTTTTTTTTTTTATCCCCAATAAAAAAATAAACAAAAAGTTACTTCAAAGGAGACAGGTCCCTCACACAACATCTGTGGGAGGTGTTTCCTGGTTGGCTAGCTGCTTTAGATGGTCAATTAGTCATGCAACTGAAGAGAAACACCATCCAGAGAGACTAGACTTCTTATCTACCAAGACTAACTCCCTGTGCACATCATTCCTTCACTCCAGGACAAGGGGGAGAAGCTTTTTGTGTCATGTTGCTACAGCAAAAAATACCAAGTCAGATCTTCTGTCCGCACATGAAAATGATATAAAATGAAGAGAAACTTGAGTTTTGTGTACAATATCAACCCCCCAAAGCACAACGGTTAGATGTAATAAAGCATGTAAACATTTTTTTTTTCATTCTTGA
Organism: Nothobranchius furzeri; assembly: GCF_043380555.1. Classification (NCBI taxonomy): domain Eukaryota; kingdom Metazoa; phylum Chordata; class Actinopteri; order Cyprinodontiformes; family Nothobranchiidae; genus Nothobranchius; species Nothobranchius furzeri. The sequence goes on from NC_091742.1 coordinate 19,847,515, forward strand.
CCCAAAAAATGATACTTAGCTGTAAGAATACGCTGCCGTAGATTTTTTAAACTTTTTCTTTCTAGCCAAAATTTTTGTTGACCCATTTTTACCACAACATGTAAGTAAATGTAGAAACAACTGGACACAAACTGAAATGAAGGGGAAGGAAAACACTGCCAAGGTTTTGAAATGCTTGATTCTGAAAACCCAAAGAATAAAAAAAGCACAATGCATGATCCTTTTCTTTTTTGCTGGGATGATTTGCTCTTGCACGATTGAGCACCATTTTGAATTTGCAATAACAGAGATCCAATCTTTGACACAAAAAGGGAGCAGAATATTGTTCAGATGAGTGTTCTACTCCTGCTGAGCAGCCGCTGTCTAGTCAACCCTGACTGTTGACTACATTCTTCAAAAAACAGATTTAAAGTCAACAAATTAAATAAATAAATTAAAAAAGTCAAACAAGGTATGGAAATACAAAAGACAGCTCCTAGCACATACTTTACCTTTTGTCACGTCCATGAAAGCTACATTTAATGAACCATTTGAATAGCAAAATCAGGTTTTGACTTCCTACTTTTCCTGACAATCGTGGTTTCTTTGAGGTGTCTCCCTTAAACAGATGCCGGCACCACGTCACATACACCTCACATGCATGCTCAGAATGACCAGAAATGACAGTGATCATATTTTACAGGGTTACAATGGACAAGGTCATCAGAACTCCAAGGGTTACACACCTCTTCACAGTCACTTGAGGGTCATGTGGGTGTTGAGTGATAATTCACGCTGCCAAATGTCTCTAGCAGGGACTCTTTAAAAAAGTCCCCATGAAGTTTTACTGCATTGTCACTTTGTAATGCTTACAATAGTAAGTGTGCTTCCATAAGCCAAAGGTTCTTTTGCAAATGATTCATTAGCTCCGTGAGTCTTTGTTTTCTCACAAGATTTAGTTCTTTGTAAATCACAGTTGCCAATATGGTACTGTCAAAATGTTCATAACTTTGTTCCAAAGAGTTTATTTATATGTTGTGAAATGACTGATTTCTATACATAATATTCCTTGTCCTTGTCTTTTGGTCTCTTGTTACTGGCGCTGCCTTTGGCGCTGCCACTGGGTGTTTTATCCTTCACCACCGCACCATTGGTTTGTGCTGAATTGCTGATGTAGTTGCGTGTTTCGTCCACCTGGTAGGAACCCTCGTCTCTATTCCTGTACTTGTACATGGCATAGAGGAGGATGAGGATGCAGAGGGCTGCAGCTGAAACAATGCCCACAACCATGCCCGTGGTACTACTCGATTCCCGGATCACCTCCGATACCCCCGGCGGTACTCGCCTCACCACACCAGGGACTGTGGGCAAGGCGGCAGGTACTGTGCGAAGCATGGGCGAGGTGATGAAGGGACCACTTGGCTTGGTGCCGTCCACATCAAAGGATGTGGGCAGGGGCAGCAGGACTATGTCCGGCTGCGGGGGTTTTACCTCGCGATTGTCCATTTTCCCTGCGGGAAGCTTGGGCGGTGTGTCCGAGGGGGCCGCCACTGGTGGCATGGCCCGGATGTCAGGCAGAGGTGAGGTGGATGTAGTCCTACCTGCCTCTGAGGCTTTGCTAGGCCTTAAGTCCTTGGCCTCCCACTTGGGTGCGAGAGCTTTGTAGCCACCTTCATAGGCCGATGTAGTCAAGGTCTTATCTGTTACCAGGGAGAAGGTGGTGTAAAAATCTTCATCGTCAGTTGGGGGCAGGCTAGAGTCGAAAGCTTCGCCAGAGCCAAACCCCGAAATCACCATGCCATCATCACCATCATCATCATCATCATCATTATCACCATCATCACCACCATCACAATCATCGCTGCCTCGGTCCGGCAAGCAAGGTACCCCCGCCTCAGTGGCCATGGCCAAGGACTCTTTGGTGGTGTCGATAATGGTGAGGACAGGGCGGAGGGTTGGGGGGAAGGGGATGAAGGGTGAACGGCTGGATACAGAAGGGATGTCTATGGGGTCCTCGACTAGAATGGGGATGACTAGTTCCCCTCCTGCAAAGTGAAACACACAGAAGCAAACGTCAGGGAACAGATAGTAAGGAAGTAAGCGAGAAGCAGATGACCACCGAAAGAATCGGTGAACAAAGAACATAAGAAGCAAAGCTCAACTCAAGGAGGAAATGAACAGAGAATAAAAAGAAAGAACAGAAAGGTACTGTACCAGTGCAAAAACAATAAAACTCAGAACCAAACAAGACCAAAACTCAAAGAAAGCAACAGCCATAAATAAAGTATACATTGCATCAAAAGGCTTTGAGGGACGCTCAAGGGTGAGCCACGAGAAACTGACACCTCACATTAACTCATACAGATCCTGCAGTAATCGGCATAGTTATGCTCTATGTGCAGCCTGTTGTTCGTGATTTAGGGTGCCCTATTTCAACCTAACTAGAGATTCTATAAAGATCTCCATAGAAATGATCTCTTTAGGCTTTTATGAGGCCAGTTTTATTAGTCTCTTTAGTGAAATCCTTTTTGGCCCACACAGAAACTGTGAGCACCAGAAGACAGATAAAACAAAATGGAGGGTATTAAACATTTGTATGCCATTCAAGTACTTGCCATTGGGCTTGAAAAACAATTTAACTTAGTTTGAAATGAGCAACAGTTTGTGTTGAACAGTGGCTGCTCAGACAGGTGCTGTTTAACCCTGCCGACCTACACGGGCCGATAAATACTTACAGCTGCTGCATCATAGAAGAGAAAAAATACATTTAGGGGTTTTCCACCAAAGAGGTTCCAGGGCTAGACCAGAGCTGGAGTTCGGTGTCGTTTCAAGATGGTTCAATGCAGCGGCTAGTTTCTGACAGCCACAGAGGCCGTGAACATTTTCATTTGTTATCTGTCTTTTTGAACCCCCTTCCACTGCTAATGAGAGTGTTTTATTCATTTGTTTATTGCTGTGGTCTAGTAGATAGTTTTCACTAGTGGAAACAGAAAGAACTGATATTAATGTAGTTCTGGTAAAATCCTGGATCTACCCATTTTCTCTGTGGGGTTAGGGTTAGGCAAGCAGGGCCTTGTGCATCACCTTATCTCTACTGTTCAATTTATTTAGTGCTTTTCAAAAGACAGAAGTTCTTCAAGGATAATCTGTTGTTCATTCACACTTTGGTGCTAGTGAGCTGCTCTTTGTAGCCATGCCTGTCTTTGGGCTACTGACAGAGGCGAGGTCTCAGGCCATCACCTTCGTAGGCAAGACTGGTGAAGTATCCTGGCCAAGGACACAGCAGCAGAGCAACTGAACCCACTCTAATGCCACCACCACTGCTCACTTTAACTGCTTATATCTGAGATCTAGGTCTTTGGGTCTCATAAACATCGGTGAGTGCTGGAGCATAGATGGTGGCAGGGGGGTTATGACAGATCATTTGCTGCTGTGGCCCCCAGACTCTGGAACTCTCTCCCCCGAGCCTGAGATCAGTGGACTCAGTGGTCTCCTTCAAAAAGCAGCTGAAGACTCACTTGTTCAAGCTGGCTTTTGTATGACCTTCTTCACCACTCTCTCTTTATTCTGCTCTCCCCACCTATTCCACCTTCCTCAGGATCCACTGATTTCTCTCTTTCCTGTTCACTCTCTCTCTTTCCTATTCACACTCTCTCTCTTTCTTAACATTTTTCTTTTAAATCACAATTGCCTATTTTTGCTCATTTTAAATATATTTTTAAACATTTTGTAAATGCTTTTTTATATTTTTACTTTTTGTTTTGTTTTTGTGAAGCACATCGTGATTTTTATCTTGAGAGGCGCTATAAAATGATATTTTCTTCTATCTTCTTCTTAAAGGCTCGCCCTGTAACAGGAGGGGTGTAGGTTCCCACCCCACTCAGTCTGTTGCAGTTGTTGTGTCCTTGGGCAAGACACTTCACTGGTGGCGATCGGAGTGGTGATGCCTGTGTACGGCAGCCTCGTCTCTGTCAGTGGACTCCATAGAAAATGTAGCTCATTACTAGCTGTAGCAGTGTGTGAAATTAAGTGTGTGGGGTGAACTGATTTTGTTGTAAAGCGCCTGAGTGTGTGTGTGTGTGTGTGTGGGGGGGGGGGGGGGTGTAACTCTAGAAGGCCGTATATAAATACAGGCCATTTCACCATAGATGGACCTGTTAATTAAGAGCTTTGGAGATTCTTCTCCCCCACGCCAGACCGCAATCACTAAAGACGATTCCCCGATCTGTTGGTCCATCTCCATCTGAGGCACTTTAACTCCTTCACTCAAGGTGCATTCTGGCTCTCATTTCACCTTCTTCCAGGCAAGATTCTCCTATTTGGAGGAACGTGACTCATCTTGACTGCTTTACACTTCGCTGGAACTGGTTTGGTGGAAAAATGCCAATTTTGTTTTTGGAATGAAAGAGATCCAAAGTATGTTTGTTATTTGAGCTCTGCTCTACAGTTGGAAATGGTAAATGCTTTCTAGAAACTTGTCCCTTCTGAGGGCATTTTTGCTTTCCTCTAGAATTAGTCGGCTCCCCTATTTGCCCTAACCTCTTGCCTTTTGACCCTACAGTTACCACAGTGGCACAAAGTCACTGGGCAGTTCTTTGACACCTGAATGTTTGCTGACTGGTTCAAGAGTCTTGGTTTCAGCAGTCTTCTACTTTTTTGACCAACAAACACCATTTGTTGCATTTATTTATGTCTAATTCATTTTTTATTGGCTAGTTCTGTAGTTAGTCTGAACCATTCAGATGCCTGTTGAAGCTGCTTTTCCTCTTGCCAAAGTGGCTTGTTTGGTTTATCTCTCTATACATTGCCAAGGCTCACAAACAGGGCACTATAAAAAGATGCAAACCCTTTGGAACAAAAGATGAAGAAAAAACACAACGAAAATGAAGGAAACAAACTAAAGATTAAAAAAGAAGAAAAAAAAACAATTCTTAAGGCATTGCAAAAGACTTCAGAGTTAGAGCAAACATCGGAATGAAACATTCACAAAGTAAAGCCACAGATAAGATATAGTTAACCAGAAAAAGGATTAGTAGTAAGTAGAAAAAACAGCTCGGAAAATCATAAAAGCCTCAAAAATAAAGACAAAAAGGGAAAAAAAAAGGAGTTTGAAAAGGAAGAAAGCATACCATCAGTTTTGTCAACTTACATCAACAAATTGCCCGCATGATTTTGGCAGGAAGAAAACAAAAATTTACAAAAGAAAGTTGTGTAAGAATGCCTTTGGACAGGTTAGATTCTATTGAGAAGTTATATATGTTCTCCTTTTTAGACGGGATGGTAGGCAGGAGGCAACAACACAAACATCCACACATCATGACATGAAACAATCTTCACCATTCTGTTCAGGAGATCTTCTGATTTTTTTTTTTCAGAGTCGTCTTTTATCTTTATATATATTCATAAAATAAAATATGTACATCTAGAATTTCTACTTCAGTTAGTAATCATCCACGGAGCTCTAAAGCCTGATCGGGTCTTTGAATTTTCTTTTGCTCGACATTAACTTGTTCATCTGTAATGAACAAACAACAGGCGACTGTACAGTTCTTCGAGTGTCTACGTAAAAGGGGAGGGAGGGAGGTGTGAGACGGGAGCGGGACCTATGAACACACTAGGAAGGAAATGACATAGATGGGGGTGAACGTGTACATCAGTTGCCATGTCCATGTAAAGGCGGCACGAAGCGGTCGGGCGGCATTAGAGCTTTTGGCTGTAAGGAAGGGATGGGGACATACAAACAATGAGCATTTACATGCCCATCTACAGAAGAGAACAGCACTCTCAACACTGACAGTTTTTACAAACCCTAAGCTGCAACTTCTTTTGCCATGCACAGAAATCCACTGATTTGACCCAAATTTCAGCCAGATAGCTAATTATTAACAGTCGAAGAGTAAACACCAGTAAAACTATTTTTTTTAAAGTGGTCTTCTTTGGAGGACACCTTTCTTTTTTCTCCATGAAAGCATCGATCTCAGTGCGGGTGCATGAATTTGTATTGAAACACTGAATGAATCATAGAGAAAAGAGGAAGATTGGATCTAATCAGGGGAGAGAATTCATCTAGACACTGGCATTAGTGATCCTCAACAATTTAGCAGAATTATTTTTTTTAAATTGGACATTTTTCATGAAAAAAAGACACGTTTACATATATGTGTGTTGACATATATGTAGAAAAAAAGACAAAACGGTTAACAAGCAAGAAATAAAGAAAAGGCATTAAAATCTCTCACACTATCAGAGATGAACAACCAGAAAGCACACACTGAGGCAGACGAAAAGGGGGGGAGGGGACAGTTTATAGGCAAAGTGTCACCACCTTTGTGTAACTAATAAAAACTTGTTTATTATTAGTTACATCAATACATTTCTCTTGTTAGTATCTTTAAACACGAGACAGGGCGTGCAATCTGGATGTACGTCCGAGAAAGGGAGGGAAAAAAAACAAGATGTTTTTCTTTTTTCTTTCTTTGAATTTGAGTTCCGCTGTAAGAAGTTGGGTTAATGCATGCTTAAGTAAGTTGCATTTAGGGAAAGTAAGGTACAACAACAATACAGCAAGCTGGGTGGGGGGTGGTGGTGGGGGACACAGGTGAGTTAGGGAGAAAAGGGGAGGAGCTTAATAACAGGGCTCCACCACCAATGGCTGTGGGGTATTTCCTTAAGCAAACCATTCATTGGCAGTGAACAGGTGCATCGTGGGTGATGTATTGCCAACATTAAGTGGCGTTTAGGCCCACCACAGCCACGGATTAATCAAGAGGCAAAGCGCTCTGGTAATTAACGAGCTTCCTTTTGGTGAAACGTTGGGATGCTTTGTGCGACGCGCATAACCAACAGCCTTTGTTTGACAGGTTAACATCTGGAGTTCCACAAGAGGGCGCAGGTTGGTGGGTGTTTCTAACTCTGGGGAGCGCGCATTGGTGTTCTTCAGGTTTGGGTTCGTCCTCTCCAGGCTGAGCATTTACCTGCTAAATAAACAGCAGCAGGCCAGAGTGGCTGATTCCCTCTCAGGCTTTATCTATCCAACTCTACTCTAGTTCCTTTATTTCTCATCTCCACAAACAGCTTTCGGCAACTGTTAGCTTTACACTGTATCAACAAAACGCTTGGATGGGAGGGGGGAGAGGGGGTGCACGTCGCAGTTAGGGGTCTACAGTAAAGTCAGTGCAGAGGACCTTGATGTTTTGGTAAACACTTTAATCCTGGCTAAGCTCTCGCACAAGCGTTGCTGCATATCTGAGGCAGACAAACACTGCGGTTACTAATGGGTTTGCTCAGACAGATTGAGTTTGTTTTCAGAACTCGTCGAGATGGATGAGGATTTTCCTCCAAGCCACTGCCTCGCCGGCTGATAATTCTTCGTCTTTGCCTAGAATCGGTTGCTGCCGGTGGCTCCTGCTTTTTCCTTTCCTTTTCAACTAAAAATGAGCAGAGACTTCCAAAGAACAAGTGCGCCTTTTTACCATCTGACTGGCCTTTGCATCAGTGAGCAAATCTCATTTATAAAATTAAAAACACGAAACGAACTTCAATTAAAAGCCCTTCCTCTTTTCATCCCAGCGTGTGTGAAAGACACTATCTGCTGCAGGCCTGCGTGGCCTTTTGAAAAGAAATTGAAGTAAATATGGAAACTCTAAATGGCTGATTGACTACCTCAGCAACTTTAAGGCTACAGAGGCAGAAATCTCAGAGCAGCACTTTTCCTTCACTTTGCTGTCCTCCCCCCACCCGTCCCCCAGTCTGATCCCTGTGTCCATCTAGCGTTTGCTGAGACCTCAGAACGCTGATTAATCCTGACGGCGTGTGAGGGATTTGACAACACTGCATCATAAAAGCAGAGAAGTTGGCGCACAGGCCTCGGCTGCAGCTCAGGTGAGTCAATGGGATTTTGACGCAGCAAATTGTGGATGAGTCAGTGGTTCTGGGACCCTGAAATTCCATTGTGGTTTGTTCACATTGTGCCTGGAGACCTGCTGTAGCAGATTCATTCACCTCCACCAATTACAGGTGGATTACCGATTACTAGAGAGCCAGCAACACACACATTCTCCATGTGGACACGCTCACAGAGACACCGAAGGGATTGTGTTGGTGTGCTGTGCAATGGCTGAGCTTTCTAAGGAACATGCACCCCTTTACCCCATTAAAATGTCTTATCTCGCCTGTGCACACCCTCGGACAAAGGAGCATCTCAATGATGGTCATTTATTTCCATCCTAAAAGTTGAGCAATGCACCATTAACAGCTCCGGAGGGTGTAGAAGGATGTTGTACGGATGGAGGAGCCACCTCTGGCCGGATGAAGACCTCTCATTTGGAAAGTCCTGAAGCCATAGGTAGCAGCTCCTAATCCATCACCATGGTGCCGACTGACTCTACAGCCGTCAGGCAGCAATTTAGCGCTTGGTGGAAACGAGTCGACTGTGTAACCTTTAAACTAAGCTCTGCTCTGTTTTGAAACCCTGATTGACCCTAACACAATACCTTCTACTTCCATTCTCCATACATGATAATGCAGAAATCATCCTTCAGTCTAACGTGAGAAATGGATCCCTAATGTTACTCATCCAAGGCCAATCAGATGAGGAGATACATTCATACCTCCCATCTGTTTGATCTGCGTTCTGCCTGATCAAAAGCAAAAGTAACCCCGGCTTTCCACGGGAGCCGTCAGCAGCACGTTACTGCAGCAGCACGTCATAGCTGCTGATAGGAACCGCTGTGGTCAACAGAACCTTTTCCACCGGAGCCGTCGGCAGCGCGAGTCGGCCGCGTCTCAGGAGCAGCATGTCGCGGCCTTTACGCGCCGGTTCTATTTTCTACGCACGACGCCTCTGAAACGGGTCAAGTTCGACATTTTTGGGGAAGGAAAGACAGGAAATCGGACGCGGAAATGGAGAGAAGCTACCGGGATTTTCAGAATAAAGAACGTACTGCCTTCCGGTTGCTTTACTTTTAAAAAAGGTTACTAAATGTGCGTCCCCGTGAGAAGTTATCATCTAGCTGGCGGTCTCCTTTGTTTTTCAGGTCTGTATTGGCGATTATAAAACGGACAGAACATAAAACACAAACCATGTTGTAGTTTTTTCCTGCTTGTTGTTGTGTTTACTGACTAAGTCACTCGTGTGACTTTGTGCTCGGTCGGTGACAGCTGCTCCCCTGCTGCTTCGCGTCTCGTGGGAAGGGCCAAGCAGCAGCTTACGCGAGCAAGACGTGCTGCTGCAGTAACGTGCTGCTGACGGCTCCCGTGGAAACCCGGGGTAAGGGTGCCCGCTGGACCATTTATGGCCTGTTTGGTAAAAACGCCGCCGTTGTACTTGACTTACACAGAATGCAAGTCACCCTTGAGGAAAATCGTGTTGCTAGCTTTGAAACCAGGTGGATGTTTGTTTACTTCAGTAGTGATCTTTCATCCTTGAAGCACAGCAGCATACAGCCACATGCCATGACTCTGCTTTCCGTCCTACTAGAGTCGATCAACCCTTTAAAATCCCATCTCTGTTCGCCATAATTGCACATTTAGAATATGTTTTTATTTAAATCTGTGAAAATCAGACTTTTATTTCAGAAAACGGCCCCGATGGAACTCTAGCCCTTTGCCTCATTTAATATGCATGGAACTGGGAAAATGCAAATTAGCCGTGCCTCGACTTCCACGACTCGTCTGGCTGCGGCTGCTCTGACTCCACTCAGCTCGGACACTTTTTACTCTTCAGTAATCAAACAGCTAATGAACCGTTGCTAATGTTATATCAGCTTTATTCCCCGTCCCTGGCTCTGACAAGTCCCAGTCTGCTAGATGGCACGACTGGTTCCCTCGGTATGCTACGCAGATACAGCACACCAGCTGTAAAGTAACACGTTCACAAACTAACATCTGTGCTTCGCCACATTCTACTTCAAGTAATTCTTCAAACAAACATGTGGAAAGGCAGATTTAAACTAAATATTTAAGAAACTTCCAACTGCTGTAAAATGGAAGTAGCACACCAAAATAAAGATGTGAGGACGAGGAGATCCCATATCTCACATTTTAGAGTCCTTTTGATGGTGAAAAGGTGTGGGGTCATTAAGTCATGGATCATTTATCAATGTGCAGGAAGAATTCAGACAAGAAGATTGGTAAAAAATTCATGATTGAACCGTGTCTTACTATCAAAGAGACTCGGAGACGCTAGACAGCCAGCTGGTATTTATTTGCCATTTATGCTATCCTGAATATGTTGTTCAACACTGTCACATACATGACTGTCCTTTTGATGGATCCAATATTTAGTTGTGTGTGTATTCATTTAGATTCACTCTAAACTCTTTATTTTAACATAATTCGTTTGCTGCATTTTAAACATTCATAGTAACATCTTCCACAAATGTGATGAAATAGTAACATATTTCATCATCTATGTTATGGTTAAGTGTGACAGAAACATAGATTAGTAATGAGGTGGACCATCACCCGACCACCACCTGATAATAACTCAGAGTGATTCATGCAAACGCTATTTTATTGTTAATTTCATATTACACAATTACCTAATTCTAGTTTATTGCAAAGTCAAATAGCACCAGTAGGAAGTTGTAGCATATCCTGTGCAGACTGGAGCAGTAATCGTGATATTTCTACCAGATTATCAACATATTAACAATGCAAGGGTTCATAAAACAGCATTTGCATGAATTTATATGATTTTAATGGCATTAAAGTGTATTTAAGATGGCTATAAGGACCAGTGGAACTGGCCTCACTAAGACTAACTATCACCTTGTCAAACTAGTGAGAGTTTCCAGATTTAGCTCTAGTGAGTTTGTGACTCAGCTGCTCAGAGTCCTGTAAGGTTTCCTTTGACAAGGTGAGACAGAACTGTAACTAAGACTAAAATGACTTTTGAGGATTTTGCGCATCTGTCTGGCTGCTGCGACTCCTGGCCCTTGTTGAAGCAAATGAAGTTGATTAATAATATCACCTATTCTTTTTAATGACATCAGGTTCCTGCTGTGACAATTATCCACACCTATGGTTCAGTGGTCATAGAAAAAACATTTATTTGGGCTTTTTCTGAGCCGCAATAACTCGATTTAGAGTTAGCCAAGTAAATTCCTCCTTATATCTACAGTTGTACGAAAATGTCCAGGTCATAGATCAGAGAACATCCCGGGATCTGAAAACGCACCCCGTCTGTTTGCTCTCTTGTGGAACTCACGTGGAGGAGGGGGGTACAGGGGTGGGGTCAGGGTACAGGTGAGGATAAACAGGTTTACTGAACACAGGCGACACCAGCAGAAGACAAGCACAGACGAGACAGACTGTTTGGCAGACGGAGCTCTGACAGGGAGAGCCGGCACAAACACGAGAAGATGCTACGGGGAACACAGGTGGGGTTTGGACACACCATGTGTAGCCCCCCAGCACGCACACTGACATGTAATAGAAGCCAGTGGAGGGTGGGGGTGGTTAAGCCTGAGATTTATGGGCAGAGAAGAAGCAGCAGATAAAATATGGATGCCAATCATGCAGAAAGCGAGAGGGAGGGGTGGGGGGTGGGGGTGGGGCAATTAGTCTGAGCTGCGGGACAGTCCAGGAGGGTGCATACCACAAATGCCTTCTACTTGGAGCAACAGATAGAATAGAAAAACAGATATACTTTGTGGCAATAAAAGTCTTTTTATGCCATCTGCATTCAAACAGACATGTGTATGCAGAGAGGCCAAAAGAGAGGCGGACTCAAGATGGCGGGGGAGGAGTTGGAGGGGTTAACACTCGGAAGGGGTCAGTCTTTCACACACAACTTTCTAGAGACAGAATAGGGTTCTCGGCACAAGACCAAAAAAAATGGATGATGGCAAGAAAAGATTTTGTTGCCGTTCATTTCCCCTGTGTTGTATCAAAGATGGGGGGAGGGGGGCTGGGGTAATATGATCTCTTTGGAAGTCATTTGGCACAAAAAAGATGAGCACAAACGTGATGAGGAGGAGCGGTGTGATTTTTTTTTTCCAACCACCAAAAGTTCATGCGGCACGAGATGAGGCATAAACGGGAGGAGCGGCTCTATCCTTGCTTGGAGGACGGGTGATGGTGGTGATGGTGAGGATGATGAGGACAGCAAAGGAACAAGAGCAATGACACTGATGGGAAAAATAAATGACACAACCACAGCACAAACCAAATCAAAACCACCCAGTTCCACCCACCCTCCACCCCAAAGAGAAAAAAAACTCACATCTTTAGCAATCCAGCTCATGTTCACATGTGCACCACAGGAGGAAAAAACCCCCAAAACAACGAAAAGGAAACAACAGCATGACGTGCAACTGGCCATACAACTGGAAGCGGGGCAAGGAATGAGGATATGAATTTCTGTGTCAACATGGTGAAATGTACAGTTGATGTGAGTGTGTCTATGTTTCCACCATATGAGGGGAGGGTACCAGGTTCTACTGGTCAAACAAAACTTCCTTTTTTTGAGAATACTTGGGTTTGAGGTTTAAATACTCCACAGCTGTAAAAACGCCGGTTTGAGTGGGAAAACGACTCCTGTTGGGTTAGAGAGGCTTCATATTGAAACATCCAATGGTTGTGACGGTTTAAAGGTCATTAAGGTCCACAGAATGAGCAGAAACGTTACAATTTAAAGACCAAGTTCACTTGTTCTTTTCATTTGCTGTGGTCTCTAGTAAAAACGAATGTCTGTGTATCAATCTCTGTGGGAGCAAAGGCTCTCGCTCTCCTGTTTCAGGAGCTAAAATCAAGCCACATCAGAGTTAAGCTCCAGAAGGCAGCTTTTAGAGACTTATTTCCTGATACTCTGACATCTTGCCTCTGATTGGCTAACTGCAACGTGACTCCGGACATCTTGCCTCTGATTGGCTAACTGCAACATGACTCTACCACTGACACAATTAGCTCTGCAACGTTGATGTTTTATCTCCGCAAACAACACAAGCCTGGAGAAGTTCTGCTGCGTGGTGGAGTTGCTAATGCTAACAGTTAGCTTCTACTAGTCGAGATGTTCTGTACTGTTTCCTGGATCTGTGAGGCTTTTCAAATCCAAGAGTTTCCCCATCTTCTTTGCATCGACGGCTAATGCGGGAGACAGGTGTAGCAGCCTGCGCGGTGGAGCCCCTGATTATAATTTAAAAATTACAAGTAGAAATGGTTTCTCAGTGGACTTGGCCTTCAGCGTATTTAAATTTGGGTTGTCATGTAGATGTTACCATAACAGGAACTCCATTTGCAGGAAGCACACTGACTCGGGGTGCTACCTAAAATATATTAATATAATAATTGACCCTCTGCTTAACAAGTCATCAAAATAAATAATGAACAAACGTCCACCATTAGAATACCTGGCTTCACCCTGAGATAAACATTTTGTGGTCTCCACCCACACATTAGAGGGGTAAAGTGGACATATGCTAAGTGTTTTAGCTGAGCCGTGTTGGGGCAGATTAGTGCGGCATCAATTAGTCCTCCGTGGTGGTATTTTGAAGGACAGTGGAGCAATCAAATAGCCGGAGCTGTTAATGATTTCCAAAGCGCCTACGGGGAGCAGCTTGTCAAACGCTGAGCCAGTTTTAATACAGCTCACAGTCTCCGGGTTTCCACCGCGTTATTAGGACATGTGCCAGCTGCTCCTGGGCACCAGTGTGACTGACAGCTGCTTGCTCTAAAAGTCATCCAAACCCAAGCTGCCTCAAAAACACTTCTGCTTTAAACTCTCAGGTAGCAGCTCTGGCTTTTGTTTCATTATTTCCAAACTCCACAGAGTGTCTTATCACTTTGATGCAATCACAAAGTGATACCTGTGAGTGTTTGTGTGGCTGCGTGTTTGTGCAGAGGGAGGAGGAAAGAGAAGATGATGTGCACAGAAATTCGAGGATATCTGTTCTCTATTAGAATGTTTCAGGTAAGGCAAGCCTTCGACAAGGAAACAAGAGGTACAAAACAAGAGAAGAAGAAGTAGTAGAAGAAGAAGGGAGGAAAAGGCTCTGTGGCAGTTAGTCTGCTACATATCAGTCTCTGGGCTGAAAGCATCTTTGTTCTCGAAAGAATCTCAAAATGTATCCTCTGTCAAGAGAGACGCACACACGCACAGCAAGAGAAAGTCAACTATGTACAGGACAGATACATTTTGAAGCATCAATGCAGGCGACATGCAGCTTGATACTAATTTCGTACTTTAAGTAAAGTTTTGCTCTCCATCGAGTGCTGAGAGAACAAAATTAGTATCAATGCTTCCTCATGTCTACAACCGGTTTCCCCATAGCTTAGTGTAACTTTAGAGGTCCTGATGACAAACGGTGTGCTTTTATTTACAGGTGAGGCTGTGACCTCCTGGGAAGTGTGCGTAGATACTGATTGTGTCTGTCTCCAAAGAGTTCTTAAAACTCTTGACTTCACACAAGAGTGTGTTTCTAACTAGAAAGGTGGTTACTTTTTAAGTTACACTTGAAGCTGCCATGGGGCATGATGCTAAGAGGAGAAGCTCCTCGGTAGCAAATCAAAGAAAGGTAGGGAGAAATAGACCAGGTTTCAGAGCAAGCACAGCTCGACACACTCATCCCACCTGTGTGTCCGGAGTCGCACTCCTCCAGGTCCTCGTCGTCGCTGGAGCACTCGGCGGACGAAACAATGTCATCTGTCGTCTGTTGAGAAGCACACACACACACACACACACACACACACGCACGAGGGAACACGGTTAGACCTGAAGTCATTCCACTCAAGGATATCTGTGCACACAGAACCCTCCGCCCGTCCTTCAGCTCAAATATATCACTCTGAGTCAATCATGTTTCACAGTGTTTATCATTCTTTACTTTATGTGCTTTCCACCTCCACAGATAATTGTTTTCCTTCACCCTCCGCGTTCTGCTTCCGATTATTTATCGTCCCTCTCCTCCTCCATCGTCCACGATCAATGGACCCACCAAGCCCGTGCTGATCAACAGCTTCCCAGCCCCTGATTTGTGCTCCAGGGTGCTGAAGGCAGGAGAGGATGGGCAGGCAGACTGGCTGGCTACACCTGGGCCAACCATGGATTATCTGCACCCTCCAGTTCCCACAATTCTGATTTATCCCTCCCACCCTCCATCCTTTGGGTCGACCCATGGAGGACAGAAAGGAATGTGTGTGTGGGTTGGGGGTGTGTGTTGTATTTCAGCGGCTGCGCTGGGCAGCCGGCATTTATTAGAATGAATCAGCGGGGCGATAAAATAAGCCCTGTCACCAAGCTGGGTTATGAAATCAGAGTGCTGATTGAGTTTTCCAGTCCTGGCCGGGGGTGTGGGGCTCTAAATATCATTGGGTTTGACAGACTAATGAAACGCGCCCCCGTGCTTGTTCTGCTGCATTCAACAGCCGTCCCCATCCACCATATGCTGAAGCACAACAAGCCAAATGGAGAAAAAGCAGATTTTTCAAAGCATTCTCCTAATGTGCACAATGATTACACACGATGGCCTGTGCTACTTTCTGTATCAGTACATTTGTAAATGTGTTAATGCGTGTTTATGCTCCTTGTGCATAAAGCACCACATTATGTACCGTACTCCAGCCTGAGTGAGAAGACCGAAACAGCCAAGCAAGAGGGCAGGCTCAAAACTAAATTGCTGTGAAATATGGCCTCGTGGTAAACATGACATTATTTATTGAAGCCACATTACGAGCGTAAAAGTCTTGGTTATTGCTTGTTATTATGATAGCAGCAGATGTGGGAGGCAGCCTCACGGAGGGAGATGAAACACCACTTCAAAGTCTGTTCCACCAGATTCCGGCCTGAACAAAAGCGCCGCGCTGAGCGCAGTCTCTGCTTCTCCTCTTGTCCGTTCATGCTTCAGCCGGTGTCGACATTTCAGCATTTCAGGAAGCGATCAGATGAACTTAATCTCATGTGAATTCCAGGTTACATGTTTAAAATATGAATAAACCATGGGTGTTTTTTTTTAAGTAGTATCATACTCGTGCTTTAATGTAGGAAATGATTTTAAAAGTTAGCTAAATCCGATGATATGAGACATTTTATGTCTGGGTAGACATTTAGTCACATGAATGTCAGATTTGTAGAATGTTCCTGTTAGCAGGTTTGCAAAGAAGAAAGTTAAGCAGCACTATGGACCCAGCCGCTGGATCAGGGGCCCGCTAGGGGAGAACTCCTGAGGACTGGAAGAAAGTCATTTACTCTGATAAATCCCTGTTCTTGAGTGGCGATTTCCTAGGGTGAGGGAATGGACTCACCGGGCCTTGCCACCAGACGTGTGAGTGTCACGTGACATCCGTGGCGCAGAGCACGCAGCAATTAGCCACCGTTATTTCCACCGGCTGCAAAACATCGCATTTGTCCCTGAATCATAGGGAAGCTTTTGGGCCATTCCCATCTGTACCGGGTCGGCCCGGGCCGGGTAGCCCCAGTCGGCCCCAGCCTGGCCCGGTTGATTCCACACATCCTTGCCTTAAGCCCATGTGGGCTGATTCTACCCACCAATCAGAGGCTAGCTCTAATGGAAGGTGTGGATTTGCTGTCAGCAGTGGGTGTGTTGGCCCTGGTCGGCCTGAAGCAGACCCCCTCGAGAAGAGGGCTGAGAATGAGCCTTGGTTGGCCCGGAAAAATACCAGGCCACCCAGATATGTAAACAACCTACGCTACCCGGCCCGGGCTGACCCGATACAGGTGGGAATGGCCCATTTGAGTCTTCTTAAACAAGCCACACTTCTAGAACTCATCAAGCTCAGCAGTTGAGATCGGGCGAGACGTAAACACAAACCATCGGAAACTTTCAAGACAAAAATCACATCAACAGTTTTCCGCAGATTAACAAGTAAAAAAAAAAAAGTACACCATCACAGTGAAACCTCGTAGGTAAACAGAACAGATACTAAACCACAGATGTTATTGGATACATGCTGGCATGCTTGTTATTGCGTGAACTGCTGAAATCATGGCTGGTCCTACAAATCACCAGTCACTTCATGACTTTGTGCGATCAACTGCGTGGAACACTTTGACAGTCGTCTCTTGTCTGAAACACTCTCAGTGGGAAGGAAGCTGGGTGGGTAAAACGTCTGTTACATTACGCAACGCTTACACATCCAGTGGAACGCCGGGGTTGCTCACAGTTTAGCCTCAGAACGCAGACATGAATAAAGAATGGTAGCTAAACATCCTCCCAGAGGAACTCCTCCGACTAGCTAAGGACATGCTGGTCGTAAACAAAGTAGGTCACAATGGATGCTGCTCATGTTACCGTCTGAGTTTGTGCTTTAGTGTTTTGGGGTGGTTTTTTTTTATTTTTCTCTCTACCCTGCAGGGAGCAGAGAAGGCATCTTTATTTCTCTCTCGTCCCTCCCCACCCTTGTGCAACCCCTTTTCCCTTATCTGCAAAATGGGAGCACCTTAGGGTTGCATGCTCACAGTTCCTATGATTTTTTGTCTGGTCTTGGAAATAGCTGTACTGAAACTACATCTCGTTGTGCTGGGACGCTGGTTCTTTGACAGTGAACTTCTATTCTATCTACAAATAAGCAGGATTGTGGGGATTTTTCTTCCGCTTGTAGAGTTTAGTCATCCTTAGTTTCAAGATCCTGAGTGTGCTACCCGCTAGCATTAGCGTTAGCCAATCTGCTTGTAGTTTAACTCTTGATCCCAAACTTTGGAGCATTTCAGCCTCGTACAATGGCTTGCGTCTTTGCTGGTTTATCTGTTTCCCTCCATGGCACCTAGACTGCCACATTCTGCACCAATAAAATCTGTTCAGACTGTGGTGCACACATTTAACTAAGCCTTGATTCAGTAAAAAATTATTTGAGGAATTAAACGAATTGAACCATTTGAGAATTCGTTTCAGCCCTAGAACAATGTCTTTTCTAGAGTGACAGGTAATGGACCTTATTTATAGCGTGCTTTTATATTGTAATTGATTGCTTTAAATGCTTTACATCATGAGTGACACTCACCTACTCATGCACACACTCACATCACCAATTTAACCATCAAGAGGTGGGTGGAAACAAACCTGAAATCCTGACAAACTCCAAAATCTGTCGTAGTGGCCGCACACCATTTTAGATGGGTCTCCATTCGCCGCGGTGCATTCACTTCCATTGAGGAAGTTGCTTACCCAACTAAAAAACACATTTTATCAAGCTTTTTCACAAAATCAGACAAAAGATATGGCATGATAATTAAAGTTAAAGTCCCATTAGTTGTCACACACTGATGTGTGTGCAAAATTTGTTCTCCGCATTTGACCCATCCCCTGGGGGAGCGGTGAGCTGCAGACACAGCTGTGCTCGGGAACTATTTGGTGGTTTAACCCCCCAATCCAACCCCTTAATGCTGAGTGTCAAGCAGGGAGGCATTGGGTCCCATTTTTTCAAAGTCTTTGGTATGACCCGACCAGGAATCGAACCCTGATCTCCCAGTCTCAGGGCGGACACTGTTGGGTATTTTTATAATTGTACCTTTTTGAGGCCTAAAAGATGCCCATTTTGTGTTATTAACACTTCATGAATCTCTGTTTTTGCCAACTGTTGCTGTTCATGAAAGGTTGAGCAAGGATGTTGATTGTGGGTTTCCAACTGAAAACTGTACCTCTGTAACCTGAGAAGGCCTGCCTTCTCCCCCATCCTTTTGCTGAATAAAGCCCCTGGGAAACTGAGGAGACGGGGGAGTGACGGGGGAAAAGCCTCGGAGGAGGTTTTTCCCTGCGTTAACTCTCCATTATTTTGGGGACTCAGGGTAAAATGTCTCCCTTATTGTCATGTGTGTTACTTCAGGTTCCAGGGTTATGGAGATGAAATATTACCACACATGTAATTACTTAACATTTTGGTGGAGAATGCGGGCATGCAGAGCTGGTGACCTGAAGGCTTTCCCCAGGAACAGAGGGGGGCTGGTTAGCTCCATGGAGGGGTTTCTGCGCCCAGCTCTCGCATGACGATTCATGGACATCACAAATAATCTCTCTCTCTCTGTGTGTGTGTCGTCCTTTAAGGTAATATGGGATAAATCTAAAATTACCTATCAGACACTATACCACTAGGCCACTGAGCTGGTAAATATTAGTAAACAAAATAAATACAAATTCTACCAGTTAGGCTAGAAAAGTCAATAGTAATACCATGTGATCTGTTTTCGACAGTACATCGGGTGTCGCAACTGTACACTGTAAGGCTGCACAAAAACAGGCATAGTTGCTCACCCTGCATTGACTTTGGAGAGTGAGAAGACCCATCCAATGTGGAGATGACACTGTTACACTCTCCAGTGCCCAATGGCGTGTCTACATATTCATGTCTATACTTCAGACAGCAGGTTTTCTGATATTTGGACATCTCGCCTCAGATTGGATAACAACAACTCTGCCACTGACTTGTAACGTGGAATGTTTTATCTCCAAAAATTACACAAGCTTGGAGTGTGGTGGAGTTGCTAATGCTAACAGTGAGCTGTTTCCTGGATGCTAAAACAACAACAGCCTTCCCCGTCACGAGTCAAGATGGGCGGGTCCATGAATGTTAAGTGACAGCATACCGTAAATCTATTGAAATTTTCTAATTCTAGCTTTTCACTATTTTCTATCTGAAGCTAATGCTGGAGATAGGTGTAGGAGACTATTTTCATGTTCAGCCTGCATGAAAAACTCAGAGTGACCGGTTATAATCAGCAATAAGATTTAAAAAAATGGTTTTTCAGTGAACCACACCTTTAATGAAACTGTCAGCAAAAGCCTTTGAAACACATGAGATGCTTGTTTCTATCCTTCAGTGAACCCTGAAAAAGTGAAGCAAGCAAACTTTGTGGAAACAAGCTCTTGCATCCTTACTGTTTACAGATGCAGCTCCACTGTTTACAGATGCAGCTCCACACTACAGGAGAACCTACTTCACAGATGACTGCACTGTAAAAGCTGCATATAAATGTTAGAGGAGGGCATGGTCCAAGACCCATCTGCTCCCTCTGGGTAAGAGACCCTCTCATCTTGATGACTCAGATCTCACTCAGAGAAGATGAAAAGAGCATTTAAAGTGTATTGTGTGAAATTTAGAGCTCAACTAGACATGCTTGAGATTTATTTTTATAATGATAAGATGCATCTCGTACGTCACATTGGTTCAGGTTGAAGCGCTAGTTATGAAAAGGCTCGCGGTGCCGTTTCTTTGCATTCGGACTAATGCAGAACTAATGAAGTAGGTCTAAATCGACCCGAGACCTTGATAATGACATATGGCACGAGGCTAGATGCTGTAAATGCAGAGAGAGGATATGGAGTGGAAGAGGCCCGGGCTTTGTAGTAGGGGCCCACAGCGGGGTAAGGCATAATGATGCGGTTGGCCAGCGGGACTACATAAACTGATTTCACAGCTGGGAAAACCCAATTCTCTGTCTAAATCTTCATACCACAAAGTGTCAGACATTTTAGCACCAAATGTGTTTTTCCAACATAATCATTTAAATAAAAGTTGTAATCTTCATCTCCAGGAGTCCAGGAGGTGGTGTTTCTGTGTGTGAATCTGTGTTATGCCATCTGAAGCACATCACATGCAAATCATTTTGTAAGGGAACAAAAGAAAAAAGGCAAAATAAAACCACTGGCTGCCATCCTGCTTATCTTGTTTACCCAGCTTTCAGCTGACACTCAAATTCCACAAACAAACACCACAGACGAATCAATAGCCAGACTTCATTAAAACAGCATTTACCTCTGACCACTTCAGCACAACAACCCAAAGGATCACACCGGCGATCGATGGAGATAGACAGCCTCCTTGGGACAAGAGTTTTTAAACATAAACAGCTTTCTCTTTGCTGCCGACGGCACACCGGCTAAATGTACAAAGATGGAGGGATTGTTTTGGCAAATCACCATTTCTGGGAACCATTTACAGGACAAACACAAATTCTTCCTAAGTCTAAAGATCGTCCAGATCCTTTTTGTGCTTCCCAGTTTTAACCCTACCTGATAATGTTTTCTTCATCTGGCTTTGAGAGCTGCCAAAACACGAGAAACCAGAGGTGAGTCCAAGTCACTGCTTTGCAAGTCACAAGTCATAAGTCTTTCCAGTCAAGTCTCGAGTCAAGTCCAAGTCAAAGACAACCAATCCAAGTCGAGTCTAAAGTCAGTGATGTGGAAGTCCAAGTCAAGTCCAGGTCCTTAACTTTGACTTTTCAAGTCATAATCAAGTCATCTGTCCAACTTCAATTTAATGACAATGATATTAAATACATTCCAGAAATAAAACTTCTTAAAGCTTCACTTATTTGCTCAAACAGGCAGAAAGTTCAACTGAAACTGATTATAAACAAAGTGCTGCTGCATTTAGCAGAACAAGATCAAACCCAGAACGAAGAATGGTTTATGATTTTTGTCCATGTCATGTCACTTTTGTGCTAAAATATCAACTATGCTCAAGTCAACAGATGCAAGTCGATTCAAGTCGCAAGTCATTAGCTTTCAAGTCTGAGTCAAGTCGTAAGTCCTTACCGATTTTATCAAGTCAAATCAGAAGTCATTAAAATAATGACTCAAGTCTGACTTGAGTCCAAGTCATGTGACTCAAGTCTACACTTCTGCGAGTAACCAACTTTAAATTTTCTGTCTGAACCCATCCTGTGCCACCACTGATGGAGGACCAATACTACCATCACTATTTGCTACAAGGCACTCAGTCCTCACTACAGTAAAATCACATCAAGAGTTTTCCAAACGGACAGGCGGAACAATCGAAGCAACTAAAGAAGCTGGGAAAAACAGATAATGGTTTAATTTCAGGACATTAGAAATGGAGAAAATCATAAAAATCCATATTAGTATCAGCTCGAGTGGCTCTGTGGGCTGCCACACTCTGCTTCATCAAGCGGTTAACGAAGCAGGTGTCTAATACATTTTCTCCAAGAGCAAATTAAATCCTGTATTCAACAAAGAGAAGCCAAACTTTTTACATGTTCACGTTTTTTTTTTATTCAGGACCAAAATGTTGGGTGGAAAAAAACTGGCAAACTGAAAAAAGCACAAATAGGGATCAAATGACAAAAGCATTTATTTCCATCCATTAAGTGTTTCTGTGGCTACGGAAGAGAGGACCACTGGAAAAACAAAGAATTCTGACTTTAATGTAAGAAGTCAAAAAGTCAGAATGATTTTTCTCTTGTTTTTTCCATTCGAGTGGCCTGAATCCCCTTCCATATGTCACAGCTGTTGATTCCCATCTCTGCAGCTAGATTAAGAACAGTGTGCTATGACTCATTAGTTCTACCTTTTAGCAAAATAAGTAAGAAACCCCTGCCTCTTTTGGAGCTCTATGCTCTTAGCTGTCATTTCAATAAAATATTCTCTTAGAAACAGTTTAGTATATTTTATTTTATTACCAGAGACAATCATAAGACGCCGAGTTTTGTCTATTGTCCCAAATTGGGACCCTGACCCTAACTTTGGGCACCACTAACTTAAATCCTTATCCCTCAGCTAGTAGAAGCTAACTGTTAGCATTAGCAACTCCACCACATGGCAGAACTCTTTCAGCCTTTCAAATTCAAATTCAAATTCTAAATATTAATCCCAGAGGGAAATTAGAGTTTCAGGACACACAAATTCTGAGATCAGACATACATACATGGCATAGACACATGACAAGAATTGGTGACTGTGGTCATTCGCAACCCGAGTCATGCTACCATTACAGATCAAGAGGGTTTATATGAAGATAGAGTCAGGGGGAGGGAAAAAAGGCACTTCAGAGTTACCCTCCACAGAGAGGGCAGCTTTGCTATGCAAAAAACACCTCAGACAGAAATGCACACAGACTCCAGACAATACAAAACATAAGTGTCCACTAGGTGGGGAGGTAGGGTTGGGACTCTCCACACTTCAGTGCGTGCAGCCGCATGGAGCAGAGCTCATCACCTCTGTTTGGACAGGGGAGGGAGATAATGGGTTAGAGGGCACAGTGACTCCTAGATACGGTTCCACGGCCTTCACCGGTCACAGTCCCGCCCAGGCTGGGATAGGGAGAAGAGTTACCATAGTGACGGCAACATTCCACATTTCTTCTGAGGAGGGAGTTATCACTTCAGCCTCACAGGCTCCAAGGGCACCAGATTCAGATAAAAATTGTCTTGGGGACAAACAGAGATACTTTCCTCTATGCCTTAGAGTTTTGTTGGCCTGCAACACCTCTAGATCCAATAATGGCGTAATTAATCTATCCCAATCTGTGCTGATCCGTCAACTCTCTCCTTGATGGAATCCACCTTTTGTGCCAAAGCCTGAATCTCAGCCAAAGTTCCAAGCTTTTGACTCATCTCGACAATTATATGAGTTTGTGCGTTCACAGCGCGATGCATTCCATCCCTGAGCTACGGGATTGAGCCAATAATCCTCGAAAGCTTATTAATTTTCCGGTAAGCCAGGTAACCGCTCAGGCCAAACAGCAGGAATCCTGACACCAAAACGACGAATATCCAGACGTCTTCAGAATCCTCTACAGACAGTTGAGAGAGGCAGATCAGGTTCCACTGTTTCCAGGAGTCCATGATACACCCAGCTGGCTCTGTCCCAGAGGGGCATCCGGGAGCCCCTTCTCCCGTTCTCATAACTGAAAAAAATGTGTCAATCGCGTTGAGAGATCAACTGACCAGATCCATGTTTAATAATTTCCAGTTTCCAGAAAAAATGCAGAAAGCGCCGTGCACACAAAGACAGGACAAAGAGCCAAAGGACAAAGATAAGAAGGGAGGGAGAGGAGAAAAAAAGCGCCTGTACTCTCCAAGAGCCGGAAGAAAACATTTATTATTTGTGGAGATAAAACATCAACATTGCAAAGAAAATAGTCAGTGGTAGAGTCGTGTTGCTGTTAGCCAATCAGAGGAGAGATGTACAAATATCAGGAAATAAGAGTCTAACTCCTGCCATCTGAAGCTACTTTCTCCTCCAGCTGACTTCTACATTCTCATATAGATGCATTCGTTCCTACTAGAGACCTCTGCAGACCGCCTCTGTCAGTGCTCCCCAGGGCAGCTGTGGCTACATCGAAGCTCATCACCATCAGAGTGTGAATGTGTGTGTGAATGGATGAATGATACACTGTAGTGTAAAGCGCTTTGGGAGTCCTTACTCTGAGAGGTGCTATACAAGTGCGGGCCGTTTATCATTTTGTTAAAATATGAGTAAAGTTGACCTTTCAAAAGTAATTGACCCACACTTGTATATTTATCCATTCACACACACATTCACACACTGATGGTGATGAGCTACAACTTAGCCACAGCTGACCTGGGGCGCACTGACAGAAGTGAGGCTGCAGAGCACAGCTGCCACCGGTACCTCCAACCACCACCAGCAGGCAAGGTGGGTAAAGTGACTTGCTCAAGGACACAACAGCAGCATTCTCAGCCTGAGGGTTGGGATCGATCCTACAACCCGCTCTACTTCCTGAGCTGCAGCTGCCCCACTCTAATGATGCATGATGGGATTTCAGGTACTAGCTACATTTGCACCCATCATAAGGAGTTTACATCCTCTGAAACACTGTACTGAATACTAAATATGAGACTTTGTGTAAGTGGGCAAAAATAAATGTAAAGTGGGGTCCTCGTCCAGCGATAAACAAACTTCAACTTAAAACAGAGTCACAGTCTGAGCTAACGACCAGCTATTGCTTAAACTATTGCACTCTGACGGCCGAGTCTCAGGGTTATTCCAATTAAACAAGAAATATTTCAAGCTGGGAAAAATATTCATCAACTACATGGATGGTAACGAGAGCAGCTGCCTCATCTGCTGCTGTGGCTGCAGCTGAATATTCTGCTGAGCCTGACAGTGATTTGATTGGTCACATCAAAGCGAGCGCTCGCGCTCAGCAGTGGGAGACAATGACATAATGCACTCGACGACTGTCTATAGTTCCCCCTTGGGTCGGTGGAAGCAGTGTAACTCAGCTGTGGTCCCCAGGCTACAAACACAACATGAGATGTGAGTGTGAACAGAGCTGCGTCTGAGGGAGGATGCTGGGATCTGGGTGCTTAAGTGCGCCACACTGAGTCATATCATTGGTTGGGGGGGTATTGCGGTCCTATCATAACAAATGACCTTCATGTGTTTTTATGTCCACGGGCTGGAGGGACTACAGAGAAGCAAGGCCTTTTGGAGAGCGAGGAAGGGGACACGACATAATAGATCCATATTACGGCCTCGCTATGAAACCCAGTTTGGTTTATTCACAATGCCACACAGCTCTGCGCCTCCAGCACATTTTGTGTTTTTCTGATGGGACTAAACATAAAAATAGGGACAAGAAAACATCTACTTCATTTAGCATGTCACCCTGGTCATCATCACTCCACACTTTCAATGTAATCATTGTTCTTAGAGCAAGCCATATGTTCATTTGTGCACTCTGGCCAATTAATATGATTGATTACATCCATTTATGAGGTGATTAACAAGCAGGCAAATCTTAGGGCAGCACAGTGCTCTATACCACAGAAATACGGGCAAACCCCTTATTTTATAAAGGAAGGTGTAAAATCTTGTTTACGGGAACTTCTTAGAGCAAGAGTTACGCCAGCAGCACCATTGAAGATAGAACATACTTGGGCCATCAGCTGCTTGACCCGTTACCGTGTCGACATAAATCCCACTTTTCCCAGAGCAAACATAAAACGTGTCACTTAGCCTTCAGTTGTTGTTCGGACTCCACAGTCATCAGATCTCAGGTGCAACAGGAGAGTCCCATCATGGATGTAACTGTGATGTTCAGTATGAACCAGAGAGGAACCCTGCGGAACATTTCCAACGCCTTGTTGAATCCGACAAAGAATCTACCCTGGAAAGGTGTCCCTAAAAATAACGTCCCGTGAGTTCATATTTTTATTATTAATACCACAAAAGATAAGCTGTGTGGTTTTTAAAGCTGAAAAAGTGACAGAAAGCTGAGTTCTTTCTTGCTGCTTTGCTAATCTCATCCCCTCGTATCACCAGCCCTCATATCCAAACAGGATAATCATCTCTGTGGCGAAAGCTTAGCCGTGCTATTGATGGCTGCATGATGGGTGTTTTATCATGTCCGATCTGAGCTTTGACAGCCTGACAAGGGACAGGCTTGTATTACAAGGGGAATCAATGACACCGCCACATATCCCTATCAATAGGCTGCCACAACTCTTTTACCTCTTGTTCTTGCTCTGTGATGGATAACATGCCCTATCCCCGAACGAGGAAACACAGTTGTTACTTTTTTAAAGTGTGACGTTATTTTGAGCTGCAGAAACAGACACGGTCCAGAAGCAACTTTTAGAGCAACATATTAAATGATTCCAAGAGTGGGCACCAGGGGTGGACCTTTCAATTCAATTCAATTCAATTCAAGTTTATTTATATGGCGCCAAATCACGACAAGAGTCGTCTCAAGGCACTTCACATAATAAACATTCCAATTCACAGTTCATTAAGCCAATCAGAAATAATGTTTCCTATATAAGGAACCCAGCAAATTGCATCAAGCCACTGACTAGTGTCAGTGACTATACAGCAATCCTCAGACTAAGCAAGCATGCAGCGACAGTGGAGAGGAAAACTCCCTTTTAACAGGAAGAAACCTCCAGAGGATCCTGGCTCAGTATAAGCAGCCATCCCCCACGACTCACTGGGGATCGAGAAGACAGAGCAGACACACACACACACACACACACACACACACACACACACACACACACACACACACACACACACACACACACACACACACACACACACACACACACACACACACACACACACACACACACACACACACACACACACACACACACACACACACACACGTTTAAATATAACTTGTTGGTGGGGCTGGCTGAGGCTAGCCAAATTTCCTTTGCTCCATGTAGTCAGCACATTTTATTTTCCTTTAAGACTTATGGAGGGATGAGGAGTGGGTGGGAAACAGCGTGAAAGGTGAAAACAGGAGACGAGAACATGATTTTAATTTGTTCGCTATTGCCACGGCAGCTTGGTTTCAACAGAATGGGTTACATGTGGAGTATTTCTGTTTTCCTTGAGGACCTGCTTCTGTACACCAAGCCAGTGAGGGGTGTTGCTTCACACCACGCTCTAATTGCCCTCAGACCATTGGCAGCCACTCTCAAACAGGGTCATTCATCTTCCCATGGAAAGAGAAATGGTCTTTGGCCCTGTTCTTTAGTCACCCCCATGCGGCTGCGAACAAGGTCATCACAGGAGCCCTACGACACAAACATACAGTATGTATAAAACGTAAATGGAGCTGGAAGATGGTAGCTTAGTTCAAGTGGATGGACGAGGGGGAGCATCTTCTCCAAGTGCCAGGCCATCCTCAGGTGGAATTGTAATTGCCGTTGTGGGTCCCGGTTTTGGCTTGTGTTACATGTGTAGCTCTGCCTTCTAACAGCGAGGAACTCATGTGGATGCGATGCTAAGCTGAGCAGAAAGCTGTGACCGGAGTAGAAGTTGAGGGACGACGAGAGGAAATGAGAGTGGGAGGAAGAACAAGATGAGAGTTTGCCCAAGAAAATGTTGCAAAGCAGGTCAGTGAAACATGAGTTTTTCCTTAGAACAGGACAGTGTCTTAGCTTAGAGTCCTCAGCGTGCACTATTGTCACATTTTATCAGTCATCTTTTTAAAAAATTAATCCACATTTTATATTTTCCAAGCAAAGAATCCCAGTAACGAGATCATCAATTCTCATTATGTTTCCAAACCCATGCTGACACATTTAGAAGCGGTAACCGCGCGAGCCTCAAACCAACTGGTTATCACAATCATGGCTAATTAATTTTCTGAAATTCAGGTCTTCATTGCTCACACTGGGCTCCATTCCAAAACAGTGTGATCATAAGGGAGCTCGGAGTGTAGATAATTCAGCGGCAGAGGGACCGGCGACACACCTGTGTCTGTGTCGGATTCTGTCTGTGTTTAAAAAACTGCCAAATTGTGGCCGAGTTTGATTTCTTTTCTCATCATTTGTTTATTCCACACATATAATGCATGCTGCTTAGCGTCTCCCAGCGTCACATGTCTCTAAACATCTTGGTTTTCATTGTGAATTGATGTGATCTGTGTTTCAATGTCCTCCTGAAATCAGAGCTATGAAACAGTGCATTTACATATTTGAATGAATCTAAACACATCTGATTTATGAGACACTTTAATTCTGCGTTACATTGTTTTGGCTCAGAACAGTGATTGGTACTTTATTTCTCTGTAGTTTTGTACTCATTTTTTTCTTGTTTCTTTATTTTAGAGATTTTAATTTCTAAAAACAGCATTTTTGTTCCATTCTAAGGCTGTGCTTATTCATTTTCACTCTTCCATTCAGTTAGTTGTACATGTCACCCTGCATGCCACCTTCAGGAAAACTAATGCACATAAATCATGATTATTCTAGATCCGCTGTAACATAAACAGTCAGTGAAAGGACACGTTTTGATGGTAGCTATGTGACGCAGGCGTTGTATCGATCTGTCGTGGTGAAGAGAGAGCTGAGCAGGAAGGCAAAGCTCTCCATTTACCTGTTGATCCACGTTCCAAACCTCACCTATGGTCACGAGCTTTGGGTGGTGACCAGGTGGAACCAGACTCGCACAGACCTGAAGCCAAAATGAAAGTGACAAAAACTGCAGTTCCACCCTCATCCACTAGGGGCTGGCAGCAGAAGTGAGCAAATCCTCATCGACTCCCATTTTAAAAATGCCAACTTTACAGCAGGAATAAACAAGTTTACAGATTGGTTCAAAAACATTTTAGGTTAAATTAAATGCTTGAAATTGTGAATAATTTGATTTTATTGACAGGTAGCACAAATGTCAGAGCTAGCGACTCAGCCTGGGCATCATGACAATAGATGTTCGGCCATTTCCACTCTGTGAACTTTAGTTGAGTCCTCTGTGTGTTCGTGTTTAGATGCTAATGGAATTATTCAGACAAAGAGGGCAAGCAGTGTTATTGATTATGCTTAGAGATAATCCAAGAACTCTACTTCATTTTTAACAGTAAATAAAATCATATTTCTCTACTATATTTTACTGGTTCTATGGAGGAAAACGCTATGTTAACATAATACTGCTTGGTCAAAGATAGGTTTAAATATAACTTGTTGGTGGGGCTGGCTGAGACTAGCCAAAGTTTCTTGCTTCTCCAGCTGCTAGACGGGGGAGGCCAGTTACCCCCATCTCCCAGAGTAGCCACCCGGCTTCGCTCCCATGCAAGGCTGTAGGCCTGGTTGCCTTTGGAGCACTCTGTGGGAGACCCCAGAAACACGGCAGCTCTTTAAGTTGATGCCGCTTCATTTTTGACTTCCTTACCAGGGTTTTTCTGGCTGAAAGCATCCGAAAACCTCCATTAGCTTTGGGTTATCTCTGGGTTAGCTCAAGTAGTTCGTAGCTACTACCGTTGGCTCTAAGCTTTGTGTAGCATCGAGTGCAAAGGAGTGGGGCGTGAGCTCACATATGCGGCCCATGTGCCCGGTGTCGGTACAGCATCAGCTCGGGTGCAAGATTGGCTCGGGGTTCTTCGACTGCCGATGACGTCAAAGTAGTTGATAGGCTGAACATGAACCTTACGGAAGTTACGTAATCACGTTACGTTGTTATCACGTTACGTTGTTATCACGTTATGTTGGTCCAGGCAAATTTTTCTGTTGGAAAGATGGACAACTTTTACAAAGAAATCCATCATTACCTCTTTGAAAATACACTTTTAGTATAGAGCTGCATGCATATTAGGGCTGAACGTCAATCACATCACACATCACATCACATCACATCAATCGATGTGACAAAAGGAGATTTTATAATCGCAAAGGCTGCAATTTGGCAGCGAGTGGTTAGCGCAATGCTAATATACATGGAAAAACCCATAGGAATGCTAATACTAATATCACCGATTACATTCTTACAAATTATGAATTAGAAACGTGCCAAATTATTACATTTGGAGTCTAATAGAAAGTAAAACTACCATCAATCCAATAAGTACAGACAGGTATTTTTGTAAAGCCAGAAAACTTTTAACTCCAAAGTTTTGGCTAGCAGCTATGAGCGTAACTGAACTACACATGGAAAATACGTCAAAAACTAAACACAAAATACTTCAATAAACGGGACACACTTCTTTCCTGCAAATACAATTTCACAGGTGTTGCTAATACCTATGATTCTTTAAGGCATGTGCTCAAAGAGGAGTTCAACATTATGAATACAATATAGTGTTTTATTTTACAAATACCATTATGAACACAAACTTACGTCATAAGAAACATTATTTTAATAACGAAACTGCTAAATTATTTCCAACAGTATAAAGATGTGTAGTGTATTTTGTCCGAGTGGGTTTGCCGTACTTTGACGTCATCAGCAGTCGAAGGACCCCGAGCCGATCTTGCACCAGAGCAGATCCTGTACTGACACCGGCTCCAATCCATGTGGTCTGAGGCTGTGCTTTCATTGTAACAGTCTATAGCTCCTAGCTCTGTGTTAGCTTGTAGCTACAACTGTTCATATAAAAATACTGCTGCAGAAGGGAGGATTACCAAGTTTTGGTACCGTGTCTCTCCAACAAATTCTCACACCCAAAGCGTCAAAAAATGTATGACGATTTCCTGACGCGATGGGGCACCCCGGATTGTCATCTTTTGACGCTTGGTCACACGCGTCATTTTTCAACGCTTTGGGTGTGAGAATGTGTTGGCCTCTCCCTACAAAAGCAACGGCCCTGTGATCAGAGATCCTTGAATCTGCTGCTTCAGCCACACAGAAGCAGCCGAGCGAGGCAAGAGCCCGACTTCTCCTGTCTCTCGACCGTGAACAGCTGCTAGGCTTGCGGTTGGCTGCTACCATATCCCAGGGCAGCCGAGCTGCTTGGCCGCCTGACTCCTGTGCAAGGCTGTAGTCGTCCTGGCTGCCTGTAGAGCTCTCTGAGGGAGACCACAGAAACACCACAGCTCTTTGCGTGACCAACTGCACTTTTATGTCTAAAAGGGCCCCAAAACCTGTGTTAGCTTTACATTAGCTCAGGCACTTCACAGCTACCCCGTTGGCTTCGAAATCCATGTAGCTTTGGGTTAGCTCAGAGCTACATTTGTTCAGAGTTTATGGGTGTCCATGATTTGCTCCCACCCTCACAGGCCCAATCATATCTCTACCCCTTTTCCCATTTTGGGATTTTCTGGATGTGACAAGACGGTGGTGGTGGGAACCACCCATTTGACTTCACAAATGACTGAACGATTCTTAGGAGTTGAAACAGTTAGAACTGGTTCTCAACAAGAAGTGGTTTTCAATTCCCACCTCAGGTGGGCACTGATGTATTTTTAAATTCAGAACCCTGAACTGATTGTTCAAAACTTTTGAAGTGAGTTTGCGGAAAGTTTTAAATAATAACACACCTGTGGTAGACACTGCTTCGGTTCGTCAGACTTGCTCATTTGTGGGTATGTTGAAGAAAAATGTGTTTCTGTGTCAGAATCTCACTAAATGATCACTAAAGTCATACGATACACTTCTCTGAACTTCCACTGGCAACATCTAAAACATCAGGTGGAACCACACTTTTCTCTTTCTCCTTTGAGACTATGCTGCCATTTACCCTTTGAATCCATTTTCTGTACTTCTCACAGTCAAACGCCATTATGACTTCAAGGCTGCGGAACGAAAATCAATGCAGGCGTTATGCAAAGGCTGACGCTGGCAGCTTTATGTGTCCCATATTAACAAGGAGTCCCACTTGGGTTCAGTTCCTAATGAACACAAACCAAATTAAGCATTCGATTTAGTCTCTTTTTAGAAGATGAAAGCTGAAACATAATCGCTAACCAATGGAGAGATTACTTAAAACACACGGTACGCTGGAGCCCTCCTGCAGGCCTTCGACATGCATAAACGCGGATAACATCCCACACTCCTGCACTCACACACGCCGCCTTCCTCTCAGTTTACTATAAAAAGCAACAGGTTGGATTGTAGTTTGTAGCAACTCTCTGCAGACGGAGAGGAAACACTTTTCTGGGCTCTGCCAACAAATGTTCCAACAGAATAAATCATCACTGTGGAGCATCAAAGGCTTTCAATAATATTTAACTAAATCTGACACTTCTGTGGATACCGAGTCTGCACACAAATGCAAAAAAGTACTTAAAGATCAGAGAAAGTTCCAGAAAAGGTCCAAAGTATCCATAGCTGTAGATCACTACTAACAGTACAGAATCAGTCTACAGATCTGTGAATACATCTGAGAAGAGATTTTTACACATAATCAATTTAGCAATAAAACAAAGCTTCTGTTTTCTGCCTTACGCTGAAAACACCCGCAGCTTTCTACATGAAGAAACTTCCAGACTGCCACAGAAAAAAAAAAAATGCTGGCAACAGCAGTTCAACGTTTGCGATAGTTTTGTTCCCAGAACTATTGTGCTGGAAAAAAGTTAATTAAACACCACAGAGCGGGATCTCGCAGCAGCCTCACAACTCTTTAAAACAGCTTGGCACACATTTTAATACCAACTGTTTCTCTTTGATAATCCATGTACGGCTACTGGCTTGTGTCTGGGGAAAGATGACGTCTGTAGTGAAGAAAGGGAAAACTCTGAGCTCTTGACAAAAAAAAATGGTGAGATTTTTAACCCAACACATGTTTCCTGTTACGGTAATTCCATCTTCGTTTTGTTTCCAAAAAAAAATGGTTGACCAACAACATATTACGAATTTGGAGTGATCTATTGTGTTTCAAAATAAAAAATCGGTTTCTTTGTGAACCTGCTCTTCAAAAAGAGCATACATCGTGACAAAATTTCACTGTGGGCTAATTCCTATATCACATATCTGTAAATGAAAATAATAAAAAGTCACAAAATCTGAAGTCAATTGTAAAATATTAAGATTAATAGGTTAACTAGTGTCTTTTCTATTTCAAATCTCAAGCTTCAGTGGGACGGGCGAGCTGTCTTGTAACCAGCTAGGCATCTGTAGACGCAACGCAGCATGAGGCGAACCTGGACCACACCCAGAGCACACGCTGAAGTGGTCAGCTCAGAAACAAACTGCACCTAAAACAGACGACTGACAGCCCCTGCTGAGATGGCGGCATCTGACAAGACAGGTTCACACACATACACAGGCATTCTTGGAGGATCTAGATAAGCTGTGTAAGGCGGGCCTCTATCACGCTAACCCCCGTGGTCCAAAACCCCCTGGAGCTAGCTGCTGGTTCTAACACACACAGAGAGACAAACTGCTCTGTGCTCACACACAGAAAACACACTGAGAAACACATGATGTGCTGACATGAAATTGCAAACATCTACAAACACTTTCACACAGAGAATTCTAATGGAAACAGCTCTATGTACATATTCAGCTGCACGCCGACTGGCATGAAAAATTCATGAAGTGAACTACGAGCGTGGTGTTGAATACAAACTCTGACAACAGAGAGCAGAGACAGGAAGGAGTGTGTCATGTTGATGGTGTGTGTGTGTGTGTGTGTGAGTTTTTGATGGAAAAACGTGGTTTTTGTTCAGTGGTTTGAACGGCTGTTACTGCAGCGATGTCTTTTTGAGCATGTGCACAACTTTACCCTAAATGTTACATGTTGCTGATGTACGATTAAGAGATCCTCAGACAAGCTGCACATGTGACTTGGTGCGTCGTTTCTTTAATGAGCCACACACACACACACACCCCGCCAAGGTCCCCATCACTCTGCTGTCTCCTAATTGGACGTACTGAGCAACCGGCAAACCACCAGCATTCATCTTCAACAACTTACGGGGAGTCGAGGTGTGTGTCGGGCAGTCGGGAAAAAACAAGAGACAAAAAGCATTTTGAGAAGTACCTGCCCGCAGCTTTGACCTTTACACAATTAGTGGCAGGTCTGAGAGAGGCGGAGTGCAGCAGAACAGCAAAGACGACAAATGAGGCACATCTGCCCACTCACACCCACGAACTCCGGACCATGCTCGTCAAATCTAATCTTGCATGTGGAGGAGTGCAGCATGCTGCGTGGTTCTACCCCCTGCTACCTGAACAGGGAACAAATGAGGGATTATCGTCTATGCCCATGAGTTAGAGAGAAATCCTGTGTGCCGGGTGACAGTTCTGACATTTTCTGTCTTGCAGTTTCTCTGAACTTTTCTCTCCACTTTCCACTAAAACTACAGAACCAACGCTACGCCCCAGACCAATCTGCGCTGAGTCAACTTAATACTCTTGTCATTATGGAAAGTGTAACCAAGTGAAAGCAGGGGGGGAAAGCCCAATTATGCTACAAACAATTTAACTCTCATTTTCCCATCTCCTCAGCAACGGGGCTGTTGAAGATGATGGACGCGAGCAATTTCTATAACACGGCAAACATGCAAATCCCTACCAGTGTCTCTCCCTCGGCAGTTTCCCCCCACGGTACTCTAGATTGCAGCCTCCCTTTCTAATTGTTCCCAGACATCTCACGCCAGCAACGCCAGTTAATGGAGAACGTGAGACGCTGATCTCCCAGGATAGCGAGCCGTGTATAAATGGATATTCCCACAACGACTATCCACATCAAACTCGCCTGACTTAAAAAAAACACACTTAGGTTCAACAGGAAGTCAGCAGTTGCTACTTCACCACCAATACCTGCTTCTGTTTTCGCAAATTTTCCACTGATTTCAGAGTTTCTTTATTTTAGTAACCCTCATTAACTCTGAAGCTGGCTTTAGAGCGGTCCACTTTGATGGCAGTGACGGAACTTGTAGAAGGGATATCTAATGCAATAGATAATAAAGAATATACTGTTGGTGCTTTTATAGATTTAAAAAAGGCATTTGATACAACTGATCATTCTATATTGATGGACAAACTAGAGATATGGCATAAGAGGGATAGCATACAAGTGGATGAAAAGTTATCTAGACGACAGATGTCAATATGTCGAAATAAATAATGTAAAATCTAAGCAGTTGAAGGTAACTTGTGGTGTTCCTCAGGGCTCTGAGTTGGGCCCTAAGTTATTTATATTAAATATGAATGACATATGTAGTGTTTCCAAACTGTTAAAATGTGTATTGTTTTCTGATGATACCACTTTGTATTACTCAGGTAAATATCTATGCTTTGTGGTTATCTTTATTCTGTATTCAATGAGATATTTGAATGCTAATCAATAAAAATCAATCCCCCAATCAATCAAGCGCCAAGGTCAAAAGTCAGAGAAATGTTTCTATTATCATCTGAGCTGAAAAGCATCAGGGATGAACGTGTTTTAAAAAAAGTTTATCATAGTGCTTACTAGTCTTTGTACGATAGGTGTTTAGCTAAAAAAGGTGCTAAGTGAAGCAAAACTGTGTGTAGATTGGATTTAAGCTCGTCGTTAAAGCGCTAGCTTAAAGTAAGAAAAATAACCATCTATTGTTATTTTAAAAGAAGTAATGCTTTTATTTTTTTATTATTAAAACAGAGGTCTTTAAAGCAATGCTGCTTTTATTTTGTTAATTAGCATTTTGAGGTCTTGTGAAGAGTCTGAAAAAAAAACCTCACACACATCAAATGTTACAGGCCACTAATGATTAAATGCAATAGCAAACAACTTTATATTTATTTATTTATACTTAGTATAAACCACTATAGCTGTGAGCTTCTTCCTCTGCTGTTTACCGTACAGATGGTTTTCAACATTATTTCATTCTGGGATGCCTTCCCAGACCAAGTTTGCAGAAGGAAGCGTTCCTCGGCAGATGAGTATGCTATGATGCGCACCTGCGACTGGAACCACTTGGACCAACGTTGATGACAATTCTCATGTTTAGTTGGCCTTTTTATTGTTCTCAGAAGGAAGCGTGACACAAAAAAGTCTGAAAAAGAATTTCCTCTGACCACCACATCCCAGTGCATTTGAAACCAAGCAGGACTCTTATACAGAAACGGGTTCCGCATAATTAAAAGTTGCCTTTCAACAGAAAAAACAAGGATTTGCCGTATCGTAGATGACTGCAAATCTACTGAGAGAAATACAGATTTATTAATTTCATTTTGTGAAAGATTTTTTTCTGATTTCTTCAGATTTTCTACATTTAAAGTCAACTTTACATAAAAAACATTTTTAATGATTATTTCTAATTATAAGTTTAACATGCAGCATGGGAAATAGCAGTTTTAAATTACTGCAAAGACAGAGCTGTTTGTCTCTTATCCTGTCCTTTATTCCTCGTTATCAAAAGCTGGTATCTGCTAAACCACACAAGGAGCTGATCCAGCTGCGAGAGCTAAATATTCTAATGAGCTCACGCTTTTCTAAGCCCACATGCTTGAGTGCTTTTCCTACATGGCTGCATTTAGATTTATTGGCAAAAAGCTCAGAATTCTGAGCAGTTATTTTCCAAAGCAACAAAGCGCACTGACCCTTATTTCCACGCGTAAACACGTACTTAAGAGAACATTTAGCAGGTTCAACTTGAGGTCCTGATCTTCCTTAATGGCAATTTAAGTTTTAAATGAAACATGCAACAGAGCCTCTGTTTCCAGGCATCACTGTAGCTCCACAGAATGTTTGTTTTTTGCCTTCCCATTCCCACCGGATGGATGACGGGTAATTTCTTTAGAACGTGCAGATTTTAAACAGAAAGTAGCTAACGGTAGGCATGTGCAATACCACCGATCTGATACCAAGTAAAATTGGGTCCAGCATCGGCAAGGGAACAAACATTTGCACTATGGATTTAAAACTGTTGCATGAATTAATTTGAAAACCGCTCTTTGATATAATACAGGTTCAGTCATTTAGAAATCTGATTTCAATGGTTTCTTCTATGTTTAGACTTGAGTCTAGAAGAACACTTGTGTTTTTTAAGAAGAAATCTCATTAAGCAACATTTTCTTTTTAAGGATATAAATAAAGAAATAAATACAAAACATTTCTGATTAGAACTCAGTGAATTTTGCAATAAAGGCTGGAATTCATCAGTCAGGACAGAATGCTGACTGGTACAAAAACCAACTGATAAACAATAAACTTCATCAACCTCCATCGCCTGCATTATCACAAGAACGCCTGAGTAGGCTCACTATCATCAGCTCAGCTCAGAAGCATCAGATGACCTCATAGATGACTTTGCATTAAGTAAAAGGAGATGTGTTTGCAAAAGGCTTCTTCCATTGTTGAAAGAGGTCTTTTAATCTGTGCCTAATAAGTTGTAAACAGTAGCATTGCTGTTGGCCAATCAGATGCTTTACCTTTTAGCTTCGCTCCATCTTTGTCTGTTGGTCTATCTTTCATCAACCATCACGTGTTGAAAACACAAAGGCACTTAATCTCTATGTAACGGAATGAAATGACTGTTTTCCACCTAAATGTCACCCCCCCCCCCTCTCCTCAGCAAGAACTAATCTGCATGAGATATTGCTCAAGGTCATGCATTTGCTTCTAAAACTTTTCCTTTCCAGCCCAAGAGAAGAATGAAGACAAAGGACTCTTTCTTTTTAATAAATCAAAGAACTCTATTTTAATAAAGCTAATCACACAAAGTGTTAGTCATTAATAAGATGTTGACCAATCCGTGAAATGACAATGTTATGATTAGTAAGTTTAATAAGTAATATGACTTTAATCTAGCTGCACTAGACATCCTGATCACACGAAGTGTAAACGCATGACACATTGCTTTTACTCATCCAATCGGAACCTTCCTTTCTGAAGCGTGGCATAGTCTCTGTGGTGTTTATAAATCTGCCAACTTTGATTCATCCATAAATCGAAACATCCAGATTAATAAAACCAGTCCCACGCCATCTTAAGTCAGTTCACTGCATTCTAAGAGAAGTATCGGGGCTATTGGGCTGCATGGTGGAGCAGTGGTTAGCACTGTTGCCTCGCAGCACGAAGGTTGCAGGTTTGAAACTCGGCTGCGGCCTTTCTGTGTTGAGTTGCGTGTTCTCCCCATGCATGCGTGGGTTTCCTCCGGGTACTCCGGTTTCCCCCACAGATCACAACATGCCCTATAGGTTATAAATTGTAAGTTGCTTTGGATAAAAGCATCTGCTAAATGAATAAACATATAAACACATAAGTATCGGACCGGCCACCTGGACTTCCTTTTTAAGCAAAGAACCGACAAGCTGGATACAATCTGTTGCACTCAACCAACCAAGCAACGGTTCCTTTCAGAATAAAAGCTGAACTCACTGACCCTCCGGGTCCATCTGGCGCTGTCAACCAACTGTCGCTTTTTACCTGGAGACAATCCAAAGACTAGTCTGTCGTACTGCTGACGATGTTTCATCGGCTCCGGCACCAAAAGGGGGGTCCGAGGACCTGGCATTCTGGATCTGTATGGAGGTCTCATCCTGAAGGGTATGTGTGGAGCGACAACATGGCGTCTTATGTGTTTATGAAACTCGGATCATAGCTTAAGAGCAAAACATCACAACGTCATTGAAACTTGCTTCTCTGGATACGAGAGTTCTGATTACAACATCACTCACACATACACCATTGATCTCATGTCTCATTCACACCAAGATCCATCCATTCAGTTAGAATTTAGAGTTAGTCTTGTTTAAAATTGTTTAGAAATAAATCTTAAATATTTTAAAGGTGACTCTCTCTTCTGTTGTCTCAGTTAATATGAGTGGTTACATAATCCCTGCAATAAAAAGTTCCAATCTTCTGGTTAAAAGTACCCAAAGATCCATAAGATTGATTTCATATTTACTATGGAATATCACGTCTTATGGTTCATTAAATAAATGTAAAATTAAACCCTTACATCTACAACTTCATTTATGGCAAAAGACTCAAAAATGATGAGTTAGGATTGAACTGTAAATTGAAAGACAGAGCAAAAGAAACTGTAAAATAAAAAAATAAATTCTTATAAAAATTATGAAAAATATAATAGAAATGGGAAAATTAAAAATTGTGATTACGAATATGTGAGGAAAAGAAAAAAAAAAAAAACGAGGTAATCGGTGGATCCCAGGAAAGATAAATAGAGGTAGTGAAGAACAATCAGGAGGTCATACCAAAACCAGCCTGAACAGGTGAGCTTTCAGTGGCTTTTTAAAGGAGACCACTGAGTCCACTGATCTCAGACTCAGAGGGAGAGAGCTCCAGAGTCTGGGGGCCACAGCAGCTAGTGA
Source organism: Nothobranchius furzeri (assembly GCF_043380555.1). Classification (NCBI taxonomy): domain Eukaryota; kingdom Metazoa; phylum Chordata; class Actinopteri; order Cyprinodontiformes; family Nothobranchiidae; genus Nothobranchius; species Nothobranchius furzeri. The sequence continues at coordinate 19,886,637 of NC_091742.1, forward strand.
TCCGTCACCTTTGGTCTTTAGCCTGGTCCCTACACCCTAAGGGACCTGCTGGGGGTGTATGGACTGAGAATATCACCAGTGTACGACGGTGCTTGTCCATGTAAGGCCCTAAAAACCAGAACCAGGATCTTGAAATGAACCGTGAGTTGACTGTCAGCCAGTGAAGCTGGAGGAGAATCAGAATCAGAATCAGAAAACTTTATTGGTCCCCATGGGGCAATTAATTTGTAGCTTACCACACAGAATAACTCGCTCATAAAAACAACCAAGCCAACAATCCATTTATACAATCACACAATCACACAATGTGTGTCACTACCAACATGCCGAACACATCCTAAATGAAGGGTAGAGGATGAGCAGCAGCCCTCCAAAAATGGCACATGCTTAAAGCCGATGATACTTCGCTGTTATTTCGCCACCCCTCCCGGCTCAGAGTTAAGCAGTTCAATAGCTGATGGAACAAAGGAGTTGGCAAAGCGGTTTGTTTTTCGAGAAGGTACATAAGGGAAGGAGAAGCGGGGTGATGTGGGTGTGTTTGGAGGACTTGGTCAGAAGCTGAGCACAGGCATTCTGAACCACTTGTAGCCGGTTCAGGGAGGTTCTGCTCAGACACGTGAAAAGAGAGTTGCAGTAGTCTAAGCGTGAGGAGATGAAGGTGTGGATAACAATCTCAAGTTCAAAGCGGGACAGAATAGGACTCAGCTTAGCAACGTTCCTGAGATGGAAGAAGGAAGAGCGAACAAGAGAACTGACATGAAAATCAGGGGTGAGAGCTGGGTCAAAGATCACACCAAGATTCCTGACAGAGGGTTTGGTATGAGAAGCAAGCTGACCAAGATAGTCTCTGACTTTGGGAACCAGCTTCTCTGGGGCACAGATGAGGATCCCAGTCTTATCTTTATTCAGCTGTAGAAAGTTCCCAGCCATCCAGGTTTTAATAGAGTCTAAGCAGGTGTGTAACAGCTGCAGCTTAGACATCTCATGGGGCTTAAAGGAGATGTACAGTTGGATGTCATCTGCATAAAGATGGTAAGAGATTCCTTTGAAGGAGCTCAGGATGTGTTGAAGAAGAAGCAGATAGAGGAGGAAGAGCAGAGGCCCCAGCACGGAACCTTGTGGGACACCATGGGCAAGGATGGTGGTGGAGGACCTAAACTTGGAGTCAGCCACAGAAAAGGAGCACTCGGAAAGATAAGAGGAGAACCACTCCAGAGAAGATCCTGATAGGCCTACCCAGTCTCTCAGCCTCTCCAGTAGCAGGTGATGGTCAACAGTGCCAAAGGCTGCAGTCAGGTCCAGCAGGACCAGAACCAGAACAGTCCCTTGCATCACTGTGAGTCAGAAGGTCATTAGAGACCCTAAGAAGAGCAGTTTCAGTAGAATGAGACTGGAAACTATCATAGATGTTATGCTCATCAAGAGCAGCGGTGAGTTGTTTAGCCACAGTACATGCCCCCCTCCATATTAAACATGAGATTGGTCTGTCTACTTCACACCTCTTCCTCTCATCCTGTTGATCCAGAGATATCATGGAATACACCTCTTCTCACCTCAGAAAAAAAGCAGGTGGTGTTGGTTCGACAGACCTAAAATAGATGTCTGAAGATGCTCACACACATTTTAGTCCACTCAAGCGGATCCGTTTCTAAAACAGCTGCACACACGTTCGGCTCCGGCACTGCGTCAGGTGCCTATAGCTCTTTTTCAGCACTGCAGTACATCACTGATGATAGCTCAACTCCCCAAACTCCCCTATACTACCCAGAGGGGTGGAGCAATCTGCCAAACGGGTACAGGTCCTCTCCTTACCTCTCACACCACAGTATTTGACAGCCAGCAAGGGAACTGTAAAATTAAAGGCCTTGGCAAATGAAATGCTGAGACACGGCAGCGCGAATCAAAGCAGAGCCTGTCACGGGGAGCTTGTGGAAGATGAATGACTGAGGAGCTTTCTCAGAGGAAATACAAAAATAAAATGAAAAGTTAGGGTAGAACACTACAACATTATTGGCAAGTTGTCTGATCTGCATTATCTGCTATCTAAAGGCGTCCGGGGTATCAACAAAAGACGCATTGGTTCATCGTTTCACCTTGAAATGTCATGTTTCATAGCAGGAACTTTATTGACTTCCTTTGATATTAATAGCAAATGCCACAATGCAAATTCGTCCATTTTTGATGTGCCAATGTAATGTATCTCAGAAGAGTTACTGTTACTGCCCCAAGACAGAAAAGAAAATATTTTTTTTGCTTCATTTCCACATTTTCAAACCTCACACTGAAGATTTTTCGACTAACAGTTCTGTCTGCAAAATTACAAGGTATTTAGTGGCTTTCCAACAACTCACAATGCAGCCTTCTCCACATTCGAAGAGGTACAAGTGTCAGCGTTGACATAAAGGGCCATCGTCGCTGTGCACCAGGCAGTCTGATGCTGAGGTGAAGAGGAAGATAACAGTGGTCTGTCATCCAACAACCAAACCTCTCCCCAACCATGTCTCACCCATGACGGAGAGTTATTGCTTTAATATAGACAATGAACGGTTCAATTTGTGCTCTAGGTGTCAAAGGACTGCTGGGGGTGATTACTTTCATGGCACAGTTGTGACATTCATTGGCTCACACTCGGAACATATTGGTGAAAGGCCTCTCAGACCGGAAAGGGGGTAGGGTGGGGCGAGAGTGGCAGAGGTAGGAAGAGAGACGGAGGAAAAGAGAGAAACGTTGGGAGAATACGAGCAGCTGGCTTTGCACCCTTCGATGGACAGCAGCACTTCAATCCTCCACAGAATGAGAAATGCAGTATCCTGACCTTGGTTGATCAAGAGGAGAAAAGTGGAGCAAAGCTTCAATTCAACAATGGGCCAACAAAATACCAAAAACAAATTTCACGGTAAAGACAGGAGAACAGGGTTTGTTTACTTTGACATTAGAAAAAAAACCTGATCAGCAAAAAATAAATAAATTTATTCGCCAGATGAAAGCCCTCCCGGATGGGCGAATCACATTCCTGCATTCAAAGCCTCAAAATTTTTAAACAATGACAAACAACTCAACACTACTCTAAAAATACATTTATATATTCTTAGTTCATGAGTTATGTCTTGCTAAATCACACTTTAATGCATTATCAGTTATTTTTAGAATAACTTTTGACATAAATTACCAACAAACTAGGATACCAGAGGGTTTTTCTATTTTTGAAGCATCATCTTTAAAACAACAGTCCTAAAATTAAATACTTTCAAGCATTGACCCGTGTTTTCATCCCCAGTAGTACCAACCTGAATGGTGGGTGGAGAGCGTTGTTTTCTGGTGGTTGTGGTAGACAGGGTGGTGGTGGTCTCTATAAAGGTGGTAGACATCTCTGGTGGCACTGATGTGGTGGTGCGCGTTGCACCCCGGCTAGTGGGCACATCTCCAACCAGCCTCACACTGCCATTCACCTTGATGTTGGGGTGGCCTTCAGCGGCCATTTTGAGCACCTTGAGCCCATTGTAATAGAGGCCAGAGAGCTGGCCCTGGTAGGGCCGCTTTCGGTCATTCCCGCCAATAGAGATGGTAGCCTGGGTGTTGAAGATGGTCAACTGCCGGCCTGATTCAGGAGGAAAGGAAGAGGGATGAAACACAGACTTTGGAATTGTCTGATGCAGCAAAGCACCAAACTATGCATGATGTTAGAGAAACACTAATCAGACAATTCCCCACCTCCTTCCTAAATCATTAGCTCTACCATCCACTTTTAGAAGACTGCACATATATACAATATTATGGGTGGTACTAATTACAGACACACAAGAGATAATTTAGCTTTATTAGGTTGCGTTAGTATTTTACCTGCAGTAGACCATAGTAACAACTACTATGAATACAAATGCAAATATTTAATGGCATTCTCAAAAACATTTATTTTTATTTCCTGTCCTTTTCTAACAATTTAAGTAGATAAAATGATGGATTTGACCACATTACTGACAGATGTAATTTACTCTGCAACAAAAAGTGTCTAAGGCCCTGTTCCAATACTCGCACTGCACCCTGCGGCCCTCTGCAAAGTGCACTTGGAGGAAGTGCGTAGTAAGGATAGTGCACAAATGTGCAAATACTTTCTGAATTGGGACAGTGAGCCAGGATGCCAGTGCCCATTTGTGCTACTTCTTTTTATCTTTATTCGCTAAAGTCCACACCAAAGCAGGTTTCAGTCAAGTGCAGATGAAAGGTGCAAAGGGGGCGTGTCCATGGGCCGCACTTTAGAATTGGGACACCCTATGCACTCTCACCCCTGGAAGGAAATTTTGGGGCACAAGGGTGGAAGTGTGAGTGCTGGGACAGGGCCTAAGACACTCCTCCTGCTGCGTAGTAGACTTTATTAAATTTATGGCTCAATAAACCCACATCAGACATCTCTAGATGCACCTAACTTCCTAAAGCTTTGTTGAGCCGGCCCATTATGTTTCTAACATCAACTGAAATCCGCTGGTTACAGAAAAAAGGCAAGGCGTCTTTTGTAGTGATTTTTTATTAATCTTTTATTCTTCTTCGTTGTTTAGTTTAATTTTTTCATTTGAATGATTTTATGTCTGTGTTATACATAAAATGCACTTATTCTGATTAGCAAATCTACACGTTGGCTAATCTGCAGCAGATATTTTTTAAAGCATGCATGGCATGTAACCCATACATTTTTGAGCTTACCATATATTAAATAAGTCACTGTCACATGTCAAAGCAATGAAATAAAAATTATTATCGCAGCATTAGCTCAAACCGCTAGGCTAGCTTTGAAGTTGCGTTATTTGTAAATCGCTCTTGACTCAGTTCTGATCTGAGTGGCTGTCCGCTTGATTCCTAGATGGGCTTTATTGTCACTGACCTCTTTCTACTGCAGGTAAGATGCTGACTACACATAATTACTCAACACAACCTTGTTTCAAATAAACTAAATGATCTCTTTATTAGTCTTTGTAACAAAACTGTGCACCTGAACACTAAAGCCATTCCTAAATATGCATAAAGACAATTTGAGCAACACCAATTTTTAACGTGCCATGTGAATTTGATTAGGACAAATAAAAAAAAATTACTGCTTGTGCATTCATTATGGAAGGAAAAGGCAAAAAAACGTTCACAATACAAGAAGCATACTGAAATATCTCCCTTTGTATAGTTCCTAGACTAGAACACTTGTTACATTTGCTTGGTGCATAAAACATTAAGTATGGGATGGCGGGGAAGGGGCGTTTGTATCACAGAGAAATGATGTAGCATGTGTGGAGTCATGCATGCAGCAGTAATGAGATTTTTTTCAAACCTGTCAGTGTTTTAGCAGTTGTTAAAGGGACTTTATAAAAAAGGTTAAGATGTTTATGTGCAATGAATTTTAAAAAGCAGTTTATAATGATATTATGCAGATTGAGAACATGGATTTATTGGAATTCTTGTTTTAGGGGAGGTCTTTTAACGAGATGCTGAATTTTAACCTCGGTGTGAAGGAAGTGCAGCTGTGTCAGGCCTTAGCGGGCTGTACTGTGACACTTAGCTGTCAAAAAGGCTCCAATTATCTCTTCATCGTCAAATACAGGTTAGGAATCCATTTCATGTAATAAGTACAAGTAGATGAATTACAGCGGAGAGGAGCACACCTGCCGTTTGGAAAGTTTTCAGGAGATATTCCCACTGATTAGTTTGTTCTCAAACATTGCCGAGGACGTGAGCCAGGGGAGTTAATCCTCCTCTCCAAACAATCTGCCTACTGTTGCTGCACGGATAGATGGTGCCTCTCCCCAGTCAGTTTTGCACACATGAATAAAATAACCAGTTTTTTTTTAATCCTGTTGGTAATTTAATCTCCTCCAGTCCCTTTAACTGGAAAATTTTACAGTAATAAAAAAAAATGTGACAATGACAAAACGGGGGAAAGTATACTTAAAGGGAAAGCAAATCACAAAAATGTGCTGTTTTACAGGTTTTTAAGGGATTTAATGTTTTTTTTCACATTCCCAAAGGTTCAAAGGCAGCAAGCTGATGAGATGACATAAAATTAAAAACTGAAAATCAAAAGGAAAAAAACATTCTAGAAGTTTAATAAAGATTTACCTTTTTCCTGAATCCAGTCTTCTACTGGCCGGGTATATTTGAAAGGGATTTTCTTATTTGCCATTTGATAGCGCTCAATGTCGCTGTTGCCTTTAAAGTTTGAGAGTTTAACAAACAGCTTGAAACATTCGGCAACAGCAACAGAAAACACACATTTATACATAGTTTTAGAAAGAGGTTTATCTTGGTTTAGAAGGATTTATAAAAGCTTTATGAGGTTATTTTTCCCCTTTCGGGAAGCGTAAATTTAGTGGAATTTAGCACTCCAGTTTAGCAGACTCCACTCAGGTTATCCATAAGACAAAAGCAGGAAACAACAGGCAGAATAAACACAAACAGCAAATTCAGTCAACATTATAGGAAGCAATAGACAAATATCAAGTGGTTAAAACAGGAATTTGTTGCTTTCATTTGAAGAAAAGTTGGTGGTAATTTAAGAGCACTAATTCTCCCACTGGACACCATCTGCTTTTAAATTTCAATGGGCACCAAATTATTTGACTTGTTTTGGAGCTTTTGACGCTAATTTGCACAGAAAAGGAGGTTAGGGGAGGATGTGAAAGTATGGCAGACCCATTGGGGGTGAAGTCTCACAGCGACGCAGATTTGAAGAGGACAATGCATACAAATGAGATCATTACTGAATTTGTGGGAGGCCTTTTGGGTAAAAAAGAACACCCCCTGCTGCTTTATTCCCCTCGGCTGGGCCTAGCTCGTTCAGGTGCAAGAGAATTAAAGTTAGTAAACCTTTTGCAGGAAGTAATGCGTGAGTAAAATTTTTGGCGTGACACAATTTCACATTGTATTTGTGTCAGGGTGCTGTCAGGGTGTCTGAGGACTGAGACGCACAAGCCTGCGTTCGGATGCTTTCAGGTATGACAAAGAGGAAGTGGAGGCTGTAAAGAATTAGAAGTGACAACGTGACGTCAGCTGGTACCCAGGTGAGAAGGTATTTGAAGCAGAAAGGAATTGGATCAATCATGGTAAAAACAAATAAAGAACAAGGGTTCATAACTGCACCAGTGGGCCCAGAGTGGCATTGTCTCTGGTGACTGAGTGGCTGAATGTTAACTTCGCGCACACACACACTTCCCTTCAAGGAGCCACCTGTGATCCAGCGTGGGAGTCGTATCATCCTTGTCCTTGCAGCCGTCTGGGATTTACGTGGTTATTTGCTTCTGTGACATTATATTAGACACAAAACAAAATAGCATAAAACCTCTTCCGTCCCACCTTTCAAATTCCAGGAGAAAAATACAGCCAAGTGCTCGGTTTACACCCAGCTGGGAAGGAGTGTGATTAAGGCTTGGAGTGAGCTCGGGGAGCTAAAGGACTGTGTCAGGAGTGTGCCAGCAGGTTAATCAGCCACTAGCAGGACTCCATTCTGGTTCCTTTGATCTGAAACAGGTTTCAGGTGGCAGCCAAATACACTCTCCCCTGGACAAGGGCCACGGTGGATACCCTTATGGCTGCAAGTGAAATCAGAAGGCGGTTGGAAATATATATTTTTTTCGCTGGAGGGAAATCACGAGAGAAGAAGCTACGAGCTCACCAAGCGTTGATCGCTAACGGCGTGGTCTCAGGTAGAGCTTTTATGCGGGTGCAGGTGATTAATGAGGTGACAGTCTCCCCGTAATGAATACACCACTAGCTAATTGTCCAACTAATGAGAAAAATCTCTATAGTTTGTCAATTTGATATTCAATTTGTAGAGGTGACTTGAAAATGGATAACCTTGCCAATAAAAGCACTTTATTGTTTATTATTACATCAGCCTGCCTTTCAAGTTTGTGGGTTTGGATGGATAATTCCTCAAAGAGATTTCCTCTGATTTTCACTTGAAGGGAGGACAAAAGAAGAGAAAATGGAAAGACCTCTGTTACACTTTGACCTTTACTTGCACTCAAAAATAAATATGACATAAACTGAATATTTTAATTGTACATTTAAAAACTAGTTAATTAATGAGCTGTGCTGGTCTTTAAACACCCTATGCCGATTTTTAGTTCATTTTGGTCATAGCTAATACAAATTTATTCCTAAAGAAAAAAACAAAAGGTATTATGTGTGTCTGACCATCAGTGTAATGGAGCAACACATCCGGGTATTTAGGCTTTTTGCAACATTCAGAGTGGGAAAAGGAACTCAACCTCAGTGACGTAATTTCAGGTAAATACCAGAGACACTACCCATCCAGACCATTCACCCTCCTTCCTTCAGGCAGCTGGCTGAGAAGCTTCAAAGCAGAAATCTGGGGTTTTCCTCCTTTCCGGAATTACGTATGCACGGTGATTGGTTGTACCCCAGAAGGAAATGAAATTGGCGGATGTCGCCAAACAATTGGCATTTGTGAAACTGGAAAAGTTGCTGGTGAAGTGGAATGGAAGGAAAAGAAAACAGGCTGGGTCCACGCTGCTCTACCAAACCCCTGACACCAAACAATGTGACAAAACACCCCCAACGCCATCATTCACAGGGGGTTTGTTGTTTCACAGCGCGCCATAAAATATGGCACTTCTGGTCATTGAATGTCTCATTTATGGGCCATTCCCATCTGTACCGGGTCAGCCCGGGCCGGGTAGCGTAGGTTGTTTACATATCTGGGTGGCCTGGTATTTTTCCGGGCCAACCAAGGCTCATTCTCAGCCCTCTTCTCGAGGGGGTCTGCTTCAGGCCGACCAGGGCCAACACACCCACTGCTGACAGCAAATTCCCACCTTCCATTAGAGCAAGCCTCTGATTGGTGGGTAGAATCAGCCCACAAGGGCTTAAGACAAGGATGTGTGGAATCAACCGGGCCAGGCTGGGGCCGACTGGGGCTACCCGGCCCGGGCCGACCCGGTACAGATGGGAATGGCCCATTACATCATTCAGCTGCTCACCCATTCCCCTGACATAATTACAATGTAACGTGAAGGCCTTTTGGCATTGACCAGTGATGTCACTCACTGTTGAAGCAGTCACAATCTGCTGAAAAGTTTTTAATTCTACATTTTTCCTCTTTAAAATAAAGAATACCATGAAGATCCAGACCAAGGCTTTCCATTTCCCTGGCAACATTGTTCACCTAGAGGTTAGGAAAATCTCTCTTTTAACCTCTTCTGTGTCCTTCAGTGTTCAGACAAAAATAGTACCCCTGCTATATACAGGTCCTTCTCAAAAAATTAGCATACTGTCATAAAGGTAATTGTTTTCTGTAATATACTGATAAACATTAGACTTTCATATATATTAGATTGATTACACACAAGTGAAGTAGTTCAAGTCTTTTATTGTTTCTAATATTGATGATTGTGGCATACAGCTCATGAAAACCCAAAATTTCTATCTAAAAAAATTAGCATATTTCATCCGACCAATAAAAGAAAAGTGTTTTTAATCAAAGTCAACCTTCAAATAATTATGTTCAGTTATGCACTCAATACTTGGTCGGGAATCCTTTTGCAGAAATGACTGCTTCAATGTGGCGTGGCATGGAGGCAATCAGCGTGTGGCACTGCTGAGGTGTTATTGAGGCCCAGGATGCTTCGATAGCGGCCTTAAGCTCATCCAGAGCTTAAGGCCGCATCTTTCAACTTTCTCTTCACAATATCCCACAGATTCTCTATGGGGTTCAGGTCAGGAGAGTTGGCAGGCCAATTGAGAACAGTAATACCATGGTCAGTAAACCATTTACCAGTGGTTTTGGCACTGTGAGCAGGTGCCAGGTCGTGCTGAAAAATGAAATCTTCATCTCCATAAAGCTTTTCAGCAGACGGAAGCATGAAGTGCTCCAAAAACTCCTGATAGCTAGCTGCATTGACCCTGCCCTTGATAAAACACAGTGGACCAACACCAGCAGCTGACATGGCACCCCAGACCATCACTGACTGTGGGTACTTGACACTGGACTTCAGGCATTTTGGCATTTCCCTCTGTCCAGTCTTCCTCCAGACTCTGGCACCTTGATTTCCGAATGACATGCAAAATTTGCTTTCATCCGAAAAAAGTACTTTGGACCACTGAGCAACAGTCCAGTGCTGCTTCTCTGTAGCCCAGGTCAGGTGCTTCTGCCGCTGTTTCTGGTTCAAAAGTGGCTTGACCTGGGGAATGCGGCACCTGTAGCCCATTTCCTGCACCCGCCTGTACACGGTGGCTCTGAATGTTTCTACTCCAGATTCAGTCCACTGCTTCCGCAGGTCTCCCAAGGTCTGGAATCGGCCCTTCTCCACAATCTTCCTCAGGGTCCGCTCACCTCTTCTCGTTGTGCAGCGTTTTCTGCCACACTTTTTCCTTCCCACAGACTTCCCACTGACGTGCCTTGATACAGCACTCTGGGAACAGCCTATTCATTCAGAAATTTCTTTCTGTGTCTTACCCTCTTGCTTGAGGGTGTCAATGATGGCCTTCTAGACAGCAGTCAGGTCGGCAGTCTTACTCATGATTGCGGTTTTGAGTAATGAACCAGGCTGGGAGTTTTTAAAAGCCTCAGAAGTCTTTTGCAGTGTTTAGAGTTAATTAGTTGATTCAGATGATCAGGTTAGTAGCTCGTTTAGAGAACCTTTTCATGATATGCTAATTTTTTTAGATAGGAATTTTGGGTTTTCATGAGCTGTATGCCAAAATCATCAATATTAGAAACAATAAAAGGCTTGAACTACTTCAGTTGGGTTTAATGAATCTAATACATATGAAAGTCTAATGTTTATCAGTACATTACAGAAAATAAGGAACGTTATCACAATATGCTAATTTTTTGAGAAGGACCTGTGGAGAGGCCTTTAAATTGTTGTATCACACTGTGCTGTCACATGCTTAAAATAAATAGAACACAGTAATTATGTGTTGGAGCCACTATTGCATACAAAGGACAATGCACATGAAGACACGTTACTATAACAAAGACAACCTAGCACAAACAACTTAAGAGTGGTAGTGTGTAGTTTCCTGGTACTAGGGGGCAGCACATACATTTCAGGGTAGTTTTACACAATATCGCCGTGACTGCTGCTAGTTTAATAAACATTACGGTAAATGTTGTTCAGTTAATTCCATCCAGATTGCAAAGGCAATGCTAGTTTTGTGGCGCTGTACTTTCCAGATCTGTTTGGGGTCCTGTGCCTGCCGATGACCTCATCAAACTATGGCAACACCGCTCGGCCAAAATACATTGCATCTCTGTTTTGGTTCTGTTTCTTCACATGTTTTGGAAAGATTTTAGCAGTTTCTTTTGGAATTCATGTTTCTTACTACCTAAATGTTTTTGACTGTGGTAAAATAACTTACGTAAGTCGTACGTTCGGCCAGTCATCTAGTATGATGTCATCAAGAGGCGCAGGACCCCGACGCGGCCAGAAGAAAACATGGCATATTATAATGCATCCCCAAAGACGCTAGACCTACTCGCTGAGTACTTTAAACACGGTTTTTATGGCTAAATGTAATGAAGCCGCCAACATTTTTCAACCACTGGACATCTTTTATTCATTTTCAACATTTTGATGGACATTTCTGGAAATTTACGGTAAAAACTACACATTGTCACTTTAAAAATTAGCTTACACTTTGCTACTGCTGAAATAAATACAACTCAGTAATACTAGTTCTGTTAACACAGTCTTAAGTACTTGTTACTTGTTTGTCTTAGTTAAAGTTACTTGTTCATTTTATTCTGTAAGTATTAGTAGATCCAACACATAATGACCTAGTCCCATGTACCCGTATTTTTAAATGCTATAAGTTTTCATGTGTTTTTCAAGTAAGGGTTAGCAAATAAGATTTTACAGTGTAGAAAATGTCAATAATCATAATAAATAAAAGGTTAATTTAACCTTTACTTTCAAAATAACCAGTACAGCAGTGATTAAAGTTTATTATCAGGTCAAACCTGAGATTTTAAATGTTCTTCTCTGCTCTCACATGTAGATAACCCCAACCTGAGTACAGCCGATATGCAAAATACTGCAGCTGCAATTAAATCCATGCACGTTTTTCTGCTTAGTGCAGATATTTTAGTTTATAAAGATGTTTGTGATCTCCTGCACAAGTCTGTGACTGAATGCTCACCTCTTTAGTTCTCTAATAACCTGTTTTCTTTCTGTTTAAGGACATTTCTGTTAACACACAGTCTGCTTTTGTCTGTTTTCGCCCCCTCTTGCATGCCTTCACCACTATTGTTTTCCCTAGCCAAAGCAATGTTTAGCTTTTGTTCCCATCGGTGGCAGCTCTTCAGTCAGTACAAACACTGGCATAGCGACAGTCATCTGCTGATTTGTCGTTTCGTTCTACTCGGTTTGTTTGCCAGACTGATCTCACCGGGGTTCCGTCACGGGCCAGAGCTGAGAGCACATCAAAATGGTGAAAATGGCTACACTGACAGGCTCCTGGACTTACTTTTTATTTATTTATTTTTTGGAGGGGATGATATGGTATGGCACTGTCCAAAAATCATCATTCTACAGCTCAAACCCTCAGCTCAGCCTCAGCTGCTGGTTACGCATATCCCACACCGCCCACCCTTTTGCCATCTACACCTGCTTTTATTTCTGTCTTCTCCTCCTCTCTCAGGTCATTCTCTCTCTCTTCTTTTCTCTTCAGCTCACCGTCCACGGCGATATTCCGCTCCTTCATTTGTCCCCTGCTACTTGCCCTCCCTGTGTCTCAGCAATCAGCCCACGGCGCTCTTCTCGGGGGATTCGAGCCTCTTCAGCCACAGCCGCAATTCTGGTGTCATTTATCTACTTTTGCCTCATTCTCCATTTCATTTCTCTTCTTCTATGCCCCTCTATCAGTTTATATGTGTGCTCTTTCTCCCATATGTCAGCTAATCTCAGTTTTCTACTCCATTAAAATCAGTTTTTTTTCTTGCAGTAGGTCTCCTGCTAGCTTATCCTCAGTGCTGCCTCCATTCTCTCATAGAAGCAGACAAAGGTGGGCAGTAAATTCACCATTTATCAGGTCGACTACAAACTGATGGTGTTGAAAGGATAAATTAGACTGGTGGTGTACAATCAGCTTTTGAGATGAGGATAGTTGTGCTTAGCCTGCAGACACATTTGGAGTTTTTTTTTTTTTGGTTTTTAGGTCAAAGATTGTCAGATATTTTCTCTTTTTCAGGTTGCAGTAGGTGTAACTGTGCACAAACCTGAGCGCATGTGTGTTTGGAAATGAGCACAAGGCTGTTATTGCCCTAACAGAGCTGCATGAACACACCACAAATGATGGAAAACACACACACACACACACACACACACACACACACACACACACACACACACACACACACACACACACACACACACACACACAGGCCTACCTTCCCTTCAGGCACAAACAGAGTCGTTAAGCTAATGGCCATTCATCTGAGACAACGGCTGAACCACAGCCAGCTCAGGGCGAAGGGCGATGCGCAGTTTCTGCCTGGCTTGGTCTCGTCATTCTTTGATTCAGAGATTCAAACTCACATGGAAGACATCGTGTAATCAAAGTGTGCAGACATTCAGAGTGTTATATAAGGAAATTGGAGCCCTCTCACTAAAACAAAAGGCTAGCCCCTGCAGTAATGTGGCTTGTCACACAAGTATACAGGACTGTGGGTGAGATGCAAAGCCGTGATGAGCTGCAACTGCAAGAAGAAGAAAAGTAGGAGGAGGAGGAACATGGATAAGAAGGAATTTGAGGACAGAAAAGAATGGAGATCTGAGAGGGCACTGTCAGAGGGGGAGAATCATTAGAGGAAGAGGAAGGGACAAAGGAATCACACTCACAAATCCAACGCCCACACACACATGTAAAAGGCAGATGGAAACGTTCCTCAACAAGATAAGTGTGGAAATGTTGTACGGATGAATAAGAAAAGTCTTATTTATACATAAAAATACCGCAAATGATGTATTTTTGTCATTTAAACCTCCAGGGAGAAAGTCCTTTATCTTCCCAAGATTAATAGAACACTCATATTTGTAGAGGTTGATGTTTACATCAGAGAACAGTTTAAAGTAATTGAAGTGGTGATTTGTGGAAAAGGTTATGAAAATTTAACAATCCTCTTTTAGATCAGATACAAAGCCTCAATTTACAGAAAATTTGCTCTGTTTTGGATCAGACTGATAAGCTAACAGCTAGTCTTGGTAGGGCCGTCACCATTAGCTTTACATTACATGGTCATTCCTTGGGTTGGGCCACTTGGACATCATGGGCCTGTCTAACACAGGTGCACAAAATTATATAAAAATATTTTTGCACTCTGCTCGAAGACACAACACAGTGACGCCTTTTCCAGGTCACTTTTGCACGTCCAGTTTTGGTAAGTGATGCACCGATATGATTTTTTGGGGCCGATACCGATATTAAGATCACTGTTATGGCCGATAACCGCTATTTGCAGATATTGATATACTGACTTCTAAAATCAGCAGATTTTGTATAGAATGACAATATTAAAGCTGAATGTACGTTATTATGTACACACACCACATACATTTATGGTTCTGACATGATTTCATTCACTGTTCACATGACTAAACAAGTAGACATCACCCCCTCACCCTCTGAAACAGGCAAACAAATGGAAAAAATACCTGTTGTTAATATCAGCCCAGTTTTCTTTATCAAACCGATACCCATATATAAAAAAATGACTAACATTGGCCGATACCGATATTAATGCCGATATATTGTCCATCCCTAGTTTTGGTCCCCTGAAGGTGCAGAATATGATTCCAGATGACGTCTTTTTTGTAACATTCTTTGACATCTTCAGGACCTCTAGATATGGGCTAATTCTGGTCCAAATGAAGTCATTATGGACGTTCTTTCTACATAATACCAATTCACGGATCATGTTTATATTGCCTCCATCAGTCCAAAGCCAATTCTGGAATTCTATAGGGCATGGAAACCAGGTCCAGCATTTGGACATTTATTGATGACCCAACTTGGACATTTGTATCTCGGGCAGGGCAATTCTTTTGGACGCCATGGGCACGTCTAACACAGTTGCAGGAAGTTATTTAAAACTATTGTTGCTGGGCTATTAAACACATTTTCTGCTTTCATTAATTTGAAATAGATATAAAACATGATTATCCATCTATCCATCCATCCATCCATCCTCTATCATCTATCCATCCATCCATCCATCCATCCATCCATCCTCTATCATCTATCTATCCATCCATCCATCCTCTATCATCTATCTATCCATCCATCCATCCATCCATCCCTCTATCCATCCTCTATCATCTATCCATCCATCCATCCATCCATCCATCCATCCATCCTCTATCATCCATCCATCCATCCATCCATCCATCCTCTATCATCCATCCATCCATCCATCCATCCATCCATCCAGAGACTACTGATTCACAATTCTTACAAGTTGGTGGCGGTAATGCACCTCACATTATTTGACAACCGCCTTAAAATCTCAAAGATGAAGAAGGATTTTCCAAGTTAGAACTTAGAACTAGGTTGAAGGTAAGTTTGTTCAAGTCACTTCATGTTATGTTAACTTCTGTTAAGCTTCTTTGGCACGTTCTTGCTGTGTCTGATTTCTAATTCCATTTTTGGTTCTTTTTTACAACACTAAAAAGGTTTCTTTTTACCTTGCTTGCTGACAGTTTCGTCTGCGGCTGCAAACTTCCTCAGAGCTGACGCTGATGGTGGCATCGCTTCCTACTCTCTTTGATTCTGTTAAGCTTGTGAGGTTGGATCATCGAATCTGCTGTTTTGGTAGCTCTCTTTTCATAGTGTAAGCTAAAAACCTTTGCTACAATAACGTTAGCATTCCCCCACATCACTGATTAACAGCGTTTTTAAGCCTTTTGCACACCGCTGCAATGTGTTTGGGTGACATAAGAAAGACGTCCAAAGTGGACTCATTTGGACCAGAATTAGCTCATAACTGAACGTCCTGAGGACATCAACACAGGATGTCCAGAAGACACAAAAGAAGAAACGTCATCTGGCGTCACAGTCTACACCTTCACTATGACTAGCCATAAGCACATCTAGCCAGTCAGAACTAGTAACTATTTCTCTAAACTGAAGCATATCTATAATAACAATGTAATAACTGTTCATAACCCTCCCATAAATATGCCTCTAGTGTCTTCTTATCATTTAAAACAGGGATGTATGTTATTGCTCTATCAGAAACCATAAATTGAAGCCATATCAGATGAGTGCACCCCCAGAGGCTGGTTTGAAGCCCCGCCTCTGTAAACAAACTAGACATTTTCCCGAAAAATGTTAGCCTCTTGGTCTATATTGTTGATGGTTTTGATAAGATGCATAATCAATTATTTCTTCAACTGTTTAAGTGAAACTTATCATCTGAGGCTCTTTCTACACCGCTTCGATTTCTCTGTGTCTGCCCACATATTCTAATAAAAACACCCCTTAGAGGCACATCTACACCAACTACATACCAAAAACCTTTGCTTGTGAGCTTATAAAAGCTTTTCTCTCACCAGTGTGAACAGAAGGTGAAAATAGAGCAGAAAGCCTTTATTCAATATTTCCATAGTAGCATGGACAAGGCCTGAATTTCGCACGCGTCCTTTCGTTCACCAAATACCTGGAATAAATCTGCTGACGTGAAAGAAACATTAGTCGCTATAAATATTGCCTCACCACTGTACAAAACATTCAGTACAATCAGTGGTTTATCATGCTTATCTGGGTTATTTGTGTTGAAACTTACTGCCCTGAAAGAAATTATTTTCTCACAAAAACAGTATTTATCCATGGAGTTATGCTGTTCTGCATCTTTTAAAACATGTTATTGATATTTTAATCCTCATCATGTATGATAGAATCGTCTCAGGTGCACATCTGAGGTGATAGTTGCGCAGCTACTGTCTCAGTAATATTCTCTTTTAGTGTGAGCCAAAGCTGAGCATTAGTAATTTAGTGAATAAACAAGGTAAAAGTAAGTCTTTGAATCACATGTCACCAAGTGTTGAAGAACAACATTTCAAATCATACAAATCTTGTCCATCTGACCCTTGATTCGTTATTTTAGTCTGGACAGTGTCTTCCTGTGAGGGTCATGGGGATCTTAGGGTTGTAAAAGTCTCTGGGGGACACGGGGTACATGCTGGTTACCAGAGTATTAATATTAATGTTGATGCGGGATGTGTAGAAGTTGAAGAAACAGACATGACTTTTAAAACTTTTTGGACAACTGATAAATCAAAGTTGTATCCAGTTTTGAACTCAAACTCTGTAGTTTTGTAGCTCTGCAGTGGCTAGAATATAGTTACGAAACCCATCTAACGTCGTCTGGTCAATGGGAAACAAACAACAGCCAAAGGCAAAAGAAAGCCAGAGACAGAGGGAATTAACATCAGCTACAGCGGCATGGAACCAAACCAAGAAACATGCCAGGGAAGAAAGCTGCCCTGATGTTACTGAAGGTATAACCAGGAGCACTCTGTGGGGTCAAAGAGGTCAACTCTAATTATGACCAGATAGCTTCAGTTGGACTTAGTTTCTTCTATAAGGCTTGCATAGCCTTTGTCTTCTTCACTTCTGTTGACCAGTTTCTTCTCTAAGCTGTATTTTTTTTTATTCCTCGGATCTGTGGAGTTCATGGTGTCTCGTGTCATCCCCTCGTTTTGCCTAAATGGTGCTTTTGCCCGTATTGTTTCCCCACGCGTCTCATCTGTTTGACTAAGTGAAATTGAAGGGAGGAAAAAAAGGAAACGGCGTGGATTCTCGAACACACTGATATTAAACTTAAGGAGGCCCAGCTTCATTTAATAGAGTCAGATAGAAGCAGGAAGGGATTTTTTCCCTACCTTTCCCCTTTTTCTGACTCTCACCTTCCTAGCTCAGGAGCACATGTTTGCTCCAAAGGAGAGTGCCCGAGACTCCAATTGGAGCGCGTACTATTTGATGAACCTATTTGTATTCTGCTACCGTGCTGCTTCTGCTGACCTGGGAATGAGAGATACAGGAAGGCAGCAGCTTTATCTGGCCAACAGGCCACCCTTGGCTTCCTCCTCCATCCTCTCCCTGTTCTTTATACGGACCAAATTCCTCTTGGTGAATCCTGTTTTTACCTCAAATGAACTGACCAGATGTTGCTCCCTTAAAGCTTCCTGCAAGACAAAGAATTTCTTGTGTGACGGTGTAATTGGAGTTGTAGTTGGCCGAGGTAAAAGAGTCAAAACTAGCTTGTTTGCGTTGCTAATTGTTTTTGAGTGACCATATTTTTTACCCCCGTTTTAAGAATGCCCTTTGAACAAAGAAACAGATGGTGTCCAGTGCTTCAACAGTATTTTCTACTTCATTCATGTTATGAAATAACTCTACAGATAAATTAAAAACGTTGTTGGCAGTACCTGATGGAAAGTGCTCATTGACCGGCCAGTTGTCCACCTGCAGGGTGGCGTTGCCCCCATTCCTGGTGAATCGGACCAGATGGTAATTGCCATCGTTTACCATTGTGGTTAATTCTTTGACGCTGATGTCCACTGTCCCAATGTTGAATGTCACGCCCACTTTGCCTTGCTCCTAAAAGAGACGGTGATACAACAAGAGAGAGGGGTCAGGCTGGAATGCTGACTCTGATAGGTTAGGGTTAACCCTAGGGTTAGGGTTATCCCTAACCCAATGCCATCAGAAAAAAATGAAAAGAACACAAGTCACATTTAATGTGCTGCTAAATTGATTTGAACTGACTGTTTTCCTGATTCCTGCTGCATGTTTTGTTGTGCAGTAATGGATTAATTATACAGTAAACTAAATGCAGAGTTCCATAAAGCCACTTGGATGAATGCTCCCGGCTGGTGCCGATGGTGAACTACAGAGAGAACTGGAAGAGGCTTCATCATACATCTGTAATGTGATGAAAATAGGCTGCCAGCAGAGACTGTAACGATGAGTAATGCCCCCTGCAGCCACCACTATGAAACTGGCAGGACAAACACCATCCTTGCCCAATGCTCGAATGCCATACGTTTGGTTTAGCACCCGATGCTAAACCGTGCGTCGCATGTTCATAAATCTTTTCCTATATAATTCTGACTCTTTTACCCATTCATCCCTGCTGTTTTCCACCAGTCTGCCAGTGTGTTTTACTGTGACAACGTCCGTATTCACCAGCGTGTAGGCGTTATTCATGCTGGGGCTTTGGAGTGGAGACAGGGCCATAGCAAGCGGCGCTAAAGGAGAGATGTTTTTTCTTTTTGTTTTAATGTCGTTTGTTTTAATCCCCACAGAAAGTCTCTCAGTGTAATTACTTTCTTTAGAAGCCCAGAGCAGAGGGACCATTTCTCATAACAAACCCAAAATTCGGAGGGTTTGAAGCTGGAGCAGACACATACTGTTAATTGATCAGCTGAGGCCCTGGCCCTGAGAGGCTGAGTGCTAAAATACCGACACTGTTACCGACAATGTTAAAAAGATTTGAACAGTATTTGTCAGCTTGAGTGCTACAGCTTACAGCGTACGATGCATCATTTAAACCTGACCTCCATTAAATGTCACACTCTAAAATACTTATATATGACACAGTGTCTTATGCTTCTCTCACTAATAAACTCGTTAGAAACAGAATAGTAAAAAACAAAAATATATATTTAATATGGTAATATATATAAGAAAATAACCTACTCAGGACTAAGCAGACCAGAACAGGGATGGATGAAAAACCAATCCTGTGATTTTATTTGAATTGAAAAAGTATTTTCTGATATTTTATAACGAGAATCTACGAGAACTTTGGAATTTTAACAAATTATTAAATCATAGATTTGTCAGAACAAAAGTGCCTATACAGGTTTAAATTTAAAGTTCACTTTGCAACACTCCGTGTGCGTCTTTCCGTTGCAGAGCTCACAGAAAGTATAAATCAGGCTTAACAGCTGAAATGTCTCCTAGCCCTCCTTAGTGTCTATAGCAGTGATTCGTCACTAAATTTAACAAATCAGCTGTGTTCATGATCTAAAGCATGCAGAAAACAAAAACAAGCTCAGTGGCCTAGTGGTAGAGCAGGGATTCCCAAAGTGTGGTGCGCGCACCCCTGGGGGTGCGCGAGCTGCCGCTAGGGGGTGCGCGAGGTGAAAAGTGTAATGGCTGCGGAGCTCAGAGAAGTCTGTCGTATGTCACCATTAGCGTAGAAACTCATTTGTGGGTGGGCCAAAGAAAAAGTAAGTGGGCACAATAAATGTAATTGAAAACAAGTATATTTTTGCGCGCGCGTGTCCTCCGCATGTGCCCTAGCTTCATAATAACAATGCGCTGAGCTTCAGCACTCTGGCCTGCGCACGCCGATATGTTCCGTATTTGATCATTTTTAACGGTGTTGGAGAAATCTGAAGGCGGTGAGTCATTCTGGCAGATTGTAATTAACACCTGTCTCATGCAGGTGTTCTGACGTTGTAAACCTCACACACAGAACATCGTGGATGTAACTAAATAACAAGAAATGATTCCCATCCAGGCTATTAACAGCGCGCTGAAGATCTGAAGTTCAGAGTGCGTCTGTCAGAGGTCAGACGCGTTCCGGCAGAACCACGGCTCACGGGTGCACAAGTGAGCACATCTGGGCTGGGCAGAAGTCATTTTACAACACTGGTTTAAATAGCGCGAGACGCGGTGACTTGAGCGGCTGTGCAGCGCGCACGTGCGCGCGCGCACACACACACAGATTCAATAAGCGCACACGCTGCTTTAACTCCAGCGCGCCGTCAGACTGAAGGCAGAAATGAACGCTGCCTCCTCCGTGATAAAAACTTTTAAGAGGTTATTTTTCATTCAAGGTCAAATTAAGATATTAGCTTCTGGGATGAGTCGGGTCCACTCCAGCCAGTGACTCCTCATGAACCTGACCACAAGTCCACTGCAGCATTTGTTATTCCAGTCCGCATGACAGCGGATCGCAGACTCAGCCACACCATAAAACAGCAATAAGTCGGTCTGAGGTAAAAGTGAACATCATGGCTATATCTTGTCCCCTATTGACATTTGATTACGCACACGTAGGTGATCAGCTCAGGTTTACGCAGAGCAGAAGGAAGGAGAGCGCTCTGGCCGCACAGGTTAAACGTTCCTACTTTAAGAAAACCGTTAAATTGCATTGTTTATGTGCTACCTGGGCACTCTAAATATTTATTCAAAATGAAATCAAAGGAAATTGTAATGGTATCGAATGCTTATTAATTACTATTTAAAAAATGAAAGTGATGGGGAATTTTTTTTAACCCTTTCTTTTTAGCTTGACATCTGATATATATATATATATATATATATATATATATATATATATATAGAGCCATGCCCCGATGTGGGGGCTGGGGGGGGGGGGGGGGGTGCGTCGACATGGTCGGGACATAGAAGGGGGTGCGCGGCTAAATAAGTTTGGGAACCACTGTGGTAGAGTGTCCGCCCTGAGACTGTGAGATCAGAGTTCGATTCCTGGTCGGGTCATACCAAAGACTGAATAAATGGGACCCAATGCCTCCCTGCTTGACACTCAGCATTAAGGGGTTGGATTGGGGGGTTAAACCACCAAATAATTCCCGAGGGCGGCTGGGTCTGCGGCTCACCGCTCCCCCAGGGGATGGGTCAAATGCGGAGAACAAATTTTGCACACACATCAGTGTGTGTGACAACTAATGGGACTTTAATTTAACGTTAACTTAAATTCGCTGGAGGCAGACTGCATTTTTTCCCCCTTTGCTCAGGAGACAATGAAGTGCCTTCCCGCCTCAAGAGCGACGGGCCAATAAAGTCATTTTTTAAAGTCCCAACAGAGCGGTCCGCCAGTCTGAAGTTGCAAGAGGAATATTCTGGCCACAGGAGGGGTTTGAGTGAATTTTCATTAACCCTGTAAGGGGTCATTTTAACACATATTGGCTCAAGAAAATGATTTAAACATATAAAAAATGTAAAGTATCCCTTTAATATCTTTTGAGATTTGACAATGTAAAATTATTTCATGTAAATAAATCATGTGACATTGATTTCCAAATTTCTTAAGCTTCCTCTGAAATGTTACGCTTGCTCCCAGGTTTTTTGTTGAGCCATCATTTATAATGACAATAATAAACAGTTCTTAAAGTATTGTGGAAAGGAATACATTTGTTATTGTAATTGTTGGAATGGTTTAATGTTTGATTTCCAGGATAATATTGCGTAATTCTTCTGTTTTGCTGCATTCATATATTTGAGCCATTGAGTCTTCGATAGACTCGCCATCTTGGCCATCTAAAGACTCAAATCTTTATGGGATCAAAATGAAACAGATATTAATAAAGTAGAACACCAAGAATACCATTGGAGAGAAAAAGAAACTTTCTTTTCTCGTCTGAGTTAGGAGCCCATTTTTACTTTTAAGCAATTTTGAAGTTCAAGAGGGTACCAGGATATTCCTGTCTTGGTTTAAAGTACAGAGGATCATCCAGTGGCAACATCCCCCTTGGGCTTTTCAAACACTATCCACAACTTCCCCTGCAAGTTTCTGTTTAAATGGTCTTAAGACCTGCAGTGTGTTCGGTGCCTCTCTCCTACTTAACCATCTTTGTCTGTTCATTAAAAAGAATATGGGGCACTGTTTCAGTAATTTGGGAATCACAATGCTAGGAATGACAAAGCAGTTCTCCTCAGCTCTCTTAATAATGGAAGGGCAATGTCACCAAAGACATGAGAAAGCCATTTCCTAAAAGCTGAGCTGGTGCTCGGACGGGGGGAGTCAAACAAGCTGCATATTCGAATGTGCACTTAACGTCTCGGTAAAAGAGGCTGTGCTGTAAGTGGGCTCTAAATATAAGTAGTTGTCATTAAAACTTACACGGACACACAAATGCATGCAGTAAAAGCGTGGGCACAGGCATTTGGTCACATGCACAGGTAAATACACATAATCGATGCATCTGGGCAAGATGGCAACAACATGCTGATGATTTAATACGACAAGCTGATGTTCTTGAAGTGTGTTACTAAAGCGCCTCAGCCTTCCTAGCTAGGGATGTTTTAGTAAATCTAGTTTGTGTCACGTTCCGAGGATGTTTAGGACCCAAATATGCAGATACCCAGGACAGGGTATCTGCAGGTTTAAGGGAGCCAAATTTAAGACTTTTTAAGACCTTTTTAAGGCCACTTTGACCAAATTTAAGCAAATTTTTAAAATTACATTTAAGCTATAGCCTGGAACCGGTGCTAACCACGTCGCAAACGTGGGATTAGCCATCCAGTTACCATTAAACCTCCCCATGGCGCAAAGTACCACTAGCTTAACCAGCTAATGTGCTCATCTAAAAATAGTCCCCTTTCACAACCAACTGAATGTGTACGGTTCCGCTTACGCCAACATCGTACACAAAAAATGCTGAACACTAACTAGAAGTTCACGAAATTTTTATAGAAATGAAAGAATCTTGTTTATTGGGTCTTTGGTAATTTAAGACCTTTGGAAACTGGATTTAAGGATTATTTGTAATTTTTAAGGATTTTTAAGGCCTTAAATTTGGAAAAGCAAATTTAAGACTTTTTAAGACTTTTTAAGGACCCGCGGATACCCTGCAGGAGGACACGAGTAGATATAAAGAAAAAATCCTATTATTTGAGGATGAACAAAAATAAATCCAAAAGGCAGCAAGCCTAAAGTCCAAAACTCCAATGCAGGAGAAACAAAGCTCACCAAGAGCAAGAACAAATGTGACAGAATACAAACAATGGACCGACAAGACACTGAGACAAGACAGGGCTTAAATACACAGGGAGGATGAGAGAGAGATGAGCTGCAGGTGTGTGGGGTGTGGGAGGAGGACCAGGTGAAGGCAATGACTAATCAGGGGAGAAACTAACTTGACCTAAGAATAAAAACTTAATACAAAAGAGCAGGAAACATAACTACAATTCTAAGGGAGGGGGGAGAAAAATAAACACTGATGGGAAAAAACATACTAAATCATGAAAGGCTGTAACTGAAGGAAATTACTTGAGAAACCTAGAGGGCTGGAGATCTAGGGGCAAATGGGGAAAACCAGAAGACACATGAGGGTGCTAGGACACAGAAGGGAATCTAGAGAGGATGGAGAAACACCAGGAGGCTCACGAAGGAAGGGGCAGACGCAGACCATGACAGTTTGCCATAAAAACAGCATTTGGTTTATTTAAAGCTAAAGTAAAAATAGGAAGTGGGAAAAAAAAGACTTCAACATACACATTGACAATCTTTTCTGGAACAGATTCTGTAATAACATTTTCAGCATGTCAACCTCCCCTAACACATAAAACCATCCACAGGACGCCCCTCACACAACACAAGATGTACTGGTCGAAACTGCACGCATTGACACTTAACGCCACCACTTTGGGAAAGATTACCACCAAACTATCTGAAATCATGGCTACTTAGTGATCTGGAAGAGATGAACAGAAAACAAACCCCGACACCCCTGCTTGTGGCCCTAATAATCGCCAAGAAGATTATTTAGTTTTATTTTCAGTCTGAAAAAAAGTTTGCCTAGGGCTAACTTTTGTCAGATTCAAGTTATTTCTGTGACCATTGTGGGTTTTTCTTTCATTGACCTAAGAGTACCTATAATTATGTATTTACAAACTGCATTAAACCGAGACATACACTCACCTCCTTGAAAATCCTTTCACAATAAGAGCCCTAGGTAAACATACTACAAGTTTAACAAAAATCATACCTTAAACAAAACATTGGCCGTACACGTCCATCGTGTTTTAGTTTTGTAGACCAGTGGTCCCATAGCTAGAACTGGATTCCCACTCTGGACCATGAAGTACTGAAGGTGAAACTCCAAAAATTACAATATACACTAAAAATCTGTTGCGGCTACTGCCTGTTCATCCTGGAGGTTGAAAACCAGCACCTCCTTCTGCTGCTCTTCCTGGTCAGCACCACGGACAGTGGCACTCAAAGTATCTCCTCCTCCCTCCTAGAGGTGGCTGTCCAAACTGTTCTGACATACTTTGATGACCTGTAAGGAGTGTATCCCCAAAAAAGGCTGAGGCTGCCTGTCTTGAGAGGCTTTGCTGATACCCGCAGATCACTGTTGTGTTTGTACCCGAACTGATCCGCTTTGATTAGTACTGACACTGTCTTGTACATAGCAGCCATTTCTCTAAGTATTGCCACTTTACAATATAATTTTTTCATGATTATATTCTTACTTCCTATATTTACTTATCTCTTATTTTTATCTTCCTTTTTTGTACCAAGTACCGCAGCAATTTCCTAAGGTTGTGATTCTTGCACATATGGCAATAAAACCCTTCTGATTCTGATTTAGCCATGCTTAATCCTTGCAGCCATATTTGTAAATACATAATTATAGGTACTCTTAGGTCAATGAAAGAAAAACCCACAATGGTCACAGAAATAACTTGAATCTGACAAAAGTTATAAGTAAAAATTCTATGAAATTTAACCAGTGAAAGTCAGACATTTCTTTTCAATCCATGCTTCACAAATCCATGCTATACAAATAAAGGACATTTACCATAAATGATAGAGTAAAAGGTTGTCATTTGCAGTTTACATTTAAGGAGTTGCTGTTTGGATTCAGTTTTAATTAGAATTGTTGTGTGAGAGCTCAGACCCTTCTGAGCTGTCATTCAGTTTGTTTACCTTGGCAACGTGTGTGTGGTCAGGGAACAAAGGAGGTTTTGGGGGTTCTCGTAGTTGTCAAAATGTGAATCTGGACTGGAACATGAAGGTTGTCTGTCACTATACAAAAGGTCCCAAATCACGGCATAGCTCCAGAAGGATCTCTTCGGGGGGATTGGTGTACTCACTGAGGACATGTTCCCTCCGGAGTGCACGCTCTGCCACATCCCCCAATAACATGTCAGCCATGCTACCATTTAAATTCCTGTTGGTCGCAGGTGTCTTCTATAGAATCTAACAGCAGTTATGTGATTAAGCTGTTTTTCCACCAACATAATTATTGATTGGGTAAAATAGTTTGTGGATGACTGAGACCTTCAGTCCTGCGGTTCCCCTGTTCCACCACTAGATGCTGTTCGTATGCATGGTCAGAGCTGTTCTTATATTTAGGAACATTTCAACACACATGATGGTAAATACGACACAATGCGTAAAATCATCCAAACGCAAGAGATACACACAGTACGGCTTATGAATGAGGGCCCAGGACTCTCAGTTTAAAGTAGTTTTTGACAGAGTAAGAGGCTCGTTAGATAACTACACCTACATGCTATTTATGCTTATAGTACACATACAAACCGCAGTGATACTGCTCGCTCTACTACTTTTGCAATGATTTCTAATTTTTAAAGAACATTGTGGTTAATTTCAACAAGTATAATCATGATGCAATATTTTTCACCCCAATTCCTGACTAACCCCTTCTTTCCACCGGAGCCATCAGCAGCATGTTACTGCAGCAGCACGTCTTACTCGCGTAAGCTGCTGCTTGGCTCTTCCCGCCAGAGACGTGAAGCAGCAGGGGAGCAGCTGTCACCGACAGAGCACGAAGTCTCACGAGTGACTTCGTCAGTAAACACAACAAAAAGCAGGAGAAAACTACAACATGGCTTCAAAATGTTTGTGTTTTATGTTCTGTCCGTTTTATAATCGCCAATACGGACCTGAAAAACAAAGGAGACCGCTAGCTAGGTGAAAGTTCTCACGGGGCCGCACAGTTAGTAACTTTCTTAAAAGTAAAGCAACCGGAAGGCAGTACGTTCTTTATTCTGAAAATCTCGGGAGCTTCGCTCCGTTTCCGCGTCCCATTTCCTGTCTTTCCTTCCCCAAAAATGTCGAACTTGACCC
Organism: Nothobranchius furzeri; assembly: GCF_043380555.1. Taxonomy (NCBI): domain Eukaryota; kingdom Metazoa; phylum Chordata; class Actinopteri; order Cyprinodontiformes; family Nothobranchiidae; genus Nothobranchius; species Nothobranchius furzeri. The sequence goes on from NC_091742.1 coordinate 19,913,497, forward strand.
GTTTCAGAGGCGTTGCGCATAGAAAATAGAACCGGCGCGTAAGGACCGCGGCATGCTGCTCCTGAGACGCGGCTGACTCGCGCTGCTGACGGCTCCTGTGGAAAAGGTTCTGTTGACCACAGCGGTTCCTATCAGCAGCTATGACGTGCTGCTGCAGTAACGTGCTGCTGACGGCTCCCGTGGAAAGAAGGGGTAAAGGTCCTTTTCCTCTCCAGTGAAGCATACAAAGCACACACAGACACATCAGCATCCACTGTGACCTTCAGAGACTCTGATGGAGTCACAGCTCTCCTCACCGACCCACTAATACCTACAGATCACAACCCCCCCCCACATCCTCCACCCTTAGTACAAACAAACAGCAACACACAACAACTGCACACCTTTGTAACATTGCTGAGAGCCCCCAGGAAAAAAACAAAAACACAGAACAATGTGTGTCTGTGCTCACTGAGAAATATCTCCCTTTTCAGCTTTTGTTGTTCTATTCCCATCGTCCAGCTACCATCCTGCCTCCGCCGTTGCCACCCACCCACCTGTCTGCCCACCCCAACACTGCAGCAGTCTTTGAGTGACAGATCCAATTACGTTTTTTATTGGCCCGTCGCTCTTGAGGCGGGAAGGCACTTCATTGTCTCCTGAGCAAAGGGGGAAAAATAGCTATTGTTCTCATAGTGGAAAAGATGATGGCCACCATTCTGGCTGTAAACAAATGATGCGTGTGGAATTCACTTGCAAATACACACACACTTGATAAGACACACACACACACACACACACACACACACACACACACACACACACTGAAAGGGCAAAGTCAAAAAGTATACGCATGTGAAGAAGGGATCTTTGGCAGAAACGAAACACACAAGTATGTAAATATTCAATCAGCCGCTTTTGCTAACTCTTCATGGCAAACACTCCAGACTGGAAATCACAGTAATTTACTGGTATGATGTGCTCAAACCTTTTCATAGCCTAAAATGCCCCAAAGCATTCATTTGCTGCCAAAGCCCCACACAAGACCGTTTCAGTGCTGTAGAAAGAGAACAAGATCATGCAGACGGTGTGTGTTGCATTCAGAGTGTGTGAAACTAAAACTGATGAACGTGCCCGAGCACCCCCTCCCCATGCCATTAGCTCTAGCCCGGGCTTGGCATGCGGAGCTCCAGCGTTCCCACGTGTCCTCGGCACACACTGACATCAGTAATCAGGCCTGCCGCAATCCAATTCAAGACCGATCAATGCCTGCAACACACAGAGCGCCGCTGGCAGAGCGAAAGAGAGAAAATCACTCAAAGCTGGGGTGGGCGATCCTGCAGACAGCCATCACAGCCCTCAGCGGAGAGCTGCTCTACAGAGGACGAGCTGCTCACAATAGACCCCCGTTCTCAGCTCGCTGAATGGCCATTCTGTTAAACCGCAGGTCCTGGATGGATAAATGCATCTGACAGCCGTTTTATAGAGGTGAGCTGGGTTGAATACGCATCTTTAGCTTAACTGGGGAGAAAAACAGCTGACAAAAACATGTAGAGGTATGAAAAAAAGACACCACAAGTTCAAACAAAGCTATTAAAGATGGAGTGCTGAAAAAGGTATTGCATTCCAATCAAACCTCGACTGAAATCTGGTACGGCCAGTGAAGAGTTGTAGCAGGAGGACTCCGCTGAATCCATCACAAGGCACAGGAAGATCTGGTTTCCAGAGCATGAACACATCCCAGGGTGGGAGTTAGAGTTTCATAGCCCCCTTTTTCATCTGACATCAGTGCTCAACTTAGCTTCTGTGGTCAGAAGCCATCAAAAGTGGATCAGGGAAGCAGAATCAATAGAGTGCAGAAGCTAGAACAAACGTGAGACACGCTGGATTGATGCTCCTGGCCTTCACGGTGCTAGAGCCATTCATTTTAAGTAATTGACAGAGATAACTCAAAGACATCACAGTGATTTGCAGCTGCATGTTCTTGTGTGCAGGATTCTCCTCATTTAGAAATGTGCAAAAGAGTAGGACGTTGTAGGCATTGGATTTAGAGTGTGTTGGCTCATAATGCACAAAATGTTCTGACAACTGTTCATCGGCCCAGAGGGAGCATGGCATTATCGTTGTGTAACAACATTGACACTAAAAGCCATAATTGGGCAGAATTTCTGTCTGAGATTGAAAGGATCACATCAACAAAAGTAAAACGTACAATCAAACAGGTATGAAAACACACGGGGGCTGACACGGTCACATGGTTTCAGTACTAAAACCCACGGTATTGCTCAACAACAGCAGATGGGAAGGGACGTGATCAATGCCTTTAAACCTGCAGGTTTGTTGTCCCATTTGCATGTTAAAAGTGTGGGTGGCTTATTTAATCAAAACATTTGTGGTGGCCGCTAGTAGGAATAAAGTCGTTCTCGGGGAAACAATATGGTGCACCATCACAAGGACTGAAGTCACTCACATCACAGCTGAGCTTCAGACAGCAGCATCTGTCCTCGGACTGGACAACACTCTACCACTGACTCTACACTAATAACACAAGCCTGAAAGAGTTTAGCTTTGTTTTGGAGTTGGAAGGGAGCATGTGTGTAAAACACCACTATTGTGTTACGTGCTGCTTTCACATCCGGTGGAAAGGAGGGGTTACAGACCTTTGTGAACCTGAGCGCTACTTCTTACTGAGCAATATGAAGACTCCCAGGTTGATCGACAAAGTTTTGTCATGTGCACAATACGGACCTTTAAACTAGAATAGATTTGAACTAAACTTCATGTATATTACATATTTTAAGGCTTTTTAACAATGTAATTTCCAAATATATTTGAGTGCAACTGATGTAAAATATAGTCTTTCTCTTGTCCCTTCAGGTGTCTTCACAGCCAATCACCTGTCTCTATGTAGTCCTCTCTTCAGCATCTTCTACTCTCAAACACAATTGCTTCATGTCCTCTTTCATCATATCCATGAATCTCCTGAACATAAAGGTAGTCATCTTATTGTCAATAATTCCCATAAAAAAACTGAGATGGATACTTCTGCATCCTCTCTGTGAGACTAACATGCAGAACTCGTGCTCCACTGAGGTGCATTCATTTCCAGAAATGACGAGAAACAAACCAACAACACAAATACAGGTGCTGGCCAGTAAATTAGAATATCATCAAAAGGTTGAAGATATTTCAGTAATTCCATTCAAAACGTGAAACTTGTACATTATATTCATGCAATGCACACAGACCAATGTATTTCCAATGTTCATTACATTTAAATTTGATATTCATAAGTGACAACTAATGAAAACTCCAAATTTGGTATCTCAAAAAATTAGAATATTCTGAAAAGGCTGAATATAGAAGACACCTGCTGCCACTCTAATCAGCTGATTTACTCAAAACACCTGCAAAGGCCTTTAAAAGGTCCCTCAGTCTTGTTTTGAAGGCACCACAATCATGGGGAAGACTTCTGACTTAACAGCTGTCCAAAAGACAATCATTGACACCTTGCACAAGGAGGGCAAGACACAAAAGGTGATTGCTAAAGAAGCTGGCTGTTCGCAGAGCTCTGTGTCCAAGCACATTAACAGACAGGCGAAGGGACGGAAAAAATGTGGTAGAAAAAAGTGTACAAGCTCTAGGGATAACCGCACCCTGCAGAGAATTGTGACGACAAACCCATTCAAAAATGTGGGGGAGATCCACAAAGAGTGGACTGCAGCTGGAGTCAGCGCTTCAAGAACCACCACGAGGAGACTCATGAAAGACATGGGATTCAGGTGTCGCATTCCGTGTGTCAAGCCACTCTTGAACAAGAAACAGCGCAAGAAGCGTCTCGCCTGGGCCAAGGACAAAAAGGACTGGACTGATGCTGAGTGGTCCAAAGTTATGTTTTCTGATGAAAGCAAGTTCTGCATTTCCTTTGGAAATCAAGGACCCAGAGTCTGGAGGAAGAGCGGAGAAGCACAGAATCCACGTTGCATGAGGTCCAGTGTAAAGTTTCCACCGTCAGTGATGGTGTGGGGTGCCATGTCATCTGCCGGTGTTGGCCCACTCTGTTTCCTGAGGTCCAGGGTCAATGCAGCCGTCTACCAGGAAGTTTTAGAGCACTTCATGCTTCCTGCTGCTGACCAACTTTATGGGGATGCAGACTTCACCTTTCAACAGGACTTGGCACCTGCACACAGTGCCAAAACCACCAGCACCTGGTTCAAGGACCATGGTATCCCTGTCCTTGATTGGCCCGCAAACTCGCCTGACCTTAACCCCATAGAAAATCTATGGGGTATTGTGAAGCGGAGGATGCAATACGCTAGACCCAACAATGCAGAGGAGCTGAAGACGACTATCAGAGCAACCTGGGCTCTCATAACACCTGAGCAGTGCCACAGACTGATCGAGTCCATGCCACGCCGCATTACTGCAGTTATTGAGGCAAAAGGAGCCCCGACTAAGTATTGAGTGCTATACATGCACATTCTTTTCATGTTCATTCTTTTCAGTTGGCCAACATTAGAGAAACAAACATTTTTTCATTGGCCTTTAGAATATTCTAATTTTCTGAGATACCAGATTTGATGTTTTCATTGGTTGTCACCTATAAATATCAAAATTAAACGTAATAAACATTGGAAATACATTGGTCTGTGTGCATTGCATGAATATAATGTACAAGTTTCACGTTTTGAATGGAATTACTGAAATATTTTCAACCTTTTGATGATATTCTAATTTACTGGCCAGCACCTGTATGGGCCTGGTTGTTCGGTTTGAGTTGATTCCACTACTGATGGAGGAATTAGCTCCCAGAACAACAAATGAGGATTATTCTGCCTTGGAAATGGCCTCAGAAAAATCCGCTATTTGTTCTCAACTCAGTGCTGTTTGCTAAAAACTGCTGTGTCCAGCCATTGTTGAACAACCATCTAACTTGGGGGAGTAGAGGGAAGTAGAGTGTACAGTCGGTAAAGACGGCTCTCCCTTGCCCTGCCTCCAACATGCCTCCATCTAAAAAGCTAGGTTATCCAGAGGTATCTCTGTAGTTATGCTGCTATAGGCTTAGACTGCTGGAGGGTACACTTACCACCTTCCACACTCTACTTCTTTCTTCTACTATTTGCTCTTTAACTGTATTATTTCCTGCTATTTCAGCTGTGTTTTTCTCCTCAGAAGAAGCTACAATGATTGCTGAGGGTCTGCCCTCATGAGGAAATTACTGTGCAGTAATTTTCTCCAAAAGACTGTGCCAAAGAAAACGCCCTGAAGTGTACAAATAAGGCATATATAAAAATCAACACCAGCAGACTCCATTTCCCATGATTCCCTGCTATCGGAAGCAATGTGATGACGTCACCAGTTCTGCGCATGTGCGGGAGCCTCATGGACAGTTTCCCCGCCAGCTGGAAGTTATACATTTCAGTGAAAACGAAACTTATTCGTTCTTTTGTCCAGTTTAACTGGCGGTGAAGGACACGCTGGTTGCTACGGCTCCGGTCAACGTGAGCACGCGGGAGGCCTGGTTGCTGAAGTGGATCGAACACAGAACCGCTGAAAAGCAGTGGAAACCCATCAGATCTGCTCTCTTTTGCTCAATTCCAGCTGATGTGTGAGAAATCGTTCGCTGCTACGACTCTGGACGCAAATACGACGCCTGGCTTGAAGCAGCTGAACCACCATCTGACCTGCAGCGCAAAGAACAAAGGGACGCCTTTGGTTCGCTAACGCAAGAGTTTGATTTTATTTTATTTTCCTCTCCCTTCTCTATCTTCTTCTCCCGTTTTCTCTCTAGTTCAGAACAAGCAATAAAACCGCGCTATTGCTTAAAATTACATCGGTTTTCTCTTTTGTACCAAAATACGCCATTGGGAGTATCTTAAAGAGTAAGCCATTTCATTTGTCATTGTTTAATATCTTAAAATAGTTTCTGCTGTGGCCAAGCTGTTAAACTATCAGATATTAATTTATGATTAATCTTTTGTGAAGCTTCTTGATCTTTTTGAAGTGTTTTGAGTGAATTAAGGTTAAGTTACTGTGATTGAAAGTGCTTCGGAAGTTTAAAGTGCAAGTTACACACACACACACACACACACACACACACACACACACACACACACACACACACACACACAAACACACACTTGTTTTTATTGTTTGGGGGGGACTCACCACTAAAACAAACCCATCCATGGGGTCTCCTGGTATTACGGTATCATTTCATTGTTGTTATTCTTTTGATAAAATCAGTTGGTTTATATTGATTTATTAACGCTTCAGAAGGAGCTGAAGGATGATATTAGTTAATAAATGTATAGCCAATTAAGATTTTTGACTCAGATTGGATTTTGTGTGTTGGCTGAAAATCTCTGCTCCTAAATGGATTTTACGAACTTCAGAGAGACTAACCAGAGGTTTGGATTCATTAA